>NW_024063037.1:0-672453 GCF_006381635.1 Hibiscus syriacus
TGAGAATTATTTGGCCACAAGTAAAATTTTGGTACACTAACCAAGAGTCACAATTAATCAATTTAAGAGGGAATCCCAATTTTACATTTGAGATGATCTTATCTCTAGAAGCACTGCTCCGATTAGGTAATCATGTGATGTGTCACCGAAGAAGAGGTAAACTCAATCCTTAATTTATGTCATTCATATTCGTGTGGAAATCATTTTCGACCGAAACAGACTTCTCAAAAGATTTATAATGCATTTTTATTTTAGTCAAATATATTTAGAGACGCTTATTTTTATGGCAATTATGTGAAAGTGTCAATGAGCATGTAATCTTAGTCGTAGGAAAGAAATGCCTTTAAATTTGATCCATATCTGTGAAATTTTTTATATATGGGTCTTGAGTATATGGGTCCTTTTTCATCGTCATTTGGAAACACTTATATAATTCTCGCTACTGATTATGTTTCTAAATGGGTAGAAACTAAGGCTACCCATAATATGATACCATGATGACCATTAACTGTCTTAAAAATTTATTTCTTCCAGGTTTGGCATACCATGAGAGTTTATAAGTGATCAAGAAACCCATTTCATCAATCAATCATCGAAGCACTTATAAACAAATTTGGAATGTATCAAATTAAGATATTAAGGTAAGCAAAAGTATCAAATCGAGAAATTAAGGTAATTATCGATAAGATCGTTAAGTCGTATCGGAAGGATTGGAGTCTCAAGCTTCCCGATATGCCATGAACGTATAGAATAACTTATAAAGGCCCGACTGGAATGTCTCCATGCTGTCTTGTTTATGGTAAATCATGTCATTTTCCAGTTGAACTTGAGCATCGAGCCTATTAGGCGTTTAAACAATGCAACAAGGAAATGGAAACAATTGGAGAGCGCAGAAGCTACTCATTCAAGAATTAGAGGAGATCCTACAAATGCTCATGATAGCGCTCAAATATTTAAAGAGAAGATGAAAGAATTTCTTGATCTAAGGATATCCTTTAAATCATTTACTATCAATCAAAAGGTTTTTTTTGTTTTGTTAAAATCTTAAACTTTTTGCATGTATTATTCGATCGAAATGGCTCGAACCATTTACAATGACTTAGATTTTCCTCATGGCACGGTGGAAATAGAAGATAATTCGGGAGCTTGATGTAAAGTGAACAACCAAAGATTGAAGATGTATTATGAAAATGCTCTAGTTGGATTTGTCGAAGAAATCAGTTTGGAGGAACCTGTGATTTAGTGAAAAAGGTCATTGAGCAAACAACGTTAAACAATAGCGCTTGATGGGAGGTAACCCATTTCGTTTTATTTTAATTCAGTTAATTTTTTATTTTCATTCATTATTTTCACTCAATGTTTATTTATTTTACGTTTCAAATTTTTAATTTAAATTTTGCAGGTACCCTATTAATTATAATAAAATTCGGATGAACCGAGCCAAGAAGTGATTCAATTAAAGTAAGAATCGACCGAGTTTGGAGCCAAAATCTTGAATTGTAGCAGCCAAATCTCCTTGTATTGAGCATACCATTTCATTAATGGTGCATGTTATCAAAGGAGTTTTGCACATGTTAACAAGCCTTCATGTAGCAAGCACATGTTAGAACAATATGAACCCTAAATTTTATCTCCTTTCTGCCAATATTCCCCCCAAAATTTGTTCCCATTTTTTTTGAGTTTTGGGTACCCCTATTGACCAATCCCCATCAAAATTTTATGAGTTTTGATAATCCAATCCCCTTTTCAAAATCAAATAACCCAATCACCTTATGTTTCTAACACAAAATTAAATTCCTTTAATTTTTAAACCATAATTCAGATGATAAAAATATCCTATCACCTGAACGTCGCACACAATTTCCTACTCCCGAACCGTTGAAATGAATTTATAGAGACTATTTTTGTTGATAAATTTTGCATGGAGTTGGATGATTTTGATAGGGAATTCAAGGAGATTGAACAAACTTTCTTTATTAATTCTAATTGTTCTGATAAAATGACTACACTCAAAATCTAAACTTCTACTTTCTGTTTTGCATGCTCTTCAAATTGAAAAAAAAATATTGAATCATTTGAAGTATGCATTCTTAGGCAAAACCGACACTCTTCCAGTGATTATGTCGAACAAATTAACCAAGAAAGAGGAGGAGGACCAAGTTATGATATTGCACGCGCATAAAGGAGCCATTTGATGGACTTTTGTCAACATTAAGTGATTAATCCCATCAACTTGTATGCATAAAGTCAAGATAGAAGAATGAGCTAAACCATCACGAAAAGGACATGTTGATTAAATCTGTCAATGATGGAAGTAGTAAAAAACGAAATTCAAAAACTTTTTAAAATAGTCGTTATCTACCCGAACTCGGATAGTAGTTAGGCAAGTCCGGTACATGTTGTTCCCAGGTAGACCAGTGTTACGGTAATTAAAGACTCTTATTATTTGCTTACTCCCTTACCCTACCACAGTAAGGGAAGTACATTCCTTTCTTGGCCATGCAAGATTCTACGATGATTAATCAAGGACTTCTCAAAGATTGTGTAGCCATTGTGCAATTTACTTCAGAGAGATCAAGTTTTTGATTTCAATCCAGAGTATAAGAATTTATTTAACATATTGATAGAAAAGCTTATATCAACTTCAATTGTACAACCATCAAATTGGGATTACCCTCTCAAGCTTATTGTGACTCCTCCTACACTAGTGTTGGCGTGGTTTTTGGTCGAAACATTAACAAAGTGTCGCATATTACAACTTATGCATCCTGTGCCTTAGACTCAGCATAGAGAAATTACTCAACAACCAAAAAAGAGCTTTTTTCCATAGTATTTTCTTTAAAAAAATTTATATCATATTTACTTGGAACTAATATCGTTATTTTTCTTATCATGCATCGTTAAGACATTTAATGAGAAAGAAAGAAGCAAAACCAAGGCTTATCTGTTGGATTTTACTTCTTTAAAATTCAATTTGGAAATCAAAGACAAGAAGCGATGCGTGGCCTAAAAAGAGCTTCTTGCCATAGTATTTGCTTTAAAAAAAATAGATAATATTTATTTGGGACTAATATTGTTGTTTTTTCTTATAATGCAGCGTTACAATATTTAATTAGCAAGAAAGAAGCAAAACTGAGGCTTATCCGTTGGATTTTACTTCTTTAAGAATTCAATTTGGTATTCAAAGACAAGAAGGGATGCGTGAATTTGGTTGTTGATCACTTGATTCGAATTCCTATCACCTCATTTGACCTGTCAATAAAGAGTAATTTCTCAAAGAACACTTGATGTTGGTACAGAAAAGAACTTCTCCTTAGTTCATTGACACGATGAATTATTTGGCCACAGGTAAAATTCCAGTACACTTATCAAGAGCCGTAATTAATCGGATTAAGAGGGACTCCCGAATTTACATTTAGGTTGATCTTTATCTCTGGAAGCACTGCTTTGATCAGGTAATCAGGCGATGTGTCACCGAAGAAGAGGTAAACTCGATCCTTAAGTTTTGTCATTCAGATTCGTGTGGCGGTTATTTTATACCGAAATAGAATGCTCAAAAGATTTTAGAATGCGATTTTTTAGTTGAATATATTTAGAGACACTTATTTTTATTGCAAATCATGTGAAAAGTGTCAACAAGTAGGTAATCTGAGTCATAAGAATGAAATGCCTTTATACCCGATCCAAATATGTGAAATTTGTTTTATATATGAGGTTTTGATTATATGGGTCCTTTTCCTTCTTCATTTGGAAATAATTATATAATTCTCGTTGCTGATTACATTTATAAATGAATAAAAGCTAAGGCTACTCATATTAATAATACCAGAACGACTATTAACTTTCTTAAAAAAAAATTCCAGGTTTAGCACTCCAAGCGATTATAAGTGATCGAGAAACCCATGTCATCAATCGGATTATCGAAGCAGTTATGAATAAATTTGGCGTAACTGAAAGAATTGTCATTGCCTATCATCCACAAGCAAAAGGGTAAGCAAAAGTATAAAATCAAGAAATTAAGGTAATTCTCGAGAAGATCGTTAAGCTAGATCGAAAGGATTGGAATCTCAAGCTTCCAGATGCTCTATAGGCGTATAGAACAGCTTATAAAGGCCCAATTGGAATGTCTTCTTACAACATTGTTTTTGGAAAATCAAGTCATTTTCTGATTGAAATTGAGGATCGAGCCTATTGGGCAGTTAAACAATGCAACATGGAAATGTAAGCGATCAGAGAAGCATAGAAGCTACACACCAAGAAGTAGAGGAGATCAAACAAAATGCTTATGATAGTGCTCAAATATTTAAAGAAAAGACGAAAGAATTTCATGATCGAAGGATATCCTTTAAGTCATTTAATTTCAATCAAAAGTTTTTGTTGTTTAATTCAAAGATTAAACTTTTTTCAAGTAATCTTTGATCGAAATGGCTCAGACCATTTACGATAACTCAAATTTTCCTCATAGTGTGGTGGAAATAGAAGATAATTCGGGAGCTCGATTTAAAGTGAACGACCAAAGATTGAAGTTGTATTATGAAAACACTCCAGTTGGATTAGTCAAAGAAATCATCTTGGAGGAACCTGTGATTTAGTGAAAAAGGTCGTCGAACTAACAACATTAAACAATAGCGCTTGATGGGAGGTAACCCATTTCCTTTTATTTTAATTCGGTTAATTTTTAATTTCCATTATTTATTTTCATTCCATGTTTATTTATTTTATGTTTTAAATTTCTATTTTGAATTTTTTAGCTCGTTGATCATAATCAAATTCGGACGAAGCCGAGGTGAAGCAATAATCGAGCAAATTCAAGGCTAATTTGGAGCCAAAATCGTGATTGTAGCAGCCAAATCCCCCTGCATTGAGCACATTGTTTCATTAATGGCACTTGTTTACAACCCTTCCTGGAGTCAGTGCATGTTAGCTCAACCCAAACCCCAAATCTTATCTCCTTCCTATAACATTCCCCCCAAACTCCCTCCAATTTTTGTGAGTTTCGACTACCCCTAGTGACCAATCCCCATCAAACTCTTTTAAGTTTTGATAATCCATTCCCCTTTTCAAGCTCAAATAACCCAATCACCTTTTCTCTTCATAACTAAATCAAACTCCTTTAATTTTTAAACCGCTACCCCATATGATAAAAAACCTCATATCTTCTTTTGCTTGTTTCGGTCGCCTACTCCCTTCTTTTTTATTTTTTTTGCGGAGCAAACACCATCACCGCTACCCTGCCTTATTGTCGGTTCTCCTGCACCTCTATGCAATTCCAATTAGATAATTAGAGTCGATCGTGCATCGTCACTTATCCAAATTAATTTGCTACTGGTTTATCTTTATTTCTTTTTTAATTAAGAATCGTGGTAATGAGAAGAAACCAATCCAAAAATCCCTCTCGTCCGTCAGTCACCCTTTGTGGTGGTCGTTGCCAATTTGCCACGCCTCCGGTAATTGAAATAATAATTTCCATCCACTCAAGTTCCCGCACCCGCTGCTCGACAAGGAGGCCAACATGTGTCTGAGCCTCGCAAACGATCTCCCACTCTTGGGCTGATCAAACGAATTTATAGTGACTAATTTTGTTGATATTTTTTACATGGAGTATAAGATTTTGATGGAGAATTCAGGGAGATTGAACAAACTTTCTCTATTAATTCTAATTGTTCTTATAAAATTACTACACCCTTAAAATATAAACTTCTACAATCTATTTTGGAGGCTCCTCCAATTGAATAAAAAGAATTACTGGACCATTTGAAGTATGCATTCTTGGGTGACAACGATACTCTGCCATATATTATGTCGATCAAATTAACCAAGGAAGAGGAGGAGGGCCTTGTGATGGAATTGCATGCACATAAATGAGCCGTTGGATGGACTATTACCAGCATTAAGGGATTAAGTCCCTCAACTTGTATACATAAAATCAAGATAGAAGAATGAGATAAACCATCATGAGAAGGGCATGCCGATTAAATCTGCCAATGACGTTATCTATCCTATCTTGGATAGTAGTTGTGTAAGTTCGGTACACGTTGTTCCCAATAAGACCGGTGTTATGGTAATCAAAGGCTGATATTATTTTCTCACTCCTTTACCCTATCATAGTAAAGGAATTACGTTCTTTTTTTGGCCATACAAGATCCTATCGATGAATTATCAAGGACTTCTGAAAAATCTCGTAGCCATTGTGCAATTTACTTCAGAGAGATCAAGTTTTTGATTTCAATCTGGAGTGCAAGAATTCATTTAACATATTGAAAGAAAAGCTTATATCAGCTTCAATTGTACAACTATTGAATTGGGATTACCCTTTCGATTTTATGTGTGATTCCTCCGACACCAGTGTTGGCACGGTTCTTGGTCAAAAGATCAACAAAGTACCTATGTTATAATTTATGCATCTTGTACCTTAGACTCGACATAGAGAAATTACTCTACAGTCGAAAAAGATCTTATTGCTATAGTATTTGCTTTAGACAAAATTAGATCATATTTACTTGGAACTAATATCGTTGTTTTTTTATATATTTCATTGTTATGATATTTAATGAGCAAGAAAGAAGTGAATCTGAGGCTTATCCGTTGGAATTTACTTATTCAAGAATTCAATTTGGAAATCAAGGACAAGAAGAGATGCCTGAATTGGGTGGTTGATCAATTGAGTCAGATTCCTATCACCTCATTCGACCTACCAATAAAGATGAATTTCCTGAAGAACACTTGATGTTGGCGCAGAAAAGAACTTCTTCGTTGTTTGTCGACATGATGAATTATATAGCCACAGGTAAAATTCTGGTACACTTACCGAGAGACGTAATTAATCAAATTAAGAGGTAATCCCGATATTACATTTGGACGATCCTTATCTCTGGAAGGACTGCTCTGATTAGGTAATTTAGTGATTTGTCACTGATTAAGAGGTAAACTCGATCCCTAATTTTTTTCATTCTTATTCATGTGGCAGTCATTTTGGACTGAAATGAACTATTAAAAAGATTTTAGAGTGTAGTTTCTTTTAGTCGAATATATTTATAGACGCTTATTTTATTTCGAATCATGTAAAATATGTCAACGAGCAGGTAATCTGAGTCATAGGAATGAAATGCCTTTAAATCTAATCCATGTCTGTGAAATTTTTATGTATGGGTCTTGATTATATAGGGCTTTTTACTTCATCATTTGGAAACACTTATATAATTCTCATTGATGATTACGTTTCTAAATGGGTATAAGCTAAGCCTACCCGTAATAATGATGCCAGAACGACTGTTAAATTTCTTAAATTTTTTTTTGTTTGGTACACATGAGTTATTATAAGTGATCAACGAACCCATTTTGTCAATCGGATTATCGAAGCACTTATGAAGAAATTTGGCATAACTTAAAAAATTTCCACGACCTATCATCCATAAACAAAAAGGTAAGAGGAAGTATCAAATCGAGAAATTAAAGTAATTCTCGAGAAGATCGTTAAGCTCGATATGAAGGATTGTAGTCTCAAGCTTCCCGATGCACATGGGCACGCAGAACATCTTATAATGGCCCGATTGGAATGTCTCCATATCGCTTTGTTTTTGATAAATCATGTCATTTTCCTGTTGAACTCAAGCATCTAGCCTATTGGGCGGTTAAACAGTGCAACATGGAAATGGAAATGATCATAGAAGCGCGAAAGCTACACATTCAATAATTAGAGGAAAAAATTTCATGATCGAAGGATATCATTTAAATCATTTACTATCAATCAAAAGAATTTTTTGTTTAATTCAAAGCTTAAACTTTTTACAGGTAAACTTTTATCGAAATGGCTCACACCATTTACGATGACTTAGATTTTCCTCATGATGCGGTGGAAATAGAAGACAATTTGGGAGCTTGATGTAAAGTTAATGACCGAATATTGAGGTCATACTATGAAAATGCTCCAGTTGGATTAGTCAAAGAAATCAATTTGGATGAACCTGTGATTTAGCGAAAAAGGTTGTCGAGCTAACAACGATAAACAATAGCGCATGATGGGAGGTAACTGATTTTGCTTTATTTTATTTCGGTTTATTTTTAATTTCCATTCGTTATTTTCATTCCATGTTTATTTGTTTTACATTTTAAATTTTTAATTTGAATTTTGTCGGTACCCCTGTTGACCATAATCAAATTCAGACAAAGTGAGGCGAAGAATTGATTCAATTAAAGCAATAATCGACCGAATTCTGGCCTGTTTGGAGCCAAAATTGTGAATTGTAGCAGCCAAATCCCCATGCATTGCGTACACCGTTTCATTAATGGTGCATGTTATCAAAGGAGTTTGGTGCACGTTTACAGCCCTTCATAGAGCCGGCGCATGTTAGATCAACCCAAACCCCAAATCTTGTCTCCTTCATGCCAACATTCCCACCCAAACTCCCCTCAATTTTTATAAGTTTTGATTGCCTCTAGTGACCAATCCCCATCAAACTCTTCTAATTTTTGATAATGCGTTCCCCTTTTCAAAATCAAAAAACCCAATCACCTTATCTCTCTATAACCAAATCAAACTCCTTTAATTTTTAAACCCTACCCCACATGATAAAAAACCTCCTATCTCTTTTTTTTTTGTTTCGGCTACCTACTCCCTCCTTCTTTATTTTCTTTGCCGAGCAAACAACAACACCGCTACGCTACCTTATCGTCGGTTCCCCTACGCCTACATGACATTCTGATCGGATCATTAGCATCAATCGTGAATCACCTCTTATCTGAATTAATTTGCTACAACTTCATCTTTATTTCTTCTTTAATCAAGAATCATGGTGATGAGAAGAAACCAATTTGAAAACCCCTCTCGTCCGTCACTCTCCCTTGGTGGTAGTCGTTACCGATTTTTCCCACCTTCGGTAATCGAATTACCAAGCGGGTATGATTCTTTGCCACAACCACTATCCACTCAAGTTCCCACACCCTCTGCTTGATAAGAAGGCCAACTTGCACACGAGCCTCTCACATGACTCCTACTCTTGATCCAATCAAATTAATTATAGAGACTAATTTTGTTGATAAATTTTGCAGGGAGTTAGACAATTTTGATGAGGAATTCATGGATATTGAACAAACTTTATCTTTTAATTCGAATTGTTCTGATAAAATTATTACACCCTCAAAATATAAACTTCTACCTTCTATATTGCAGGCTCCTCAGATTAATAAAAAAAGAATTATTGGATCATTTGAAGTATACATTCTTGGGCTACAACAATACTCTACCAGTGATTATGTCGAATAAATTAACCAAGAAAGAAGAGGAGGACCTTGTGATAGTATTACATGCGTACAAAGAAGCCATTGGATAGACTATTGCCGGCATTAAGGGATTAAGTCCCTCAACTTGTGTGTATAAAATCAAGATAGAAGAATGAGCTAAACCATCAAGAGAAGGACATGATGATTAAATCTACCAATGATGAAAGTAGTAAAGAAGGAAATTCAGAAACTTCTTGACGTAAATGTTATATATCTGATTTCGGATAGTAGTTGGGTAAGTCTAGTACATGTTCCCAAGAAGACCTATGTTGTGCTAATCAAAGAATGATATTATTCGTTCACTCCCTTACCCTACCATAGTAAGGGAAGTACGTTCTTTTCTTATCATGTAGAATTCTACCAACAATTTATCAAGGACTTCTCAAAGATCACGTAACTATTGTGCAATTTACTTCAAAGAGACCAAGTCTTTGATTTCAATCCGGAGTGCAAGAATTCATTAAACATATTGAAACAAAAGCTTATATCAGCTTCAATTGTACAACCATCAAATTGGGATTACCCTTTTGAGCTTATGTATGATGCCTTCGACACTAGCGTTGGCGTGATTCTTCGTCAAAAGATCGAAAAAGTGCCTATGTTATAACTTATGCGTCCCATACCTGAGACTCGACACAGAGAAAGTACTCTACAACTGAAAAAGAACTTCTTACCGTAGTATTTGATTTAGAAAAATTTAGATCATATTTACTTGGAACTAAAATAGTTGTTTTTTCTGATCATGCATCGTTACTGAAATAATATTAGCTTATCCATTGGATTTTATGTATTCAAGAATTCAATTTGGAAATCAAGGAAAAGAAGGGATGTGCGAATTTGGTGGCTAATCACTTGAGTTAGATTTCTATCACCTCATCCGACCTGCCAATTAAAGAAGAATTTCCCGAAGAACACTTGATGTTAACGTAGAAAGAACTTATCCTTGGTTCACTGAAATGATGAATTATTTGGCCATAAGTAAAATTATGGTACACTTATTGAGAGTCGTAATTAGTCGAATTAAGAGGGAATCCCTATTTTATGTTTGGGATGATCCTTATCTCAGTAAGCATAGCTCCTGATTAGGTAATTCGGTGATGTGTCACTGAAGAAAAGGTAAACTCGATCCTCAATTTCTATCATTCATATTTGTGTGGCGATCATTTTGGACCGAAATAGATTGTTCAAAAGATTTTAGAATGTGATTTTTTACTCGAATATATTTAGAGACACTTATTTTTATTACAAATCATGTGAAAAGTTTCAACAAGCAGGTAATATGAGTTGTAGGAATGAAATGCGTTTAAATCCATTCCATATCTGTGAAATTGTTCATGTTTGGGTGTTAATTATATGGGTCCTTTTACTTCGTAATTTCGAAACACTTATATAATTCTCGCTGCTAATTACGTTTCTAGATGGATAGAAACTAAGGCTACCCATAATAATGATGCCAAAACGACTATTAACTTTCTTAAAAAATTTATTTTTCCCAGGTTTGGCACACCAAGAGTGATTATAGTGATCGAGGAACCCATTTCATCAATTGGATTATCGAAGCACTTATGAAGAAATTTGGCATAACTCAAAGAATTGCCACGGTCTATCATCATCAAACAAATTGGTAAGCGGAAGTATCAAATCAAGAAATTAAGATAATTGTCAAGAAGATTGTTATGCCAAATCGAAATGATTCAAGTCTCAAGCTTTCTGATGCGCTATGGGTGTACAGAACAACTTATAAATGTCCATTTGAAATGTCTCCATACCATCTTGTTTTCCGTAAATCATGTCATTTTCGGTTGAACTTCATCTTGGAAATGGAAATGGAAGAGATCGGAGAAGCGCAGAAGCTACACATTCAAGAATTATAGGAGATCCGACAAAATGCTTACGATAGTGCTCAAATATTTAAAGAGAATACAAAAGAATTTCATGATCGAAGGACATCCTTTAAATCATTTACTATCAATCAAAAAGTTTTTTTTTTATTTCAAAGCTTAAACTTTTAGCATGTAAGCTTAGATTGAAATAGTTCAAACCATTTAAGATGACTCAGATTTTCCTCATAGTGCGGTGGAAATGGAAGACAATTTGGGAGCTCGATGTAAAGTGAACGCCCAAAGATTAAAGCAGTATTATGAAAATGCTCCAGTTAGATTAGTCGAAGAAATTAGTTTGGAGGGACCTATGATTTAGTGAAAGAGGTTGCCAAGGTAACGGCGTTAAATAATATCGCTTGATGGGAGGCAACCCATTTCATTTTATTTTAATTCGATTACTTTTTAATTTCCATTCATTATTTTCATTCCATGTTTATTTATTTTACGTATTAAATTTTTAATTTGAATTTTGTAGGTACCCCGTCAATCATAATCAAATTCGGACGAAGTCGAGGCAAATAATTGATTCAATTAAAGCAAGAATCGGCCAAATTCAAGGCCAGTTTGGAGCCAAAATCGTGAATTGTAGCATCAAATCCCTCTGCATTGAGCAGACCGTTTCATTAATGGTGTATGTTATCAAAGGAGTTTGGTGCACATTAACATCCCTTCATGGAGCCGACACATGTTAGCACAACCCAAACTCCAAATCTTTGTCTCCTTCCTGCCAACATTCCCCCAAATCCCCCAAATTTTGTGAGTTTCCGCTGCCCCTAGTGACCAATCCCCATCAAACTCTTTTGAGTTTTGATAATCCATTCTCCTTTTTCAAAATCAAATAACCCAATCGCCTTATCTTTCAATGACCAAATCAAACTCCATTAATTTTTAAACCGTACCCCACATGATAAAAACCTCATATCTCCTTTTATTTGTTTCATCCGTCTACTCCCTCATTCTTTATTTTATTTGCCGAGCAAACACCATCATTGCTACCCTGCCTTATCGTCAGTTCCGCTGTACCTCCATGCTATTCCAATTGGATCATTAACGTCGATCGTGCATCACCATTTATTCAAATTAATTTTCTACTTCTTCATCATTATTTCTTCTTTAATTCAAGATTGTAAGGAGAAGAAACCAATCCGGAAACCCTTGTCAACCGTCAGTCACCCTTGGTGGTGGTCATTGCCGATTTTCCATACCTCCGGTAATCAAAATGCCGAGCGGGTCTGACTCTTTTCCACAACTACCATCCATTCAACTTCCCACACCCGCTGCTTGACAAAGAGGTCGACGTACGCCTGAGCCTCGCACACGATCTCCCACTCTTGAGCCGATGTCATCTACCTCTGTCCATTATCCTTCCACTTATTTCATGATGCAACCACACAGTTCTTCCACTCTAGATGGACCGACAAAACCGACCATATTCTACGACCACTCCGACGTTCTATTCGATGCCATCCGCATCGTAATCTCAGTTGTTGTCGGGTGCTGCTCAATTATTTTCAGCTTACTCGAAAGTGCCCAAGCAACTTGAGGTGAATTCTAAACTTATTGATATTGAACCGTTACTAATGTGGTATTTTTGTTTTTGAGATGATTTTGCTTCCAAATTTCCAAATCAACTGCCACAACCAAGCCCCAAGCGTGCTTCTTCCTCTCTCCAAACACATATCCAACACCCCGTTCTCCTTCATTTATCGCGAGCTACAAGAAAATGCCTACCCACTATAATTATACACCTGATCATGGTCATTATTCTGAGCGTAATTGAAGAGGGTGTACCTTTTTTGTATCGGTCGAGGAAGTATTTCAAGGTTGTATTAATTTTGACGATGAAGAGGCTTGGTTATTCGATAACATCTGGCACCATAAGTTCCATATCTGAATGTATATCCCTGATCCAACTCTTGATAACTTACATTTACGAGATTCTGTCATAACTTATTTTAATGCAATTGGTTGGCATTCTTATTCTGAAACTAGATGCAATACTTATTACGAGTTGGTATTTGAGTTTTATATGACATTTATATTTTTGCCAAATCGTATAATATCTATTGCAACGCCAAGCATAATTCCTTTTCGTTTGTTTGGATAACACTTCACTACGTCTCCAGCAGATTTTAATTTTTCTATAGGGTTCATAATGGATGTCACAAACCATGATTTTCTAATTGGTTTACGCGAGATTTCGCAGGACTTCAACACGGATGTGGCTTATGAAACACTTACTGACTCGGCTGACACCACCTACAATGCGCGCATCACCAAGGGGTGGCACATTCATGATCTCGCTCTTTACAACATACATCGGTTCCTCGCATACAACTACTCTAGATGTAATGACACTACGTCTTCTTAATTAAGATCAAATTATTTTTCTTGTGGTGTATACAAATCGATGTGAAGGTAAATTTAGGGTTTTTGGTTCACCCGCACCTTCGAGCGTGTTGCGCACTCCTATCATCAATTAATTCCCGGCCTTAAATTACTCACCTTGTATCTCGTTTATTTCCATTGATGTTTGATACTAATCAATTTACTTATACTTTTGCAGTGGGTACATTGGATATTAGGTGTTTGGACTTGATATGACTCCTTGGTGGAACTCTCAATGAACCGTACATTGTCCCTCTTGACACGATTAGCCCGTGCAATGAGCATGCATTCCTTCGAAGGACTACCCAACCCGCGACTCCAGGGGAGCATCCACCTTTGGTTGCGCATAGTGAAATCCATGAGGTGAAATGACCGACTTGACTCCATCGAGACCAACATTGCCTAGATTCTCTCCTACCTTTGCCTAAAGCCTTCTTGACGTGGTTGCGAACGTAATCGTCATTAATTGGGGAGTATTTTCACCCCCTCTCTCTCTTGCATTTTATTTTCCATTCATATTGGGACAATATGATTTTAAGTGAAATGGTGGAATTAAAAATCAAGTTAACTCTTGCTAATGCTTTATGATTGAAATTGAGTTATTTTGTGGTTAGAATTATTGATAATCTTGGGTTTCAATCTCTTGTTCGATTTAATTTCTTTGTATTGCTTTGTGAATTCAATCGTGTTCTTATTGAATTTAAGATACAAGATAGCATGTCATGACTAGTTTATGTAGATTTTTCTTGGTAATTTCATGAAATCGTTGATTGAATTGGATGTACGACTTAGTAATTTATCCTTTCTTGTGAGTTTTGAGCTTAATGAGAATATTATTTATTTTCACTATTTTTTTTTTAATTGAGTGTGTCGAACTAATTGATTCTAGAACTTGTAACTCGATGCTTGTTGAGACTAGACATTTTGATTATGATGCTTTAATGTAACAGAGGCATTAGGATTAAACCAATTTATCTTCCCAAACAACATTGCCTACCCTTTTTATTTTCCCTTAGTAAACCATTTTGAACCTTATCATTTTCTTTGTTCACCATATTTTTAAACCCAATACTATTTTGTTTTGTTTTCCCTCTTTTTGTTACCTTTTTTCAGGACAAAGGTGAGGTTATTCCAAAAAAGAAAAAACCAAAAAAAATTGTTCTAAACAATGCATAATCAAACAAAATAGTCTAGGAAAATTACATTGTTAGAATGACAGAAAACAATGCATTTTGGTTTGAATAGTGCATAAAAATTCGAATAGTTCAGTTTTAATTCAAATGAGCATAAAATTCAATGCAGAAAAAAGTTTGTTTTGAATAGAAAAACAAAAAAAACAAAAAGTTTTGAAAAAAGGAAAAAAAAAGAGTGAATTAAAGTTTGATTTCTTGTTTTCCTTTCCTAGATTTTTTACTTCCCTTTGAATAATTATTTGGAATGACTTTATCCTACCCAAACCTTAGCCCCGTTACAACCCATTTTAAAGTCCTCTTAATTATTGCATCATTTTCACAATAAGTAATGGAGATTAGATTTAGTTACAAGCTTATGGTAATGTGTTGATTAGTTTATGCTTGAGTGATTCCTTCACCCGAAACACTTTAGTGAAATAAGTAAACAAATGTGAGGAACTAAGTCTTGCATTCTTTGAGATTGATGGATTATTGAAATTTCATGTCTGATTTACAATTAATTGATTATGTCTTGCTTGATTGATCTTGGATTTCAAAATTTACTTGATTTAGATTGCTTAGAAATCTTGGAAATTCTATGAAATAGGAGTTGGTAACTTGATATTTTTAGCATGATATTTGAGAAATGCTTGAGTACATGCATTGAATAAGTGAGGGTGAATTTGATTAGTGCTTAAACTAGTCATTATTTTGTTGATAATTACTCCTTGATTAGTTATTTTAAGTTGTTAATTTGGGTATTTTCATTCATTTTTCAATGCATGACAGTAGATTTCAAAAATGTTGCTAAAACTAATGAAATTGTGCAATTTTTATTTTTCTGGAGTCATGACTAGATTAATGGGCATGACTTAGGGTATGACGCATCTGACGTGGAGTCTAGTCATCAACTTCTAGAAGGTCTAGTCAGTAGCATGGTGGAAACGGAAGACTCAGCTGCATTTTTGAATTCAAATTAGGATTTACTTTTAATTTTAGGAATTATCTTTTAGTTTGAATGTAATTTTTTAGGGTTTTTGAGGACTATAAATATATCATTGGGGTTAGCCTCAATGAACCATTGACTCCTGAATTCTCTTGTTTATTTCTTTCTTTAGTTTTTATAAAGCTTTCTACTTTTCTTTTATTTAATTTTAAAAAAAATCTTTAAAATGCTAAGAATGATTTCTATCATACTTAGCTAAGTTTTCCATAGCCAAAAGCTAAAACAATGACTCAATTCCTAATGTGAGAATTGAAAAGCTCCTCATACCCTTCGGGTTACATTTTTAATTTTCTAGAATCAAGGATTGGTAATCGACCATTCTTTTATAATCAAAACACTTTTACTTAAAAAAAGCTCGTTGGATTAATTGTGTTTTCAGTTATTAGTTGGGAGGAAGGATTGGCATGTGGCTCACTCGACTTCCTGTGAACACACTTAGCGGCGATCCGCTAAGGGAAACTGAAATCAGATTAGATTCTCATTGAGACAGTACAATCCGAGTCGTGTTTTTCCAAAACTTAAATGGAGTTAGTATTAACAAGAGATTGTCGAGGTTAGTCCAAATAAAGACTGAGATCTAAAAATTGATTTTGGATAATCAATGTAATTGAGAGAAAAACAAGTTACAGGGGTTGGGCCCTGTAGACTGTAACCGACATGAATCTAAAGCTAAAATCCTATTCAAGGTTAATTGCATTGAATTCTTTTCATATTTTAATTTAATTACTTTCTTCATTCTTCTTAGATTAAAATCTTTTTCCTTTTTTTATCTCTCAACAAGCACTTTATTTTTACTTTATTTTTATTTGCATTCCACGCCAAATTAAAAATCAAGAACCAGTTTTCGACAACTTCCTTTGTCCATACGAATCAACCCTTACTCTTTCTATTATACTATTGTAATATCCTAAAATTTGGTTAGTGATCAAAATGTAAAATTTGAAAGTTTAGTGGTAAAGTAAAAAATTATAAAAAGTTAAGGGACCTAAGTATAATTTTCCCAAGAGAATTTTTATTCCATAAATGGATAGTTTACTCTTGAGAGTGGGGTTTTATTGAAATCATATTCTTCATACGGTGCTTGTGTTAAAAACTAGAAAGTGTTAAAGTCCGGTAAAAATTCGGTGAATCGGATCGAATAGAAATTTAGGAAAAAAATTTGAAGATGATAAATTAATCTTAAAAATATTATTTCCAATTTTTAAAATGATGGAAAATAATATGGATCATTTGATTTGAAGATTTATTTCCAAGTTTAATTTGGATCGTTAGACCAAAGTGGCAATAGTACAATTTTTGGAAAGTTGCTTGGTAAAATTGGAAAGGGTAAAATATTTTGATCATATTTGACTTTGGAAAGATGATAAGGTTATGTGGTTTGGTATTATTGAAAATATCAAGTTTCTTAATGGCAAAATGAACATTTCTCATTAAATGAATATTGTATTCATTTAAGCTTAAATAAAGGTTAAATTAATATGAAATTCATTAGAAATTTCATGAAAACTTAGCCATTTTCGGCCAACATTCGTGCTCCCAATGAAGAAGTTGAGAGATATTTTTTCATTTTTGAGCAATTTCCTTTGGATTTTGGATCATGATGTGAATACAAAATTGTTCTATTCAAAAAACACTATCATTTGGTACCATTATTGTTTGATAATTTGGTTTTTGTTAAAAGATCCCAAATTCTGGGGTTTATGTTCACATTAAGGTATATTGAATTGATGAATGATTTTGATGTTATTGAGGTTGTAGAATCATTTCCAAGCATGATTGATGATTAAAATCACTTGTACATGATCTGAACATATAAAGTTTCGTCCAAATCCTAGCTTTAGGAGAAAGATGTGTTTTGATGAAATTAAGTTAGGGCTTTGATTGTAGAGATTGTATAAGGTTGAATCGAAGTTGATTTCAAGCTTGAATCAAATCAAACCCGAGAAAAATATGAAAACCCTAGTATTGGAAATTTGAAGTACTAGATATGTAAGAAGTATTCTACAAGCCTTAAAAAATTTAAGAACCATTCTATAATTTTTGAAAAGTTAGGGGACTAAATTCGTAATTTTGGAAAAGTTCTGGATTGTTGTGTAATTATTCAATATTTGATGTACTATTCTGGAAATTAATGCTTGTAGAAGTTGAGGTTTAAATCACAAATATGGAAAGATTGGGAGCTTAAGTGAAAATGTTAAGTGAATTTGGGATAAAAAGGAACTTGAATGGTCAATTGGAAGTATTAAGGTCAACAGTTATGTTGTGACATGTAAATTATATCGAATGAGCCTCGAAAAAATTGTTAGGAATTTATTTTCCAAAGTATGCCTATGTTAGTAAGTTTCTAACATTTGGTTTGAATTTGTATATGTTTAGTAATGATGCTTATTTAGATTGTGTGATTGAAATCAAGATCAAGCAATATCAAAGCTAAGGAAAAGCTAAAGGATGGAATGTGAAATCCTAAGGGAAGTTTGCAAGCTAAGGACACTATGTGAACAAAAATTTAATTTGCACTTATGTTATCGAACAAACATTGGCTTATGATGAGCCTGTGACGAAGTTACTATGGTAAGGAGTGACTCATAAAATGTTATGTGATTTGTGATGCTTGCATATATGTGCATTTGGTGAGCTAATAGAATTAGTGAACAAGTTGAAAATGCAAATTCGTGAAATCTACTTAGAGTTCATGTTCTGTACAATAAGATTAGAAAATCACCATAAATTATAAAAAAAATATTAAAGGATGCTTTTTATATCGTTGGTCTAGTATTCAAGTCTAGTTTTGTTTAGAACAAACAAAAACTAATTTTGAGGTGTATACCAAAAGATATGAATTTTTAATCGAGGATAGTTTTTTATTTGAGACTAGTTTTCGTTGGTGTAAACTAAATAATTTTTTTAGTGTGTAGATTAATATAGAATAATATTTCTTTAAAGGTGGTACAGACTACCAGATTATGATATTATGATACTTTTTTGGATTTAACCAAATTAAAATCAAATGATCAAGTTAAAGCTTAGTAAGACTTATATTTTGACATTTATATAATGTTAAAATAAGTGCAATTCATACATAATATTATACATGGATTTTTTATACATCATTGGGTAGGACTTGCGATAAGTCTAACTTGTTTATATTGGCATGATATTTATGTCATATATCATATATTTGACATATTCTAAATATGTAAAAGGTTGAATATAAAGTGTATTGATCACTGATCGTTACATATGATGTTTATCATGAATGATATTTCGGGTATGAACTACCCAATGTTAAATTATGATAATATACTTTGCCATGGATTAAAAAAATAGACTATATGCCTAAGTAAGTCTTTGAGGGATAGGGTATAGTTGGCATGCTATAAAGTCTAGCAGTAACTGCATATCGATTAATCACTTCAGTGTATATGGTGGGCATAACCTTATGTGTAATGCACTTTGGTTCATATGGTGGGCACGACCTTATGTGTAAGCACTATGGTGCATATATTTTACTCGAATACCCAGGGTCCTCAAGGTGCATTCAAATGTTATTTTGAAGCACCAGTGTAAGCACTTTGGGTAGTAGAATTTTTAAGACTGATGATTTACAAACTAAGCGTGTCATATGGGAAGCACCAGTGTTATTGTGTAAAAAGAAAGACGAGTTTATACAATTATATATGGATTATCACCCGTTATATAAGGTAACAAAGAAGAACAAGTATCCTCTTCCGAGGATTGATAATCTTTTGATAAGTTAAAAAGGTGCACTGGTGTCTCCCAAGTCGAATCTCCTATCATGATATTATTAGTTAAAAATGAGAAAGAAGATCTTCCTATGACAATTTTCTGAATTCAATATGAACACTATGAGTTTGTGATAATGTTGTTTGGTTTAACGAATGTTCATCATACACTTATGGATTGGATACACCGAGTATTTTAGTTATACTCTGATTAATTTGTGGTGCTATACACTGATGTTACTGTGATCTATTGTAAGACTAGGGAAAAACACTATGTTTATTTTTTTTATAACTCTTCCAATTATTCAGAAGAAAAATTGCATTCTAAGTTGACCAAGTGTAAATGTGGGTTGTCTAAAGTTGTATTCCTTGGCCATGTGGACTCAACTAAAGGGATAAGAATATATATCAAGGAAGCATGAGATCTAGTCTAATGTTAAATTCCAAAGAATGTTTTCGAATTTCAAATTTTCTTGGGATTTGTTGGTTACTATCGAAGGTTTGTAAAGAAATTTTCGATGATCATATTCCCTCTGACCAAGCTATTAAGGAAAGACATGTTATTAATTTGAACTATTAAATGCCAATAAAACTTTGAGATGTTAAAAGAAATCTGACATAAGCTCCAATGACAGTGTAATCATAATAAGGAAAAGATTATGTGAATTATATTAATGTGTCTCATAATGGTTTGGGATGTGTGTCGTACAAGAGGAAAAGTTTTGGTTTATGCTTCAAACCAACTACTAGAATCATGAAAGAAATTATCTAACTCACGATCTCAAGTTTGCAATAATTGTCCTTACTTTGCTGATATAACACCACTATCTACATAGTGAGTGACGCTATATATATATATACGGATCTTAAAAGTCAAAAGTATGTGTTGGCTCAAAAGAGTAAAAAGAAAGGAAACAGATGAATTCCTTAAATATTGATGACATGCTTATCAACTGCAAATAGGAAATGCTAATGTGTTGGCTGATACGATAAAGCCGAAAGACATTTCTATTCTGAGAGTTTTGAATGCGTGATTGTCTTTAAAGAAAAATGGTGCTTTGATTGTATAATTAAATTTAAAGCCTATGTTGCTATATCGAATAAAGGATCATCAGAGAAATATGAAAATTGGCGTGCTTATCAAAGATAGAACAAGCAGAAAAATGTTAAGCCTGATGAATGTTTTTATTACCGAGGAAAGAGTTTAGAAACATATATGAAAAGAGTTATCATCGAGCTTGTTCCTAAATGGCTGACATGTCAGTGAGTTAAAGTAAAGCATCAAGTTCCTTCTGAATTATTATAATCGATTTATATCCCTCAGTGGGAATAATAACGAGTTATGGGAAAACATCATTTAAGATAATCTCAAGATAGTTACTGATCGAAAAAAGTCTTACGTATACTTGAAAAGAAAAGAGATTGAATGCCAGGAATGTGATAAAGAAATATTTCTTAAATTATCACCTTGGAAAAATAAGTATTGCAGTTCGGACGCAAAGGGAAGTTGAGTCCGAGAATTATTGTACCTTATAATATTATTAAAAAAGGAAAAGAAAGTTGGATCAGTAACTTACACTACAATAAAATATACCTTTAATGACACACGAACGATGACACACGCTAATTTATGACTTGCAAAACATGTGTGTCATAAAAAATGTCATGTTTTTTAAAATCTGAACGATTTATGACTTACAATAATGTGTGTCATATTTAATAGTCATAATCCAAAAAATTTAGAAAAACACGGAGTATAGATGAATTTTTTGTGTCATCTTTAGGAGTCGTATTCTAATTCCGCTCCCCCTTATTTTTCATCTTTTCCCGCTTCTGCTTCCCCCTGGTTAACAAAAGTTCACGCCGTGCTTCCCCCGTTTTTCTCTGTTTTCCCTTTTTGTATTTGCAACCTCCCAGTACCGGTTTGACCATTCACCACAACGCAGTCGAGGGAGTCAAAAATCAAGGGTTTCCACAGGTATTCCTCGTTCTCTATTCCAATATTTGTGGGTTTGTTGATTTCTATTTTGTCTGATTTAATGGGTTTGATGTTTTTACTTCATATATGTTTTTTTGAATCGAGATTTGTTACATGCATGCTTGTTTAATTTTCTATTATTTGTTTAATCGCTATTGATTTGTTCATTTCATAGGTTGTTTAAGTGGGTTATTTCGGTTTTTTTACTTCAGTGGACTCTTATGCTAGTTATTGATCTCTTTTTGATTTTTGGGTTTTGATGGATTATGTATTTTGGTTAAAAAATGTTGAACTTTGATTGTCTTGTGATATATATTTTTTTATGCTTGTTGAAATGTTTACAGACATATCTTGTTTCACTTGACTTGAAGTATCATTGTCCGACATAAGGAGTGTATGGTGATATGACTCTCCAAGTACATGGACAAATCTCAAAAAGAATCTCGTATCCGTTACTCACTTCCGAGTCCAAGCGATATAGGTCTGAATGACCCTACAATAGTATATATTTCGAGGATTTTTGAAAGGTTATATTATGTTTGGGATTCTTTTGTTTAAAAAAAATGAGGAGTCAGGGAGGTGCCTCTGCTTCCCAGTTCCCACATATGTATTTCATTCGCTAACTAGAATGGTTCCAAGTTTTTACCTAATTGCCATGTTTTAGATGGATTTACTTTTGATTGCTTATGGCTGCTGGTTGTGGACTTTTCATTAGTGAAGAGGATTTAAATATCTGGGTATGTCCTTTGCATTGGTACTTAATGTATCACTAACACAACTTTTCCTGCCTTTTTCTTCTTTCTATGTTGTTTAGATTCTTCTTTTCATTTGAAGTATCAGTATCTGAAATTTTGTATCGGACATATAGATATGTGGATATGACCTCCAAAGATCTTCTAAATGTATAGAAATAACTTTAAAAAATCTAATAATACATGTATTCGACACTCATACTTACGTTCGAGTAGCATAGTTCCCTTTTTATTGTTTTGCTAGTTTAACTAAACACCCCCTCTTGAAATTTAATTTTTGTTTTATATAAATTTAGGTTGGCATAACTTTGGCACGGATGCTATCATTGGATAGAACATGACATTCCTTTGCTGAGTCTCTCTCAAGAAATCCCCCATACATAATATCCACAGTTCTCTGGGTATACTAGTTAGTGGCATCTTATCTTATTATTTATTTTAGTCGAATTTTGTAACTATATGTTGCTCCGACTTTTCATTATTTTCTTGAAGTGTTTATTTATAACAGTTTTGTCTGTCATATGGATACTAGCATATGACTTTTAAGAATCTTTTGTCTAATATAATCATTTCAGACATGTACTCCTATATGATGCTCACACCCGAATTCAAGTAACGTAAAATATGATTATTAACTTAGATAATAATACATTCTTTGAATGATGATTACGAATATAGGAAATGAGGCTTTCTCATGTTACAACCATGTGCTTCAACTTAAATTACAACAAGCACAAGACATAGATTTTGAGGCTAACACCAACAACGTTAAAAGATATCGAGTAGGCTAACACCAATAATTTATCTTACATTGTTAGGGTTTGTTTCAGTTTCGAATAGGTTTTTTAGATTTTATGAATGGGTCATAACCCTTGAACATTGTTCTATAGTATAGTACAAAATGAATTTGTTAGGGTTACTTTGTACTCGGTAATTTGGGGTAAACATTTTATTCTTCATATCTTACATAAATATTTCATCAATCATCAGTTATAAAGTTGTAGTTTTTCTAATACTTTATAATTATTTAGGTTGGTAAGTAATGGTCGATAGATAAAGCATGGATTTCGTCTGATAGGTTATCTGATGCATATGAAGTGGGTGTAAACACCTTTCTAGACTTTGCACAAAGTAATGATCCAAATTCAGATCTTATTCGATGTCCTTGTATACATTGTATCAATTTGTGGCACCACTCAATTCAGACCGTGCGTTATCATCTGTTTTCCTATGGCTTCGATGAAAGTTATAAGGTTTGGTATTTCCATGGAGAAAGACAGTCCGAGCTTGATTCTAGATGCCCTAACAAATCTATTCCTCCCGACTTTGATTATACAAGAGATATGCTACATGATGCCTTCAGAGATGTAGAAAAAGAACCTGATTCATTGAAGTCACTTCTTGAAGAATGTGAGAAGCCACTTTACGTAGGGTCAAAGTATAATACACTTAGTGGATTATTGAAATTCCAATATCAAGGGTCAATTTGGGTGGTCTGAGGCTAGTTTTGAAGTATTGTTAGGTGCCCTAAAGATGTCTCACCATTGAACAATAGAATACCTAACTCCTTATATGATGCCAAGAAATTGCTAAAAGGAGTAGGTCTACAATATGAAAAAATTCCTGCATGTGAAAACGATTGTGTTCTATTCTGGAAAGAACATAAGGAAGCTTCTCAATGTCCAATTTGTGGCACATCTCGTTGGAAGAAGAATACCAAAAACGTACCTTCGAAAGTTTTGTGGTATTTTCCTCCCATCCCCAGATTTACGAGAATGTGTTCGTCACCAAAAAGGGCACAAGACTTAACTTGGCATACACAAGGTTGGGATAATAATGGTATGCTAAGTCATCCTCGCGATTCCCCCTCTTGGAAGCTTGTTGATAGAACGTGGAAAGAATTCAGTGAAGAAAAACGGAATCTTAGATTAGCCTTGTCCGCTAATGGTATCAATCCTCACAAGTTATTAAGTTCCAAGTATAGCTGTTGGCCAGTTATCTTAATAACTTATAATCTACCCTCTTATTTGTGCATGACAAGAAAATTCATGATATTGACTCTATTGATATCAGGTCTAAAACAAGCTGGTAACAATAATGATGTTTACTTGGCACCATTGATAGTAGATTTAAAACTCTTGTGGGAAACTGGCGTGAAGACATATGATGCTTATAAGAAAGAATACTTCAATCTAAGAGCAATATTACTTTGGACTATAAATGACTTTCTCGTATATGATAATCTTTCAGGGTGTGTTACCAAAGGTTATTATGCGTGTCCAATATGTTCAGAGAATACTTGTTCACAGTGGTTGCCAAATTCGAAAAAAGTATGCTTTCTTGGTCATAGAAGATTCATGCCACTTCAACATCCTCTTCGTAAAAGAAAAAAAGATTTCAACAATCAACAAGAGGATGGTGTTATAAAACAACCATTATCAGGTGAAGAGATTTATGACTATCTAACGGGGTTTGAGACTTCATGGGGTAAGAAGACAATGTCTAAGAAGAAAATGTCGAAGAAGAAAACGTCAAAGAAGGAAAAAGAAAGCATCGATGAGAGAGCTGAATTTTGGCACAATAAATCGATTTTTTTAACTTGAATATTGGAAGAAAATGCTCGTTCGTCATCAGTTATATGTTATGTACATAGAGAAAAATGTGTGTGAGAGTGTTTATGGGACATTGTTGAATTTGCCTGCCAAAAAGAAGGATAGGTTAAGAGTAAGACAAGATCTTGAGGCGATGGGCATTAAGCCTGAATTACAAACTCAACCATGAGGGATTCGTACTTGGCTTCCGCCTGCGTGCTACACACTGAATACCACGGAAAAACATTGGTTTTACGAGACCCTCTCTACCATAAAAGTGCCTGATGGGTATTGTTCAAATTTCAAGAATCTCGTGTCTGATGATGTAACAAAGATGAATGGTTTGAAGTCTAATGATTGTTATGTACTGATGCAACAACTTCTCCCTTTTGCAATAAAGAGGGTGTTATATGTGAAAGTGAGGAAAATAATCATAGGTTTGTGTCATTTGTTTAACGTGTTGTGTATTAAAGTCATTGATGTTAATAAGCTAGGCAAGTTGCAAAGTGACATCGTATTAACTTTGTGTTTGTTAGAGAAGTATTTTCCTCATTTGTTTTTCGATGTTATGATCCACTTGATGGTGCATTTAGTTAGAGAGGTGAGGTTATGTGGCCCGGTTCATTTTAGGTGGATGTATCCAATTGAGAGATACATGAAAACACTCAAAGGCTATGTACGGAATCATCATCGACCCAAAGGTTGTATTGCAGAATGTTATGTGGCAGGGGAAGCCTTGGAATTTTGCTCAGACTACTTAAAAAACATGAAATCAATTGGCAATCCTCATGAACGTGTTGATGAAAGAATTCGTACCAGCAAACCTTTATCACGAGGTACATTTGAGGTTGTAGATGCTAAGCTACTTGATGAAGCTCATCTTTATGTATTACAAAACACTGTTGATGTGGAGTCGTATATAGAGTTAGAACCACTGTGTCTTCTTTGTACTCTATATAATGAATTAAACTTTTTCTAACTTCTAATATGATTCTATCTTTAAATATTATTTAGGCAACATATGTTGGAATTG
Source organism: Hibiscus syriacus (assembly GCF_006381635.1). NCBI lineage: Eukaryota > Viridiplantae > Streptophyta > Magnoliopsida > Malvales > Malvaceae > Hibiscus > Hibiscus syriacus. The sequence goes on from NW_024063037.1 coordinate 25,826, forward strand.
AAGGATCGTAACCCCCATGCCTCTCAAAATAGTAAATGGTTGTAGACTCAGCACTGTCGAACATTTATTAGTTGGCTTAAGACCAAGATTGATACACATTTCGCTAACGGGGAAGAGATTTGTGAGAGTGTTCATTGGTTGGCCAAAGGGCCAAGTTTTGCTGTGAAGAAATATAGCGGTTTTGCCATAAATGAGTATCGGTTCCATACAACATCTTGAGATGAATCAAGAACAACTCAATGTAGTGGAGTATCTCTAGTTGCAAATGCTATGCAGATTGCTAGTGTAAAAGACTCCAATCCCGTGTATGGAGTTGTTACTTACTATTGTCGTATACAGGAGATATGGGATCTTTATTATCGCATATTCATTGTTCTTGTTTTCATGTGTGATTGAGTTGATAGTCGTGGAATAAAATAAGATGATTTTGGATTCACAGTGGTTAACTTTGCTAGGCTTGATCACCAATCTGAACGCTTCATATTAGTTAGTCAATCCAAACAAGTTTTTTATGTTCAAGATCAGAAAGACGCGAATTTGTCTGTTGTCGGCTTCACACCACATAAGGTGTATAAGTATGGAGCAAATGGTGAAACTGATTATATATTGGAATACCATGCTACTTTTGATTTTTCACAAGACTCCCCTTTAGTAGAACTTGATGATGATTTCTTGTGCACACGCCCGGACGGCGAGGGCATATTAGTTTAAAATATTTTGTACAAAATAAAATCTTTTTGAACTTTTTGGTATGTTTTTATTTCAACATCTGTATGTTATTAATTCTGTCCGAACTGAAAGAAATAGCAATGTACTAACTTTTTTTTATTTGAATCATGTTGAAACAGGTTGTACTTGGTACCATGGAATCGGATCAGTCTTTAAGTCATGATGAAGACTCTAAACAAAGAGGTCCGACAATGAAGGGAAAAACTACTAAAGGAAAATTTATTATTACATACAATAAAAATGGTGTTCCGATTGGCGTTGAAGCAATGAAACTTGCTTCCTTTGATGGCATGGTAGCAAGATCAATGGTGCCTATCACTTATGTCACTTGGCGAGATGTTTAACAGGAAAAAAAGAAGACTTATGGCAATACATTTTGGTAACTCTAACATATGATCTTAACTTCCAATTAATCTTTTTTTTTATTAAAAATAATATTTTTTTAATTAATGCTTTATGTTTCAGATGAATTTTGAACTTGATCCAAGGAGTCGAAAGAACACCCTTCAATCCATTGGGACAAAGTGGAAGAACTTTAAGCATTATCTGTATAAGAAATTCATTGAGAAGTTTAAGAATGACCCTAATGCAAATCTGTTCAACCCTCCAGAGATGTATCATTATTTGAAGATAGATGAGTGGAAGGTTTTTGTATTGCAAAGACTTTCAAAGAAGTGGGACGTTAGAAACCAGTCTGTATTTGTTATATATATTAGTTTTAGAAACCAATCTTGACTGTTTTAATGTTTCTAATGCAGGAAATAAGTCAGAAAGCTAAAAAAATGTGTAGACAACATAGATACAATCATCGGTTGAGTAGATAAGGATATGCTGGACTAACCCTTGAGATTGTATGTAGTAAATTAATTGAATAGTTTAGATATACAGTTGTTTATGTTAATTCATTGTTGTTATTCTTTTCAATTTAGATGCAAGAAACGGGAAAGGAGGAAGACGAGATTGATAGAGCATTGTTGTGGAAAAAGGCAAGACAAATGAAAAAAAGGAGGTTATGACCCGAATGCTCATATTGTTGCTGATAAAATGGTAAGTTCATGTGAACATTCATACTTTATTTATTTTCATCTTATTGTTATAGCACCATATGAGCTTTAATCCTTTGAATATTTTGATTATGAATATTTGCTTTCACTACAGGAAGAGATGCAGAAGTCATAAACTTTAGGAGAGGATAGTTGTGGAACAAATTACATGCTTACCCAAGCCCTAGGTACCCAGGAACAACGTAGGCGTGTACGAGGGATAGGCAAATTTGTAAGGCCACACCAATTCTTTTACTTACCCAATACCGTGCAGAACTACTTAGATGGTGAGAAGAAAAAGATTGAAAAAAGGTTCAACCAAATTGAAGGTGCAATAGAGAAACTATAAAAAGGAATGAATCATGCTTCTGAAGGCGCAAGTTGCCAAGGGTGGGGAAAGCATATTTTGAAGACAACCCACCCAAGGAATTACTTGTAAGTCTTATTAAATTATAGTATGAATTAAATGTAAGTCTTGACTACAACTAATATATATATATATATAAATTGTAGGATACTTCCTGTTATATTGTGATTGATATTGCCTCCAATATAGTTGCCAAAGGAACGATAGTGAAGCAAAATGATCTATCAGGTATTACAAAAAATATCAGTTTTTTTTTTACTTTTTAGAATATTGTATCTTAGTAATAACTTTATATAACAGGTGAAAACATTGAAGTAATGATGGAAATGAGTGTGCAAGGAGACGCTTTACTACCGTCTCCACTAGATGAGGAGTTCATTTACAAGGTTAAAGATGCAGTGGGGTTCCTAGTGAAGTGGGCTAGACATCTAGTCATTCGATGCTCTGATTTGGTAATATTTTCATTTATTTAAATAAATTATATATGTCTAATTTAAATGATATCTTTATATTTTTTTTGCAGGAAAAAGTGTTGGTGTTTATGGGAAAAATGTGTGAACGGAGATGAAGTAGAAAGTAATAAAGGAAAAAATGACAAAGAGAACTTGTTGAAAAGGAAGAGGAGAAAGGAGAAGGGACACCGAAGATGGAAAAAGAGAAAGAAAAGGAAGAGGGTAAAGGAGAAGGGACACCGCAAAGGAAAAAGGAAGAGGAGAAAGGAGAAGGGACACTGAAGAGGGAAAAAAAGAAAGAAAAGGATGAGGGAACACCGCAAAGGAGGAGGAGGAGAGCACAAATGAGGATAAGGCTAAGAGTTGAAAGAAACCGTGTTTTGAAAGTGTTTGCACGTATGGTTGATATACAACTTAAAAATATGGAGTCCGTGAAAGTTCAATGTGAGGACGATATGTTTGGGTACTAGAGTTTCACGTACATAACTTGGGAAGATTTTGAAGTGGTTTTTATTGTGGATGAGATGACCGGTTCTGCGATTACTTGTTATATGATGTAAGTACATAATTTTAATTTTATTCAAACACAATATATTTAATCATCGTACTTGTCTAATGTTAATATATAGGTACTTGTTTGAGGAAATCAAGAATGGGCCAAAAATACATCAAGAAATTTGTTTTATGAGTCTGTCTGCAATCTCGCCGTCAGGACGTAAGGAAAAATTCAAAAATAGCGATGAGGCAATTCGAAGCGTTGCAGATCAATTGTCTCTAAGAAAGGACAATGCCATCGTCCTAGTGCCATATAATCCCAGGTTTGTTTTTTCATTTGATTATGAATATATTTTAGTAACTTAATTTGGTTTTTCGTTTTTATAGAAGACATTGGGTGTTGGCGGGGATAGATATGAAAGCAACAAGTTGTTATTATCTTGATTTCTTGGGGCCCACCAATGTCCATCAACAGTTGAAGAAAGTTCATGAATTATCAAAACATTATAGTATATTCTTTGATATATTTCATCAATTTTTATAGGGAAATGAAATTGTACACTTCTCAAAGTGGATCTAACAAAAGGGTTAGCCTCAATTGTATCATTGTTTTGGTGAGGACTTCGAACAATCATTACTTGTTTAAATTGCAGCTTTCAATTTGACTAATCGATTATTGTAAACTATTTGTAGTGTCCCCGTCAGTCGGGAGGTACCGAGTGTGGATATTATGTTTGTAAGTTCATGAAAGAGATAGTCGAGAACGACTTCAAGTGATGGTCAATAAGAATGTAAGCAAACTTTTTTGATACACATCTGTCATATCATACATACACATTAGTCATACAACTATCATATGGACTTGAAGTAGGATGATATTATTGGAAATTCATCTACGATAACATCTTGTCTATTCATATTAATAAGAATTGTCATGCTCTTTTTATTTCTGCTGAAAAACTCATAGTTAGATATTATTCTAGACTTCTAGTTATCACCTTGTAGTTTGAAATGTTCTTTTATTTTGATGATTCACGTTTCTTATAGAATGGAGGTTATCATTTATAATTTGAAACAAACTTAACAATCTTGTGAATTTAACTTCGTGAAAGATTACATTGATGGTAAACTTCTTGTTATTTGCTTCTATTGATAGATTCTGTTGTAAGTAATGAGTGAATTCTTGAATCTAATTGCACATTTTACGCATGTGGCAATCGATACTATTTTTCGATAGATGAATCAATGTCTAAAGGAACAATTTGAAATGTTCGGTGGAGTTGTGAAAGCATTTGACACGTACTAGCACTTAAAATCCAAAATTTTATTTTTTTTCAAGTACTCTAGACGTAATAGGGACTTTCTTGTGGTGATAAAAGGTCAACAAATGATTGTCGAGTTTTATGTCCTGTAGATTCAATAGTTCTAGATGATGCAATTGTTACTTTCACTTTCTTGTTGGATGCAAAATTGACAAAAAATGAGATTTTATGATAAATAAGACATATTGAAGCTTTGTGAGTCTGATGAATTTAGGAAGCAAAAGATAATTCATTTTCGCACAAGGAATCATGGTGCCAAAAGTTAAAAAATTAGAGCTCTGTTGTGGAAGAACATGAGGTTGATTCAGTAGTTCATGCCATATATTTTTTTATTGAAAGCATAGACATCGTTGATTTTTGCAACATATAGTGCATAATGTTATTATTTGTGGTGATATTGTTGTGAACAAAGTTGGTACCTTTTATAATGCTATTGAATTGATGACTTTGCATAATGTTATTATGCTTCAAAGAATGAATATGTAAAATTGGTAATTTTAGTACTCTTTAATAGTTCATTATATACTTCAATTTAAATAAGTATAAATTATATACTTATTTCATATTTTTTACTTAGGTTGGCGATGGGAAAGAAGAATACATGGATGATGACATTGATGATATTCGCAAAGAATGGGTATCTTATGTGGCAAACTTTATTGTACCTTGATATTTTGTATCGACATATGATTAATACAATATTTTTTATAACTTAGTGTGAATATATTATATGCAAATGGATTGCTTATATATAATATGATACATAGACTTAGTATTATGAGGCATTCAATGTGATTTAGTTTGATTATTTGTCATCTAATATATATATATATATATATATATATATATTATGAAATACAATCACGACACACGAACGTTTGTCATCTTTTTTAATGATATGTGCTTCAATGACACGCAATGTAATTCATACATGCGTGTCATAAATTTAGGACACACAAATGTATGTCAAGCATATTTATGACGGGGGCTTTAACGACGCGCAATGTAAGTCATACATGCGTGTCATAAATTTATGACGCACAAATGTGTGTCATCTTAATTTATGATGGGGGCTTCAATGACACTCAATGAATGTCATTAATGCGCGTCATAAATATGTGTCATAAATGTGTGTCATAAATGCGCGTCATAGATTTATGACACACAGTTGCGCGTCATCTGAAATTCATGTCGGTGGCTTCAACGACAGGTAAATATATGTCATTCTAACCCATAGATGATGCATAATGCGCGCCATTAAAGGGGTTTTTTCTACTAGTGTTATTAGCTAAAATTTCATTGGGTAATGCACAAGATCCATAATGTTTTTCATGTGTTGATGCTCAGGAAGTATCAATCAGATCATTCACATATTATCACCCAAGAGGAAATAAAGATTTTTCCAGATTTAACTTATGAAAAAGAACTAGTACTTATTATATTTCGACAGAGAAATCAAAGGATAAAAAAGCTAATCGAAAGAGAAAAAATAACATGATAAGAAAAAACAATATCCTTATCTATATACATAAAGTACAAATTGAAAAATCAAGGACATATTTTCTTAAAGGGGGAAATTGTAATACCACAAAATTTTGGTTAGGATCAAAATGTAAGATTTGAAAGTTTGGTAGACAAAATTGAAAAATAGGAAAAGTTTAGGAACCTAAGTGGTAAAATTCCCAAAAAGAATTTTTATACCAGAAATGGATAATTTACACTTGAGAGTGGGGTTTTATTCAAATCAGATTTTTGATCTGGAAATTGTGTTAAAAACTAGAAAGTGTTAAAGTCTAGTAAAAATTTGGTAAATCAGATCGAATAGAAATTTCGGGAAAATTTTGAAGGATGCTAAATAAATCTTAGAAATATTATTTTCAAATATTGATGACAAATAATATGGATTTGAAGATTTGAAGATTTAGTTTCATGTTTAATTTAGATTGTTAGATCAAAGTGGCAAGATTGCAATTTTTAGAAAGTTACTTGGTAAAATTGGAAAAGGGTAAAATATTTTGTTCATTAATGGGAAAATAATTTGGAAAGATGATAAGGTTTTGTGGCTTGGTATTATTTTAAATATCAAGTTTCATTAATGGAAAAAACTAACATTTCTCATTAAATGCATATTTTATTCATTTAAGCTTAAATAAAGGTTAAATTAACATGAAATTCAATAAATATTTCATGAAAACTTAGCCATTTTCAGCCAACATTTTGTGCTCCCCATGAACAAGGTAAGAGTATTTTTTTGAGCATATTCCTTCGGATTTTGGATCTTGTCGTGAAATAGTAAATTGTTCTATTTGAAAAACACTATCATTTGGTACCATTATTGTTTTCTTATTTGGTTTGTGTTCAAAGATCCAAAATTCTATGGATTATGTTCCCATTCGGGTTTATGGAATTGATTAAGGATTTTGATGTTATTGAGGTTGTGGAATCATTTCCAAGCATGATTGATGATTAAAATAACTTGTACATGATCATATGAACATATAAAGTTTTGGCCAAACCTTAGCTCTAGGGGAAAAATGTGTTTTGATGAAATTAAGTTATGGTTTTGATTGTAGAGATTTTATAAGGTCGAATCGAAGTTGATTCATGCTTGAATCGAATTAAAATCGAGCAAAATCATGAAAACCCTTGTCTTGAAACTTTGAAGTATTCGACCTTGGTTTAAATGGATGAGAAAAATTTTGGAAAAATTATTTAAGGACTGGAAATGATGTAGGAAGTATTCTACATGCCATAGAAAAATTAGGGAGACCATTCTATAATTTTTGGAAAGTTAGGGGACCAAATCAAGAATTTTGGAAAAGTTTTGGATTGTTGTGTAATTATTCAATATTTGATGTACAATTCTAGAAATTAATGTTTGAGTGTTGAAATTGAAGTTAGGATGTGAAATTCGATTATTTTTGGAAAGCTTGTAAAAGTTGAGGTTTAAATCACAATTATGGAAAGATTGGGAGCTTAAGTGAAAATGTTATGTGAAGTTGGGATAAAAATGAACTTCAATGGTCCATTGGAAGTATCAAGGTCAACATTTATTTTGTGACATGAAATTATATCGAATAAGCATCGGAAAAATTGTAAGATTATAACATTTGGTTTGAATTTGTATATGTTTGATAATGATGCTTATTTAGATTGTGTGCCTGAAATCAAGATCAAGCAATATCAAATCTAAGGAAAAGCTATAGGATGGAATGTGAAATCCTAAGGGATGTTTGCAAGCTAAGGACACCAGGTGAGTGCAAATTTAATTTGTACTTATGTTTTTGAACAAACATTGGCTTGCAATGAGCCAGTGACAGATTTACTATGGTAAGGAGTGACTCCTAAAATGTTATGTGATTTGTGATTCATGCATATATGTTCATTTGGTGAGCTAATAGAATTAGTGAACAAGTTGAAAATGCAAATTGGTGAAATATGCTTATAATTTATGTTATAGACAGTAAGTTTAGAAAATCACCATAAATTCTAAAAGAATGATTAAAGGATTATTTTTATACCGTTTGAATATTATATTAGTATAGTTTCGTTTAGAACAAACAGAAACTGATTTCGAGGTGTATACCAAAAGATATGAATTTTTAACCGAGAATAGGTCAGAAAATGGGGTAGGAGATTAAGCTCAAAACAAATTCTGTCGGTCAGCTTTGAAAATTTACCATAAATTGTAAACATTGAACTAGAAGAATTGCCTTATATGGATATATTCATATTTGAGTCTAGTTTCTGTTGGTATGGACGGAATAATTTTTTAGTTTATATATTAATACGAAATAATATTTCTTTAAAGGTAGTGCAAACTGCCAGAATATGATAGTATGACAAAATTTTGGGTTTAACCGAATTAGAAGCAAATGATCAAGTTAAAGCTTAGTGAGGCTTATATTTTTGCTTTTATATAATGTAAAAGTGAGTGAAATTCATACATAACATTGTTCATGGATGTTTTATACATCATTGGGTAGGACTTGCGATAAGTCTACCTTGTTTATATTGGAATGATGTTTATTTCATATATCATATATTTGACATATTCTAAATATGTCAAAGGTTTACTATAAAATACATTGATCACTAATCGTTGAATATGATGTTTATCAAGAACATATATGATATTTATCATGAATGATATTTCGAGTATGAACTGCCAAATGTTAAATTATGATAATATACATTGCCACGGATGGAAGAAAAATAGATTATATGCCCAACTAAGTCATTGAGGGATAGGTATAGTTGGCATGCCATAGATTCTAGCAGTAGTTGCATATCGATTAAGCACTTCGGTGCATATGGAGGGCACAACGTTATGTATAATGCACTTCAGTGCATATATTTGACTCGAATACCCAGGGTCCTCAGGATTTAAATTGCGCTATGGTTTATTGGTTAATAAATGATAAACATGCAAATAAGCTTATGAGCTTATGGGATAAATGGAAAGTATATTGGTAATAAACTTTATATCCGATTATATCATGTTAAATTATGGTAATATAGTAAGAATGTAGGTAAATTGATCACATTGCATTGAATAATATTACTCATTTATATTTATATGTTGCATTTCTTTGAATATTTAAATGATTGTCGTACTAAGTGTATACTTAGCGTGTGATGATTTTCACGCATAGGAAAAAGGAAATATTTACATGTAACAATGATGACATCCTACTGTGTTCTAAAAGTCTTAGCTGGCTTGTATACGAGAATGAAATGCCTGCAATTTCTTAATATAGTTAGTATTAAATATAATTAATAGTATTAATAAATATTATGGTATTACACTATGCTTAAAAAATATTAATTTGGGTTTTAAATTAGACGTGTTTGACAGTCTTATTTGTTTTATGAAAATAGAATAGAACTGTCTATCACAACTTGGAACTGGTTTTAAATTGGTAACCAACATTATTATATTATGATTTTTCTCTGAATAATTATTTTTGTAATAATTTTTCAAGTTATGAAACTTGAGATGTTTGAATGATACAATATTTTTACTCAGTTCGATTGAAGAAATGTTTTGAATTTTTACTGTGACATCTATATCTCGTATTGGTTCGCGTATATAGGTTATGGGTGTTCCATTTATTGGTATCAGAGCTACATGTTTAGCCTATTCTAGGACTAAACCGAGCTTGTTTTGAGTTAAAAATGTATACATGCCACTAGGATGTCATTGTTACTAATTTGGTTGTTATAAGGTTCGATTGATGCCACTCTTTACTTATAGAAGTGAATAAATATAGTGAGTGAAAAATATGTGTATATTCGAGGGTTTAAAGTATGTGAAAAATATGTGTATATTCAAACATAAGCTAATAGTGATAGTAATGATGTTAAACATCATTCTACTGTTTAGTGTAGTAAGATGATGTATTGGCACGATAGGAAGTGTCAATTTTGGATTAAGGAAAACCCTCATTGATACATAAGTAGAGTATAATGAAACATTCTGCCACAATTGATCTTAAGTGATATGTGTGCGATTAACCATTTTGGCTAGAGTGCGAGGGTGAATCGTATCAGTAGATAATTGTCTGGTAAGGATTCAACATGATAATTTATAATATACTTAATAGAATTACCTTTCGAAGGTAATTTTTGGAATGGATTGATTACCCCTACCATGTTGCAATGAATTATCTCTTAGAGCTATTAATTTTATATAACTCAAAAGTTTTGAGATATTTGTGGTAAGGAAAGATTGTAAATTTGTTTTCTAATGTGATTTTAGCATAAATTACTATAAAGTTGCTTCTACTAGGTTGTTAATCGTTCTTAGTAAATCACATAGATACTCAAACGTTCTTAGTTAAGTTGGAAGATATTCCAACTGTTCGAGGGTATCCAAATATGTAGCTGTAGAAGTTACCTGGATTACCTCTAAACTGAGAAGCATAAATTGAAAAAAGAGATGTTATCTGGTATTGCATTTATTTTTATAGTCGTATCAAATGGCTTCGACTGGGCTCAAAAAATTAAAGGCATAGGCAGTAGAATTTTTAAGACCGATGATTTACAAGACTAAGCTGTCATCTGGGATGCACCAGTGTTATTGTGAAAAAGAAAGACGAGTTAATGCAATTATATATGGATTATCACCCGTTATATAAGGTAACAAAGAAGAAAAAGTATCCTCTACCGAGGATTGATAATCTTTTGATAAGTTAAAAAGGTTTACTGGTGTCTCCCAAGTCGGATCTCCTATCGGGATATTATTAGTTAAATATGTGAAAGAAGATCTTCCTAGGATAATTTTCAGAATTCAATATGAACACTATGAGTTTGTGATAATGTCGTTTGGTTTAACGAATGTTCATGCTACACTTATGAATTCGATAAACTGAGTATTTTAGTTATACTCTGATTAATTGGTGGTAGTAGACATTGATGTTATTGTGATCTATTGTAAGATCAGGGAAAAACACGATTTTTGTTTTTTTATAGCTCTTCCAACTATTCGGAAGAAAAATTGCATGCTAAGTTGACCAAGTGTAAATGTGGGTTGTCTAAGGTTGTATTCCTTGGCCATGTGGACTCAGCTAAAGGGATAACAATATATATCAAGGAATAACGAGATATAGTCTATTATTAAATTCCAAAGAATGTTTTCGAATTTCAAATTTTCTTGGGATTTTTTTGTTACTATTGAAGGTTTATAAAGAAATTTTTGATGATCATATTCCCTCTGATCAAGCTATTAAGGAAAGACGTGTTATTCATTTGGACTATTAAATGCCAATAAAACTTTGAGATAAAAGAAATCTGACATAAGCTCCAACATCCGTGTAATCATAACCAGGAAAAGATTATGTGAAATATAGTAATGTATCTCATAATGGTTTGGGATGCGTGTTCGTACAAGAGGGAAAGTTTTGGTTTATGCTTCAAAGAAACTATAGAATCATTAAAGAAATTATCTGACTCGCGATCTCGAGTTGGCAATAATTGTGTTTACTTTGCTGATAACACCACTATCTACATGGTGAGTGACACTATATATATACACGGATCTCAAAAGTCAAAAGTATGTGTTGGCTCAAAGGAGTAAAAAGAAAGGAAATAGATGAATTCCTTAAATATTGATGACATGCTGATCAACTGCAAATAGGAAAGGCTAATGTGGTGGCTGATACGATAAAGCCGAAAGACATTTATATTCTGAGAGTTTTGAATGCATGATTGTCTTTAAAGAAATATGTTGTTTTTATTGTAGAATTAAATTTAAAGCCTATATTGCTATATCGAATAAAGGATCATCAGAGAAATATGAAAATTGGCATGCTTGTCAAAGATAGAACAAGAAGAAAAATGTTAAGTCTGATGAATGTTTATATTACCGAGGAAAGAGTTTAGAAACAAATATGAAAAGAGTTATCATCGAGCTTGTTCCTATATGGCTGACATGTCAGTGAGTTAAAGTAAAAATCAAGTGAATTATTGTAATCGATTTCTATCCCTCAGTGGGAATAGGAACGAGTTACAATGGGCCTTGTAACGGGAAAAATCATTTAAGATAATCTGAAGATAGTTACTGATCGACAAAAGTCTTACGCAGACTTGAAAAGAAAAGAGATTGAATACCATAAAGGTGATAAAGAAATATTTCTTAAATTATCACATTGTAAAAAAAGTAATTCAGTTCATACGCAAAGGGAGTTGAGTCTGAGAATTATTGGACCTTCTAATATTATTAAAAATAAGGAAAAGAAAGTTGCATCAAAGGCTTGTTAGCTAAAATTTCCTCGGGTAATGCATAAGATCCATAATGTTTTTCATGTGTCGATGCTCACGAAGTATCAATCAGATCATTTTCATATTATCACCTTAGAGGAAATAAAGATTTTTCCAGATTTAACTTATGAAAAAAAACCAATAGTTAATATAGTTCGGCAGAGAAATCAAAGGATGAAAAAGCTAATCGAAAGAAAAAAATAACATGATAAGAAAAAAAATCCTTATCTATATACATAAAGTACAAATTAAAAATTCAAGGAGAAATTTTAAAAGTTTGTTAGATAAAATAGAAAATTAGGAAAAGTTTAGGGACCTAAGTGGTAATTTTCCAAAAAGAATTTTTATACCATAAATGGATAGTATAATCTTGAGAGTGGGTTTTTTATTGAAATCAGATTCTTGATCTGGAAATTGTGTTAAAAACTAGAAAGTGTTAAATTCTAGTAAAAATTCGGTAAATCAGATCGAATAGAAATTTCGAGAAAAATTTGAAGGATGCTAAATTAATCTTAGAAATATTACTTCCAAATTTTAAAATTATGGCAAATAATATGGATTATTGGATTTGAAGATTTATTTTCATGTTTAATTTGGACCGTTAGATCAAAGTAGCAAGATTGCAATTTTAGAAAGTTGCTTGGTAAAATTGGAAAAGGATAAAATATTTTGTTCATTAATAGGAAAATACTTTGGAAAGATGATAAGGTTTTGTGGCATGGTATTATTTTAAATATCAAGTTTCATTAATTGCAAAATTGACATTTCTCATTAAATGAATATTTTATTCATTTAAGCTTAAATAAAGGTTAAATTAACATGAAACTCAATCAAAATTTCATGAAAACTTAGTCATTTTCAGCCAACATTTCGTGCTCCCCATGAACACGATAAGAGAACTTTTTTTGAGCAATTTTGTTTGGATTTTATATCATGTCGTGAAATAGAAAATTGTTCTATTCGAAAAACGCTATCATTTGGTACCATTATTGTTTTCTTATTTGGTTTGTATTCAAATATCCCAAATTCTAGGGATTTTGTTTCCATTCGAATTTATGGAATTGATTAAGGATTTTGATGTTATTGAGGTTGTAAAATCATTTCCAAGCATGATTGATGATTAAAATAACTTGTACATGATCATATGAACATATAAAGTTTTGGCCAAACCTTAGCTTTAGGGAAAATATATGTTTCGATGAAATTAAGTTATGGTTTTGATTGTAGAGATTTTATAAGGTTGAATCAAAGTTGATTTCATGCTTGTATCGAATTAAAACCGAGCAAAATCATGAAAACCCTAGTCTTAAAACTTTGAAGTATTCAGCCTTGGCTTAAATGGATGAGAAAAATTTTGGAAAAATTACTTAAGGAATGGAAATGATGTAGGAAGTATTCTACAAGCCTTAGAAAAATTGGAGGACAATTCTATAATTTTTGAAAAGTTAGGGGACTAAATCAAGAATTTTGGATTGTTGTTTAATTGTTCAATATTTGATGTACTATTTTAGAAATTAATATTTGAGTGTTGAAATTGAAATTAGGATGTGAAATTGGATTATTTTGGAAAGCTAGTAAAAGTTGAGGTTTGAATCACAATTATGGAAAGATTGGGAGTGTAAGTGAAAATGTTATGTGAAGGTGGGATAAAAAGGAACTTGAATGGTCAATTACAAGTATCAAGGTTAACATTTGTGTTGTGACATGGAAATTATATCGAATAAGCATCAGAAAAATTGTAAGATTATAACATTTTGCTTTAAATTTGTATATGTTTGATAATGATGCTTATTTAGATTGTGTGTTTGAAATCAATATCAAGCAATATCAAATCTAAGGAAAATCTATATGATGGAATGTGAAATCTAAGGGATGTTTGCAAGCTAAGGACACCAGGTGGTGCAAATTTAATTTGTACTTATGTTATTGAAAAAACATTGCCTTGCAATGAGCCAGTGACGGATTAACTATGGTAAGGAGTGACTTCTAAAATGTTATGTGATTTGTGAAGCATGCATATACGTTCATTTGGTGAGCTAATAGAATTACTGAACAAGTTGAAAATGCAAATTGGGGAAATCTGCTTATAATTTATGTTATAGACGGTAAGTTTAGAAATTCACCATAAATTCTAAAAAAATGTTTAGAGGATTATTTTTATATCGTTGGAATATCATATCAGTATAGTTTGGTTTAGAACAAACGGAAACAGGTTTCGAGGTGTATACCAAAAAGATATGAATTTTTAACCAAGAATAGGTCAGAAAACGAGACAACAAATTAAGCTCAAAATAGATTATGTCGGTTAACTTTGAAAATTTATCATAAGTTGTAAAAAGTGAACTAGAAGAAGTGTCTTATATGGATAGATTCATATTTGAGTCTAGTTTATGTTGGTATAGATGAAATAATTTTTTACTTTGTATATTAATACAGAATAAGATTTCTTTAAAGGTAGTGCAAACTGCCAGAATATGATATTATGACAAATTTTTGGATTTAACCGAATTAGAAGCAAATGATCAAGTTAAAGCTTAGTGAGGCTTATATTTTTGGTTTTTATATAATGTCAAAGTAAGTGAAATTCATACATAACATTGTACATGGATGTTTTATACATCATTGGGTAGGACATGCGATAAGTCTACCTTATTTATATTGGCATGATATTTATGTCATATATCATATATGTCAAAGGTTGACTATAAAATGCATTGATCACTAATCGTCGAATATGATGTTTATCAAGAACATATATGATATTTATCATGAATGATATTTCGAGTATGAACTACCAAATGTTAAATTATGATAATATACAATGTCATGGATGGAAAAAAAATAGACTATATGCCCAACTAAGTCATTGAGGGATAGGGTATAGTTGGCATGCCATAAATTCTAGCAGTAGATGCATATCAATTAAGCACTTCGGTGCATATGGTGGGCACAACCTTATGTGTAATACACTTCGGTGTATATATTTGACTCGAATACCCAGGGTCGTCACGGTTTAAATTGTGCTATGGTTTATTGGTTAAGAAATGATAAACATGCAAATAAGCTTACAAACTTATGGGATAAATGGAAAGTATATTGGTAATAAACTTTATATCCAGATATATCATGTTAAATTATGGTAACATTGCTGGAATGTAGGTAAAAAGATCACATTGCATAGAATATTATTACTCATTTATATTTATATGTTGTATTGCTCTGAATATTTATATGATTGTCTTACTAAGTGAATACTTAGTGTGTGATGATTTTCACGCGTATGAAAAAGGAAGAAAATGAGTTAGGATCTGCGTTTGTCATCAATCACCAAGGAAATATTTACATGTAGCAATGATGACATCCTACTGTGTTCTAAAAGTCTTAGCTGGCATGTATACGAGCATGAAATGTCTGCAATTTCTTAATATAGTTAGTATTAAATATAATTAATAGTATGAATAAATATTATGGTATTAAACTATGCTTAGAAAATATTAATTTGGGTTTTAAATCCAACACGTTTGACTGTCTTATTTATTTATGAAAATAGAATAGAACTATCTATCACAACTTAAAACTGGTTTTGAATAAGTAACCAACAATATTATATTATGATTTTTCTCTGAATAATTATTTTATAAAAAAAATTTCAATTTATGAAACTTGAGATGTTTGAATTATACAATAATTTTACTCAATTCGATTAAAGAAATGTTTTGAATTTCTAATGTGACATTTGTAACTCGTATTGGTTCGCGTATATGGATTATGGGTTTTACATTTATTGGTATCAGAGCTATATGTTTAGCCAATTCTAGGACTAAACCGAGCTTGTTTTGAGTTAAAAAATGTATGCATGCCACTAGGATGTCATTGTTACTAATTTGGTGATTATAAGTTTCGATTGATGCCACTCTTTACTTATAGAAGTGAATAAATATAGTGAGTGAAAAATATGTGTATATTCGAGGGTTTAAAGTATGTGATCGAGCAAGAGGTTCAAACATAAGCTAATGGTGATAGTAATGATGTTAAACATCATTCTACTGTTTAGTCTAGTAAGATGATATATTGGCACAATAGGAATTGTCAATGTTGGATTAAGGAAAACCCTCGTTGATGCATAAGTAGAGTATTGATGAAAGAATGAAACATTCTGCTACAATTGATCCTAACTTATATGTGTGCGATTAACCATTTTGGCTAGAGTGCGAGGGTGAATCGTATTAGTAGACAATAATTGTCTGGTAAGGATTCAACATGATAATTTATAATAGAATTTCCTTTCGAAGGTAATTTTTGGAATGGATTGATTACCCCTATCATGTTACAATGAATTATCTCTTAGAGCGATTAATTTTATATATAACTCAAAAGTTTTGAGATATTTGTGGTAGGGAAAGATTGTAAATTTGTTTTCTAATGTGATTTCTGCATCAATTGCTATAAAGTTATTGCTACTAGGTTGTTAAACTTTCTTAGTAAAGAACATGGATACTAAAACTTTCTTAGTTAAGTTGGAAGATATTCCAACTATTCGAGGGTATCCAAATGTGTAGTTGTAAAAGTTACATGGATTACCTCTAAATTGAGATTCAAAAATTAAAAAAGAGATGTTATCCGATATTGCATTTATTTTTATAGTCATATCGAATGGCTTCGACTGATCTCAAAAAATTAAAGGCATATGTAGTTGAATTGTTAAGACCAATGATTTACCAGACTAAGCGTGTCATCTGGGATGTACTAGTGTTATTATGAAAAAGAAAGATGAGTTTATGCAATTATATATGGATTATCACCCGTTATATAAGGTAAAAAGAAGAACAAGTATTCTCTTTCAATGATTGATAATCTTTATATAAGTTAAAAAGGTGTACTGGTGTCTCCCAAGTCGGATCTCCTATCGACATATTATTAGTTAAAGATGAGAAAGAAGATCTTCCTAGGACAATTTTCAGAATTCAATATGATCACTATGACTTTGTGATAATGTCGTTTGGTTTAACGAATGTTCATGCTACACCTATGGATTGGATAAACCAAGTATTTTTAGTTACACTTAGATTAATTGGTGGTAGTGTACATTGATGTTATTGTGATATATTGTAAGACCATGGAAAAACATGATGTCTATTTTTGTATAGCTCTTCCAACTATTCAGAAGAAAAAATGCATACTATTTTTACCAAGCATAAATCTGGGTTGTCTAAGGTTGTATTCCTTGGCCATGTCGACTCAGTTAAACGGATAAGAATATATATCAAGGAAGCACAAGATATAGTCTAATGATAAATTCCAAAGAATGTTTTTGAATATCAAATTTTCTTGGGATTTGTTGGTTATTATCGAAGGTTCGTAAAGAACTTTTCGATGATCATATTCCCTATCACCAACCTATTAAGAAAAGACGTGTTATTAATTTGGACTATTAAATGCCAAGAAAACTTTGAGATGTTAAAAGAAATTTGACATAAGCTTGAACGTCATTGTAATCATAATCAGTAAAAGATTATGTGAATTATAATAATGTATCTCATAATGGTTTGGGATGTGTGTTCGTACAAGAGGAAAATTTTTGGTTTATGCTTCAAAGCAACTATAGAATCATGAAAGAAATTATCTAACTCACGATCTCAAGTTGGCAATAATTGTGATTACTTTGCTGATATAACACCACTATCTACATGGTGAGTGACACTATATATATATATATACGGATCTCAAAAGTCAAAAGTATGTGTTGGCTCAAAGGAGTAAAAAGAAAGGAAATAGATGAATTCCTTAAATATTGATGACATGCTTATCAACTGCAAATAGGAAAGGCTAATGTGGTGGCTGATGCGATAAAGCCGAAAGCATTTTTATTCTGAGAGTTTTGAATATGTGATTGTCTTTAAAAAAAAGATAGTGTTTTGATTGTAGAATTAAATTTAGAGCCTATGTTGCTATATCAAATAAAGGATCATCAGAGCAAGATGAAAATTGTCGTTCTTGTCAAAGATAGAACAAGCAGAAAAAATGTTAAGCCTGGTGAATGTTTATATTTCCGAGGAAAGAGTTTAGAAACATATATGAAAATAGTTATCATCAAGCTTGTTCCTAAATGGCTAAGATATCAGTGAGTTAAAGTAAAGCATCAAGTTCCTTCTAAATTATTGTAATAGATTTATATCCCTCAGTGGGAATAGGAACGAGTTACAATGGGCCTTGTAATGGGAAAAGATCATTTAAGATAATCTCAAGATAGTTACTGATCGACAAAAGTCTTATGCAAACTTGAAAAGATAAGAGATTGAATACCAGGAAGGTGATAAAGAAATATTTATTAAATTATCACCTTGGAAAAAACGTACTAAAGTTCGGACGCAAAGGAAAGTTGAGTCTGTGATTTATTGGACCTTAGAATATTATTAAAAATAAGGAAAAGAAAGTTAGATCAATTTAGCTAAAATTTCCTCTGGTAATGCACAAGATCCATAATGTTTTTCATATGTCGATGCTCAAGACGTATCAATCAGATTATTCACATCTTATCACCCAGAGGAAATTGAGATTTTTCCAGATTTAACTTATGAAAAAGAACGAGTTCCTATTATATTTCGACAAAGAAATCAAAGGATGAAAAAGTTAATCGAAAGAAAAACAATAACATTATAAGAAAAAAAAAATTATCCTTGTCTATATACATAAAGTACGAATTGAAAATTCAAGGAAAATTTTCTTAAAGGGGAGAATTATAATACCACAAAATTTTGGTTAGGACCAAAATGTAAATTTTAAAAGTTTATTAAACAAAGTAAAAAATTAGGAAATGTTTAGGGACCTAAGAGGTAATTTCTCAGAAAGAATTTTTATACCATAAATGGGTAGTTTATTCTTTAGAGTGGGTTTTATTGAAATCAGATTCATGATCTGAAATTGTGTTAAAAACTAAAAAGTGTTAAAGTCTAGTAAAAATTCGGTAAATCAGATCGAATAGAAATTTTGGGAAAATTTTGAAAAATGCTAAATTAATCTTAGAAATATTATTTCCAAATTTTAAAATGATGGAAAATAATATTGATTATTGGATTTGAAGATTTATTTTCATGTTTAATTTGGACCGCTAGATCAAAGTGACAAGATTGCAATTTTTAGAAAGTTGCTTGGTAAAATTGGAAAAGGATAAAATATTTTTTTCATTAATGGGAAAATAATTTAGAAAGATGATAAGGTTTTGTGGCTTGGTATTATTTTAAATATCAAGTTTCTTTAATGGCAAAATTAACATTTCTCATTAAATGAATATTTTATTCATTTAAGCTTAAATAAAGGTTAAATTAACATGAAATTCAATAGAAATTTCATGAAAACTTAGCCATTTTCAGCCAACTTTTCGTGCTCACCATAAACAAGGTAATTGAATTTTCTTTTAGCAATTTCTTTTGGAATTTGGATAATGTCGTAAAATAAAGAGTTGTTTTATTCTAAAAACGCTATCATTTGGTACCATTATTGTTTGCTTATTTGGTATGTGTTCAAAGATCCCAAATTTTAGGGTTTATGTTCACATTCAGGTTTATGGAATTGCTGAAGGATTTTGATGTTATTGAGGTTGTAGAATCATTTCCAAGCATGATTGATGATTAAAATCACTTGTGCATGATCATATGAACATATAAAGTTTGGGCCAAACCCTAGCATTAGGGGAAATATGTGTTTTGATGAAATTAAGTTAGGGTTTCGATTGTAGAGATTGTATAAGGTTGAATCAAAGTTGATTTCATGCTTGAATCGAATCAAAACTGAGCAAAATCATGAAAACCCTAGTCTTGAAACTTTGAAGTATTCGGCCTTGGCTTAAATGGATGAGAAAAATTTTGGAATAATTATTTAAGGAATTGAAATGATGTTGGAAGTATTCTACAAGCCTTAGAAAAATTTGGGGACCATCTATTATTTTTGAAAAGTTAGGGGACCAAATCAAGAATTTTGGAAAAGTTTTGGATTGTTGTATAATTGTTCAATATTTGATGTACTATTCTGGAAATTAATGTTTGAGTGTTGAAATTCAAGTTAGGATGTGAAATTGGATTATTTTGGAAAGCTTGTAAAAGTTGAGTTTTAAATCACAATTATGGAATGATTTGGACCTTAAGTGAAAATTTTATGTGAAGTTGGGATAAAAAGGAACTTTAATGGTCAATTGTAAGTATTAAGGTCCACATTTATGTTGTGACATGGAAATTATATTGAATAATCATCGAAAAAATTAAAAGATTTTGACATTTGGTTTGAATTTGTATATGTTTGATAATGATGCTTATTCAGATTGTGTGATTGAAATCAAGATCAAGCAATATAAAATCTAAGGAAAAGCTAAAGGATGGAATGTGAAATCCTTAGGGATGTTTGCAAGCTAATGACACCAGGTGAGTGCAAATTTAATTTGTACTTATGTTATTGAACAAACATTGGCTTGCGATGAGCTAGTAACGAATTTACTATGGTAAGGAGTGCTCCTAAAATGTTATGTGATTTGTGAAGCATGCATATATGTTAATTTGGTGAGCTAATAGAATTAGTGAACAAGTTGAAAATGCAAATTGGTGAAAACTACTTAGATATTATGTTATAGACAGTAAGTTTAGAAAATCACCATAAATTCTAAAACAATGATTAGAGGATATTTTTATACCGTTGTAATATTATACCAGTATAATTTCATTTATAACAAACGAAAACTGATTTCGAGGAGTATACCAAAAGATATGAATTTTTAACCGAGAATAGGTCAGAAAACGGGGTAGTAGATTCTGCTCAAAATAGATTTTGTTGGTCAACTTTTAAAATTTACCATAAATTTTAAAATTTGAACTAGAAGAAGTTCCTTATATGGATAGATTCATATTTGAGTCTAGTTGTCATTGGTATAAATGGAATAATTTTTGAGCGTGTATATTAATACATAGTAATATTTCTTTAAAGGTAGTGCAAACTGTCAGAATATGATATTATGCCAAATTTTGGGATTTAACTGAATTAGAAGAAAATGATCGAGTTAAAGCTTAGCGAGGCTTATATTTTGACTTTTATATAAGTGAGTTCAATTCATGCACAAAACTATACATGGATGTTTTATACATCATTGGGTAGGACTTGCGATAAGTCTACCTTGTTTATATATGCATGATATTTATGACATATATCATATATTTGACATGTTCTAAATATGTCAAAGGTTGAATATAAAATGTATTGATCAGTGATCGTTACATATGATGTTTATCATGAACATTTATGATATTTATAATGAATGATATTTTAGGTATGAACTGGCCATTGTTAAAATTATGATACTTTGCCACAGATGGAATAAAAATAGACTATATGCCCAAGTAAATCATTGAGGGATAGAGTATAGTTGGCATGCCATAGAGTCTAGCAGTAGTTGGATATCGATTAAGCACTTCAGTGCATGTGGTGGGCTCGACCTTGTGTGTAATACACTTCGTTGCATATGGTGGGCCAACCTTATGTGTAAGCACTATGGTGTATATATTTGACTTGAATACCCAAGTCCTCAGGGTTTAAATTAGGCTATGGTTTATTGGTTAATAAATGATAAAATTGAAAATAAACTTACGAGATTATGGGATAAATGGAAAGTATATTGGTAAGAAACTTTATTTCCGGTTATATCATGTTAAATTATGGTAACATGGTTGGAATGCAGGTAAAGTGATCACATTACATTGAATATTATTACTCATTTATATTTATATGTTGCATTTCTTTGAACATTTATATGATTGCCTCACTAAGTGTATACTTAGCGTGTGATAATTTTCACGCGTATGAAAAAGGAAGAAAATGAGTAAGGAGTTGTGTTTGGCATCAATTTTACCAAGGGAATATTTACAGGTAACAATGATGACATCCTAGTGTGTTCTAAAATTCTTAGTTGGCATGTATATGAGAATGAAATATCTACAATTTCTTTATATAGTTAGTATTAAATATAATTAATAGTATGAATAAATATTATGCTATTAAACTATGCTTAGAAAAAAATAATTTGAGTTTTAAATCAAACGTGTTAGACATTCTTATTTATTTTATGAAAATATAACATAATTGTCTATCAATGCTTGAAACTGGTTTTGAATTGGTAACCAAAAATATTATATTATGATTTTTCTCTGAATAATTATTTTATAATAATTGTTCAAGTTATGAAACTTGTGATGTTTGAATGAAACAAAATTTTAATAAGTTCAATTAAAGAAATGTTTCAAATTTTTTATGTGACATCTGTAACTCGTATTATTTCGCATATACGGGTTAAGGATGTTAAATTTTTTGGTATCAGAGCTACAGGTTTAGTCGATTCTATGACTAAACTAAGCTTGTTTTGAGTTAAAAAGTGTATACATGCCACTAGGATGTTATTGTCACTGATTTGGTGATTATAAGGTTCGATTTATTCTATTCTTTACTTATAGATTTGAATAAATATAGAGAATGAAAAATATGTGTATGTTCGAGGGTTTAAAGTACGTAATCAAATAGGAGGTTCAAAAATATGCTAATAGTGATAGTAATGATGTTAATCATCATTCTGCTATTTAGTCTAGTAAGATGATGTATTGACACAATATGAAGAGCCAATGTTGGATTAAGGAAAACCCTCGTTTATGCATAAGTGGAATATTTATGAAAGAATAAAACATTCTACTACAATTGATCCTAAGTGATATGTGTGCGATTAACCTTTTTAACTAGAGTACGAGGGTGAATCTTATTAGTAGACAATAATTGCCTAGTAAGTATTCAATGTGATAATTTATAATAGACATGATAGAATTACCTTCCAAAGGTAATTTTTGGAATGGATTGATTACCCCTACCATGTGGCAATGAATTAGTGCTTATAGTGATTGAATTTTATAGAACTCCAAAAGTTTTAAGATATTTATGGTAGGGAAAGAGAGTAAATTTGTTTTCTAATGTGATTTTAGCATCAAATGCTATAAAGATATTGCTACTAGGTTGTTCAACCTTCTTAGTAAAGCAGGTGGATACTCAAACTTTCTTAGTTGAGTTGGAAGATATTCCAACTGTTTGAGGGTATCCAAATGTGTAGCTGCTGAAGTTACCTGGATTACCTCTAGATTGAGATGTATAAATTGAAAAAGAGATGTTATCTTGTAGTGTATTTATTTTTTATAGCCATATCAAATGGCTCTGACTGAGCTTAGAAAATTGAAGGCATAGGTAGTAGAATTATTAAGATCGGGTATTTACAAGACTAAGCGTGTTATATGGGATGCACTAGTGTTATTGTGAAAAAGAAAGATGAGTCTATGCCATTATTCATGAATTATCGTCCATTTTTAGAATTCAATATGAACACTACGAGTTTGCAATAATGTCGTTTGGTTTAACAAATGTTCATGCTACACTTATGGATTGGATAAACCATGTATTTTAGTTATACTTGGATTTATTGGTGGTAGTGTACATTGATGTTATTGTGATCTATTGTAAAAACAGGGAATAACACAATGTTTGTTTTTGTATAGCTCTTCCAACCATTCGGGAGAAAAATTGCATGCTAAGTTGACGAATTGTAAATGTGGGTTGTCTAAGGTTGTATTCCTTGGCCATGTGGACTCCGCTAAAGAGATGAGAATATATATCAAGAAATTATTAGATATTGTCTAATGATAAATTCCAAAGAATGTTTTCAAATTTCGGTTTTTTGGGATTTTTTTGTTACTATCGAAGGTTTGTAAAGAACTTTTCGATAATTAAATTCCCTCTGACCAAGCTATTGAGGAAAGATGTGTTATTCATTTGGACTGTTAAGTGCCAAGAAAACTTTGAGATGTTAAAAGAAAACTGACATAAGCTCCAACGTAAATGTAATCATAATCAGGAAAAGATTATGTGAATTATAGTACTGTGTCTCATAATGGTTTCGGATGTGTGTTCGTACAATAGGAAAACTTTTGGTTTAGGCTTAAAAAAAATTATAGAATCATAAAAGAAATTATCTGACTCACGATCTTGAGTTGGCAATAGTTGTGTTTACTTTGCTGATATAACACCACTATCTACATGGTGAGTGACACTATATATATATACGGATCTCAAAAGTCAAAAGTATATGTTGGCTTGAAGGAGTGAAAAGAAAGGAAATGGATGAATTCCTTAAATATTGATGACGTCCTTATCAACTACAAATAGGAAAGGCTAATGTGGTGGTTGATACGATAAAGCTTAAAGACATTTGTATTATGAGAGTTTTGAATGTGTGATTGTCTATAAAGAAATATGAAGTTTTGATTATAGAATTAAATTTAAAGCCTATGTTGCAAGATCGAATAAAACATCATCAGAGAAAAGATGAAAATTGTTGTGGTTTTCAAAGGTGGAACAAGAAGAAAAAGGTTAAGTCTGATGAATGTTTATATTATCGAGGAAAAAGTTTAGAAAAAGGTATGAAAAGAGTTATCACCGAGCTTGTTTCTAAATGGATGGCATGTTAGTGAGTTAAAGTAAAGCCTCAAGTGCCTTCTGAATTATTGTAACCGATTTCTAACCCTCAGTGAGAATAGGAACGAGTTACAATGGACCTTATAATGGGAAAATATCATTTAAGATAGTTTAATGATAATTATTGATCAACAAAAGTCTTGCGCATACTTGAAAAAAAAAGATATTGAATACCAGAAAGGTGATAAAGAAATATTTCTTAAATTATCACCTTGGAAAAACGTATTGCAATTCGGACACAAAGGGAAGTTGAGTCCGGATTTATTGGACCTTATAATATTATTAAAAATAAGGAAAAGAAAGTTGGATCACTGACTTATTAGCTCAAATTTCCTTTAGTAATGCACAAGATCCATAATGCTTTTCATGTGTCGATGCTCAGTAAGTATCAATAAGAACATTCACATATTATCACCCTAGAGGAACTAGAGATTTGTCCAGATTTAACATATGAAAAAGAATCAGTACTTATTATATTTCGACAGAGAAATCAAAGGTTGAAAAAACTAATCAAAAGAAAAAACAATAACATGATAAGAAAAAACAATATCCTTATCTATATGCATAAACTATGTATTGAAAATTCAAGGATGAATTATCTTAAGAGGAAGAATTGTAATACCACAAAATTTTGGTTAGGGCCAAAATGCAAATTTTGAAAGTTTGGTAGACAAAGTAGAAAATTATGAAAAGTTTAGGGACCTAACTGGTAATTTCCCAAAAATTTTAATACCATAAATGGATAGTTTACTTTTGAGATAGGGGTTTTATTGAAATCAGATTCTTGAACTGGAAATTGTGTTAAAAACTAGAAAGTCTTAAAGTCTAGCAAAAATTCGGTAAATCGGATCGAATAGAAATTTCGGGAAAAATTAGAAGGATGCTAAACTAATCTTAGAAATATTATTTACAAATTTTATAAAGATGGAAAATAATATGGATTATAGGATTTGAGGATTTATTTCCATGTTTAATTTGGATCATTAGATCAAAGTGACAATATTACAATTTTTGGAAAGTTGCTTGGTAAAATTGGAAAAGGTTAAAATATTTTGCTCATCTTTGACTTTGGAAAGATGATAAGGTTATGTGGCTTGGTATTATTTTAAATATCAAGTTTCATTAATGGAAAAATTTACATTTCTCGTTAAATGAATATTTTATTCATTTAAGCTTAAATAAAGGTTAAAATAATATGAAATTCATTAGTAATTTCATGAAAACTTAGCCATTTCATCACACATTTCGTGCCCCCATGAACAAACTAAGAGAAATTTTATTTTTGAGCAATTTCCTTTGGATTTTAGATCATGTCGTGAAATAGAAAATTGTTATATTCGAAAAACACTATCATTTGGTACCATTATTGTTTGCTAATTTGGTTTGTGTTCAAAGATCCCAAATTCTAGGGTTTATGTTCACATTAGGGTTTATGGAACTGATGAAGGATTTTGATGTTATTGAGGTTGTAGAATCATTTCAAATCATGATTGATGATTAAAATCATTTGTACATGATCATATTAACATATAAAGTTTCAGCCAAACACTAGCTTTAGAGGAAATATGGGTTTTGATGAAATTAAGTTAGGTCTTTGATTGTAAAGATTTTATAAGGTTGAATCGAAGTTGATTTCATTCTTGAATTGAATCAAAACCGAGCAAAATCATGAAAACCCTAGTCTTGGAACTTTGGAGTATTCTACCTTTGCTTAAATGGATGATAAAAATTTTGGAAAAAATATTTAAGGACTGGAAAAGATGTAGGAAGTATTGTAAAAGCCTTATACAAATTTGGGGACCATTATGTAATTTTTTAAAAGTTAGGTGAGCAAATCAAAAAAATTAGAAAAGTTTTGGATTATTGTGTAAATGTTCAATATTTGATATACTATGCTAGAAATTAATGTTTGAGTGTTGAAATTGAAGTTAGGATGTGAAATTGGATTATTTTGGAAAGCTTGTAAAAGTTAAGGTTTAATTCACAACTATGGAAAGATTGGGAGCTTAAGTGAAACGTTATGTGAGGTTGGGATAAAAAGGAACTTTAATGGTTAATTGGAAGTATTAAGGTAAACATTTATGTTGTGACATGGAAATTATATCGAATAAGCATGGGAAAAATTGTTAGTATGATTCTAACATTTGGTTTGAATTTGTATATGTTTGGTAATGATGCTTATTTAAATTATGTGAAATCTTAAGGGAAGTTTTCAAGCTAAGGACACCAGGTGAGTGCAAATTTAATTTGTACTTATGTTACCGAACAAACATTGGATTGCGATGAGCCAGTGACAAAGTTACTATGGTAAGGAGTGACTCCTAAAATATTATGTTTATTTGTGATGCACGCATATATGTTCATTTGGTGAGCTAATAGAGTTAAAGAACAAGTTGAAAATGCAAATTGGTGAAATATGCTAATAATTTATGTTTTGGACAGTAAGTTTAGAAAATCACCATAAATTATAAAAAAATGATTAGAGGATGATTTTTATACCGTTGGAATAGTCTACCAATATTGTTTTGTTTAGAACAAACAGAAACTGATTTCGAGGTGTATACCAAAATATATGAATTTTTAACTTAGGATAGGTCAAAAAAAAGGCAGCGAATTCTGCTCAAAACAGATTTTGTCGGTCAACTTCGAAAATTTACCATAAATTGCACACATTGAACTAGAAGGAGTGACTAACACGGATATATTTGTATTAGAGTATAGTTTCCGTTGGTATAAATGGAATAATTTTTGTGTGTGTATAATAATACATAATAATATTTATTTAAAGATAGTGCAAACTGCCAGAACTTGATGTTATGATAAATTTTTGGATTTAACAGAATTAGAAGAAAATGATCAAGTTAATTCTTAGCGAGGCTTATATTTTGACTTTTATATAATGTTAAAGTGAGTGCAATTAATACATAACATTATACATGGATATTTTATACATCATTGGGTAGGACTTGCGATATGTCTACCTTGTTTATACTGGCAGGATATTTATGTCATATATCATATATTTGACATGTTCTAAATATGTTAAAGGTTGACTATAAATGCATTGACCACTAACTGTTACAGATGTTTTATACATCGTGAACATATATGATATTTATAATGAATGATATTTCGGGTATGAATTGCCCAATGTTAAATTATGATAATATACTTTGCCATGGATGGAATAAAAATAGACTATATGCCCAAGTAAGTTATTCAGGGATATGGTATTGTTGGCATGCCATAGAGTATAGCAGTAGATGGATATCAATTAACCACTTCGGTGTATATGGTGGGCACGACCTTATGTGGAAGCACTATGGTGCATATATTTGACTCGAATACCTAAGGTTCTCAAGGTTTAAATAGGGCTATGGTTTATTGGTTAATAAATGATAAACATGCAAATAAGCTTACGATCTTATGGGATAAATAGAAAGTATATTGGTAAGAAACTTTATTTCCGATTATATCATGTTAAATTATGGTAGCATGGTTGGAATGTTGGTAAAGTGTTCACATTGCATTGAATATTATTACTCATTTATATTTATATTTTGCATTTCTTTGAATATTTATATGATTGCCTCACTAAGTGTATACATAGCGTGTGATGATTTTCAAGCGTAGGAAAAAGAAGAAAATGAGTAAGAAGCTGAGTTTGGCATCAATCACCAATGAAATATTTATAGGTAACAATGATCACATCCTATTGTGTTCGAAAAGTCTTAACTGGCATGTATACGAAAATGAAATGTCTTCAATTTCTTATATAGTTAGTATTAAATATAATTAATAGTATGAATAAATATTATGATATTAAATTATTCTTAGAAAAAATTAATTTGAGTTTTAAATCAAACATGTTAGACAATCTTATATATTTTATGAAAATAGAAAAAAAATGTTTATCAATGCTTGAAATTGGTTTTGAATTGGTAACCAACAATATTATATTATGATTTCTTTCTAAATAATTATTTTATAATAATTATTCAAGTTATGAAACCGTTTATGGGTGCTAAACGTTTTAATTTAGGGTTAGTTATGCTATTAAGATTGGTTTTGGTTGTTAAGCACGGTTTTCCTCTTGGATTAAACTAAGAGAGTTAATTAGTAAGAAAAAAAATTGGTGCCTATATAAAAGACCTTCTTGGTCAAGGGCTAAATAATCTTAAAGCCCACATTCTTTTCCCCCTTTATCTTTATTTTACTCTCTGGTTAATTGCGCAGATTAGGGCTTTCAACATGGTATCATAATGATTCGTGTGCCAGTGGATTTAATGGTGATTTCCTCCAGTTTTTATTGTGTTGCTCGTCATGCCTGATTCCTTTGTTGTTGTTGAGGTTACATCTGATAATCCATCTCATTCAACAATCGTATGATGGAGACGTTGTTTATGAAAAAGTATGTGAATGTTCGGCTTGATGATAACAATTTCCTCCTTTGGAAGTAGCAAGTGCTTCTTATGATTCAAGGCCATGAGTTGGAGCATCTGTTGGATTAGTCCCTACATATTCCACCGCAGACTGTTCTGGATGATTCCGGTGAGTTAATGGTGAATCCAGTGTATCGTTGTCACAAAAATCAGGACAGTTCTTTAGTGTCTTGGTTTCTTTCGACAATTAGTCCTTCGATTCTACCTCAGCTTGTGGGTGTGCATACCACTGCTCGGATTTGGAGCACAGTCCTCAGCATATATTCAAAGCTCACCACTACCAAGATCATGAACTTGAATGGAAGGCTTTGATCCCTTAAAAAAGGAGATTTGTCTATTCATGAGTTTTCTACACAAATTAACGAGATTTTTTATTTGCTAACGATGAGTGGGAGTCATGTTTCGGGTATCGATCAGATTTTTACACTGCTTAATGGGCTTCCTGTTGATTTTAAACCTTTTGATACTATCATAACTGCAAGTCATGAGCCATATACATTTCATATTGTTACCACTTTTCTTATTGATGTTGAATCACACATTGGTGATCTCATGAAGACGTCGGTTAGTATCAATATGACTAGGCATGACCATTTAAATGAAGGGAATGATGGTAGTAGTAATGATCGTTACTCTGCTAATAATAGATCGAGTGACACTTGGGAGAAAACTCATAATAGTAATAGAGACAAGGGTGGACCTCGGCATCAATGCCAATTGTGTGGAAATATTGGACATCTGGCAGATAGGTGTTGGCATCGTTTTGATGAGAACTACAAGGAAGTTACATCTAGGCAATCCATGAATAACAGTGAAGTACAAGCTAATGTGTGTAAATATGATTCTAATTCTGATGAGTCTTACTATAATCCGTTTGTGAGTACATCTGCAGGTGGAGAGGTTGTTAATGAAGATGCCATTGCTGATACGGTGCAAATCAACTTGTTCATTGCTAAAGGTGTGATGTTTGTAGTTAATAGATGGTACCCTGACTCAGGAGCTACGCATCATGTGGCATATGAGAAAGCTGGAGCATCCTCTAGTCAGTCGTATTCAGGTAAATGTAAGCTAAACCTTTGTGATGGTTCTACCTTGCCAATTTCACATGTTGATGATGCACTTTTGTCTCCCAAATCGTGTGATTTAAAGCTTAAAAATGTCTTGTGTGTACCCAAAATTACTAGGAATTAACTATCTCTATCTAAGTTTACTCAAGATAACAATGTTTATCTAGAATTTCACTCCAATAAGTATTTTGTGAAGGATAAAGAAACTCGTATGATTCAATTGGAAGGTAAGTTAGAGGATGGTCTATATTACTTTGATATAATTTTTCGGCCTAATGGCATGCTTTATCATGTTATTGCTTCCTCTACTGATATAAAGACTACAAAGTCCAATAACAACGACTGGTTATGGCATAAACGCTTGGGGCGCCCTACATAAAAAAGTTTGTATGCTTTATTTCATATTAAGAATATTGTTGATAATAATGAGTCTTGTGTTGCATGTCAACTAGGAAAAAATCATAGAATTCCATTTGTGCAATCTGCCACTATTTACACTCAGTTGTTTGAGCTTGTTGAGACTGATGTGTGGGGACCAGCACTGATTAAATCTGGAGGCTGGCAATACTATGTTTTATTTGTTGACATGTATAGCAGGAATGTTTGGGTATACTTGTTAGTCAGGCGTTTAATTTTTTTCATGCTCTTGTTAAGAATCAGTTTAAAACCAATATTGTAGCCTTGCAAATTGATGGTGGAGGTGAGTATCGGAGATTAGAACAGTTTCTTACAGTTGTAGGAGTTCAACACAAAATTGTGTGTCCTTAAACGTCGTAGCAGCATGGTGTCATTGAGCATAAACATCGCTATATAATTGATACAACGTTAACACTTCTTGCACAATCGTCAGTTCCTTTTAAATATTATTCATATGTTGTCCTTACTGCAGCTTACTTAATCAACAAATTACATGTAGAATTGCTTGGGGAATCTCACCATTTGAAAAGATTTATGGTAAGGTTCCTGATTATCAGTTTCTTCAGGTTTTTGGATGTCAGTGTTTTCTGTGCCTCTGACTTTTCAATCGCCACAAGTTTGACTTCAGGTCCAAACCATGTGTTTTTCTTGGTTAGTCGCCACAACATCATGGGTACCAATGTCTTGATAGTGCAGATCGTGTCTATATATCTCGGCATGTCACATTTAATGAGAATGTGTTTCCATTTTCAACTGTGCATACAAGTGTTAATAAGGGTGTCAAACAATCTGATTAGGCTATTCCCTTTCCTAGTGATGAGTTCACTTCAAATTTCCACAAGGATATAGTTATTGTTTATGATAAATCTCAATGTTTTTCTGGTTCTTCTAGTGCTAATGTGGTAGGTTTAGTTAATACACCTAGTGTGAACCTTGGTCGTGATGATACCATAAACACGATGGAGGCATTGACAAAATCTGTGTGTAGAAACGTTGAACAACAGGAAGTTGCTCGAAGCGAACATGTGTCCTCTGGTGCGGAGCAATGAGTTGTTCAAGATGGTCCAGTGGATGTTCGGGAGCCAAGTGTTTCGACTAGTCCTGTGCTTGTTGAGAGTAATGGCATGGACGTTCATCATGCGACAAATAGACATCACATGGTTACTAATAGTAAAGAAGGAATTTTCAAACCCAAACCTTATAATACGATGTTTAATGAAACTCCTTTGAATGTGCAGGATGCTCTACAATATAAACATTGGCGTTCTGTAGTGGAAACCGAATACAAGGCTTTACTTAACAATGATACATGGAGATTGGTTCCATTGCCAACTGATAGAAAAGTAATTGGGTGCAAATGGTTGTTTCAAATTAAATACAATTCAGATGGTTTTGTTAATCCTTTAAAGCAAGACTTGTAGCCAAAGGATACTCTCAAGTTTCAGGATGTTATTTTATGGATACTTTCATTCCTGTAGTTTAGTTCTTCACTCTAAATGTTCTGCTCTCTGTTGCTACTTCTCATGGATGGAAAGTTCATCAAGTTGATGTGAACAATGCCTTTCTCAAATGTGATTTGCAGGAGAAGGTTTATATGAAACAACCAGAAGTATTTGAATAGGTTAGTCCTCATGGTGAGCAATTGGTGTGAAAGTTTCAAAAGGCTCTCTACGGACTTCAACAAGCTCTTGAAAATTGGTTTAATAAACTCCACAATTTTTTGTTTGACTCAAGGTTTCGTTCTTATCGCGCTAACAATTCCTTGTTCATTTATATTTCAAATGATGATGTTACATATATTGTTGTTTATGTTGATGACATCTTTGTGATAGGTTCTTCTGAAAGCCATGTTAAAGAAGTTAAACAGCAGCTTCATGATAGGTTTTCTTTAAAAGATCTCATACTTGTTCATTGTTTTTTGGGCATTGAGGCTGTACACACTATAGCTGGATTGTTTCTTAGTCAAATGAAGTATGTGGAAGAGATATTGATCAATTTTAATGTGCATACTACCAAACCAGTGGACACTCCTCTACCTGTCACGCCTAAGTTAAGTACAGAAAATACAGAAGCTCCGGTGAATGCCCAACAATATCATAGTGCAGTTGGTGCATTATTTTATGTGTGTCATACCAGACCGGACATATCATTTGATATTCATAAAGTTGTTCAGTTTATGAAGAAACCTAATGAAGCTCATTGGTTAGGGGTCAAACATATTCTTCGTTATCTCAAAGGAACATTAGATTATGGACTTTGGTTGACCACACAACAAGGGCAACTTCAATTCAAGGCCTTTATAGATGCATGTTAGGGCAGTGACCCCGATGATAGATGTTAAATTTCTGGTTATTGTGTCTACTTAGGTAATCACTTGCTATCATGGAGTTATCGCAAACAGAGGTCAATGTCTCGATTCATAGCCGAGGTAGAATATCGAAGTCTTGTTGATACAACGTTTGAGGTTCTTTGGGTTAAAGTTGTTCTTGATGATATGAATGTGGTGTTATCTCAACCTCCGGTTATATGGTGTGATAACACTAGCACTGTTTTTATGTCTACTAACCTTGTTCTACATGCCAAAGTTAAGAATGTGGATTTATATGTGCACTTTGTTTGTGAAAAAGTGATGGGTCAATAGTTGACTGTCAATTATGTTCCAGCACACTCTCAAATTGATGATGTGTTAACCAAGTCATTGATTACAACTCAATTTCAGGAATTTCGGCAGAAGCTTAATGTAGTGTCGCTGCAAAGTCTTTAACTGCATGAGGCTTAGTTTTTTTTTTTTGGGTTACTTGGAGGAGTTGGAAAGTAAGGTGAATATTAGGAATAGGTTGTTGCCAGCTGGATTAGTTATGGTGCTAACCATTTCAGTTTAGAGTTAGTTATGCTGTTAAGATTGGTTTTGGTTGTTAAGCTCGGTTTTCCTATTGGATTAAACTAAGAGTGTTAATCCGTAAGAAAGAAACTGGTGGCTAAATGAAAGACCTTCTTGGTCAAGGGTTAAATCATCTTAAAGCCCACATTTTATTCCCTTTATCCTTACTTTACTCTGAGGCTAATTGTATAGATTAGGGTTTTCAACACATTCTAGTTTTTTTAAGAACTAACGGAAACTTATTTCAAGGTGTATGCCAAAAGATATGAATTTTTAACCGTTGATAGGTCTGAAAATGGGGCAGCAGATTCTGCTCAAAACAGATTATGTCGGTTAAATTTAAAAATTCACCATAAATTATACAAATTGAACTACAATGAGTGACTTATATGGATAGATTTCTATTTGAGTCTAGTTTCCGTTGGTAAAAATGGAATAATTTTTAAGTGTGTAGATTAATACATAATAATATTTCTTTAAAGGTAGTGCAAACTGTCAGAATATGATATTATGACAAATTTTTGGGTTTAACCGAATTAAAAGCAAATGATTAAGTTAAAGCTTAGTGAGGCTTATATTTTAACTTTTATATAATGTCAAAGTGAGTTTAATTCATACATAACATTATACATGGATGTTTTATACATTATTGGGTAGGACTTACGATAAGTCTACCTTGTTTATATTGGCATGATATTTATGTCACATATCATATATTTAACAAATTCTAAATATGTCAAAGGTTGAATATAAAATGCATTGATCACTGATCGTTACATATGATGTTTATCATGAACATATATGATATTTATCATGAATGATATTTCTGGTATGAACTTATGTGTAACACATTTGTGGGCACGACCTTATGTGTAATGCACTTCGGTGCATATGGTGGGCACGACCTTATGTGTTAGCACTACGGTGCATATATTTGACTAGAATACCCAGGTGCTGATTGTTTAAATTGGGTTATGTTTTATTGGTTAATAAATGATAAACAAGCAAATAAGCTTACAAGCTTATGGGATAAATGGAAAGTATATTGGTAAGAAACTTTATATCTGGTTATGTCATGTTAAATTATGGTAACATGGTTTGTATGAAGGTTAAGTGATTACATTGAATTGAATATTATTACTCATTTATATTTATATGTTGCATTGATTTGAATGTTTATATGATTGTCTCAATAAGTGTATACTTAGCATGTGATGATTTTCATGCGTATGAAAAAGGAAGAAAATGAATAAGGAGTTGAGTTTGGCATTAATCACCAAGGAAATATATAGGTAACAATGATGGCACATGTTATGTTCTAAAAGTCTTAGCTGGCATGTATACGAGAATGAAATATCTACAATTTCTTAATATAGTTAGTATTAGATATAATTAATAGTATGAATAAATATTATGATATTAAACTATGCTTACAAAAAATCAATTTGGGTTTTAATCAAATGTGTTACACGAAATGCTCAACCAAGGGTGAGTATCTCATTCCCTTTAGCTTTGGAGCTTTCTCAATCCTCTCTCACTAAACAAGATTCAAAACAAAGATTACTAGCTGAAAGTGAAAGCTAAGAAGGGTTTAAAATAACTTTCTATAGCTAGGAAACTCTACAAACAAGTTGGATTCTATAAATTCCTTAAATCCCTTCAAAACCTATTTTTGGCATCCATCACCAAACCATGCAACAGTGTGCTTGAAATAAGTCTTGGGAAGAGTAGAATATGGTTCTTACCTTGGTTTAAAGGTATAAGATGGAGAAAAACTAAAGCTCCCACCTTGGCTCAAGTTTTCGAAGAAGGAATGTGAAGCCTTGGAACAAGAAAATAACAAAGAAGAGTTGAGAAAACGAGGAAGGGAAAACATATGTGAAATCATCTTCAATTAAAGGATTTTAGCTTTATTTTTGAATAAGGGTATAATTGTTTCCTTGGTCCCTCCAATTTTGGCTGCAGATTAAAAACACCCTTTTTATTCACTATTAGCCTTATCATAGGCCCAAATCCTCTTTATTTTGGGTCAAGGCTTCCTACAAGCTAATAAATTAAACCAAGGCCCAGCTCGGGTTAGCCCAATACTTCTAAACTGGGATTCAGGGCATTACAACTCTCCCACCTAAAAAAATTCATCCTCAAAATTTACTTGGTAGAAGAGGTGGGTATATTGAAGCTTTATGATCTCCTCTGTTTCCGACATCGCTTTCTCAATGCTATGGTTCCTCCATATAAATTTCACCAAATGAATCCTCTTGCTCCTTAACTAGTTCACTTCGCTCGACAAGATTCTAACAAGTTGATCTGAATAGATCATATCTGAGCTGACCTTAATTTGTTCTAAAGGTATAATGTGAGAAGGGTCATAGCGGTATCTTCTGAGCATAAATACATGGAACACATTGTGAATGCGCTCCAACTTTGGTGGTAAAGCTAGTTTGTAAGCCACTAGTACAATTCTCTCAAACACCTCGTAAGGTCCTATAAAACGAGGAGTCAACTTTCCCTTTATACCTAAAGCGGAGTACCTTCTTCCAATGGGAAACCTTGAGGAATACCTTATCCCCAACTGTGATCGATGTCCTTACACTTCAAATCTACGTAAGATCTTTTTCTGTCTGAAGCCTCCTTAAGCCGACTCTGAATCAATCGAACCTTCTCTTTAGTCTCTTAGATCAAGTCTGGGCCTATTATTTACCCTCACTAAGCTCTGTCCAACAAAGTGAAGTCCTACACTTTTTTCCATACAATGTCTCATAAAGAGTCATTTGAATGCTCGACTGGAAACTATTATTGTAGGCAAACTCCACTAACGGCAAGCAGTCCTCCCAACTACCCCCCAGATCGATGATAGTAAACCTGAGGATGTCCTCAAGAATCTAGATAAATCTTTCTAACTGGTCATCTATTTGAGGATGAAAAGTGTTGTTGAAGTTTAGTCGGGTGCCTAGGGACTTATGAAGAGCTTCCCATAAGTAAGAAGTGAAACGAGGATCGCTGTCTGAAATGATAGAAGTTGATACATCGTGTAATCTCACTATCTCATGGATATACAATGGAGCTAACCTTTCTGAGGTATAGCCCATCCTAACTGGGAGTAAGTGAGCTAATTTGGTTATGAAGTCTACTATGACCCAAACTGTGTCATGTCTCTATTTGGTCATTGGTAACCCGTCACAAAGTCCATGGTCACCCTGTCCCATTTCCACTGAGGAATCTGAATGGGATGAAGCAAACTTGAGGGAACCTGGTGTTTTACCTTAACCTGTTGACGTACTAGACATCTAGTGACAAACTCTGATACTTTCCTTTACATACCTAGCCAATAAAATAATCTACGAAGCTCCTGGTATATCTTGTTATTGCCTGGGTGTAAAGAGAGTACACTGTAGTATGTTTCATGGAGAATCTTACTGAAAAACTAAGCATTTATAGGTACGCACAATCGACCTCTAAAGTATAGCACATCTTTATCCTTAAGCTCACAAAATGAGGCATCACCCTGGCAAACTTACTCAATCTGACTTCTCAACCGGTCATCTGAACTTTGTAGCCTCTTGACTTCACCTACTAACTCTGGATTGACACGTAACTCGGCTAGCAAACCATCGTCATTGGATAAAGTCAAACGTGGTAAGAGGGCTCACAATTCAGTAATTGATTTTCTATTCAAGGTGTCTGCCACCACATTCGCTTTTCCTGGATGATAATCTATCACACAGTTGTAGTCTTTAAAAAAATCGACCCATCTGTGTTGTCTGAGGTTCAACTCATTCTGAGTGAGAAGATACTTGAGGCTCTTTTGATCAGTGAAGATATGGCATTTCTCACTAAAAAGGTAGTGTCGCCAAATCCTCAAGGAGAACACCACTGTTGTTAGCTCAAGCTCATGGGTAGGGTAATTACATTGGCGAGGATTAAGTTGACGGGTCACGTAAGCTAAAACTTTACCTTCTTGCATCAAGACACATCCAACTCCATTCAAAGAAGTATTACTGAAAACTGTGAAGTCCTTACCCGACTCTGGTTGGGTCAACATTAGGGCCTAGGTCAATATGATATTTAATTGTTCGAAGCTCTCTTGTCGCCTCTCATCCCAAATAAAGGGATCTCCCTTCTGAAGTAATTTGGTTAATGGGGTTGCTATCATCGAGAAACCCTGAACAAACCGATGATAGTATCCAGATAACCTGAGAAAACTGCGTACCTCAGACATATTCTTAGGGGACACCAAAATTTTTTGAGGGTCGACTCTGATGCTATCAGCTGAAATGATGTGCCCCAAGAATGCTACCTCTGATAGCCAAAATTTGCACTTTCTGAACTTTGTATACAACTGTTTATCTTTTAGGGTTTGAAGTACAATACAGAGATACTGGTTATTCTCGTCCTCTAATAGTGAGTACACCAGGATGTCGTCTATAAACACCACCACAAACTGGTCCAAGTATGGGTGAAAACGCGATTAATTATGTCCATGAATGTCATTGGGAAATTGGTGAGTCCAAATGGCATAACTACGGACTCGTAGTGAACGTACCAAGTTCTAAAAGTTGTCTTTGCCACATCTGCATCTTTTACTTTCAACTTATAGTAGCATGATCGCATATCAATCTTTGAAAAGATGCACGCTCCTCTATACTGGTCGAAGAGGTCATCTATTCTGGGAGTGGGTAACGATTCTTGATGGTTAGCTTATTCAACTGTCTGTACACAGCCTCATCGACCTATCTTTCTTCTTAACAAACAAGACCTACGCTCCCCAAGGTGATATGCTAGGTTAGATGAAACAATTCTCTAACACCTCTTGAATCTGGGCCTTCAGCGTTTTTAACTCAGTTGGTGCCATGGGATAGGAAGAAATGGACACCGGGGTTGAACCTGGCATTACCTTAATGCGAAACTCCAATTCGCGCTAGGGTGGAAAACCCGAAAACTCCTCTTGGAACAAACCGGGAAAGTCTTGCACTACTCAAATATCCTCGAGTGTGGGTACTGAGATTCGGGTGTCGACTACGTGAGGCAAGAAGGCCTCACACCCACTGTCAATCATCTTTTGGGCTTGTACAACTAATACAATCCTCGTCTAAAGGGATATCTCACTGGTCATCACCAACTTGGTTCCACCAAGGGCTCTGAGCATAAGCTTCCTGGCATTGCACCTCAAACTGGCATCATAATCGGTTAACCAATCTATCGCTAAGATCAAGTAAAACTCCCTGAAGGGTAACTCTATCAAGTCCACTGGAAAGGTCTGATCTTGAATCCTCACTAGGCATCGTCTGAAATTTTTTTCCATCAGGATGTCTAAACCTAATGGGCTAGAGACTCGAACCTATCTCTAGGTTCTCTACGTGGATTTTTATTTCTTGAACTATATGGGAGCATATGTAAGAATGGGTTAAATTAGGGTCTATCAATGCAGTAACTAGTAAAGAAAATGCCATTAAGGTACATTATATGATATCTTTCTTATCACACTCCTCCCTGGCGCGCACTGTATATTGTATGGAGGTCACTCTATGCTCTACATCGGCCATTGATCTAGCTGTCCCATGACTCTACTGCCCAGACGTAATGCCACCTCTACTAGTTGGCCCTCGGCCTCTCTGCACTAATGGTGTCGATCGTTGAGTCACCACTGATGCTGTGCCCTAAGCTCCTGGGCAATCTCTATGAAATGGCCCATAGAGCAGCAACTATAACAACCTTCATACCCAAGCTGGTATATCTCTGGGTGCCTTTTTTCGTACCTAGAAAATGGGGTAAAGATGAACCCTCCATTCGGCTCACTAGCAATACCCATAAAGGCAAACTTCAATGGCCTCCTCCTCGAATCAAACTTCCCTCCACGTCTTGAACTCTACTCAGTCTTTCGGGATTGTGCTGTCGGGGGTCTCAAAGAACCCTAACTATCTCTGGCCCCCTTGTTCGGGGCCTGTGATGGCCTCACTGACTTAGTGGCTCTCCTGGCCTATCTTGTAGCCTCACTAGATTGCCTAGTCTACCTATTTAGGGCTCTCTCAACTGCCATCACCTGGTGGACCAGCTGAGCAAAGACCCTGGGAGAATCTGCTCCAAGGTGGGTCAAATTCTCACCCCGAATGCCCTATCGGAACTGATAATAGTAATGCTTCTAAGTCGGAATCAATTTCGTGGCATACTTACTAAATTAAAGAAACTCTCACTCGTACTCCACCACTGAACGGTTACCCTTAGTCAAGTGTAGGAACTGCTTTATCAAGTCATCAGTATGATTCTTCCTGATGTACTTCTCTCTAAACTGGTGAGGAACTGCTCCTAAGTAGGCCTCTTTGTCTCCATCACCAACTCTACGGTCTCCCACGACTATATCACATCACTCTTAAGCAGGGAGGTAACGCACTCTAAGTTACCCATTGGGGTGAGATGCAACTGTCTGAGGGTACAAAGCGTCTCCCTAAACCACTGATCTAGAGTGATAGGATCATCATCCTCAAAATCGAAGGACTCAGTGATCTTATATATTCGGATTCTCTCTATTGGGGACTCCATGGGAATAAGCACTGGTTGAACTAGGGGTACTGGAGGGGGAGGCGGTGCAGCTTAAGAACTGGGGAGTGATCTAGCTATATGCCTAAGTACGGAGGTGCGGTCCCTTACGGAGGTGTGGTCCCTGAAGAAGCTAGCCTCCTCGACCCCCGCATTTGCTGGATCCTGATGGCCGTAGGTATCTGGGACAAGTCCCTCACTAATATTGGGTGGTAGTGAGGCATGACTCTTATCTCTGCCATCCTGACTATAATATGATTTGTCTGCCATAGAGTCTATCTGAAATTAGAAAATTACGGGGGTCATTCTTTTTATTCCAGTTATTTAAGTACTCTAAACTCTTTAGAGGCAATGCACATATACAGACACTGATTGAATCCAACCTGCGGGTGCTAGAAATGAATAAACTTGGACACTCTGATACCACTAAATATAACACCCTAATCCAGTTAGACCCTAAGATCCTTGGATTATAATGTTACACGGGACTACCGAAATAGTGACCCAAAATTTTCTTTTAAAACTGATTGTAAATCTATTAAATTTAGACATTCATAAAGTAATATAAAAGCATAATAATAACCTATATTTACAAATAATGGAGAGCTCCCAAAATACCTCCGCAAAATAATACAAAATACTTAATTTTAAAAGAGTTACAACTAAATACATAACAAGGTCCATAATAGTACATGCCCTCTAAAGATGACTCAAGATGTACTCTGAAAGGTATCTGGAAATCTGAATCTACTGCACTGAAATATTTGATGGCGATAGCTCTCCATGATCTACTTCCTAAGAACCTGTGCACGAAAACACATTCCAAATGTTGAGCTTACAAGCTCAGTGCCTCACTAAAATTATATTGTACTATATGCATTCACTAAACAAAATGGCAAGTGGCATAGGTCTGATTGTACAACTAAGGGGTTGTTAATCTGTGGCTTGCATCATGGTGCGACTGAGGGATTCTGCATCACGGAGCTCATGCACCCCAAACATTTTTAATGTTTATGCAGATACAAAGGAGCATAAATAAGGCTTTATACCTGCTTATAACTCTAAAACGTGAAATCTACCATGAGAATGCTTCAAGATTATATAGCCTACTACATTTCATCTAAATGAATTACATATGATACAATTGAGTCAAGAGTGAGTTACCATTGATGCTAAATTACTGAAAACACCCAATGCTCAACTAAGGGTGAGTTTCTCATTTCCTTTAGCTTTGGAGCTTTCTCCAACCTCCCTCACTAAACAAGATTCAAAACAAAGATTACTAGTTAAAATTGAAGGCTATGAAGGGTTTAAAAACACTTTCTATAGCTAAGAAACACTAAAACGAGCTGGATTCTCTGAATTCCTTAAACCCTTTCAAAAATTATTTTTGACATACATCACCAAACCTTGCAAGAGTGAGCTTGAAATAAAGTTTGGGAAGAGTAGAAAGTGGTTCATACCTTGGTTTAAAGGATAAACTGGAGATAAACTAAAGCTCCCACCTTTGCTCAAGTTTTCTAAGAAGGAAGGCGAAGCCTTGGAAGAAGAAAATGACAAAAGAGAGTTGAGAAAATGAGGAAGGGAAACAAATGTGAAATCAACTTCAATTAGAGGATTTCATCTTTATTTTTGAATAGGGTATAATTGCTTCTTTGGTCCCTCCAATTCTGACTGCATATTAAAACACCCTTTTTATTCGCTATTGGGCTTACCTCAAGCCCAAATCCTTTTTAATTTGTGTCAAGGCTTCCTACAAGCTAAGGAATTAAACCAAGGCCCATCTCGGGTTAGCCCAATAGTTCTAACTCGGGATTCGGGCGTTACATAATCGATCAAGTACATATCCGATGAACGTAAAATTCTGGATCGTGCCCAAACGTCGAAAGCATACATGTAGGCTAAGGATGTAAGCTTTTGGTGCACAAAAATTCGGTTCTTACCCCGAGACCCTCGAGCATTTGAAGGTAGGCTGGTGTGTTGTCCTGAGATACACGTAAGATTCTTACGACTTCCTCACTAGACCTATCTCATGTTTGTTGATATACTTTCGCATACCCATGACTTTACGAAACGACATGTTCATGTAATGAATGTATGTAGTATTGCATAGTTATTATCGCAGTATTAAGCATGTGAGCTCAGCGTTTGAAATTTGTTTCGTTTGCGAGTCAGTAGAGGATTGACGAGGAGCCTATCGTGTGATACATTCTATATCAGTCATTCTTCAGAGTATGTCTTGAGTCATTAGAGGGAATGTATTTTTGTGGTCCTTGTATTTATTCGAGTCACAACTTTGTTTTGATTTAAAACTCAGTGGTTATATTTGTAGACCTTAATTTATGATATTTTATTGTTGTGATGAATGTTTTATTGATGTTTTACAAATATTTTGGAATAAAATT
This sequence comes from Hibiscus syriacus, assembly GCF_006381635.1. Lineage (NCBI taxonomy): Eukaryota > Viridiplantae > Streptophyta > Magnoliopsida > Malvales > Malvaceae > Hibiscus > Hibiscus syriacus. Next base: position 68,284 of record NW_024063037.1, read on the forward strand.
TTGGGTTAGTCACTTTAGTGGTCCGTGTAATGCCTTAACCGTATGATCTTCTTCTCGGAACGGATTAGTGTATTATACTTAGTTCTTGTCGGGTGGTCCTCGAGTGACCCACTTATTTTATGCAGATGATAGTTTATTTTTCCTTACCATTGGATTCAAAATTTCAGCGAGTACTGGCCGTTCTTGATCTCCATGAAAGAAGTTCGGGTCAAAAGGTAAACTTTGATAAATCGATTATATTTTTAGTCCCTCTACTCCTCAAGCCGATCAGCTACGCTTAAGCTATTGGTTAGGCGTGTCTTGTGTAATGGAGCCGGGAAATTATTTAGGAATGCCGCTTATTATTGGACGTAATAAAACTCTTGCTTTTGGTTTTCTTCGTGACAAAGTGGCTTCCCGAGTACGTACATGGTCGAAGAACTTATTATCTAATGGAAGACGTGTAGTTTACATCAAAGTTGTTAGTCAAGCACTACCCACATATGCCATGGGTTGTTATCTTCTTCCCGATCTCGGTGATATGTTCATACTGGTTGAGTGGTGACTCAGAAAATCGAGGATGGCTATTACTTTCATGGCAAACTCTTTGTCGTCCTAAGCGTTTGGGCGGGTTAGAATTTCATAATTTGCGATTATTTAACATTGCCATGCAAGGGAAGATAATCTGGCGTTATATTTTAAATCCGGAGCTTGTTTCATATGTTCTAGCTGCAAAGTAGTTTCCATAGGGGAACGTCCTCGACGCATCTCTCGGTAATCGACTTTCATTAGCCTGGCAAGGCATCTTTAAGTCATTTTCAATTTACAGGAAGGCCTCTTTTGGTATATCGGTGTGAATAGTCAGGTTTCTTTGTTCAGAGATAGCTTGGGTGGTACTATATCGGTTCATCTCACAACTCTTCTTATCATCACCACTCCTAACCACATCGTTTGTGGTTATTTTCTGATTGCAGATCGTGTTGAATGGAATGAACCAGAGGTTTTTTGTTTTTTACTCCCCAAGATGCTAGTGAGATTTTACAATGTCTCATCTCCCCTGTGGATGTTGCTACAGTTATTTGAGCTGGATATTCTTTGGGTTCTTAGTTCGATCAGGTTATTTGTGGTTACTACACCGACATTTAGGTACGCTTCCAGCTTCTCTGTTATGGTTGTATTTGTCAAGACATCATACTCTTCTTCAAATTCGTATTTTTGGTTGGAGGGCATCATATGAGGCATTTCCGATAGGTTGTCGTTTAGCTATGGCTGATATTTCTATGTGCATTATTGCTGATGTGGAAACTCTGATTAAACAATTCTTCATTCTTTAAAGGATTGCTCAGAGGTTCTTCCAATCTTGGAATCTGCTAGTCTTTTTGTTGATGAAGAGTCATTGCAATTTACTTCTTATGGTGCCTGGTTAGAATCTCTCATACACTCTCTCTCAGATCAACAGTTTATAACTTTTCTCATTCTCTTATGGAATATTTGGAATCGCTGAAATGTGTGCTATCATGAATTCTGGCTTTTACTTGGATGGCACATCATTTCCTCTAGTGTTGCTTTTCAATCATCGTATCTTGAAGTTATTTCATCTGTTGGAGAATCCATAGTGTCGTCATCGTTGGCTCGACATTGTCAATGGTTGAAGCCACCAACTGGAACCATTAAGATAATGTGCTTGTCCAAGGAAGCTTGGGTCTCCGGTAGTGTGTATTGTGGCACGTGACAATGTTGGTTCCGTTATTGTTGGTCATGCTTTTATTTGTGCATGTGTTCGTAATGACAGTTTAGTTGAAGCTCCTATTTTCCAGTGTCTTAATGGCAATGGAGATGGACGGTCCGAGTGTTGTTGAGAGTGATGCTTTTAATATGGTAACCAGCTTTTGAACTCTTCATATGATCGAAGTGTTTTACGGGTTTGTTTGTATGAGGCTAGGCGGCTTCTTGATGCTCATCTGCAAGTTAAGGTTTCCAACATTTACAGGGAGGCGAATGGTGTTGCGCAAGCTTTGTATCTATTACTTCTCAACCCGTAATACATGAAAGTTTCAATATCCTACACAAATGGCAATCTGTAGTTGGAACGAGGATTTGCACTAGCACAAGAGTTTTCCAATGAAACTTTTACAATACACGGGGCATGATAAAATTTCAGTTTGGACAATAAATAAAACATTTTACATTTGATACACAATGGAATGGTATCTTGATTGGCTATGCAGCGTTTCAACTATTACACAACAAACAATTCTTCCCGGTCGCATATCATGCCTTGAGTTCTGTTGCCATGGTTGTCCGCATCTCATAAATTATGTTACAGTGGTCTTTCCAAATCTTGAAAATTCTGTCATGTTGTCTGTGTAGAATTCTGTTGCCCGTGCTGAGGAAAAGCACTGCCATCCTGAGGTTCAATTTCAGAGCTGCTATATCGTTTGACACCAATAGTGATGAGGTTTTTAAACCAAGCTGATTGAAATCTGGGGCTTCCGCTGTTCGAGTTGTCGGGGTTATCAATACCACCATTAGAACTAGATGTAACACCCACGAGAAAACGATATGCCACTTTGCTAGCTGATACTATCTCTGTCTTGGCTTGTCTCAACTGCTACAATTAACAACAATAATTTCAAGCACTGAATACAGGAACATTTCAGTTTGCGACTTCCATGCTTGTCAATAAAAGCATGCATACAACAAAAAGACTACTGCAGTTGACAAACGCTTCCAGATCACAATCAGATGTTACTCCACCTTTACTATTTTTGCAAAGTTTTAAGGCAAACGCTTCCTCACAAAGCCTTTGGAACAGACAAATGGTCCTTATAACCACTAAACACATCAACAAAGGCTCACACTTGATTAATAGGAAGATGACCAAAGTGATGGGAGGAACATATTCTCCTCTTGAAGTACATAAAAACTATATTCCTCTAAATGCATGCATATGGTGGCATGCATTGCTTGTTTCCGAGAAATTTATAAATTTTCAGTTGATTTTGTGATCATTAACTGAAGAATGGTCACTCGCCCGCAAGGCAGTAGTTTCTGATATTTCTATAGCAGCGTCTCCAGCATTAGCAAAACGGTTGACCCAACCTGATATAATTTGTAAGAACAAGCAAACTACTGTAAGTTGAAATAAAACCAACCAGGAGACACACGCTCTTAGAGATCACATTTTATCTGATCAAAACACAGCCAGATAAGGGCCAGCATAACAAGTGAATGTAATATAATTTCCCATAGCTTCACAACCGTACACTTGAGAATAAAGTAGCCCAAGCCAGAACCTGAATAATTGATATTCAGGTTTATGGAAATTGGAAAGGCATGGGATAGAACTGAAGAATCAAAGCACTAAGGTCATGGTTAGCACCCACAAATTAACCGTTCCCATTAAGCACAACATTCTCCACCAATTTATGTCAAGGAAAAGGCCAGACCTAACTTACATAAGGTCAGGCATATAATTGTTTGTTAGTATCATAAAAGAAAAATAGGCAAGAAAATATCCCATTTCTCAATGTTCAACTAAAAGGCTATATCAAAGAATTTGATCATCTGAGAATGCATGGAAAAGTTATTGGGACAAGCAAAGCATTAACCATCAGGGCTACCAACAGGCGTACACCCATCTACAGAGTACAACAAATCATAAGTTTACCTGGGAGCTTTTGGACACCAAACCTTTCACAGAACTCATCACAGAAGTGATTACAATTTTTGGACAAGTCGTAGGAACTTCCAGGCCACTCGCTACTAAGCTCCTGCAAGATCTGGTTTACCTTGAATTTTGAAAAGTTAATTCTTCCAAGGACCATGGACTCACAATATGCGTACATCAGATTTTTTCCAGAAGGACAACTAAACACCCCAGACCCATGCTCACAAAAGCCAAAAGACCATTCCTCTTCTCCACATACCTGCCAACAGGGCAAATTAAGTTATTAAACTAGAGAATAACAGGCATCAATAAATGATAAGTTTTGAAAAAAAGTGAGAAGCTGACAACCAAAATTTGTGCACCCATCTATAGGAAAACCTGACCACATAAACACTGTCTGAAAATACATACATGGGTATCCGATCCATAAATTATTGGTTTGGTTAAAAGAATTACGCTATAGAAAACAACAATGAAAAGGATAAGCCATGAGATTAATGACAAAAATGAATCTAAATTTGCCAGAAAGGTAAGTAAACATTGTCAGTACCCAAAACTGCAACAATAAGTTAAACTGTCCTCTCTATATATCCAGTAATCTTCTATAAGATTCTTTCAAAAATAAAATTAGAACTAGATACAAATAATCCACAAAAATCGAACATCTTGTAGCAAAATCATCAACGGTACAAAAAGCCGCAGAATTTTTAACTTAAAACTTTGTAAAGCATATTTCTCCGTTCTGTAACACTTTGACCACTGCTGACGACACTGCTAATCTCTTAGATTTCATTAGATAAATTCGATAAATTAGAATGATAAAACCTTTACTCCACAGAGTTATCATCGATTTTTTTCCTTTATATCTTTCCTTTTTCAACTTCTCAGCTACCTTTAAAGTAGAAACTACTCCTTTTAACCAAAACAAAGATTTAAAAACACCGTCTTCTTTAAAGATTTAAAAACTTTTCAGCAATACGAATGCAGCAACAAGAACGACACATCTTGTTTCAAATCGGCGAAAATCATTCACGTGACTTGAATTGGACAAATTTAAATTCTAGAAACTGAACACCGACCAAAAAGAAAAAGAAAACTTCTTATACCAGGAACACTAGATCTCATTCAAGCACAATAGTAGAGAAAGTAACGGAAGTGCAAAAAGTGGAAGAAGAGAAGGACCTGAACGGCGCTGTGGAAAATGCCGCCGAGGCCTATTCCGTCCTTAAAGATCTTGTTGATTTGGAGAATGGTGGTGTTGGTTTTATCGGATCCACTGTTGGTATCGTATATATGCAATCTCACCTCTGTCATCTTCAACTTCTAAACCCTAAACAAAAAAAAATATTCTTCCAATCCATCTCTTTTTCTTTTCACTTCCAACTCCAACGATTCAATTCACTTCAGGAAAAAAACAGATGGGAGTCGTCGGTATTTCGAACTTTGCTTTTGAGCACTCGCTCATGCAAACAGTAACGAGCAATTTCCTTTTTCCGCCTCGAATTTCTCAAATCCCGGAATCTACATATCAATATTAGATTTTACTAGTATTTGTTTAAAACGTTTTTAAAAGTGTTTTAAGAATTTGGATTGAAAAAGAGGGGGATTTGAAAAGGCCCTCGGAAGTTCTTGAAAATTACGGGAAGGGCCTGGTAGTTTAGTTATGTCTAAATGACATCTTTTTTAAAAGTGGGGGGCACCGAGTCTTTTAAAAAAATTATTAACTCTTACGCAATCACCGACATATTTTTCTTTTTCATAAATTATTTTTAGTTAATAAAACTTTTTTAAAAAAAATTGGGTAATTCTAAGGAACAACAGTGTAATATAAGATTAAAAAATGGCGTAACTGAAAATATTTAAAGGGACTTAATGAAATAGATTAAAAGCTATCGAAAATATTAAATTAAGCGTAATATATTAAGTTTCATGTAGTTTACGAAACAAAAGAATGGCTTAACTGGTAAGTTATGTTCCAGTTAGTATCGAAACTCACTTAGAAGAATATCAATATTTTCGAGTTATATAACAGTTCAGACTGAAACCAGTTATGGTATAGAGACCAACTTATAACATTAATGTGCGAAGGAAGAGGGCAACACGAGCTTAATTTTTGTAGTAGAAGCCTAAAATATTACTGAAATGTATAACAGTAATTTTTTTTAAATGTTGTGACATTAACAAGGTAAAATTTTAAATTGCTACCAATATCATTAAAGTAACGTATAATTTTTCCCGTTATACCGGTATAATTTTTTAGTTGGAAACTGACTATTTTGAAAGTTTTCCCAAATATCGATGCTTTCGAATTATAAAAAGAAGGTAATGGAGAATTGTATTTAAAAGTATCATATCTATGCACATATTTCGATACAAATGGGAAAGTACCGAGTATTTATATATAATTGAAGCGGTTTAACGACGGTAAATACAAGAATCAGAGAGCATAGCAAGGGGTTTTCATCTCAAGAAACCGTTTTTCATCTGAGAAGTAAACATTAAGTCAGAAGAATAGAATTGAAATCTCAATTTGAAGAAGAGAGGTAAGTTGTTATAATTGAATGTAAAAGAAGAAGAAGATTATGATGATGAAATTAGTCGATAAAATGAATGAAATGGGAGGTTTTGACATGGAAATTATGCCTCGAGAAGAGGGAGAAGATATTTTTTAGGACCAAGATACGACTAAGACAGAGGGAAATCCGAAGAAACTATTGTACGCATATATGCATTTTAGTAAGTGACCATCTATGTTTATGTAATTTGTTTGAAAGGTGGTTATTGATTAAAAGAATAAAAGATAATTATATTAATGAGAAATTTGAAATGTTTACAGTGTGCTGGAATATAGACGTTTGAAGGGAGTTTTGAAAATGATAAAAAGTGTAACACTATTGACCAGTACGACACACAGTCGACCGATTTAGGATGACAAAAAGAACCACCATAGTGGCTGACCAACTCCTTACTCATTTCTTGTACTTTAAAACGACCATTTTCATAATATAAAAACATTCGTAACATAAAATATACTTTAAACTTTACATATAAAAGCTCTCAAAATAAATATGTACATTTCAAAAAAAATATTTTAACTCTTTACTAACTTTATGACTAAATAATACATCAAAGTTTATAAATGTACATGCCTTTTAACAACTTGATGACATACTCTGCTCTGTACTGGATCTGCACCACGGTCACTCTAAGGCTCCTCGAACTGATCGATCTACTAACCTGCCAATGGAAACATCCGAAGGCTGAGCTAACTAGCTCAATGCCACACTAACAACTAGATGATACTAATTGTATATCACTGAAAGGCTCAAGCTATCAAATCTACTATTTTTCTTTAGTGAGTATACTTGTATACTCACTCTCTACTCTATGGTAGATAACATGGTGCGGCTGAAGATTCTATATTTCGGAGATCATGCACCCCTCTAGTATACCAAGAATGTAGCACCCAAATCTTTGCATCAGACACCACACTCTCAACTAACCCACCCCTTGTGAGTGTTGATCGCTTGTAAATGTATATGCTAAGGCAAGCAAATCTATGCAAGTGTACACAATCAATGCAAGTAATATAGTAGTAAGTTGAGTATTGTCTCCACATGGATTGGTAGGAATTTTTGATATTTTGCTACAGCTAAGACTAGATGTCACAAGCTAGTCTGAGGTTCTTGTAAAAAAGAAAAGTAAATAGTATCGAGTGGTATAAACAGGTGGAAAAGTATTACCGAGGTAGGAAATATTGTAAAGTGTGGTGTGCATAAAAGTTTGGTCGAGGATATATAAATATGCAAAGGTAAACAAATAAAAGTTTTCTAAGCAAATAAAAATGTTGAGGTCGATATATTTAGAAAAGCCTCACAAAATCATACTTCTAACAGAGCATTAATTTGGTGTGTTATGCTTAGGCTGTCCAACAGGATTACTAGAGTATTCAAGGACGGTTGCTAACACAATACTACTCGACGTGAGCTACAACCATTGGTTTGTCAGAATGTTGATGTGGAAATACCCTTCAGCGTAAACTGTAGTCTTTGCCTATCTTACTCAAGTATTTACCCGTTTTAGTCCAATAAAACCCTCTCCTTATCTCTAAGGTGGATTAGAACCTCACCATCTCGGATTAGTTCCAGTGTTCACATAGATCTACCCTAACTCTCTCGATATCATACATTTATTCCTAAAAAAATGGCAATCTCTCGAAAGCTCATACAAAGATAGGAATGTTTTGCTGAGGCACTAGGCAATATCTCAAAAGCTCTTACATGTCAATGCAAAATATTAAAACAATGAACAAAACAACACTTAGCATAAATAAACTGCATCATTCATTAACCAACAAATAACTTTTCAACCAAGCAACATCCAACACCAAGTAAAACAATTCATGATTCGGTAAATATCATCCCAAAAATCATTCTTTAAGTACGACCCTTTAAACGATATGGAAATAAAAATAAAGGAAGAAAAACTCCTAAAATCATATCTATGTTGTGACATTCAGACCACCACCACGCTTGCTCTGCGACTAGACTCTCTAGATGCCTGGTCGTCGCTCCAATGAAGTCCAGCTACAGAGGGCCCCAAGAAAGTCGAGTGGAGAATGGTGTGAAAGTGAATACTGCAGTCGCCTACTCAAGCCTCAGGTATATTATTATCTCCGGTTCTCCTCTTCTCTTTTTAAAGAGTTATAATGAGGTATTTATAATGGGAATTTATAGGGTTTAGTCCCTTGGAAATTCCATAAATACCCTCAATGTTATACCCAGCTTGTTAAAGCAGCTGGCAGTGATCCCCATTAACTTACTAAAGGCATGAGTGGACAAGTGACATCAGCAGTATTGTAGGTTACGTCAGACTTTCATGATCTCTCGTCTAAGCAAGAAAATATGTTCCTCGCTATCATCTTTTTCTGCTCTGTTGCCCTAGCAAATTGATTTGTCTCAACAAATAAATCCCTCCTTCGTCATTTCATGCATCAACACAACCAGCAAATAACCTTACTCTTTAGTAGCATTAGTTAAACCAAATAATGTTTGCCTCGATAAAACTCATCCACCACATGCAAATGTTTATACAAACAACAACCTAAGTAAAAAGACCAACACTGTATTTTACGGAGTTATCACATCCCAAAACTTGAGCTATTGTTTGTCCTCAAGCAATGAATAACAAGCGGTAGAAAGATTAATTGTCATGGAAAAGTAAAAATTAGGACAATCATGTGGTTTAACATTTCATCCCACAACAAAAAGTTTGGCCCCAACGTGCAAGACTGTACGAGAAGTTAAGCGCCTTTCCCTAGGTCAAGACTCTTTGTCAGCGTGTGTGCGTGATTATATCTATTTTATACTTTAACACATTTAGAAAACTCCCAGGTAAGTTCTCATATTTATTCAACATGTAACTTCATACTTTGTGTTGTCAATTTTTTTAGTACTGCTCAAGAGGAGTCAACTCATCACACCTACCAGCCCACACTATAGGTGAAAGGGAGCATACCTTCACCCCCAATCTAGTTAGGTAGAGTCATCTCGTGACTATTTTTATTCACTCATATGCTCAGGCAACCATTTATTTAAGGAGTTTTCTAGGTTATGGCAACACATAGAGGAGTGTCCCTCTATAGTTATGTCGAGTCATTTATTTTCAATTCAACACAATTCAAAACATTAAGGAGTTCGACACAATCTTTTCAAATATTTAATGCCACGACTCGCAAAAAGTTCTTCCCTAAAAATTTTCTAAGCACCTTAAGAAGAGAAAACATACAATCATGTTACAAGATCACAAAGGATCAAGTCCTAGGGTAGGCTTATCATTCAACGGTCATAAAAATTATGGCCTAGGCAATAAGAATTTTCTTTCATCATCTGGTATCCTCAACTTATTCCAACAACTATCCTAATATACTCATGCCATGACAAAAAAATTTCAACCAATCATTATAAAATGCAACTAACTAAGTTTGAGACACAACACTCCCCAAACTTGAGGGGTGCATTGACCTAAATGCATGAAACCTAATGTAGGGAAATTATGCTTAAATGAAAAAGTAAATGTAAAGAAACTAAAGTACCTCATTGTGGTGGAAAAGGTCAGTTGGATGCGCAGGTACTGCGTCGCTTAAGAGAGGGGTTGGTTGATCTTGTGTCCTCTGAAGGAAGCTCAGAAGGACATGGAATAGTGATACGACATGTTGTGCGCTTGAGACAATGTCGAGTCCTAGGAGGATTGTCGGATAGGGGCATCTTCTCGGTTTGAGAGGGCTCAACAGGTTCGTTGACGGGTTGACTTGCTTCAAGGTTAGTAACTAGTTCAATGTTGAGATCTTGTGGTTGTTAAGGGTTGAAATAGGGATGGGTTACTCTGTAACTGGTTCAACATTTTCAGTGGCTGGGGCAAAATCTTCGTCATTGAAAATTCAGGGGAGATTTCCTGCATATGCATCGAAGATGAAGAGGACGAGTTGATGTACTCATTCATCTGGCCCAGGCCTTCTCCATGGATCGGAGAGACTTGTGTGGCTAGAAGGGTGACATCAACTGGAGAACTAGGTGGAACTTTTGGTGCTGAGGCAAAAAATGTGTGGCAACTTGTGGGTGCTGATTTTTGCAATAGTTCTTCAGGAACGGCGGTAGGTCTTTAGTGGTAATTGGAAGTAGTTCCTTGAAGAACGCATTCAGTTGTGTATATCTGGCCTTGATATAATTGAAGAAGGTATGAATGTGACCCTCCAAATATTCCACGCGCTCCCGTGTTTCCTGAGTGTTGGTGACAACAACCGCTATTCTCGTCGCGACTATATATTTGGCTCCTCATTCCAATCCTTCATTTGGAGTGTTATCATCAAAACTCATCAGCTCTAGAATCTTCTTTTTGGTGATACCCTCATTCGATTTGATAAACTCCTTCAAATGTTCCTCATAACCTTTTTTGTCCCTGATAAAGCGGTTCTTAAATTGGGGAAAAAACAAGTTACCTCTATCCCGCTTTGCATATTCATGGACCTACTCGAAGATGATCTCGCCCACATTGATTGAGCGCCCGTAGATAATGGAATGTAATAATATCAATTGTCGTAACAACACTGTGGTGTTATACAAGGTGGCCATCAGTTTTCCCTTTAAAAGTGATTCCATAATTTTGTGACCGGTTTAAGGGCTCAACGATCCACACTCTTTCGGTTGGATCATTTCCTTCAAACTTCACCTAACCAATACACAAACCTCCAACACACCATCGTATGTCTCTGAATCTACCTCGGTAAAAAATTTCTTATGTTGATTTTTAACTTTGTCGATCTTGAAATATATGTTGATGTCTGAGGGAGTGAAATAGATGAATTGCCCTCACACATAGACAGAGTGATGGGACTGGTCTCCCAGATGTGCATAAAAAACCTGAACCAGTGCCATCGTCTTTGGATGTCGGGCGAACTTTCCCATTTATGTTTATGGACAACGTCCATCACTTCTAGCCCAAACAGTTCTTCGGCTACTGCAGGGAATACAAAACCATCATCCAAGTAGACTTCACAGTTTTGCAGCGCCTTAAATCTGGTCTCTGCCTTAGAACTCTGGAAACGTGTAGCCGGGGCGGACGAAGATGACACACCTGGATTTGACTTAGAGCGAGCTATCTTTCAGATTATATGGAGATTGCAAAGATTTTGATCAACAGCTAGGGAGGGTTTTGGAGAAAATGAAAGAAAACAAAAGATTAATATGAAAAATAAGTGAAAGAGGACGGCGAGGGAGAGTAAAGTAGACGGTTTTTGGAGAAGATGGTGGTTTATTGGAGGTAAAAAGGTAAAAGAAAAATAAAAATAAAAGGGGATTTGGTTATTATTGCAAAAGATTTTTAGGGGATAAAAGGGAATAAAATAATGAAAAAAAAACCTCCCCTCTCAAAAGTGTCACCGATTAAGATATTAGGGTTTGTTTCATTCATGTGTTAGATTCAACACTAAGCTGTCACATGCCATCTGATCACCAATAGAAACAAAATTAGAAACTAGAATCGAAATAAACAACTCATGCAAAATAAAATAAGGAGAAATTATTTATGTACATAGTGCAAATTATGTTGCTTAGGCAACAAAATTTGTTCATGAAATAGGAGCAAACTCTTGGGTATCGTGGAGTAGCGATGTTGCTTTATCTTGCAGGATTGATGCTCTGTTGTATGCTTTTAGCCTTTGACCATTCACCTTGAAAGTAGTTCCATCATCCAAGTTCAATATTTCAATAGCACCATGGCTATGTACTTGATGTACTATGAACGGTCTTGACCATCTGGACTTCAGCTTACCTGGAAATAACTTGAGTCTTGAATTTTAGAGCAATACTTGTTGTCCTGGAAAAAAATTGCCTTGGCAAAATTTTTATGTCATGCCATCTTTTTGTCTTTTCTTTGTAAAGGCGAGCATTTTTATACACCAAAGCTTTAAATTCTTCCATCTCGTTTAATTCCAACAATCTTCTTTCTCCAGCAAGCTGCACATCCATGTTCAGTTTTTTGATGGCCCAGTATGCCTTTTGTTCTAACTCTACATGCAAATGACATGCCTTACCATATACTAACTTGAATGGAGACATCCCAAGAGGTGTTTTAAAGGTTATGCGATATGGCCATTGTGCCTCATCCAACTTTGGTGACCAATCTTTGCGTTTAGATTTGACCACCTTCTTAAGGATCTGCTTGATCTCACGATTTGAAACCTCAGCTAACCTATTGGTTTGGGGATGATATGATATGGCAATTTTAGGGCGCACTTTATATCTTTGCAGTACCTTGACAATTAATTTGTTGTCAAAGTGAGTGCCCTCATCGCTGATAATCATTTTGGGTGCTCCGAAATACGTGAATATATTTTTGTGAAAGAAATTGAGCACGATCTTGGAGTCATTACGAGGTGTCGCCATGGCTTCCACCCATTTGTACACATAGTTAATTACCGAGAAGATGTACAAATCACCAAAAGATATTGGGAAAGGTCCCATAAAATCAATTCCCCATACATCAAAGAGTTTACCTCCAAAATATTTTTCCATGGCATCTCATTTCACTTTAATATATTCCCATGCATTGGCAACAATTGATAACTCCATAAAAAGGCTCTATTTTAAGTCTTTTTACTTAAGTTATTGTTTGTCTAAACATTATTTTCATAGCATATTAATTGCTTGCATTCAGGTCATATTTTCATGTGGTGGATAAGTTTTGCTTAGGAATGATTTATTTGGCTTAACTGATGTTGCTAAGGAGAAAGGGCTTTCGTGGGTTGTGTGTGTGTAGGAAATGACTTAGGAAGAACATTTCAGCTGTGACAAAATATTTCGCAAGGGCCAGTGGAACATAGAAGACGAGACAGTAAGGAACATATTTTTCTTGCCAAGGAAAGATTTATCTTGCAAGTCTGAAGGGATCTGACGAACTACTGATGTCACATGCCAGTTGTATGACTGACCTCACGTGCAATCAAGCCCTCCAAGAACTTGACCATATATAGTTGCCTTTCTATCTATAGCATGGACAAGTTAACAAGGGTATTTAGGGAATATTCAATTACACAAAACCCTAGGTGGAGTAAGCAAGTCACGGCATAGCCCCATAGCCGCAAATTTTTTTACCTTTAGTGTGGAGTAAGCAGCTGCAGTACCTTACCTTCCATCGTGCTACAACCCGACCATCCTTGGTGTCCTCCATAGCCAGGCTATAGCAGAGTACGATCAGGCCTCGAGAGAGGCTGGCTGCCAGAGTAGGTGCGGTGCTGGTCAGAGCTGTCACGGCAGAGCCCCCTGTTCAGGAGTCATTCTTCCTTTGTTCTTAGTTTCTTTAATTTTTTTGGGGCATGTATTAAACGATGATACTCTTGGATTATACTTTGGTAACACCATGATTTGTTTTACTGGGTGTTGGTTTTTTGTTTTGTCGGGACGATTATTTAACAGTTTATGAATGATGCATTATGATTTTGCTTAAGTCTGTTTTGTTCACTGTTTTAATATTTTTCCTTGACACTGTAAGAGCTTTTGAGAGATGGCTGGTGCCTAGGCGAAACACTTCTAGCCTTGTAAGAGCTTTTGAGAGATTATCATTTTTCTAGAAATTGATTATTAGATTCGAGAGAATTAAGATAGATCTACGTGAGCAATAGAATAGATTCGAGATGGTGATGTTCTAACCTGCCTATCTTAGAGATAAAGAGAGGATTTCAATCGACTAAAAGGGATAAATGCTTGATAGGATAGATAACGACCATAGTTCACGCTGAAGGGTATTGCTACAACAACAGTCTAACAAACCAATGGTTGTAGTTCATGCTGAGTAGTATTGCCATAGCAACCGTCTTAGAATACTCTAGTAATCTTGTTTGGCAATCTAAGCATATGATAACAATTATTTCCTGAATTAGAATAGTTTCTCGCCATAGAAAGGCCAACCTAAGTGCTTTGTGACAAGTCTAAATATGTGAGGTTATTTTGAATATATTTGAATCAACGTTTTTCCCTGCATTGTCTATTTTTATTTGTTACTTTTGCATATTTTCTTTGCTTCGACCAAACTTTTCTACAACCACACTTCACAATATTCTCTTGCTTTAGCAACGCTTTGACACATGTTCATACAATCCATTACTAATTGTTTTTCTGTTTTGATATGAATTCAGGGATTAGTTTGTGACACCTAGTTCTAGTTGTGGCGAAACATTAAAACCCCTACCAATCCCTGAGGAGACGATAACTCACTTACCCTTTATTAGTTGATTCGACTATGTACACTTGCACATATTTGCTTTTCTTAGCATATATATTTACAAGAGATCAAGTTTTTGGCACCGTTGCCGGAGATCGGCAATTGATGAATTTTGATAATTTTTGACATAAACAATTTTTATTTCTTATCACAATTTATTTAGTTTGTTTAATTTATTATTTTCTTATTTTTCTTTGAAGGTTTTTATCATTACATGACCTTGAGATCTGCTAGTGAACCACTAGAATCATTCAACCCTGAGATCGAACAGTCATTCAGACAAAGGTGACGTAACCAACGAGCCAGAAAGTATATGAATTGACTGCAATATCAAGGCGACAACAATATGGGAGATTAGGCAGATCCCGACTTAGCGGCAAATAATCTTCCTAGAGAAGTGGCATGACTACGAGCAATACGAGATCACTTGAATCTGATTCTCGACGATCTCAATCCTGCATCGTGGCACCTGAAATACAGGCAACCAATTTTGAACTTAAACTAGTGATGCTCAACATGCTAAACTCCATCGGTTAATTTGGTGGCTCACCTAATGGGGATGCTAGATAACATGTTCGTGCCTTCTTTGAAGTGTGCGATTCGTTCAGGCAACAAGGAGTGCATGAAGATGTGTTGAAGCTTAAACTTTTCCCTTATTCTCTACGCGATCAAGCAAGAGCTTGGCTCAGTGGAGTACCTTCAAGCTCAGCGAAATCTTGGCCAATTTATGTAAAGGTTTTCTACTTCGATACAACCCTCCCAATATGAACACACAACTACGCAATGATATTACAAGTTTTCGCCAAGGAGACGAGGAATCCATGTACGAATATTGGGAAATATATAAAAGTTTGCTTCGTAAGTGCGTGAACCACGGATTCCACGACTGGACTCAAGTCGAGATGTTTTATAATGGATTCAATGCACTTATTCGAATGAAGTTGGATGCCTCAACAAATGACACTTTGCTTGATAAATCACCCGAGAAAGCCTTCGATATCCTCGACAGGATAGCGAATAACATATATCAATTCCCGACTATTAGGCTGGGGACCAATAGAAAAGTAACTGGAGCATATGAAATTCATTCTTGTTCAACTTTCTACCATGACTAACATGTTGAAATATTTGTAGCATCCTAATGAGGTGACAGAAGTCAAGGCAACTAGTGTTGCATGCATTCTTTGTCACGACAACCATCATGAAAGTGAATGTCCAGAAAACTAGAAATCCATCAATTTCATGGGCAATTACAATAGAAGCAACAACAATCCCTATTCTAATACATACAGTCCTGGATGGAAACAACATCCAAATTTTTCATGGGGTAATCAAGGGACCAACAACAACAATCATGCAGGAAATTATAATAGACCGCAGCAGAATAGTTCAGAACATCAAAATTTTTAGCATTAGCAGATGCCCTAGCAATATAATAAAGGTACAACTTCTTCCTCTAATACAAAATCTAAATTTTTTTAGCATTAGCAGATGCCCTGGCAACATAATAAAGATTTAATGGCTTCAACAAAGACTTTTATTCATGAACACTCATTGACAATTAAGAACCAAGGTAATTTGTTACAAATCCAAGCAGCTCTTTTGTAATGCCATAATTTATCCTTGAGAGCATTGGAGAGCCAAGTGGGTCAAATCGCCACGTCATTATATTCTCGCCCACAAGGAAGTCTCCCTAGTGATACTAAGGTTATTAAATATCATGGAAGGAGCAATGTAGTGTACTTACACAGAGGAATGGTACCCAGATTAATCAGAATGATAAGTTTGGGGGGAATCAACCACAAAATTCTAACCAAGGCACTACACAACCTGAGGATCAATCTGAAATTGTTGAACTAGAGGGATTGCCTGAGAATAAAAAAAAGATGAAGGTTCAAAAATTCATCAAGCAGATAGTGGTAAATTGATTGCCAAGGCAAAAGTCTTCTCACCGCCTATAGCAGATGAAGTTAGACCTCCACCGCCTTTCCCTCAATGGCTAAAAAAAACACAACGACGAGATTCAACTCAAGAAATTTGTTAATGTCCTTGACCAACTGTATATTAATGTCCATTTCTTGAAGCCGTAGAGAATATGTCTTCTATGCTAAATTCCTAAAGGACATTGTCATGAACAAGAGGAAGATAGAAAAAATAAAAAATATTACGCGACAAAATAATTCTGCTCTGCATTAAGCAAACTTCCGCCAAAGAAAAAAGATCCTGGCAGCTTCGTGATACCATGTTCTATCAGTGACAACTTTGTATGGAAAGCTCTTATCGACTTAGGGTCAAGCGTAAATTTGATGCCCAAGTCCATATATTTAAAACTAGAAATGTGTAACGCTTGCCCACCCACCGTTATTTTATAGTTAACTGACCGGTCATATGTTGTCCAGAAGCCAGAATTGAGAATGTCAATGTAAAAGTGGACAAGTTTGTGTTTCTAATTGACTTTCTCATAATAGATTGTGAGGCTGATAAAAACGCACCTATCATTCTTGGGCAACCTTTTTAGCTACTGGACGAATCCTAATAGACTGCGAGAAAGGAGAGTTCACGATGAAGGTGGGAGATCAAAGCGTCACAATCAATGTCTTCAACATTATGAAGTATGTTGATGATTCAGAAGAATGCCAATGCATTAGAGACATGGGATTAATGGAGGAAGATGAGCAGAAAATCTTGGGCATGGCAAATTTTTACATATAGATGAGTACGATACTTTGTGTCAAGACAAATTTCTTTAACGTAGGAACACAAAAATTTTGGCCCGGGGGAAAAAATTAAACGAGGATTGTAAAAACTTTTTCCTCGCAATAGTTTTTCAACTGAAGCAAATGACGGATTTCCTAATAATGAAACCAAAGAGGGTTATGAAGATAAATTAGAGGAATAATCTAGCTTCATTCAAGCTGGACCAGTATAAAATTCGAACCCTTGGATTTCAATGACTTTATTCCCCCCAAAATCATCATTACAGCAAGCACCCATATTGGAACATAAAACTTTTCCATCCCATTTGAAATATGCTTATCTAGATAGCAATGAGACTTTACTGGTTAAATGCTAGACTAATCACTGAACAAGAGAACAATTTGTTAAATGTTTTGTCGTAGTATAAAAAAGCTCTTGGATGGACTATGGTAGATTTAAGGGAATCAGCCTTACCATATACATGCACAAGATCAACTTAGAAGATAGTCATAGCAATTATATAGAACCACAAAGAAGACATAACCTGATCATGAAGAAAGTGGTGATGAAGGAAATCATAAAATGGCTAGATGCTGGAGTAATTTATCCAATATCCGATAGCTCATGGGTCAGTCTAGTGCAATACGTGTCAAAGAAGGGTGGCATGACCTTGGTCAAGAATGAAAATGATGATCTTTTAACTACTAGAACAGTCACGGGCTGGCGGATATGTATAGATTACAGGAAGCTCAATAAAATAACAAAGAAATATCACTTTCTCCCTCCTTTCATTGATCAAATGCTTGATAGGTTAGCAGGAAAATCATTTTACTACTTCCTTGACAGATATTCTGGATACAATCAGATAACCATAGCATCGGAGGATTAGGAGAAGACTACTTTCACATGCTCGTATTGTACCTATGCGTTTAGGAGAATGTCGTTTGGACTATGTAATGCTCCAGTAACCTTTCAGAGGTGTATGATGGTCATTTTCTCAGATGTGGTGGAAGATTGCGTAGAAATATTTACGATAACTTCTCTGTCTCGGGCAATGACTTCAACCGATGCCTCTGCAACTTATCTAAAGTGCTGAAGCGATGTAAAGAATCCAACCTGGTGCTAAACTGGAAAAATGTCATTTTATGGTAACCGAAGAATTGTTGGGACACAATATTTCTTGCAAAGGCATTGAAGTGGTTAGAGCCCAGGTGGAAGTAATCGAGAATCTACCTCCACCCACCAATGTAAAAGGCATACGTAGTTTCCTTGGACATGTTGGATTTTATAGGCAATTTATAAAGGATTTTTCTCAAATTTCAAAGACTTCATGTCTTTTTCTTCAAAAAAAATCAATCGTTTGTGTTTAATGATGATTGTTTGAATGCTTTTACAAATTTGAAGAAAAAACTTTCCTTAGCACCAATTGTTGTTCCACCTGAGTGGGTTATCCCTTTCGAGCTCATGTGTGACCTAGTGACTATGCAGTTGGGGTAGTGATAGGACAACAAAAAAGTAAACTCTTTCATGTTATCTACTATGCTAGTCGTACCCTTAACGATGCACAGATATGTCATACCGCAATTGAAAAATAACTTCTTACATAGTATTTGCATTCGATAAGTTTAGGCCATATCTCATCGGGACTAAGGTCATTGGGCATACTGATCACTCTGCCATTAAATATTTAGTTAATGAAAAAAATGAAAAGCCTATACTCATTAGATGGATATTATTACTACAAGAGTTCGATCTAGAGGTAAAGCATAGAAAGGGTACTGAAAACCAAGTAACAAATCACTTATCTAGGCTATAAAACAAAATCATTTGTCATGACAGAAAGGACATTCAGGAGGATTTCCCTGACGAGAAAATTTTATTTGTCACGATTGTGTCGTGGTACGGTGACATAGTTAACTTTCTTGTTAGTGGTATTATGCCTTCAGATTTACTAGCCAGGGCATAAAAAAATTCAAACATGATGTACGACACTATTACTGGGATGAACCATTCGTATTCAAGCAATGTGGCGACCAAATAATCAGGAGGTGTGTCCCAGATGAAGAATACAAAGAAATTCTACTTCATTGTCATTCATCCCCGTACGGAGGACACTTTGGTGGAACGAGGACTGCAACAAAGGTCCTTCAATCCGGTTTCTATTAGCCCACCTTGTTCAAAGATGCACAAGAATTCTATAAGTCATGTGATCAATGCCAATGCCCAGTAACATATCGAAGAGACATGAGATGCCATGGCAAAACATTTTGGAGGTCGAACTCTTCGATGTATAGGGAAATGACTTTAAGTGGACCTTTCCCTCATCTTTTGGCGAGTTATACATTCTCTTAGTGTTGGAAAACGTGTCCAAATGGGTAGAAGCCATGGAAACACCCAAGAATGACTCCAAGATCGTGCTGAAATTATTGCACAAGAATATATTTACATGTTTTGGAACACCATGAGCTATTATCAGCGATGAAGGCGTATATTTTGACAATAAATTAATTGCGAAGGCGCTGAAAAGATACAGGGTGCATCACCGAATTGTCATGGCATATCATCCCCTTACCAATGGGCAGGCTAAAGTCTCTAACAGATAAATCAAATAGATCCTTGAGAAGGTGGTTAACCCAAACCACAAGGATTGGTCGTTAAAGCTAAATGAGGCGTTATGGGCCTATCGCACAACATTCAAGACACCACTTGGAATGTCTCCATTCAGGCTAGTCTATGGTAAGGAGTGTCATTTGCCTATGGAACTTGAACATAAAGCATATTGGGCCATCAAGAAATTGAACATGGACGTCCAACTTGCTGGAGAAAGAAGATTACTGGAAATGAACCAAATGGATGAGTTTAGAGCCCAGCTTACGAAAGTGCTCGCTTATACAAAGAAAAAATGAAACGATGGTATGATAGAAAAATTTTGCCAAGGCAATTTTATTTTGGTCAACAAGTGTTGGTCTACAATTCAATACTCAAACTGTTTCCAGGCAAGTTAAAATCTAAATGGTCAAGACCATTCATCTTACACCAAGACTATAGCAATAAGCAATAGAAATCAAGAACCTAGGTGATGGATCTTCCTTTAAGATGAATGGTCAAAGATTGAAGGAATACAAAGGAGCACCCGTCATGCGCGATAAATCGGCATCGATAACTCACGATGCCTGAGAGTTTACTTTTCTTTCCTGAACAAATTTGGTTGCCTAGGCAACCAAAAATTTGAATTATGTACATAAATAAACTAACTTTTTTATTATGCACGTTGTTTAAATTTTTTAAGATACTTTGTTTCTTTTTGGCATTTAAGGTACACGTGGCAGCACAGTGTTAAAGCTCATGCATGGGAGGAAGAGAAACCCTAATCTAATTAGTTTTGGCAACAATTGTGAAGAGGAAAATATATTTTCCCCTACTTTACGTCAAATTCAAAAAAAATCTCATTAATATCATATCTTTTCCTCTATCATTTTTATCATTTTACCCCATATAAACCACCCATCCCTCCTTCCTCCTCACTGTTTCCTTGTTTTCTTTCCGTTCAACCCTTTTTCTTCAATATTTTCTCCAAACTACCGCCATGATACACTCTGTAACAGAAAAAATAAAACCATGGTCAGATCCAAGAAAAATCCAGCCATATCCTGAGGATTTGAACATTTTCAAACTGCCGAAGCTGAAACAAGGTTCAAAAACCTACAAAAAAGGTAAGGCTATTTGGAGGACGGCTTTGTTTTTTCCAGCTGAGGGTGACAAACCCTTCAGACCAGAGGTAATGAACGTAGTAAGGAAACATAAGTGGGAGAAGTTTGTTTGGCATCTAAAGGTAGTGTCGTCTGTAATGTTGTGAATTTTACGTACATTTAGGAGACCCATCCCAACATAATGTTTACGTAAGAGGAAAATCCATCTGGTTCTCTCCCCAGGCCTCAATCGCTATTTTAAGCTCGGTAAGGTAGAAGATCAACAGAAAATATTCCTTCCCGAGGCAGATGAAGAAACATACGATGGAATCCTGGAAGACCTGTGCTTCGGATGGGCCATGTTTGAAGGAAATACGCCAACGTGTAAGTGGGTAGATCATCGAGCGCTTAAGCCAGTTGTAAAGCTGTGGAATCACTTCTTGAAAGGCAAGTTGATGTCGACCTCCCACAACACAACAATATTGGTGAGGAGGTTGATGTTTCTACACTCGATTATTTATGGGCGAGCAATCGATGTTGGTGAGATCATCTTCGAGAAAATTCATGACTGTGCAAAGAGGAACCGAGGTAACATTTTTTTCCTAACTTGATAACTTCTCTGTGCATGAAGAAAAAAGTCCCCGAGGAACCGTTCGAGGACTTTATCAAGTCCAAATAAAGGGATAACCAAAAAGAAGGTGCCAGAACTCATGAGCTTCGATGATAATGCTCCATATGAGGGCCTGGAGAGAGGAGGGAAATCCGTTGTTGTGGCAAGAATGCAAGTTGTGTCATATCTACGAAAGACGTGCGAGAGAATCGAGCGCCTGGAAAGTCACATGCAAACTTTCTTCGGCTATGCCAAGGCAAGGGATGCACAGCTAAATGCCTTCTTCAAAGAGCTGCTCCCGATTTCTAATGAGGACTGCCACTCTTTCCTAATGAAATTATGAAACATACAGGTGACAATACA
Organism: Hibiscus syriacus; assembly: GCF_006381635.1. Classification (NCBI taxonomy): domain Eukaryota; kingdom Viridiplantae; phylum Streptophyta; class Magnoliopsida; order Malvales; family Malvaceae; genus Hibiscus; species Hibiscus syriacus. The sequence continues at coordinate 90,068 of NW_024063037.1, forward strand.
TTTCATGCCTCGCTGTAAAACGTTCCCCCTAGTTTCCCAAAGATGTTTTTTTGCTTGCCACTCATGTCTCTCCTGTACATGAGGAAGGCCACGGTGAGACAGACGAATATCTCAACTTCTTATTCTCTTCGTCCGAGAACACACAGGAAATCCTACCCAAATTTTTTGAAGATGGTGATTTCATTCCGATCCCTAATCAGCCCACAACCGAACAAGCATCTGAGTAGTCCTCGGATTGCCACACTAACCAGTTCCCGATCCTAAACAAAGCCAGTCTCAAGCAACACATGTAGAGCCCACCCACACTAAGAAAGGTCATCACCAGTTAGTGCCCCAAGCACGAGGCATCGCATTAAGCGTACAACAGGTCGTTCCTTCACCCATCTCCCTCTTCGATTCTATCAGGAGATACTGGATCCGAAAGCCCCCTCCTCCAAAGAGATGCAGAACACGTGTGTCCTCATGTACATTGAAGCTATTGTTTGGAATAAATTAAGGATGCCCGATGATGAAAGCATAATTTTATTGCCTAGGCCATAATTATTTTACATGACTATCGAAGAATAGAACCGACCTTAGGCTTGATTCTTTGTGAACTTGTAAACACGATTGTATGCTTTCACTACGTAAGGTACTTAGTACATTTTTATGAAAGAACTTTCTGCATGTTGTGACATTGAAGAATTGTAAAGCTTAAGTTGAACTTCTTAGTGTTTAAATTTTGTGGAATTAAAGGGACACTCCTCTATGTAATGGCATGACGGGAAACTCTATAAAAATAAATGGTTTACTAGGCATATGAGTGAATGAAAGTAGTCACGGGATGACTCTACCTGACTAGCTCGAGGGTAGAAGGTATGATATCTTTCACTTAGAGTGTGGAAGGGTAGGTGTGATGATCTGACTCCCATCAAAATTATGAAAATAATAAAAAATAAAATTATAGTCGAATAAATAAAACTGGAAAATATGCTTAACAAATAATTTGATGCCTTGTCAAATAGAAGTACTTAATTTAAGTTTTCTAAATACGTTAATGCATAGACTGAGTATAATCACGCACACACAATAGCAAAGAATCCTAACTTATGAAGGTACTTGACTTATATGACAGTCTAACATGTTTAGGCTAAATGTTTTTTGCTGAGGGAAGAAATTTTAAACCACATGATTGTCTTAATTTTACTTTGCTGTGACAATTTTAATTTTTCTATCGATTATTGTCCATTGCTTCAGGACAAGCAATATCTTAAGTTTAGGGGTGTGATAACTCCCTAAAAAAACTCTATTTTTAGTATTTTAGCTTAAGTTATTGTTTGTCTAAACATTGTTGTCATATCATATTAATTGTATTTAGTTTCATTTAGATCATATTTGCATGTGGTGGATAAGTTTTGCCTAGGCAAGATTTATTTGGCTTAACTGATGTTGCTGAGGAGAAAGGGCTTTTGTGGGTTGTGTTTGTGCAGGAAATGACTTAGGAAGAACATTTCAGTCATGAAAAATATTTCGCAAGGGCCAATGGAACACAGAAGACGAAGACAATGAGGAATAGATTTTTCTTTCCAATGCAAGATTTATCTTGCAAGTCTGAAGATGATCTAACGAACTGATGATTTCACCTGCCAGTTGTATGACTAACCTCATGTGCAATCAAGCCCTCCAATAATTTAACCATATCCAACTACTTTCTATCTATAGCATGGACAAGTCAACAAGGGTATTTAAGGAATATTTAATTACACAAAACCCTAGAAAAGTTCCCATTATAAATACCCAGTCATAGTCGCTAAAAAAAGAAGGCAAGTAAGAAAAAGATTTACCTTAAGCCTGGAGTAACAGTTGTAATACCTTACCTTCCACCATTCTCTAACCGACCTTCCTTTGTGCCCTCCATAGCCAGGCTATAGTAGAGCGGCAGTCAGGCCTTGAGAGAGGTTGGCCTCCAGAGAAGGTGCAATGCTGGTCAGAGCTATCATGGTAGATCCCCCTGTTTCGGAGTCATTCTTCCTTAGTTCTTAATTTCTTTAATCTTTTTTGGGGCATATATTAAACGATGACACTCTTGGATGATAATTTGGAAACACCATGAGTTGCTTTACTAGGTGTTGGTTTTTTGTTTTGCTGAGATGATTATTTAATGGTTTATGAATGATGCATTTGATTTTGCTTAAGTCTGTTTTGTTTATTGTTTTAATATTTTGCCTTGACACTGTAAGAGATTTCCTGGTGCCTAGGCGAAAAACTTTAGCCTTGTAAGAGCTTTCGAGAGATTATCGTTTTTCTAGAAATTGATTCTTAGATTCTAGAGAATTAAGATAGATCTATGTGAGCAATGGAATAGTTCCGTGACGGTAATGTTTTAACCTATTTTCCTTAGAGATATGGAGAGGGTTTCAATTGACTAAAAGGGATAAATGCTTGAGTAGGATAGACAACGATATAGTTCACGCTGAAGGGTATTCCTACAACAACAGTCTGACAAACCAGAGTTGTAGTTCACGCTGAGTAGTATTGCCACAACCGTCTTAGAATACTCTAGTAATTCTGTCAGGCAATTTAAACATTCTTTCCTGATTTAGAATAATTTCTCACTATAGAAAGGCCAACCTAAGTGCTCTGTGAAAAGTCTAAATATGTGAGGTTATTTTGAATATATTTGAATCAACGTTTTTCCCTGCCTTGTCTATTTTTATTTGTTACTATTGCACATTTCCTTTTCCTTGACCAAACTTTTCTGCAACCACACTTCACAATATTCCCTTGCTTTAGCAACGCTTTGACACTTGTTCATACAATCCATTACTAATTGTTTTTCTGTTTTGACATAAATTCAGGGACTAGTTTGTGACACCTAGTTCTAGTTGTGGCGAAACATCAAAACCCCTACCAATCCGTGAGGAGATGATAACTCACTTACCCTTTATTACTTGATTTGACTATGTACACTTGCACATATTTGCTTGCCTTAGCATATACATTTACAAGCGATCAACGATCACATGACTTATAGAAGTCATGCGCTTCCTTGAATAGGGTGGGCCAATAGAAGCCGAGTTCGAGGACCTTGGTAGCAGTCTTCATCCCACCAAAATACCCTCCACACGGGGGATGTATGGAAATGAAATAAAATCTTTTTTTTATTCTTCGGGGACTCATTTTGGATTATTTGGTCTCCATATTATTTGAATAGGAATAGTTCATCCCAGTAATAATGGTGTACGTCATGTCTGAACTTTTTCCTACCCTGGCTAGATAAATCTGAAGGCATAATACCACTAAAAAGATAGTTAATTATATCAGCATACCATGGAACTACCGCGACAAATAATATTTTTTAATCTGGGAAATCTTCCTGAATTTCTTTTATGTCATGACAGATGTTATCATTTTCTAGCATAGATAAATGATCCGCTACTTGGTTTTTAGTACCCTTCATTACTCTTACCTTTAAATCAAATTCTTCAAGAAAGAGTATCAATCTAATGAGCCTAGGCTTGGCATCCTTTTTATTAACTAGGTACTTAATGGGAGAGTGATTTGTATGTACTATGACCTTAGTTCCTATAAGGTATACCCTAAATTTATCAAAGACAAATACCATAACAAGCAACTCTTTTTCAGTGGTGGTATAATTAAGTTGTTTATCATTAAGGGTACGACTAGCATAGTAAATGACATGGAAGATTTTACCTTTTCTTTGCCCTAACACTACCTCTACTACGTAGTCATTGGCATCACACATCAGCTTGAAAGGGGCATCCCAGTCAAGTGGAACAACAATTGGTGCTGAGGTAAGTTTTTTCTTCAGCTTAGTGAATGCATTGAGACACTCTTCAATAAACACAAATGATTGGTTTTGCTGAAACAACAAAAATAAAGGCTTTGAAATCTTTGAAAAATCCTTTATGAAACGTCTATAGAATCCTACATGCCATAGGAAACTCCTGATACCCTTCACAGTGGTAGGTGGAGGCAATTTCTCAATTACTTCCACATTGGCTTTGTCAACCTCGATGCATGGGTGAGAAATTTTGTGTCCCAACACAATTCCTTCTGTCACCATAAAGTGATATTTTTTCCCATTTAGCAGAAGGTTAGACTTCTCACATTGCTTCGGCACATTAGATAGATTGTTGAGGCACCGATCAAAGTCATCGTCGGAGATAGAGAAATCATCCATAAATATTTCTAAGAAATCCTCCACCATGTCGAAGAAAATGGAACCATACAGCTCTGTAAAGTTGTCGGGGTGTACATAGTCCGAACGACTTCTCCGAAATGCATATGTGTCATATGGGCATGTGAAGGTAGTCTTCTCCTGATCTTTAGGTGCTATGGTGATCTGATTATACACATTATATCTATCAAGAAAACAGTAAAATTCATTACCTACTAATCGATCAAGCATATAATGAATGAACGGAAGGGGGAATTGGTCTTTGTTTGTAGACTTGTTGAGCTTTCTATAATTCATACCTATCCGCCAGCCTGTGACAGTTCTTGTAGGAAAAAGCTCATCATTTTCATTCTTTACCACGGTTACTCCACCTTTCTTTGGCATGCATTGAACTGGACTGACCCAAGAGCTATTGGATATGGGATAGATCACCATATCATCAAGCCATTTGATGATTTCCTTCATTACCACTTTCTTAATTATAGGATAAGTATTCTTTGGGGTTCCATAGAATTACTATGAAATTCATCTAGTTAGATCTTGTGCATGCATATGGTAGGGTTGATTCCCTTCAAGTATGCCATAGTCCACCTGAGAGTTTTTTTGTGTTGTAACAAAACATTAACAAACTACCCTCTTGCACGGGGTTAGACTAGCAGAAATTATAACTGGTAAAGTATTGTCACACCCTAGGTAGATGTATTTCAAATGTGATAGCAAAGATTTCAGTTCTAAAGTAGGTGCATACTGTAATGAAGGTTTTGGAGAATAAATTCATTGAAATCAAGGGGTTCGAATCTCATACCTGGTCTAGCTTGAAGTAAACTAGATTGTTATACTTCCAGTGAACAATCCTCGAACTCTCCATTTGTTCTCTCTTCAGTACATCCTACATTTGCTTAAGTCGGAAAAATTTTGCCTGGGCAAATATTTTTACCTATATCATTATGAAAAAATTCACCTGGGCCAAACATATTGTTTCTTTCTGGCTGTAAAACATCGTCAAGGAAAAAAATTACACTCCTGAATCTGGGCAATGTTATCTTTGCACAGAGTATCATATTCGTCTAGACGTAAAATTTCACCTTGACCAAAACAATTTGTCCTGTCTTCTTCGTGGGGCTCTATGTCTCCAATGCAATGGAATTATTTAGGATCATCAATATACTTATGTGTGTTAAAGACATTGACAGTGATGCCTTGATCGGCCACCCTCATCGTAAACTCTCCATTCCCGCAATCTATTAGGATGCACCCTGTGGCTAAGAAGGGACGCCCAAGAATAATGTGTGTGTTTTCATCGGTCTCACTGTCTAAAATAATGAAATCAGATGGAAAGACGAACTTGTCCACTTTAACTATCACATCTTCATTTTTCCCTCGGGTTGAACATGTGATCGGTCTGCCAGTTGTAATATCAGTGGTTGGTTAAGCATTACCCATTCCAAGTTTCAAAAAATATGGACTTGGGCATCAGGTTTACGCTAAACCGATGGAGCAAGGTATAACAAAACTTCCATGATCTTTTTGCTTCGGCGGAAGTTTATGTTAGAGTATGCCCAAAGACCAATATATGATGATTGTAATAATACATTTATTTACCGATTTTATTGAATAAAGGCATTGCCACTATTATTTTCAGTTATATGTATGTGTTTAACATAAACTAAAAGATAATAAAGTCCATATAATAACATTATTAAAAGATCCATAGTCAAGTATTATTATGGGCATGTACAATAATAATACGCTTAAGACTAACATGTTATTGATTGATGACAACGAGTTGTCATTGACATAGAGATGTCAGAATTGATACATGATTATATTGTTAGAGAATAATGTATTGGATTGACTCATCATGAGCATATGTCTTGGATTATTATGTAACGGTCATAACATTGCTCATGGTGATGACTATATGTATGATCCTCAACTTGAGATCAATGTCATCCCAACATATATTGTTGTATGTTTTGATACAGTTAAACATGCTCCGTAATTGGTTGCACTATAAAGATTGTTATTGAATATATCTCAATATATGTAGTAGGGTGTGTATGATTAAGATAGGATTTTTCCTTCCTACATAATAAGAAATATATCACATGCCACTTGATTGAGTGAGACTAGAAATGCATGGCCATGCTCGAATAAGTTGATATGTGATATCACAAATTATTCATTAATTATAGTCTACTCTAGATATCAAGAAACAATAGATGGGCTATACAAGTGTGACTATTCTAAGACTTATGCCTATTCTAGATATAAAGGACAAAAGGATGTAATACATAAAAGAGTTAATCACGACGATGATATGTCGAATCATAATTTCTTGTAACTTAGGTGACAATGATATATTGCTAGATGTCACTCATTGTATGTAATATTAGAATTGCTCTAATAATTACTACTAACGTTACAAGAACCTACAGGGGCACACCCTAGGATTGAAATGAGCAAAAATGTACAATTTGTTGTATGTTACTAAAATATATCTAGAGTTAATATATGTATATTTGATATACATATGATTTAATTATCCCAAATATAGTAAGTAAACATTAAAAGTATGTAATTTTGATTACAACTCTTTTAATTGATATTTAATTTGGAATAATTAAATAACATTTTAAATAAAAATTAAAGATTGTAATTCAGATTATAAGTCTTTAATGTATATTTAATTTGAATTAATTAAATAAGATTTTTTTTAATTTAAAATAACTTAAAAATCCTAATGTGTTAGGGTAACTGATATATTTAAGTGAGGTAAGGTCTAGTAGCCGATTACTTCAGCCGTTTTTCTCAAAATTGATTTTGGGAAAAGTAAATTTTTCTCTCAATCGGGTGAACTAAATAGAGGTCGAGACGTGTTTTCGTGGAGGCTTACGATTCGAACAGTTCATGATCACCACTAGTCGTTGATGCCTTTGTTGATTTTCAAGGAACCCATTGTAAGTATTCAAATCATTTTCTCCAGATTTCTGTTTTTCCGTACGTGGATCATTGGTGAGACCGTCGAGTTTTGTTTTCGCTGCGTCATGGGGTGCACCGACTGTCCCAACAAAAAAGAATGAGGAAGAAGAAAAAGAAGAGAGGAGGAGAAAGAAGAATAGTGAGAAGAAGAATGAGAAGGAGGAGGAAGAAGAATAACGAAAAAGAAAAAGAAGAGAAAAAACTTAATTTTATTACTAATGAAATTTTATTAGTGACTATTTGTGTATTTTCGCTTTTTAATTTTATATATGTTATGCTACACCAACAATCTGTTAAAAGTCTAACTGTAGTTAACCATAATTGACCATATCTCAATTAAATAAAAATGAAAATGACTAAATATTTTTTTTTTTAAATTCAGTGAAAAAATTTATACAAAACTTAAACAAAAGTGATCAATCATGTAGTTTACTTTTTTTTTTAATTTGAGTAATGTATTTAGGGTTGGATCGGGTTAAATCGGGTTTTTATTTTAATCTCAGAGTCAAGTCAGGTTTGATAATACTAAAGTCGAGGTCAAATCAAAGTTTGATTAGAGTCTTATTGTGTAGGATCGAAGTTGGAACATGTAAAAATCTAACTTGACTCTACCCATTGACATCCTATTTGTAAAGAATTCAAAATTTTGTAATAAAAGTAAAATTCAAGTAACTTTAATTTCTATAAATAAAGGGTAAAGTACAAAAAAAAATTACTATAACATATTAAAATAGTTACTACTAATTGTCGTGATATAGCAGTTTTTATTGTCTAGCGTCGCAAATTACCTTGTCTTTAGTGGCGTTTGTTCCCCCAAACACCATTGTATGTTATGATCTCTAGTGGCATTTTTTTACCACAAACGCCGCTATTGACTATATATGTAGCGCTTTTTTTGAATAATGCCGCTGATTACTTGTCTTTTAGTGATGTTTGTTCTAGAAAACGCCGCTATGTGAGAGATGTTATAAGTATATATAAAATGCTACATTAGGACATTCATACTTCTAGAAGTGACAGCATTTACATTTCAAGGTTTTCAGACTTCTAAAAGTAACAAATTATCTTCACGTGATAAAATGAGATAAAACTATTGAGCAAGACACTTCGCTTACGTATCTAGGAGCTGTAACCTTAACAAGAGTTTAAGCCCCACAAAAACTAAGGATTAAGATGATACAAACACATTCATTGTCAACTAGGAAAACAAGTTCAATTAGAATAGTTCAAAGTAAAACTGAAACCCATTAAAAATCTTTATTCAACATGTCCAACGAAAATATTATAGAAATGAGAAATTTAATGCTCGTAAGTTAAGCACCAAAACAAGGTATGAAGTTAATTTTTACATTCACACCATGCAATCATTAGAAGTTAGCTCCTCAACACCAACTCAATGGGTACAGAATCAAGTTTTGACATACACGGGTTTGATCTCTTACACATAGGAAGCAAAGCAAAGATCAAACCCTCTTAAGAAAATGGTACCTCAAATCACATACTAATCAATATACCATTCAAGCCGGAAAAAAGGGTAAATCGCAAATGCATTTGCAATACCATCGAAGATGTGTCAACTACGTCGAAGAAAACTTAAGCTATCAAATAAAAGCATGAAAGGGCAGATAACACAATCAGAATAATACATAATGTCAACCATAATGTCAACAAGCAATTATAGCTCTGTAATTGAAATCCCAACCTAGTCTAATACCACATTTCAAGAATAATATACAATCAGACCATCACTAATAGTTAAACAAATATAAGTTCAAATAACCACGGTTTTCAGAATCGGACCGGTCAGCGAACCGACTGTGCTACCGGTTTACTGGTTCAACCGATCGAACGTCAGACCGGTCGTAAGAACCGGACGACGTCATAATTATTTAAAAAATTAAATAAAAAATAAAAAAAATTAGCTTGAACCGGTTCACAGTTCAAAGCCGGTTCGAACGGTTCAAAGCGGTTCACTAGCACCGGTTCAACCGGGATATAATGGACCGGACAAGACAACAGTTCCGGTTGAACCGGCCGGTCCGGTCCGGTTTTCAAAACAATGCAAATAACAAATGAAAACCTACTAAAACAAATCTAACATCAGAAAGCTAAGCAGAACACAGTCTTGGAACCACACATAAAAATAATAGATTTAGAGTATTCTAATTGTTAATTAGCTTAAGACCTCAAATCTTCCAGTGTTTTCTTTTCTAATCTTTGAAAATAACAAGAAAGCCGGACAATTCTTATAACAAGAAATCTAAGCAGAACATAACAGAAATGGTCCATTTATAAACAAATCCATCAGCACAAGAATCTGATAAACACAGAACAGAAAATCATTTATATTTGCAAAGTCGAACAGTAAACCAAGACATATTTGGATAGCAACTTACACTTAGAGGAGGTAAAAAAATGGACAAGCAATTCATTGACCGTAAAACTACAGTTGACGTTCTAGATCTACATTTATAAATTAAAAACAAGTGTGAAAAATAGTTGAGCTAAATATATATCCAGAAGTAGATAGTAAGCGACAATATCAGACTCGTAAAATCCAAAAAAAATATTAAAAATTTACTGAAGAAATATTTTTTTCTCGAATTTGAAGAGCAATAAACAAAGCATTATAAAGTAGCAGCAACAATTTTTAGTTCACTTTTTCTCATTTCCTCAATAACTCACCAAAAATGTAACAAGTAACAACAACACACTACAGCAAAATTATTCTTTAACGGCGTTTTTTAGTCCTATAGCAGCGTTTTTAAGCGTCACTAAAAGAACTCACGGCGATAGCAAAAACGTTGCAAGAAGCGCCGGCCATACCAGTGCTGCTAAAGTTAGCGGCGATTGTGAAAAAAAATGTCGCGATAGATCGAGATCTATAGCGGCGTTTTTGAAACAAACACCGCAAAAGGTTGCTCTATAGCGGCGTTTTTGGATAAAATGCTGCAAAAGGTCGGAGCTAAAGCAGCGTTTTTGGAACAAACGCCGCAAAAAGTCGGATCTATAACGACATTTTTGGAACAAACGCCGCAATAGGTCGAGATCTATAGCGGTGTTTTTGGAGAAAACGCCGCAAAAGGTAAGATCTATAGTGTCGTTTTTGGAGCAAACGCCGCTAATTAACGTTCTTGTTCTAAGATTAATTTATATTTTGCATATTTCATTTCTTCTCTATATCACCCAAATTTAATATAATGCAACTTTATCTAATTAACATCAACCATAAATTTAAACAAAATAAATTAAAATTTATAAACATTAAAATTAAATGTAATGTAGTTTGACATTGTTCTCTAGAATTTAGTCTAGGCCCTTTCACTTTCAATTAAAAAAAATATTATTCACTAGAATTTAGTCTTCATTGCTCCTTCGTACGAGTCTTCCCACTGCTTGTCACGCCATAAGCAAATATGGTGCCTGTGAACAAAATTTAACATTGTAAGGTAAAAGAACAAGTTTTGAGAAAATACAAATTAAACGCCATAACTTTCGATATCAACCCACAATTTTTCTGATGCAAAACTGTGAGTACTATTCAGAGAAGGCTAGGTAGCTTCTTGCCTGAAACAATAGTTACCAAGGAAGCATAGGATACCTAAGTAACAAATCGTTCCAGAAATCTAAGCTGAGTTTTCCTAGATTAAAATGGCCTTCCTACAAAGTGATTATGATGTGCAGTAACAGCCTTGTCCGATTCAACTTCTCATGGATAAATACATCACACGTTCATAAATCCATCAGCCCATGTTGGATGAAAATAGCCAAACTATTTAATCTCAAATTACCCTTAACAATAATCTCAATCCTTATCAACTAGTTTCTTAACTTTCTTTTTGCCCACTATTGACAATTAAAAAGTAATGAATTCCTTTTTCATTTTCAAGAAATGTAAAAAATTCAACAAGTAAACAAGTTTACTGCATTTTATCGAATGATGTAAGTGCCAATTTTATCTAAGAATAGGTCTCACAACATACCATTGATTCCTTCCATGGAACCACTGACAATATGCTGAGCAGCAACATCATAAACATGGCATGTAGTAGTTGTTGGGCCAAATACTCGATATGTAATAACAAATCAATTAAGTTAGATCTAGAATGCTTAAGAAAGTTGGAAAGATAAAGGTGAACTAGATAATATAGACTATGTCCAATGCCTAAAATTAAAATGATAGAGTAAAGCATTTTTTTTTATTAAAATGACAGTTTCAAAGAATATAAAAATACAAAATGTGAATATAATTTGCAGTTTCTTTTTCTTTTTCACAACTTTAATAACATTTGCATCTCTTTACATGGATTTAAATTTTTATAGGACAAGATGACACTAGACTGATGTTGAAGAAGTAATGAGGAAATGTAAAGTTATTCATTACTGAATATGAAAGGAGAGAAAATGACCTTGAAAAGCCAATGGGGACTCTCCGGAGAAAACTCAATAGAAAGGGCAAGTAAAGGAGGAGGAACAGCAGATACCCTGAAATATATTTGCCACCTGTTCACATCAGGTAAAGAAATATGTCATCAATCTGATTCAACAAAGCACAACCAAGGTTGCTAAAATATGAACTCTTTATATGGAATTACCTTTAATCTTACAGCAGAGAAGTCCTGCAAAAGGAGGATGAAACTGAGCTCAATCATTCCTCTAGGTTTCTGGTTGGACTTTAAAAGACAATCCAATAAACCATTTTCTATTCCCATATTCTTTTAACCTATAATTCACAGTAAGCATATTTTTGTTAAATGGGTATATACAAATCAACAATTCTATTTTAATATCTGAACCAACTAAAGTAATAAAAAGAAAATATGTGCAAATTTTCCCTTTCATGCAATATTTACGGTTCATGGTAATATATTTGGAAAAAAAACTAAAACCAGTTACCTTGTCTTGGCCACCAACATCCCATACAGTAAAGCTGATGTTCTTGTATTCCACGGTTTCAACATTGAATCCTACGAGATTATAATATTATCAACTATAACATGAAATAAATTCCTATTAGCATAGGCAACTATAGACTATAACCACAGAGAAGATATATTTGAAGATAAATGCAGAAGCATTAGAAGGCTATACACACACCATATAATTTTTTTTAAAAAAAAACCCAACAACAACAATTGAAAAGAAGAAAACCTGGCAGCTGGCAGAGTTCCCATGAGCTGGTCAAATGGCTTAAATGGTTCTCCCATGAAAAATGTTATTTCCAAGTCAGTCAGATCCTTAAGATCTGAAGCAAATGGTGCAAAATGATATGGATAAAACCTAAAACAAAGTCAAGACCAAACTTTAAACTAAATAAAAAGGGAGAAAAACACGAAGACATCTAGCATGTATTAAACTACTTGCTAGGTCACATCAAGAAAATCTCAAGTCATCACATCTTGCAACATATGTATGGATGTATATGCTACAGAATCCCAGTTTAAGCTACCAAGCAGAAGTATCAGATAGCATAAATCAAAAAGATATAAAAGGGCAAGCATTAGAGGGAATAGGACTCCACTAGCATATATATATATGATCATATTAGCATTTAATCTTAATTCTTAATCCATTTAGTTTATCAAAATGAAAAATATCCAGAAAAAAGCAACTATAACATTTTCATCTCCAGTTCACATCAAACTAACCATTGCCAAGAGCAAACACCTTGGTAGTAATAGCAGCATATCCAACATAAACCTTCAACATACTTCAAAACCTGCAAGAAATTGAGGCTGCTATTACACATCTACAGGATAACATTATTATATACATGTGATATTGTAGCAAGAAACTTCATAAATAGAATGTTTAAACTTACGACATCTCTTTTAACTTCTTCAATCTCCCCTTCGTTTGATACATTGAATTTCTCAGCTTAATATCTTTCTTTGTATCCTGGTTCCCCTAATTTCTGCCTAACTTCTAATTGTGAAAGAAATTAAAAATAACAATGCTCCCTAATCTCGAGCAACAAATTACATTCTCCCAGGATCTACTAAAGACTTGGTAGATGCATAGGAAAATGGAAAATTTACCTCGCCCGCATCAGTAAGATAACCACCTATAGAAGCAAATTCCTTTCTATATACTTGCATCAGGAGATTTATAGCACCCTGAAATAGCAGGATATTCATATTTTTTATAAGATCCCAGCTTGAGCTTGTAAAGAATGGTGCTTTTACAGGCAGCACCAAGCCCAACCATCAATATACGCATCTCCTTCTTGGCAAAAAGCCGCCTGAATAGCTTTGCGACAGATACTCGGCCGCCCCATTCTTCAAGTCTACCAAAACACCAAATTTCAAAATCATCAATTTAATTTGAAAATGAAAAACAAATTGTATTATTCAATATCAAAGCAGATCCAACAGCAAGACCAAAACAGGCCAGAATTCACCATATCAACACATAAAAATCTAAATCAAATCTGTAACGAACATAAATTCAATTCGAGAAATACAAATATGTGGAAACCAACGAAACTCACGAGGATTCAAAGATTTAGATCAGATTAACACCACGCGAAGAATTCAAAATTCAAAAGATTTGACACGATTTCGAAACAAACTTGAAGTCAAATCTTATTAAAAAAAAGCAGAGGAAGATGCAGATCAAGAGAAAAAGGAGAACCGGTCGATTAGAAAAAGGAGAAGCCCTAGCAATAACAAGAAACAATACCACTGAAAGAACCGGTCGATTTTCCTCCAAAGTTTAAACTGAACATATCGAAGCCCCGTGAAATTAAATAAACTAAGAACGAAATTAGGGTCACGAAATGATTTAAAAAGAGTGCAAGAAAAGGAAAGGCAGAAACCTAAATTTTCTAGAGTAAAAAATGGAAAAAGGGTTAAGGGGTGTGGTATTTAAAAATTGTCAAATTGCGGCATTTGTAAACACAAAACGAGTCTTTAGCACTAAAGTCGTTTGTATAAAAACGTCACTAAAGTACTAGTAGCGGTGTTTGTTTTGAAAACGCCACTAAAGTATGAATCTATAGCGGTGTTTTAAAAATGCAACTAAAGTATAGTCTTTAGCGACGTTTGTATAAAAACGCCACTAAAGTACAGTCTTTAGTGGCGTTTGTTCTAAAAACGATGCTAAAAATGCCGCTATAAACCCATTTTGCTATAGTGACAATAACAAAGTAGAGACGAGAGAAGAAAATATGAAGCAAAGGAAAACCTCGAAGAAGCAAAAAAAAAAGATTTAAATATTTACCTCGATGGAGACGGAAGAGAAATATAAAAGGAGGTCATGTTTTTCTCCTTGAATACCCCAAATGAAGACAGTGCTGATGTTGAGGATGGTTGGGCTGACTCAGAACAGTGTGGAGATTTTGATGGGCGTGGCAGTGAAAGCTACAAAGGTGTCAAAATATTCGTAAAAGGGAGATAAAACTTTGAGTAAAATGGGTACGAGAAGAAGAAATGAAAAAGGGATAAAGATTTTTGGAACTTAACAATTATGGAGTTTGTTATAATAAACGCTACTAAAGTACTGAATAATTGCGGTATTTATATCAAAACTACATTATATGTGGATCTTATTACCGCATTTGTTAGAAAAATACCACTAAAATATACTTCTATAGCGGCTTTTTTTTAAAAAAAAGTCCGCCATATATTAGTTTATAAAGTTGTTTTTACTAAAAATTATTTTTCTGTAGTGATATAAGCTTAAGTCATAAATGAACCATTATCTCTTAAATTATGTATTTTTATTGAATTATCCTTAGAGTATTTTTTGGGGTATTTTGTTTTTAAAAGTTTAATTGTTACTTCTTTTTTCCTAAACTGCTAGCCCTATTTAAAAAGTATGGATAGTCACTCAACTATTCATGCGATTCTCTTTTGTTCTCCCAATTTTTTTTCAAAATCATCACTATACTTACGCTTTTGTTCTATTTGGTCATCCATTTTGATTCAATTTTTTTTAAATTTTTAATATACAAGAATTTATTTATACAATTGTAAAATTAATATATAAGAATTCATTAATTTCGTTAAGAGGCAACTCGATACAAAGTGTATATTTCAAGGGACAATGGTGCATTTAAGTCTTATAATTGTTTTTCTTCAAGTGTCGATATTGAATGTATGTTATCTAACCCTAACATGGCATCTTTCAAATCTATCTATACTAGAATCGCATGCATCTTCACATGTCATAATGTGAATATAGTATTACGATACAATAGTATTATTTCATACTTCAAAGTCGTCATTATTGTGATCAAAACAAAAAATTGGATGTTTCGACATCAATTTGTTAAAAGATAATAATAAATATAATAATCACACAATATAATAAACATCAATATTTTATGTGGAAAATTATTTTGAAAAAACTATGAGCAAAAGAAGAGAAATTTTATTAACATCAAAAACAGAAAAATAAAAGAGATTTTTTCTAAAAGTGGTTACTCAATTCCATCTTCTTCTTCATTTTTCAACCCCTTTTCATGGTGTCCTCCATAGTTAAGCTTCAAGGGAGGTAGCAACTAGACCTCAAGGGAGGCTAGCTGGCTAAGGCGGTGCATGGTGGTTGAGCCAAGTCACGACAACAACTCATTTTGGGAGTATTCTTCCCCTTGTGCTTTATTTTTCCATCTTATTTGGGCTTGTACTAAACTTTCATATTCTGGGATGAACTTAGCCACACCATGAACTTACTTAGTTATTGTTGGATGATTTTATTTTGTGTTAATTGATGAATGGATGTTTTTATGTTTTAAATGTTGTTTTTCTCATTGTTTTTTAACTTTATACGCTGTAGCATTGTATGTGTTTTTGAGAGATTGTCATTTGTTGTAGCGTAATATGCTTAGTTTTGTAAGAGCTTATGAGAGATTGTCATTTTCTAAGTATAGATACCTAGTATCGAGAGAGCTAGGTTAGATCTACGTGAGCAAGGGAGCCAAACCAGGATGGGGAGGTTCTAATCCTCCTTAAAGATAAGGAGAGGGTTTCATTAAACTAAAAGGAATAGGACTTAGTCGATAGGCTAGTGTTACAGTTCATGCTGAGAGGTATTACCGTAGCATTAGTTTTATCAGGTTCCTTGCCTAAGGGAGTTTAGGAGCATTTTTAGAAATTCCTGTCGGGTGGCATACTCATAGGAGCAGAGATCATACATAGCATAGAATATTATCACGATGGTAAATACATGTCATTTTCCTCCATAGAAGCTTGATTGTGTGAGGTTTTCAAGTCTAATCTCGTTTTTGATGGTTCAATTTATTTTATTGCTTTAGCATACTTTTGCACTTTGCTTAATTTGTTGCCTCAAAACACTTTTACATTTCCAACAACTTTCACCACAACAACTCTACTCCACTTCACTTCATTCTTCCTACAGCATTCCATCACCATTTATATATACCATATGCCACAACTCTATCTTCATTTGTTTATACCATCGTACATATATACTTAGGTTTATTTCATGACAACTTTTAATTATAATATCTAGTTTTTAAAACACCTTCAATCCTTATGGAGAAGAAACCCACTCACTATTGTATTACTTGCATCGATTGTGTATACTTGTTTAGATTTGCATGCCACAACACTATATATTTACACTCAATCAATAAGAATGTAGCCCTTCAAATATATATGGTTTAAAGGAAGATACATGGCTTTTAATGAAAGTGCATGCTTTTAGAGGAATAGATAGGAGTTGGTTCTACCTAATTGATGAATGCACATGCCCTTGGATGAAAAATAAGGTGTCGGTTCAGTTTTGGAGGCTTTTGAATACTTATGTACTTCCCTAAGTGCATATGAATTTACAAGGATTAATGGACATGTTCATTGATGCTTTAGAAGCCAAAATAAAGGTGTATGATGATTTGATGTAGTCTAGGCCAAATGGTCATGATGCTAGCTGTTGGGACCGTCGGCACACCCCATGGCGCAGTGAAAACAAGACTCGACGGTCTCAACAGCGATCCAAGAACGAAAAACTGAAATCGGGATGAAGAGATGTGAATACTTACAGCAGGTTCCTTGAAAAACAACAAGGACAACAGTGAATACTGGTGGTGTAGATCGGTTTGAATCGTAAGCCTTCACGAAATCATGTCTCGGCCTCTACTCAGTTCACCCGATTGAGAGCAATATTTTTCTTCCCCAAAATAGTTTTGAGAGAAAAAAGACTGAAGGTTTTGTGTGTGTGTTCTAAAACGGCTGCTAGACCTAACACACCCTTTTATAGCCAAGTTACCCTAATCATATTAGGGTTTATTATTTCAAATTAATTAAATCTATATTTAATTAATTAGAATTTAATAATCCTTTTATATCCAAGTTACCCTAATCATATTAGGGATTTTATTATTTAAAATTAATTAAATCTATATTTAATTAATTGAAATTAAATATTCAGGATTATTAAAAACATATATTTAATTAACTATAGATATATGTTTTAGTAACATACAACAAATTGTATATATTTGCTCGTTTCAATCCTAGGGTGTGACCTTGTAGGTTCTTGTAATGTTAGCCGTAATTATTAGAACAATTCTAATTTTACATACAATGAGTGACATCTAGCAATATATCATTGTCACATAAGTTACAAGAAAATATGATTTGACATATCATCTTGGTGATTAACTCTTTTATGTATTACATCCTTATGTCCTTTATATCTAGAATAGGCACAAGTCTTGGAATAGTTACACTTGTATAGCCCATCTATTGTTTCTTGATATCTAGAGTATACTGTAATTAACAAATAGTTTATGATATCTTATATCAACTTATTCAAGCATGGCCATGCGTTTCTAGTCTTACTCAATCAAGTGGCCCGTGATATATTTCCTATTATGTAGGAAGGACAAATCCTATCTTAATCATACACACCCACTACATATATTGAGATATATTCAATAACAGTCTTTATAGAGCAACCAGTTATGGAGCTTGTTTAGATGCATCAAAACATACAATAATATATGTTGGGATAGTATTGATCTCAAGTCTAAGGATCATATATATAGTCATCACCATGAGCAATGTTATGACTGTCGCATAATAATTCAAGACATATGCTCATGGTCGGTCAATCCAATACATTGTTCTCTAACAATATAATCATGTATCAATTCTGACATCTGTATGTCAATGACAACTCGTTGCCATCAATCAATAACATGTTCGTCTTAAGCGTATTATTATTATCCATGCCCATAATAATACTTGACTAGGGATCTTTTAATAATAACAATCATGTCATTATATGGATTTTATTATCTTCTAGTTTATGTTAAACACATGCATATATAAATGAAAATAATAGCGGCAATGCCTTTATTCAATAAAATCGGTAAATAAAAGTATTATTACTATCATCATATGATTGGTCTTTGGACATATTTTAACAATCTCTCACTAGCACTAAGATCAATCACTCACATATCTAATACCGATTGACTCAGTGTGACGATCATGCCTCTGCTGTGTAAGAGGTTTCGTCAAGGGATCAATAATGTTGTCATCCGTGTGTACTCTACATATTTCCACATCTCCTAGATCAATGATCTCTCGAATGAGATAAAAGTGCCTAAGAATATGTTTGGATCGTTGATGAGATCTGGGTTCCTTTGCTTGTGCAATGGCTCCATTATTGTCACAACGGAGTTCTACAGCATCTGATATGCTCGGAACAACCCTTAATTCCGATATGAACTTCTTGATCCAAACAACCTCTTTTGCTGCTTCACTGGCTGCAATGTATTTAGCCTCTATTGTAGAATCAACTACTGTGTCTTGCTTCGAACTTTTCCAGCTCACAACACCTCCATTAAGACAAAACACAAAACCCAATTGCGATCATGAGTCATCCTTGTCAGTTTGGAAGCTGGCATCAATATAACCTTTTATACTAAGCTCTTCCTCCCCTCCATAGACAAGAAATTTATCCTTAGTTCTTCTTAAGTACTTAAGGATATTTTTAACCACAACCCAGTGATTTTCACCAGGTTTGCTTGATACTGACTCGTCATGCTTAGAGCATACGATACATCTGGTCGAGTACATATCATGGCATATATTATAGAACCAATAGCCGAAGCATATGGAATCTTATTCATCCGTTCTCTTTCTAGTGGAGTTGAAGGACACATTTCCTTAGAAAGAGAAATGCCATGTCTCATAGGCAAAAATCCTTTCTTGGATTCTTCCATACTTTTCAGCACTTTGTCTATATATGTACTTTGACTCAGACCTAGAAGTCGTCTTGATCTATCTATATAGATCTTAACTCCAAAGATATATGTTGTCTCACCCAAATATTTCATAGAAAAACAACTACTTAACCAAGTCTTAACAGACTGTAAAGTAGGTATATCATTTCCTATGATGAGTATGTCGTCTACATACAAGATTAGGAAAGAAACAATGCTCCCACTAGCCTTTTTATAAACACAAGGCTCATCTTCATTTCTGATAAAACCAAACTCTTTGATTACATCATTGAAACGAAGATTCCATCTTTGAGAAGCTTGCTTTAGTCCATAAATAGACCTCTGTAGCTTATAAACCTTTCCAGTATTTCCTGGAAAGACAAAACCTTCTGGTTGTGTCATATACACATCCTCTTCAAGTTTTCCATTAAGGAAGGCGGTTTTGACGTCCATTTTCAAGATTTCATAATCATGGAATGCAGCTATTGTGAGCAGGATCTGGATGGACTTAAACATAGCTACAGGGGAGAATACTTTGTCATAGTCTACACCATGAACTTGTCGAAAACCTTTAGCGACTAATCGCCCCTTGTATATTTGTACATTACCATCTATGTCAGTTTTCTTCTTGAAAACCCATTTACACCCTATAGGTTTGACCCCTTCAGGTGGTTCAACCAAAGTCCATACTTGGTTTACTGATATGGAATCCATATAAGATCTCATGGCTTCAAGCCATTTCTCAGATTCTGGGCTAGACATTGCCTCTTGATAATTCCTGGGCTCATCTTGATCCATAAGAAGAACATCTCCATGTGTCGTAACGAGAAATCCAATCTCTCCGGTGCACGATGTTCTCTTATGGAACTACGCAGTGATTGTGTTTCTAAATCTGTTGAATGCTCCTCAACAACTTGTGAAACATGCTCAACTTCAAGTTCATTTATTTGTTGCTCTTGAACTTCTCCAAGTTCAATATTTATACCTTTCCCTTTCTTTGAGAGAAATTCTCTTTCGAGAAAAACTCTTGTTCGAGCAACAAACACTTTGTTCTTGTTAGGGTTGAATAAATAGTATCCCTTAGTTTCTTTAGGATATCCAACAAATATACACTTATGAGATTTAGGTTCAAGCTTTATAGACATATGCTATTTTATATAAGCTTTATAACCCCAAATCTTCATAAAAGACATACTGGGACGTTTCTCAGTCCATATCTCGTATGGTGTCTTTTGAACCGATTTAGATGGAACACGATTTACTGTGAAAGCGGCTGTTTCAAGTACATGTCCCCAAAAAGAAGTCAAAAAATCACTATGACTCATCATCGATCGAACCATGTCTAATAGTGTTCGATTCCTTCTTTCAGAAACTCCATTCCATTGTGGTGTACCAGGTGGTGTAAGCTGTGAGACAAACCCACATTGTTTTAGGAGTTCATCAAACTCTATGCTTAAGTATTCTCCACCTCGATCTGATCGAAGTGCCTTAATACTCTTTCCTAGTTAATTTTGTACTTCATTTCTAAATTCCTTAAACTTTTCATGGGCTTCATATTTATGGCACATAAGATAAATATACCCATACCGACTGAAGTCATCGGTAAAAGTAATGAAGTAATGGAATCCACTTCTGGCTCGTGTATTCATTGGTCCATATATATCACTATGTATTAACCCTAATAAATCACTTGCTCACTCACTTTTACTATTAAAATGAGCTTTAGTCATTTTTCCCAACAAGCAAGATTCGCATACATCATATTGTTCGAAAACAAATGAATCTAAGAATCCATCTTTATGGTGTTTTGGTATGTGTTTCTCACTTATATGGCCTAAACGACAATACCAAAGATAAGTTTGATTTAAGTTATTTGCTTTTGATCTCTTAGTATTTATGTTATAAATGGTGTTATCTTGATCCAAAATATAGAGACTATTAACCAATTATGTGGAACTATAAAAAACACTATCAAGATAAAAAGAACAACAATTATTCTTAATAATAATCTCAAAGCCAATCTTGTCCAAACAAGAAATATAAATAATGTTCTTAGTCAAACTAGGCACATAATAACAATCCTCTAAATTTTAATCAAGTCCACTAGGCAAAGATAAAACATATGTCCTTATAGATAATGCAACAACTCTTGCTCCATTTTCCACTCGTAGGTCCACGTCTCCTTTAGCCAGATTCTTCTCTTTTGCAGTCCTTGTATAAAGTACAAATATGGGAACCACAATCAGTATCTAATACCCAAGAAGTAGATGTTGACAAATTAACATCAATAACATAAATACCTGAAACAAACGTTCCGTTTGCTTTTGTCTTCTTGACATCTTCAAGGTAAACAGGGCAGTTTCTCTTCCAGTGTCCAGTCTTATCGCAATGGAAACATTTTCCTTCTTTGCTAACTCCCCCTTTGGGTTTCAATGCATTTTACCCTTTTGGTTTGGTCTTACCATTGCCCTTAGACTTTGCCACTACCTTTTTCTTTCCTTTCATTTGTCCTTGTGGACCATCAGAATGGGCTTAGGTCCAACCTTTTTCATGTTACTTTCAGCAGTTCGTAATGCCAAGTAACTGTGGCAAAGTCTTGTTAATTTCATTCATTTTGAAATTAAGGACAAATTGGCTAAATCTATCTGGAAACGATTGCAGGATAACATCGATAGCCAATTCATCTTTGAGAGGAAATCTCAGCTTTTCCAACGTTTGGATGTAGCCCATCATCTTGATGACATGAGCTCCTACAGGAGTTCCCTCTGCCATTTTACATTGAAATAGAGCTTTAGAGGTCTCATATCTCTCTTGAAGTGCTTGCCCTTCATATATTTCTTTGAGATTTTGAATCATCTCATATGCAACCATGTCCTTATGTTGCTTCTGAAGCCCAGGAGTCATGGTGGCAAGCATTAGACATCTAACATCTAACATATCATCCATACGTTTCTTGAATTTGTCTTTGTCAGCTTTTGAAGCATTAGCTGCCGGTTCATCAGGAATAGGTTCCTCAATGACATATTCATTCCTTTCCTTTTGAGAACAATTCTCAAATTACGAAACCAGTCAAGGAAGTTTATGCCATTAAGTTTATCCTTCTCAAGGAGTGATCGCAGTGATAAAGTGTTGTTTTCCATTAAATCTACAACAATGGAAATATTAAAGTAAGTAAATTTACCGAGTTAAAATTTATAAATAGGACTTTATTTACAAATTACTCCCATTATTTTATTCAAAA
This sequence comes from Hibiscus syriacus, assembly GCF_006381635.1. NCBI lineage: Eukaryota > Viridiplantae > Streptophyta > Magnoliopsida > Malvales > Malvaceae > Hibiscus > Hibiscus syriacus. The sequence goes on from NW_024063037.1 coordinate 112,667, forward strand.
TTAAAAACACTCTTTGTTTTAATTTCAGAAAATTCAGCGAAAAGTTTTCTAGTGGGAGAGGATCCATAATACATCAATTTCCTAAATCAGCTTTGGCTTTTCTTTTAAGATAATGATTATTTAGGTAAGTAACACTTTACTAGTTACATCTCATGTAACTCCTCATTTTGGTGAACAACTTTTGTTCAAGTCATCTCATGACTTATCCAAATATTTAACCTCTAGGTTTCTAATCCTATTAGAATAACCTAGCTAAGTTATTACCAAAATTTCAACCGGTGAATATCACTTGCTTATTCTTCGCGTTTAACCAAGATAGATTTATGTGCCAATGCTTTGGCAAAGCTCACACAATATCGATCAAAGCCTTAATGAGGGTAAATATTGGACGGTTAAGTTAACTTAGATTATAAAGAGGGATTTGCGTAATTATCTCATCATTGTTTGTTTTAATATCAGGCCCTTATTGATCTCATCAATATTTATTCTTATTTTATCATTTGATGCATTGCATACATAAAAATTATAGCAATAAATAAGATGCAATGGCTATAGCCCAAAACAATGAGTAAGGTGGCCCATCCCAAGCCAATGGGAGAACCAAGAACCCTAAATCCTAAGACTATTCTCTAGGCATTTTCTCGCCATTCTTCTACTCCTTGTAAATCTTCATAGGTTTACAATTTTAAAAGAAACTAGTTTTACATACGAGGGAGTAAGATGAGAAGAGAAATACAACAGAGATATAGAAAGGCATGGCTCGCAGACCGTATTTCAAAATAAACCATTATAAATTGAACAAGGGCTATAACCATGCATATCAAACACCGTGAAAAACAAACATATCATATATATATATATATATATATATATATATATATATATATATATATATATACGTTGTTACACCTTTGTTAAAAACAGTACTTCTGTTTCCATGGAAAAACATCACGATTTGATAACAATTATCAACATAATCGTGCTTTTGGGATTTTCAATCCCGAAGGTTTTCTGTATCGAAACAACCATTGTTTCACTTCCAAATGCGAGTTGCTATCGCACTCCTACAGATCATCCAGCAAAAAATCGATTGAAAAACATATTAACAAATTAATATATTAATCTTTTCGGTTATCGATTCGAACAATAATATCAGTATATTTACCAAAATTGATAAAACTAAAACATGCATCTCATACATATCTTATCAACCAAAAATTTAACCCAAATTCAGATCATACAAGTGGCTCTGATGCCACTGTTGGGACCGTCGGTGCACCCCATGGCGCAACAGAAACAAAACTCGACGGTCTCACCAGCGATCCAAGTACGAAAAACTGAAATCGGGAGGAATGGATGTAAATGCTTACAGCGGGTTCCTTGAAAAACGGTAAGGACAACAGTGAATACTGGTGGTGTAGATCGGTTTTAATCGTAAGCCTTCACGAAATCATGTCTCGGCCTCTACTCAGTTCACTTTTATAGCTGAAGGTTTTGTGTGTGTGTTCTAAAACGGCTGCTAGACCTAACACACACTTTTATAGCCAAGTTACCCTAATCATATTAGGGTTTTATTATTTCAAATTAATTAAATCTATATTTAATTAATTAGAATTTAATAATCCTTTTATATCCAAGTTACCCTAATCATATTAGGGATTTTATTATTTCAAGTTAATTAAATCTATATTTAATTAATTGAAATTAAATATTCAGGATTATTAAAACATATATTTAATTAACTCTAGATATATATTTTAGTAACGTACAACATATTGTACATTTTTGCTCGTTTCAATCCTAGGGTGTGACCTTGTAGGTTCTTGTAACGTTAATAATTATTAGAATAATTCTAATATTACATACAATGAGTGACATCTAGCAATATATCATTGTCACCTAAGTTACAAGAAAATATGATTCAACATATCATCTTGGTGATTAACTCTTTTATGTATTACATCCTTATGTCCTTTATATCTAGAATAGGCACAAGTCTTGGAATAGTCACACTTGTATAGCCCATCTATTGTTTCTTGATATCTAGAGTAGACTGTAATTAACAAATAGTTTATGATATCTTATATCAACTTATTCAAGCATGGCCATGCGTTTCTAGTCTTACTCAATCAAGTGGCCCGTGATATATTTCCTATTATGTAGGAAGGACAAATCCTATCTTAATCATACACACCACTACATATATTGAGATATATTCAATAACAATCTTTATAGAGCAACCAGTTATGGAACTTGTTTAACTGCATCAAAACATACAACAATATATGTTGGGATAGTATTGATCTCAAGTCTAAGGATCATACATATTGTCATCACCATGAGCAATGTTATGACTGTCGCATAATAATTCAAGACATATGCTCATGGTCGGACAATCGAATACATTGTTCTCTAACAATATAATCATGTATCAATTCTGACATCTCTATGTCAATGACAACTCGTTGCCATCAATCAATAACATGTTAGTCTTAAGCGTATTATTATTGTCCATGCCCATAATAATACTTGACTAGGGATCTTTTAATAATAACAATTATGTCATTATATGGACTTTATTATCTTCCAGTTTATGTTAAAGACATATATATATAAATGAAAATAATAGCGGCAATGCCTTTATTCAATAAAATCGATAAATAAAATTATTATTACAATCATCATATGATTGGTCTTTGGGCATACTCTAACAACTAATGTCTCTTCGAGTTATAGGCATATTTTAGAGGAAATCTCTTCACTAACGTGTACCTCTTCAGATGAGGAACCTTAATGAAGAACCACCTTAATGAAATGTCATAATACTTGGAGGTAACTATTCATTAAAGGCATGTTAGAAGATGAATGGGCTGAAGGTAAGCTAGCCATAGGTGCGTAGAGGCAAGATGAAGTATTTGAGAGCGTGTGGAGAAAAGGCATATCCAGAAAAGGTACCTATTCGGGAAAAGACACGAATTGTGAAAAAGTGATATTATGTAAAAGGAATGTTTGTTGATGTATGATTGCTTCAATTTAGCTATCTATTTGATTTTCTTAGTCGAGCTAGCTCAAATGTTTAGCTCAATCCAGTTATGAGCTCAAGTACAACTGATAACTTTTCCTAGTTTTAATCGCAAGCTTCCATAGAGTTGTCTTAGATTGATTCTACTAGCTTTGAGCTTCATCTTTTAGCTTAATTCAGTTCCCCTCCTTATAGTCGAATGTACCTTCATACAAGAGTTTTTGGCCAACCCGAGAGGGGATTTGAATAAATCTCTTAGCTTATATGAACTTGACCCAAGTTTGAGCGGATTTGGGCTTGGATTGAGCCTAATTTGCCTTAGAAAGGGTATTTTTTGAATTTTGACCAAATCTTAAGGGAACAAGGAAGTAATTATACAAATTTTCAAAGCACAAATAGAATACCTATTAAGGAAGGGTGATCTCACGTCTTATTCCAAGTTAGAGGCATCAACTTTGTAACCTTTCATTCATGGGCTAGAATCAACAAGGTAAGAATCAAAATCCCATCATCCCAAGCTTCAATTTAAGCTCCCAATGTTAAGTTTTGATCAAGTAGACCAAATATGGGTTTAGTGGGGGGTTTTTAGAAAACCATAACAAACAAGCTCATTTTTAAAAGTTTTAAGATCTAAGAGATGCTCTAAATTCCTTCTTAAGCTTCTCAACAACATTAGTAATATATATGTTTGATTTTTCTTAGTGAGAGAAGTTGGAGAAAGCTCCAAGGCTAGGGGAAATGAAAAACTAAGTCTTGGTTTAGCCTTTGGGAGTTCTCAGCAGCTTAGGACATCATGTAACTCACTTCTAACTCAACTCTACCACACGTAGATCAATATATAAGTTTTTGTAGGTTGCATGAGTAATGAAGCATGCCTATGGTAGCTTGTATCTTTTAATGTTTTCAAAATGTAAAAACGCTTTTATGATCCCTTTAATCATACATAAAACTTTAATAACAATTGGGAACCCTAGTAAGGCGTTTAGGATATAAAGTTAGCATTTTTGCCCAAAATAGGGAATTTCTGGGCATGAGTATCGGTACTGAAATAATAGTATCAATATTGTTCTTACGATTGGCAAAAATAAAAGAGTTTAGATTGAGCCATATTATTACTCATTCATGGAGTATTGATACTGAGGGACCAGTTTCGAGACTCGCAGGATGGGTATCGAGACCAAGATTTCAAAATGCATTTTCAGTATTGCTACTCAAGGGAGTATCGATATCAATGGTAGAGTATCAATACCCCAGTAAGGGTATCGATACTGAGGGTTTTTTCAAAACATTGAACCTAAATTTGGGATCAATATCCTATCATCGATACCCCAACACTAGAGTATTGATACTCAACCATAATATTGATATCGCCTTTCCCTATCAGCATATAACACTCAGTATTATCGATACCAAAAGGCGGGTATTGATGCACAAGGGTCAATATCAATACTGAAGGGTCAACGTTAGTACCAACAGACAGTTTTGGATAAGTAATCCAATGGTCAAGGGATTAGACTTGAGAGGCTCGATAATATCAGAATATTAACATATAAAACTACAAGTGAGAACAATAATTAATTCAAAACAACTAGAAATTGTAACAACCAGGACTACATAAAACTAGCCTTGTTTGACACTCGGGAAATAGCCAGGACACCCGAGTGTCTTTAGCATAACACAATAGTTAGTTGTATATCCCAGTCAGTGCCAAGGTATTTCAATAGCTGACTGGACATAGAAGTCCCAAGATTAGATGGAGTAAGTTGGTCAGGTGTATGTTTTTGATGCAGTTCCAGATCTCACCCCAGATACCTGAGGTATCTTAGAAAGGCTAGAGGGGTGTCTAAGCTCCAAGATATAGAACCCTCAGCCAAACCATGATGCCTACTAGTAGTTCATATCAACATTTTACATGTATTCATACCTATGGCACTAGCCATCTAATCTAGTGAATGCATATAATATAATACATTTATTAGTATGGCATTAAGCTTGTAAACTCAACATTTTGAAATGTGTTTCCATGCCCAGGTTCTTAGGTGACCAATAGCGGAGCATTATCGTCGACAACCATCAGTCCTCGGGTCATACTGGATTATGTTGTTACTCAAAGAACAAACATAAGTGAAGGAAATAATAAATCTTGAACATAAAATATATAATGCATACCGAAGTATGGATGAAATGTAATCATATAACATATGAAGGATATGTATAACCTAAGGTAATTGATTCATACATAATAAACTTATTATAAAATATGCATGAATATCATATAATATGACATTCATAATAAATGATGAATGGAAACATGTAATAATAATATCTTAAAAAATGATATACAATCATAGTATATATATGAAGGATATGAAGGATATGATAAACTAAGCATAGTATGAGATGATTAACATGTGAATGCATGCTCGTAATAGAATAAGATCCATAAATAAGATAATATAAGATAAGGTAATGAAGAACACCCTTAAAATCAACTTGGAATATCTTTAATGATGTGAGCAAGTAATGGAGAAAGTTAGTGCTAGGCTGAATCACATCATAAAACTTAGAAAATCGATGACCCTTCGTGGTGCTTTTTATGGTGATCGGTGTAGTTTCACAGTGGGTGAGGGACTAGGTTTTGATCGTGGCAATGAGAAGATTCTGATGGTGTTAACGATGACGGCTACAGAACGAAGGTGGCAAATCGAAAGTGAAATTTTGAGATTTTTTAATTATAATGTTAAATCCTTTTTAAATGTTTTTTTTAAAATTTTATATACGAGACACTTGTCAGATAACGTCCAAATTTAACAACCGTTACGGTCCAGGCACCTAAAGTGGAATATGAACTTATTTTTAACAAAACATTCTTTAGGCACCAAAAGTCAATTTGAAGTATAGTTTAGGTACCAAAAAGTGTATTAAGCCTTACAAAAAAATACAACGGTATACACTTAAAAGTATAACAAAAAAACGTTAAATACCTATTTTTAGAGAGAAATTCTTTAGACACCAAAAACCAATTTGAAGTATAACTTAAGCACATAAAAGTGTATTAAACCTTCGATTTTAATAGCGATTTGTAATCAAAGCAAGTTACATTTCTCCCTTCTAAGGAAGTAGAGACAATAAAGGTCCAAATTTTGAGGTGGTGTTATTGTTGCCATTTATTTTAGCCATAATATAACGAAAGTCAACTAACGCATTTTTACCCAATTAATGCATCTAAAACCAAATAGGGGGTTCAAATAGCATATTAATGGGCCTCAATTGCTCTCATTATTCCTGTAACACCCCTAACCCGTACCCGACCCGGATACGAGTCTGAGGTGTCACAATGACTTTTCAAATCATTGACTATTACAAAGTAGGGATGATGAGTGTTCAGAATCATCAATCTTTTCTCGTTATTTCTTTGGTTTTGTAGTATTATTGCTACTAAATTGGTCGTGTTATGTTTGTTTTCACGCAGGTCCTTACTTTCTAGAATTAGTGACAAAACGGGCGTATTCTGCATTTTTTTTATTATTTGGTCATGGCTGGAGACATGGGCAAGACTCTGGGCACGACGCGGTCTGATGTGGCGGTTTCTAGAAGGTTCAGTCAGCGACGGGTTCTAAAAGACTTCCTCCGCACGCCTTCTGGAAGATTGACGAGTAGAGTTGCATTAGGAGACTAGTTTAAGTTTGAATTTAAATTAAAAAACAATTATCTTAGGATTATTTTATTTTACTTTCTTGTTTATCCTTTAGGCTTTGAGATGCTATAAATACCCACTTGGGGTAAGCCTAAACTCATCACTCAAACTACAATCTTATTTTCTCTCTTGTTTTATTAAAGTTTTTTCTTTTTTCTTTTCAAGTTTTATTTCTTTTATATTTTCAAGTTTTGTTTTTATGCTAAGTATGACTTTTTTCATGCTTAGCTAAACTTTTCATAAGCCGAGAGCTGATGCGATGACTCAATTCCAACGGGAGAATTGAAACAGGCCGTTAACATCTTCAGAATATCTCTCTCATTCTCTGTGCTTATTTTTCAAAATCAAAACAGTTTTTAAAATCAAAGATCGACTTTGGTCAAGAGGTTGTTGTGATTAAATGTGTGGGAGGAAGATTCAGCTTATAGAAAGCAAATTCAACTTCCTGGGAACACACTTGGCGAGATGGCTTAGCTAAGTGGGAATTGAGATTGGAATTAACGTTTATTGAAGAAACAATCCGAGTCAATCCCCACGAACTTAAACGGTAATTGATCTACGACAATTGATGTTGATAGAATCAATTCCCGAACTCAGAATCAAATGTTGCCTTGGGTATTCGGTATACAAGATAGTAACGGGGATAGCCCTTGTAGACAAAGTAACCGACGTGAATCCCGAAGAGAAAATCTTATTCGAAGATCTAAAGGAAATTGAGTCAAAGCGAAGCTTGAGGCTATTTTTACCGTATTTATTCACAAACTTTATTGTCTTATTTTTTATTTAAATTGCTTTTATTTATTTTTACCATTTTAATTTCATTTTACCAAAACCCCCCATTTTACTATTTTTTCGCCTGGTTTAAATCATTCAAGCATTAATTTGTGATTTTTTAAGTCCATGTGGATTCGACCCTTACTTCTCTTTACTAGGAATTTCCTTATTTATTAACAGAGAAGAAGGAATTTATTTTGACATCGAAAATGACAGGTGTCAAATTGGTGTCGTTGTCGGGGATTTCACCAAAGTTACTAATTTTTGTTTGCTTTTGATTTTTGACTAGGACTAATCTGGGAGCATTAGTGGTGTACGACCCAGAGATCGAAGCCAAAGCTAGGAGACTACACATACAGACACTTCGGGAAAAATGGAGACATCAATCAAATCCAGAAGAAGAATCAAACTCAGGTAATACAATTCTGATGACCGAACCTACTATCCGGGAGTTAGCCGCGGCACCTACTGAACAAGGGCCTTTGTGCATTGATTTTCCCCAAGGCGAAACTCTATACAAATTAAAAACTGGCCTTATTTATCTCCTCCCTACATTCTGCAGATTGCCAAACGAGGATCCACACAAACATCTCATGGAATTTCATATGGTTTGTACCAGCATGAGACCACAGGGAATAACCGAGGACCAAATCAAACATAGAGCTTTTCCTTTTTCCTTAGCTGATTCGGCTAAGGAGTGGTTATTTTATCTTTCTCCTAATTCTATTACTACACGGGCTCAAATGACTCGTTGTTTTCTTGATATATTTTTCCCTACTACGAAAGTAAGTGAACTACGAAGGAGAATACTTGGAATCAAGCAGCTTGATGGAGAGTCACTCTACGACTCCTGGGAGCGGTTTAAGAAGTTATGTTATAGTTTCCGACAACATGGGTTAACTGAGCAAACACTCATTCAATAATTTTATAAAGGATTATCTCCCCTGGAAATGAAGATGATCGATGCTGCCAGCGGAGGAGCCTTGGTGAATATGACTCCTACTGAGGCAAGGGACTTAATATCCACGATGGCTGCAAATTCCCAACAGTTTCGTAGAAATAATGAACCTTCTCGAAGGGTTCATAATATAAGTTCTTATTCCTTGGAAAATAAAATAGATAAGTTAACTGAAGTCATAAACTCTCTTGTTGCAGGAAAGACAGGACAAAACCGATTATGTGGAATATGTGCATTAATTGATCATCCGACAGACGGTTGTCCACTGATTCAAGATGATACAACAGCTCAAGTCGATTCAGTCGAACATTTTCTGAATACAACCCAGGATGGAGGGATCATCCGAATTTTAGATATAATCAAATCTCAAGGTCGGATTAAGGTTATCAAGAGAGACCACCTCCACCACCACAACAACAGCAGAAGACATCATTAAAATCAATTGTCGAGAGGTTAGCACTTTCCCAGGAAAAACTTCAGATTCGTACTGAAGCCCACTTCCAAGAGATAGACAAGCATATTAGCCAACTGACTCAAACTATGAGGAGATTAGAGTCACAAAGGAGGCTATCATCACAAAATAAGCCGAATCATATAGAGAATGTTAGCGCCATCACCCTCCGAAGCAGTACAATTATTGAACAAGCAGACCCAAAGGAAGTAAGCGCAAGATCTCGAAAGAAAGAAGAAAATTCAAACTCCTAGGGGGAAGAAGAAGTAGTTGACGTAGAATCCCGAGAAAATAATAAAGATGAATCGAAAACTAATTCTGCGCCATCTCCCTATGACATTCCGTCTCCATTTCCTGAAAGATTCATTAAAAGAGACAAACAATCAGAGGAGAGAGAAATCTTGGATGTATTATGGAAAGTGGAAATAAATATTTCGCTTCTTGATATAATCCGGAGAGTACCGAGGTATGCCAGATATCTTAAAGATCTATGTACTAATAAAAGGCAATTGATCGAAAACGAGAAGGTAAATTTGGGAGAGCATGTCTCAGCTATTTTCCAACGAAAGTTACCACCGAAACTGAAAGACCAAGGTATGTTCGCAATACCCTGTAAAATTGGTAAAGTTAGGATTAAGCGAGCCATGTACGATCTAGGTGCCTTTATCAATGTAATGCCTCTCTCCATCTATAATTTAATTTCCACGGTGCCTTTGAAGGGGACGAGAGTTACACTTCAGCTCACTGAAAAATTAATTATTTATCCTGAAGGACTCATAGAAAATGATCTAGTAGAGGTAGAAGACTTAATTTTCCCTGCTGATTTTTATGTGATTGATATGGAAAATGATCGTAGCCACATTGATTCTGAAATCCACCTCGGTCGTCCCTTTCTTAGAACGAAAAATACAAAAATTGACATTCGAAGCGGTATTCTTACTATGGAGTTCGACGGTGAGATCGTAAAATTTAATGTTTATAAAGCAATGAGATATAAAGATAACGTGCATAGCATTAATTTTGTTGGTGTTACTGAGCTTGTTGATGATGAATCTAACTTTGTTGATGATTTATATAGGAAATCGGATGACATAAGGGAGTTGAAAAATATTTCAGTTCTTAATTCAGATTTGATCTTAACTCCTTTAAACATTAAAGATTTACCTTCCCTTTTGCAGGCACCAAATATTTAAGTTGAAACCACTGAGGAATCATTTGAAGAAATCAGTTTTTTAAAAAAGATGTTTTGACGATCATTCTTTTCAATAGGATTTTTAATTTGAGAAATATTCAAAGAAATCTTTATGAAAATTTTCGAATTTCTCATAAGAAATTTCATAGTTAGAAAAAGCGAATGAAGTGGAAGTGTTTATCACGGAACCTGTAGTCTGAATCAGGTCGTCGAGCTAACGACGTTAAACAAAAGCACTTCATGGGAGGCAACCCATTGTTTTCAATTCCGTTATATTTTTTTTGTTTGTTTGTTTTATTTTTATTTTATTTTATTTCAATTAAACATGTTTAATTTAATTTTTATTTTTATTTTACAGGAATCGAATATTTTTATTCATTCTTAAACGGTGAGAAATTACAAAATTATGATTCAAATAGTGCTAATTTCGGAACCTACAGTGTAGTACATAATCGAACAAAGTAGAAAAAGGAGAGGCCTAGCTGTGCGCACCGTTTCATTAACGGCGCACGTTAGTAGAACCCAAGGGGGGGCTCGGCGCACGTTAGGCAAACCCGAAAAAATATTTCCCCCCCCCAATTTGATTCCTCTGGCGCCCCACTTCCCAATCACATCTCCCCTTCCCCTTTTCACTATGCCATGGACCCCACCATTCATCCAACTTTTTCAATTTTCAACACACTTTATCATTAAAAAAACAAAATCCATTTGACTCATATTCAAACTCTCTTCCCCTCCCATGATCGACAATACCAAATTAAACCCAATTCAAGAAAAATTCTTTCCTTCATCTTCTCCATAACAGAACTCTCCTCCACTACCAATGCACGAACCCATTACCCCTTCTTCTCCTCACAGCCGGTGGCATCACAGAACCCCTACGCCTTTGCTAACGAGTTTCCATATCATCCGCTTCTCTCTACTCCACGATTGTGCACACACGAAACCGACCCGAAAACACCAATGCTCCTTCACCCCGGACTGAGCACTGTTCGATGTTCCTCTTCGCTGATCTCGTCATTTTCGTCATTCTAGTCCATGCCAACTGTGGCCACCTCTTCCTCTCGATCACGTTTATTGGGCTTTCCATCATGTTCGATGCATTCGGCAGCATCCGAAAATACTCCTGAGGTAAATTCGATTCTATTTTCGTTAATCCATTACTAATGTACTTCCCGTTTATGGGTTTACAGGAGATTTATATGATGGTTTTCCACTGACAACACCACTTGATAATGTTTCCAGTTCACGGTATCAAACTGGGCAACCCACTTCACCGTCCTAGTGCCTTTCATTACGGCAAAGGCCATGATCGTGGTCAACATTAAAACTGAGGAGTACTATATTCCTTCTCTAGTACTTTAATTTTACGTTTTGAGGCAAAACGCTTTAAGTGAGGGGGAGTAGAGTGTAGATGGAATTTCCCTTTTTCTTATCTTTATGTCTCGATTCTAGTATGTGTTGGTTGAATTTGCAGAAATTTCATTGAATATCTTTGTCTTGTTGAATATTTTTTAATGTTATGCTTGTTTGGGAACACATTATTGTTCTTGATAGAGAATAGCATGAATTGTGATCAAGTTGGTACTTTTGAGATGTTCCATGATTTTGTTAGTTGAAATGTGATTAGCTCAATGCATGAAACAATTTGGTGAGATTTGAGCCTTTACGAGCATATCATTTTCGCTCTCATTTTGTTGGACTGAGTGTGTCGAATTTGGCATTGGTATTCTAGAACTTGCATGTTAAATACTGTCGAGATTACACATGAACATGATGCTTAAAAATGATTTGGACACCTTATGATTAACCATTCCGTTTCCCCAATAAATTACCTACCTATGCATTTTTCCTCTAGTTAACCACTTTTGAGCTTATTCCCGCTTCTTTGTTTTCACCACGTTTATAAATCCAAGCTTTTTTATTTTATCCCTCTTTTCTACCTATTTCAGGGAAAGTGAATAGTTAATCCATTGTATGCTCCATCAGGAAACAAAACAGCAGTTCAAAAAAGAAAAAAATGTTGTTCGAAAAAAGAAAAAAAAAAGAAAGAAAAAAGACATAAAAAATGGAACATGAAACAACTACAAAGAACAAAATGCATTTCGAAAAGAAATTTGTTGTTTGATATGTTGTCTTTTTATCTTGTTGTGCTTAACGTTTTGATAGGAGTTGAGATTATTATTTGTTAGTTCCTTGCCTTGAATATTTAGCCTTTTCCCCACCTTTACCTAAGCCCCATTACAACCAATAAAAGACCCTTTGATTTATGCATCTTGTTCTTATTAGTAGTGGAGATTTGATTTATTTGCAGGCCTATGGTAATATCATGTCGATTCTAACATTGATCGTTTCTTTACCCCAAACACATTGAGTGATTTGAGTGAATCTCGGTAAGGAGTTGAGTAATGAGCATTGAGATTGACGAATGAATGGATATTACAATTTCACTTAACATGTTTCAATTAATGATGTGCAATTGATTGATTTCTTGACTTGAATTGTTATTGTGGTCTCTACCTTGCTTCCTCGAATGTGAAACCTGACAAAAGAACGTTTAATGAAGTTTTTTACTTATTTGATTATATCATACTTGAGGACAAGCATGAGATAAGTAAGGGGGAATTTGATGAGTGCTCAGAATCGGTAATCTTTTCTCGTTATTTCTTCGGTTTTGTGGAATTATTGCTGATAAATTGGTCGTGTTTATGTTTGTTTTCGTGCAGGTCCTTACTTTCCAGAATTAGTGACAAAACGGGTGCATTCTGCATTTTTTTATTATTTTGTCATGGTTGGAGACATGGGACCACTCTGGGCACGACGCGGTCTGACATGGCAGTTTCTAGAAGGTCCAGTCAGCGACGCTTTCTAGAAGACTTCCTCCGCACGCCTTCTGGAAGATTGACGAGCAGAGTTACATTAGGAGACTAGTTTAAGTTTGAATTTAAATTAAAAAACAATTATCTTAGGATTATTTTATTTTACTTTCTTGTTTATCCTTTAGGCTTTGAGAGGCTATAAATACCCACTTGGGGTAAGCCTAAACTCATCACTCAAACTACAATCTTTTTCTCTCTCTTATTTTATTAAAGCTTTTTCTTTTTACTTTTCAAGTTTTTATTTCTTCTTTATTTTCAAGTTTTGTTTTTATGCTAAGTATGACTTTTGTCATTCTTAGCTAAACTTTTCATAAGCCGAGAGCTGATGCGATGACTTAATTCCAACGAGAGAATTGAAACAGACCCTTAACATCTTCTGAATATCTCTCTCAATCTCTGCGCTTATTTTTCAAAATCAAAACAGTTTTTAAAATCAAAGATCGACTCTGGTCAAGAGGTTATTGCGATTAATTGTGTCGGAGGAAGATTCGGCTTATAGAAAGAAAATTCGACTTCCTGGGAACACACTTGGTGAGATGGCTTCGCCAATAGGGAATTGAGATCGGAATTGACGTTTATTGAAGCAACAATCCTAGTCGGTCGTCACGAACTTAAACGGCAATTGATCTACGACAATTGATGTTGATAGAATCAATTCTCGAAGCCGGAATCAAAGGTTTCCTTGGGTATTCGGTATACAAGATAGAGTCACGGGGATAGCCCTTGTAGACAAAGTAACTGACGTGAATCTCGTAGAGAAAATCTTATTCGATGATCTAAAGGAAATTGAGTCAAAGCGAAGCTTGAGGCTATTTTTTCCGTATTTATTCACAAACTTTATTCTCTTATTTTTTATTTAAATTGCTTTTATTTATTTTTACCATTTTAATTTTATTTTACCAAACCCCCCATTTTACTATTTTCGCCTGGTTAAAACCATTCAAACATTAATTTGTGATTTTCTAAGTCCCTGTGGATTCGACCCTTACTTCTCTTTACTATGAATTTTCTTATTTATTAACAGAGAAGAAGGAATTTATTTTGACATCGAAAATGACAATTGTCAAGGGAAAATTTAAACTTTTATTGGTATTAAAATGATGGAACCCTTGAATTAAAGTAAATAATAAAAACTCATATTCATATTTAAATAAACACTTAATAATTTACATAAATATAAAAAGTATAAGTTTACAAAATAAATTAGGCCATTTCAATTTACAACGTATAGTACATGCCAACAATATTACCAAAATAAAGAACCTACATTCAAATAAATCTGATCTGAGCCTACTCAAGAGTGTGTTGTCCTCTTCTAGCTTTAATCTTCTACTTTCTTTGAACCTACATGTGAAACAATCACACGCTAAGTCGTCGACTTAGTGAGGCAAGTACAAGTCAAATAAAACTTCGTAAACTAAAATTCTTATTCATTTCATAAAAACATTTCATAAGGAATTCAAATTGCTTTTCATAACAAGAATATATCCTTTTATACATTGTTCAGTTTATATAACTTTGTTTTCAAATGCCAAACGTATATTACTTAGAACTCTAGGTATTTGAGTACATTGAGGTTATGCACAAATGCTATCACCACAGCTCACATAATTTGCACCGAAGTGCCACATATTTGTCCCGAAGGACTACATAGTTTTGTCTCGAAAGACCACATAGGATTGTCCCGAAGGACAATATAGGTTTATCCCGAAAGACCACATAGACCATCGACTCTAGGCATGCCAACTATACCTCTAATTCTCATACATATACCTTGGGCTTTTTAACCACATAATTTTTTATCATTTCATTATTCAGAGTGTATCTTGTTCACATAGGCATTTTCACATCGAACATTTTCGTATAAACATATTCACATATCACATTTTCATAATCATATACATATAAATATCAAAACATAGCTTAAGGAATATAACTTGAATAAAACATTGTAATATATATATATATAACATAAAAGAAATTAAAAGGTTTTCGATAAAAAAAACTCTGAGGTTGGCTTATCACAAGCCACCTTCGAATCTAATATAAAACAAATGAGTTGCACTCACCTTTACCTCAATGAAGTCCTACCAAAATTCTTATCACTCTTGATTGATAACCTATAAAGTCAAATCGTCCAGAATTTGTCTTCGTTCAATGTCTACACAATAATACAATCGAAATGAATATCGAAGGTCATATTGTTTATAACCAATCATAATAACTTAATCTAAAAGAAACACCTAATTCACCATTTCAAGCGCATTAGTATCGATACCCTTCATACAGTACCAATACTTCCCTTCTATGGTATCGATACCCACTTCAGTACAGATACCATTTTGGCATTATGGAATTTAATACTTTATAATGGTATTGATACCTTACTCTTGGTATTGATACCCCCATTTTAGTATCGTTACCTTCTTCAATCAGTATCGATATTGATCCTCGAATTCAACTAGTTTTTCCTTGAAGTATTGGTACTGTTCTTCCAGTACTGATAACCTTGCCCAGAATTTACATATTTCATTTTGAAAATTAACCAAAACTCACCCAAATCTCCACTTTTATCTCCTTTGATGCCTTTTAACTCAACTACACTTATCAAAATCAACTTTTATCACTTTAACACTCCTAAATATCCAAAAATCCCACTAAAACTCTTAGGACTAAAAATCATACCATATTTTCAATCATGATCTAAATCACTTCTAGTCCTTCTAACTCCTTAATTAGACCATTGACAAGTCAAATTTGTCAATAGAAATCCAAAAACTAAATCGTACAACTATTCCCTTAAAAACCCATTTTACATATTCATCATTAATTCACTCATGTTTTAGTTTTAATCCACCTAAAGCTTTCCTTAAGCTTATATATCACATAAGTCTTCAAAACCAACCCAAAATTAGAAGAAATAACCAGCTTGAAATCACTTACCTTTGCAAATAAAGGTTCACGGCAAGAGAAAGAAGAAGAGAAAATGACCCAAGTTCCAAACTTTTTCTTTTTCCCTTGATTTCTTACTCCATGTGTTTGTATCTCTCAAAAGGGGAATATAAAATTCCTTTCCTTTAAAAAGACCTTAATGCCCCTCCAATATCTCATCTTTGATAACAAGTCCTAATCAAAATTTCCAAAATTAGTTATTGAACTTTTCAATTTATTCAACTTAAACAATTAAATTTTAATATCTTACATTTTGGTCACTAACCCGATGTTTGGGGTATTACAAATCTCCCCCTTAAGAAAATTCATCCTCGAATTTTCATTGCACAAAGAGGTGGGGAAATTGCCGTCTCATGTCTTCTTTACGCTCCCATGTTGCTTCTACTACCTTATGATTTCTCCAAAGAACTTTAACTAATGGAATCCTCTTGTTCTTTAACTGCTTGATTTCGTATGCTAAAATTTGTACTAGTTCTTCCTCGTAGTTTAGGTCAGATTGAACTTTTATATCATCCGATGTTAATATGTGTGAACGATCTGATCGATATCTCCTATGCATAGACACGTGAAAGACATTGTGGATCTTTTCCATCTCTGGTGGTAATGCTAATTGTATGCCACTGGTTTCACTCTCTTAACAACCTCATACGGGCCAATAAATATGGGGCTAAGTTTTCCTTTCCGGCCAAAACGTAACCTTTCTTCCAGGGAGAGACTTTCAAAAATACTTTTGTCGCCTACTTGAAATTCAATTTCCTTCTTCAACTCTTCATCATTTGGGATACAAACTTTATCTCAATAATATAAATATCCATCCAACTTTACTTCAAATTCCTTTGTCCGCGTGTTGTGAGTACTATAAATGATCGCAAAAATATGTGTAAGTATAGCAATCGAACAAGTAATACAATGATGAGTAAGTATCGTATCCACAGAGATTGAAGGAAATTGACAAGTTCAATCAAAGCAATCTACTTTACCTAAGTATAGTTAGTGATGGTATGTACAAACGAGAATGTTGTGGAAAAATGAAATGGATGTTGAGGAAATGGAATAGTAGTGTGATGTGGAAATAAATGAATATGTTGGGGCAAGTTATATTGTTTTTAGTGCAAATATATGAAAATGTAAAGTCAAAGTAAAATGTAAATGTTGGATTTGATTATCAAGACTTTAACTTCCTCAGACGACAAGTTACTATGGGAATGAATGATAGGAGTCACTTGGGAAGTTTAAGTCTACTTGCTAGAATGGTCTTACTTTTATGCCTTATTTACCCGACAGAGTTTACTAAGAGTGCCCTATACTATCTCTAGTTAAGGGACTTGACAGGTTGAAGATGCATTGGTAAACCTATTGGTGTTAGCTATTGTAGGGATCCTATTGGTCCGGATAATAGGATATGTCACGACAATACCTTTTTGTGGCAGTATTAACATCTAACCTCTCGATCATGCACTACTCCATTTAGTCGACTGAAATCCTATCCTTATCTCTAAGGTGGATTAGGACTAGTTACAACCTAGAACCCATTTCTTATGTGGTTCCTCCCTAGTTTCTCTTGAATACTAAGGATGTGCTACTTAGTCCTTCTCTCGAACACTAAGTAATCTCATAAGGAATGACTACTCTCATAGCTGCTACAACCTTAAGGCATTAAACTCCATAAATAAAATAGATAATAACATGCAAAAACAACCATTCATTAAAATAATACTTAAGTATCCAAAATGAACTCCCACCAAATAAGACTAGTTCATGGTGGGGTTCGAATGTTTCAAGCACAAAGCAAGAAGTTAATTCGTTCCTTACAACCCAAATGATAAATATGAAAGAAAAGAGCAAAGGGAAGGAGGAAAAGCCTTCGACGTGCCTTTTAGGGCTTCCCTCAGCCATCACGGACTGTCGCAGTGAGATAGCTCATCTCGGATGACTAGTTTACCACTCCCTCTTTGTTTGTCAATGGAGGAATACCATGGCAAATAGGATAGGCGGAGAAATGAGAGACATTTTTCCTCTGAATTTTCTGGCTAAAGGCGGCGTGTGTAAAAATCTCTTTACAAGGTGGCTTCATCTCTTATTTATAGGGGGAGAATAAACCTAGGACTTTTTTTTGAAATTCCTAGGATACCCCAAATCATGCTTCATTCACGTGAGGGTGAACAGAGGTGACAATGGTCCCCTTGGGCAGCTAGTAGTGGTCCAACCTAGGAGGCTGGCTGAATACCTGACAAGATCAGGCTGCAGCATGTTGAGGTCCAGCAGAATCAGCTGCAACAGGGCGTGGTCCAGCAGGATCAACTACAATAACGCGTGGTTCCCTCCAGGCATGTGTCTCCTCACGGATAGAGATCTTGTGAAGATAGGGACACCTAGCTCTGAAAAATATCTTCTTTCATTTTGTTCGCTCTCAAAATGCCAACTGAATCGGCATTTGCATTCTACTCAACATTCTCATCATGTCACGACATTTCCTTTTTTCTTTTCCTTGCTCCCAAATCCTACACATCACCAAACAAACACCTTCCCTATAAAGCAGCACCGATTACAAAATAAAATATCGCGACAAACATAATTCCACCACATGCAACTATATGCCCCTAAATACATCTATATGATCCTAAATGGGATCTTAGACAGTCAATAACTTAAGTGAAAAGGTCCCAAATATGACCTTTTTGCGAAGTTATCACACTCCCAAACTTAAACTATTATTTGTCCTCAAGTAATGGATAGTATTAAGAAAAATAAAAATACCATGGCAAGTTCAGAAGCAGAATAGTTATATAGAATAAAATTTCAGTCCTCAGAACATTTGGCTTCAACATGCTAGACTAGTTTTAGAAATCAAGTATTGTCCCCTAGGGCAAGTTCCTTTGTGTAGGTGTGTGCGTGTTTGTATCAAGTTCATGCTTAACAAACCTAAAATTTTTCTAAGCAAGCTCTCTTTTGATGCCATGACATTTACAAGTTTTACTCCCACATTGTTTTCTTTTCTTTTATTAACTCTGGTATGAGGGGAGTCAGCCCATCACACATACCATCCAACACTCTAGGTGAAGGGGAGCATACCTTCCACCCCCGAGCTAGTCCGGTAGAGTCATCCCTTGACTACTTTTATTCACTCATATACCATAGCTGCCATTTATTTATAAGCAGTTTCCAGGCAATGCCATGTCTTAGCGAAGTGTCCATCTACAGATATGCCGAAATAGTTATTCGTACTTTCATTCTTTTTTTATGCCACGACATTCAAGAATCATCTTATAAAATTTTTTTAAGTTCCTTAAGCATGGAAAACATACAATCGTGTATTGAAAGGTTTCAAAGAAGCAAGTTCTAGAGTTGGTTCTATCATCCTCAATAGTCATGTACATTCAATTCTAGCCATAAAGAGTTCAACATCATCAGGCATCCTTAATTTATTCCAAAAACTAATTCTAACACTTACTAATGTCATGGCATATTTATTTTACTAATACTATCATGCAATTACTCGGGAACCCTACCTCCCCCAAACTTGAGAGAAGCATTATCCTCAATGCTTACTAAAAACTAAGGTAAAATTAAACTACATGCTACAAAATGCAATGCATTGCAAGGTAGCTCAACTTCATGCTTATGGTGGTGCATCGGTCGTGCGATGTATGCGCTTTCACAATTGTGTGGGACTGGAATGTTCAGAGTCTGATGCTGGTGCAGCAGGAGGAGTACTGGGGCCTTCTAGGACTATGCAAAACTAGGGCTCCTTACGCTTAGACACCTTCTTTAGTCGGCGTCTACTAATTCGTAAAGGAATTTACTGTGTTATTTTGGATTGTTCATCCTCCAATCGCTTAACAGGATGCAGGGTTCTGGTATAGTGGAAAGATGGAGCTCATATTCTCGATGTTCAGTTAGTGAGATAGTATCGAATGGATTAGGATCATATGGTTTCTCTACATTGGCAAGCTGGTGAGAATCTTCATATGCTTCGGCATTTTCAGATGGTTACAAGAGCTTAGCAGGGAATACTGGGATATTGAAATTTGTTTGCGGGAGAATCTCCATGAAAGCATTCACAATAAACTCATCTCGGTGTTGTACATATGCAAAGAAGATCTTCAACTTACTGGTTAGTTGCTCGACATGCTCTTGAGTGTGCTTGGTGACCTCCTTTAGGGCATCTAGCTTTGCCCTAACATCTGGATTTGCATCAGCACGAGAAGTGTTCTCCTCTTTCTCTTTTCCCTTGGTTTCCTTGAATCCAAGTAACATAGGAATCTTGGCCTTTGCAATACTGACAGGCCAGGCAATATCTCATCAAATTGTTCCTCGAGCACCTTCTTCTTACGGTAGAGAGCTGTAATAAGGTTTGGAAATACCAAGGCACTGTCAGGTCTCTTCAGACATGTATGAACTTATTCCACAATGAGTTTGCCTATGTCAATAGAATGCCCTACTAAAATAGAGTGCAACAGAAGCATCTTTTGCAATGAAACAGTGGTGTTATGGGTAGTAGGGAAAAACTTGGGCTTATTGAAGATATTCCACAACTTGGCCCTTGGCTGTAGCCTCTCTCGGTCCACCGTTCGTTGGCTCACTTGCTAGCCCTTCCACTGTGTGTTGGAAAAACAAAGGTCTTCCAAAATACCATGATAAGTTTCATTGTCTATCTCTTTCGTGAAAGTGGTGTGGTTATCTATAACATCCTGCAAATAAAAATCTATTAATAGCTGAAGAAGTAAAACGAATAGAAATACCATGAACTACCACGGCATACTGATACGGATTAGTTATGTTAGCATAGAATTCTTTTACCGGAGACGCGTTCACATTCTCTAGATGCTTGGAAAATTTTGCCACTTGTGCTGGTGTACAATGTCCATTACATCACTGCCAAGGTCGCCATCTTCCTCTTCGGCAAAAACAAAACCCAACTCAAAGAATACTAGATGGTTTTAAGAGTTTGAAACCTTTCTTGTGCTGCTTCATACACGAAACATGATGGAGAGGTTGGAGCCGAGCTAGAGGGACGTGATCTCACCATGGTTAGTTGACAAGAAAAAGAAAAAATGAAAAAGCTCGAAGCTTTTTGGCTACAACTTTTCGGTGCTAAGAAGGGAAGAAGAATAAGAGATGAAAACTAAGTGAAAAAGTGAAAAATATAAGAACAATATAAAAAGTAAAAATGATGGGGGTTATTTAATATGTGGGCAGGGTATGGGAAGGAAAAAGGACAAAAAATAATAAAGTAACCCAAAAGAAACTAAACAATTCAAAAAGGTGAAAAGTTAAAAAGTTTCCCTCCTCTTTTTGTGTTGTTACCGCCCATTTCCTTTTGCTTTCACCATATATTCATCTATTACAGGCTGTGTGGACCATTAATTTTGTAAAGAAAAAATAAATTAATCACTTAAAATAAAATTGAATAAAACAGTAGCAAAGTAAAGTGTTATTTATGCACATAAGTAAATCTAAAATGTTACAACATCTTCAAAATGCTTAGCAATGGGTAAAACTCCTTTATAAGCCTTCAAACGATGGCCGTGACTTTAAAAATAGATCCATCATCCATATTCTTGATATCCACAGTGCCATGAGGGTAAACATGGTGTACTTTAAATGGTCCTGACCATCGTGACTTCACTTTTCCAGGGAAGAGCTTAAGCCTCGAGTTAAACAAGAGCACCTACCGGCCAATATGAAAATACCGTGGAAAAAGCATTCAATCATGCCACTTCTTGGTTTTTTATTTGTAAATCTTGGAAATTTCATATGATTGTGCTCGAAAAGCTTCTATTTCATTCAGATCGAGTAACCTTTGCTCCCCAACTAATTGTGCGTTGAAGTTTAGCTTTTTGATCGCCCAATATGCCTTATGTTATAATTCCACAGGTAGGTGACAAGCTTTCCTATATACCATCTTGAAAGGTGACATTTCCAAAGGTTTTTTAAATGCCGTTCGATAAGCCCAGAGCACTTCGTCCAGCTTGGGGGACCAGTCCTTCATTCTAGGGTTCACTACCTTCTCTAGGATTTGCTAAATTTCTCGATTGGACATTTTAGCTTGCCCATTGGTTTATGGGTGATATGTTGTGGCAATCTTATGTCGCACTCCATATTTTTGTAATGCCTTGGCAATTAGCTTGTTATCAAAATGAGTGCCCACGTCACTGATGATGACTCTTGGTGCTCCAAATTGAGTAAAGATGTTATTGTGAAGGAATTTGAGCACAGTTTTAGTCATTCCTCGGTGTGGCAATCGCTTCAAACCACTTAGATACGTAGTCCACAGTAAGCAAAATATACAAGTCTCTAAATGGTTACAAGAGCTTAGCAGGGAATACTGGGATATTGAAATTTGTTTGCGGGAGAATCTCCATGAAAGCATTCACAATAAACTCATCTCGGTGTTGTACATATGCAAAGAAGATCTTCAACTTACTGGTTAGTTGCTCGACATGCTCTTGAGTGTGCTTGGTGACCTCCTTTAGGGCATCTAGCTTTGCCCTAACATCTGGATTTGCATCAGCACGAGAAGTGTTCTCCTCTTTCTCTTTTCCCTTGTTTTCCTTGAATCCAAGTAACATAGGAATCTTGGCCTTTGCAATACTGACAGGCCAGGCAATATCTCATCAAATTGTTCCTCGAGCACCTTCTTCTTACGGTAGAGAGCTGTAATAAGGTTTGGAAATACCAAGGCACTGTCAGGTCTCTTCAGACATGTATGAACTTATTCCACAATGAGTTTGCCTATGTCAACTTAATGCCCTACTAAAATAAAGTGCAACAGAAGCATCTTTTGCAATGAAACAGTGGTGTTATGGGTAGTAGGGAAAAACTTGGGCTTATTGAAGTTATTCCACAACTTGGCCCTTGGCTGTAGCCTCTCTCGGTCCACCGTTCGTTGGCTCACTTGCTAGCCCTTCCACTGTGTGTTGGAAAAACAAAGGTCTTCCAAAATACCATGATAAGTTTCATTGTCTGTCTCTTTCGTGAAAGTGGTGTGGTTATCTATAACATCCTGCAAATAAAAATATCTATTAATAGCTGAAGAAGTAAAACGAATAGAAATACCATGAACCACCACGGCATACTGATACGGATTAGTTATGTTAGCATAGAATTCTTTTACCGGAGACGCGTTCACATTCTCTAGATGCTTGGAAAATTTTGCCACTTGTGCTGGTGTACAATGTCCATTACATCACTGCCAAGGTCTCCATCTTCCTCTTCGGCAAAAACAAAACCCAACTCAAAGAATACTAGATGGTTTTAAGGGTTTGAAACCTTTCTTGTGCTGCTTCATACACGAAACATGATGGAGAGGTTGGAGCCGAGCTAGAGGGACGTGATCTCACCATGGTTAGTTGACAAGAAAAAGAAAAAATGAAAAAGCTCGAAGCTTTTTGGCTACAACTTTTCGGTGCTAAGAAGGGAAGAAGAATAAGAGATGAAAACTAAGTGAAAAAGTGAAAAATATAAGAACAATATAAAAAGTAAAAATGATGGGGGTTATTTAATATGTGGGCAGGGTATGGGAAGGAAAAAGGACAAAAAATAATAAAGTAACCCAAAAGAAACTAAACAATTCAAAAAGGTGAAAAGTTAAAAAGTTTCCCTCCTCTTTTTGTGTTGTTACCGCCCATTTCCTTTTGCTTTCACCATATATTCATCTATTACAGGCTGTGTGGACCATTAATTTTGTAAAGAAAAAATAAATTAATCACTTAAAATAAAATTGAATAAAACAGTAGCAAAGTAAAGTGTTATTTATGCACATAAGTAAATCTAAAATGTTACAACATCTTCAAAATGCTTAGCAATGGGTAAAACTCCTTTATAAGCCTTCAAACGATGGCCGTTGACTTTAAAAATAGATCCATCATCCATATTCTTGATATCCACAGTGCCATGAGGGTAAACATGGTGTACTTTAAATGGTCCTGACCATCGTGACTTCACTTTTCCAGGGAAGAGCTTAAGCCTCGAGTTAAACAAGAGCACCTACCGGCCAATATGAAAATACCGTGGAAAAAGCATTCAATCATGCCACTTCTTGGTTTTTTATTTGTAAATCTTGGAAATTTCATATGATTGTGCTCGAAAAGCTTCTATTTCATTCAGATCGAGTAACCTTTGCTCCCCAACTAATTGTGCGTTGAAGTTTAGCTTCTTGATCGCCCAATATGCCTTATGTTATAATTCCACAGGTAGGTGACAAGCTTTCCTATATACCATCTTGAAAGGTGACATTTCCAAAGGTTTTTTAAATGACGTTCGATAAGCCCAGAGCACTTCGTCCAGCTTGGGGGACCAGTCCTTCATTCTAGGGTTCACTACCTTCTCTAGGATTTGCTAAATTTCTCGATTGGACATTTTAGCTTGCCCATTGGTTTATGGGTGATATGTTGTGGCAATCTTATGTCGCACTCCATATTTTTGTAATGCCTTGGCAATTAGCTTGTTATCAAAATGAGTGCCCACGTCACTGATGATGACTCTTGGTGCTCCAAATTGAGTAAAGATGTTATTGTGAAGGAATTTGAGCACAGTTTTAGTCATTCCTCGGTGTGGCAATCGCTTCAAACCACTTAGATACGTAGTCCACAGTAAGCAAAATATACAAGTCTCCAAATGGTTACAAGAGCTTAGCAGGGAATACTGGGATATTGAAATTTGTTTGCGGGAGAATCTCCATGAAAGCATTCACAATAAACTCATCTCGGTGTTGTACATATGCAAAGAAGATCTTCAACTTACTGGTTAGTTGCTCGACATGCTCTTGAGTGTGCTTGGTGACCTCCTTTAGGGCATCTAGCTTTGCCCTAACATCTGGATTTGCATCAGCACGAGAAGTGTTCTCCTCTTTCTCTTTTCCCTTGGTTTCCTTGAATCCAAGTAACATAGGAATCTTGGCCTTTGCAATACTGACAGGCCAGGCAATATCTCATCAAATTGTTCCTCGAGCACCTTCTTCTTACGGTAGAGAGCTGTAATAAGGTTTGGAAATACCAAGGCACTGTCAGGTCTCTTCAGACATGTATGAACTTATTCCACAATGAGTTTGCCTATGTCAATAGAATGCCCTACTAAAATAGAGTGCAACAGAAGCATCTTTTGCAATGAAACAGTGGTGTTATGGGTAGTAGGGAAAAACTTGGGCTTATTGAAGATATTCCACAACTTGGCCCTTGGCTGTAGCCTCTCTCGGTCCACCGTTCGTTGGCTCACTTGCTAGCCCTTCCACTGTGTGTTGGAAAAACAAAGGTCTTCCAAAATACCATGATAAGTTTCATTGTCTATCTCTTTCGTGAAAGTGGTGTGGTTATCTATAACATCCTGCAAATAAAAATATCTATTAATAGCTGAAGAAGTAAAACGAATAGAAATACCATGAACTACCACGGCATACTGATACGGATTAGTTATGTTAGCATAGAATTCTTTTACCGGAGACGCGTTCACATTCTCTAGATGCTTGGAAAATTTTGCCACTTGTGCTGGTGTACAATGTCCATTACATCACTGCCAAGGTCGCCATCTTCCTCTTCGGCAAAAACAAAACCCAACTCAAAGAATACTAGATGGTTTTAAGAGTTTGAAACCTTTCTTGTGCTGCTTCATACACGAAACATGATGGAGAGGTTGGAGCCGAGCTAGAGGGACGTGATCTCACCATGGTTAGTTGACAAGAAAAAGAAAAAATGAAAAAGCTCGAAGCTTTTTGGCTACAACTTTTCGGTGCTAAGAAGGGAAGAAGAATAAGAGATGAAAACTAAGTGAAAAAGTGAAAAATATAAGAACAATATAAAAAGTAAAAATGATGGGGGTTATTTAATATGTGGGCAGGGTATGGGAAGGAAAAAGGACAAAAAATAATAAAGTAACCCAAAAGAAACTAAACAATTCAAAAAGGTGAAAAGTTAAAAGTTTCCCTCCTCTTTTTGTGTTGTTACCGCCCATTTCCTTTTGCTTTCACCATATATTCATCTATTACAGGCTGTGTGGACCATTAATTTTGTAAAGAAAAATAAATTAATCACTTAAAATAAAATTGAATAAAACAGTAGCAAAGTAAAGTGTTATTTATGCACATAAGTAAATCTAAAATGTTACAACATCTTCAAAATGCTTAGCAATGGGTAAAACTCCTTTATAAGCCTTCAAACGATGGCCGTTGACTTTAAAAATAGATCCATCATCCATATTCTTGATATCCACAGTGCCATGAGGGTAAACATGGTGTACTTTAAATGGTCCTGACCATCGTGACTTCACTTTTCCAGGGAAGAGCTTAAGCCTCGAGTTAAACAAGAGCACCTACCGGCCAATATGAAAATACCGTGGAAAAAGCATTCAATCATGCCACTTCTTGGTTTTTTATTTGTAAATCTTGGAAATTTCATATGATTGTGCTCGAAAAGCTTCTATTTCATTCAGATCGAGTAACCTTTGCTCCCCAACTAATTGTGCGTTGAAGTTTAGCTTTTTGATCGCCCAATATGCCTTATGTTATAATTCCACAGGTAGGTGACAAGCTTTCCTATATACCATCTTGAAAGGTGACATTTCCAAAGGTTTTTAAATGCCGTTCGATAAGCCCAGAGCACTTCGTCCAGCTTGGGGGACCAGTCCTTCATTCTAGGTTCACTACCTTCTCTAGGATTTGCTAAATTTCTCGATTGGACATTTTAGCTTGCCCATTGGTTTATGGGTGATATGTTGTGGCAATCTTATGTCGCACTCCATATTTTTGTAATGCCTTGGCAATTAGCTTGTTATCAAAATGAGTGCCCACGTCACTGATGATGACTCTTGGTGCTCCAAATTGAGTAAAGATGTTATTGTGAAGGAATTTGAGCACAGTTTTAGTCATTCCTCGGTGTGGCAATCGCTTCAAACCACTTAGATACGTAGTCCACAGTAAGCAAAATATACAAGTCTCTAAATGGTTACAAGAGCTTAGCAGGGAATACTGGGATATTGAAATTTGTTTGCGGGAGAATCTCCATGAAAGCATTCACAATAAACTCATCTCGGTGTTGTACATATGCAAAGAAGATCTTCAACTTACTGGTTAGTTGCTCGACATGCTCTTGAGTGTGCTTGGTGACCTCCTTTAGGGCATCTAGCTTTGCCCTAACATCTGGATTTGCATCAGCACGAGAAGTGTTCTCCTCTTTCTCTTTTCCCTTGTTTTCCTTGAATCCAAGTAACATAGGAATCTTGGCCTTTGCAATACTGACAGGCCAGGCAATATCTCATCAAATTGTTCCTCGAGCACCTTCTTCTTACGGTAGAGAGCTGTAATAAGGTTTGGAAATACCAAGGCACTGTCAGGTCTCTTCAGACATGTATGAACTTATTCCACAATGAGTTTGCCTATGTCAACTTAATGCCCTACTAAAATAAAGTGCAACAGAAGCATCTTTTGCAATGAAACAGTGGTGTTATGGGTAGTAGGGAAAAACTTGGGCTTATTGAAGTTATTCCACAACTTGGCCCTTGGCTGTAGCCTCTCTCGGTCCACCGTTCGTTGGCTCACTTGCTAGCCCTTCCACTGTGTGTTGGAAAAACAAAGGTCTTCCAAAATACCATGATAAGTTTCATTGTCTGTCTCTTTCGTGAAAGTGGTGTGGTTATCTATAACATCCTGCAAATAAAAATATCTATTAATAGCTGAAGAAGTAAAACGAATAGAAATACCATGAACCACCACGGCATACTGATACGGATTAGTTATGTTAGCATAGAATTCTTTTACCGGAGACGCGTTCACATTCTCTAGATGCTTGGAAAATTTTGCCACTTGTGCTGGTGTACAATGTCCATTACATCACTGCCAAGGTCTCCATCTTCCTCTTCGGCAAAAACAAAACCCAACTCAAAGAATACTAGATGGTTTTAAGGGTTTGAAACCTTTCTTGTGCTGCTTCATACACGAAACATGATGGAGAGGTTGGAGCCGAGCTAGAGGGACGTGATCTCACCATGGTTAGTTGACAAGAAAAAGAAAAAATGAAAAAGCTCGAAGCTTTTTGGCTACAACTTTTCGGTGCTAAGAAGGGAAGAAGAATAAGAGATGAAAACTAAGTGAAAAAGTGAAAAATATAAGAACAATATAAAAAGTAAAAATGATGGGGGTTATTTAATATGTGGGCAGGGTATGGGAAGGAAAAAGGACAAAAAATAATAAAGTAACCCAAAAGAAACTAAACAATTCAAAAAGGTGAAAAGTTAAAAAGTTTCCCTCCTCTTTTTGTGTTGTTACCGCCCATTTCCTTTTGCTTTCACCATATATTCATCTATTACAGGCTGTGGGACCATTAATTTTGTAAAGAAAAAATAAATTAATCACTTAAAATAAAATTGAATAAAACAGTAGCAAAGTAAAGTGTTATTTATGCACATAAGTAAATCTAAAATGTTACAACATCTTCAAAATGCTTAGCAATGGGTAAAACTCCTTTATAAGCCTTCAAACGATGGCCGTTGACTTTAAAAATAGATCCATCATCCATATTCTTGATATCCACAGTGCCATGAGGGTAAACATGGTGTACTTTAAATGGTCCTGACCATCGTGACTTCACTTTTCCAGGGAAGAGCTTAAGCCTCGAGTTAAACAAGAGCACCTACCGGCCAATATGAAAATACCGTGGAAAAAGCATTCAATCATGCCACTTCTTGGTTTTTTATTTGTAAATCTTGGAAATTTCATATGATTGTGCTCGAAAAGCTTCTATTTCATTCAGATCGAGTAACCTTTTCTCCCCAACTAATTGTGCGTTGAAGTTTAGCTTCTTGATCGCCCAATATGCCTTATGTTATAATTCCACAGGTAGGTGACAAGCTTTCCTATATACCATCTTGAAAGGTGACATTTCCAAAGGTTTTTTAAATGCCGTTCGATAAGCCCAGAGCACTTCGTCCAGCTTGGGGGACCAGTCCTTCATTCTAGGGTTCACTACCTTCTCTAGGATTTGCTAAATTTCTCGATTGGACATTTTAGCTTGCCCATTGGTTTATGGGTGATATGTTGTGGCAATCTTATGTCGCACTCCATATTTTTGTAATGCCTTGGCAATTAGCTTGTTATCAAAATGAGTGCCCACGTCACTGATGATGACTCTTGGTGCTCCAAATTGAGTAAAGATGTTATTGTGAAGGAATTTGAGCACAGTTTTAGTCATTCCTCGGTGTGGCAATCGCTTCAAACCACTTAGATACGTAGTCCACAGTAAGCAAAATATACAAGTCTCCAAATGGTTACAAGAGCTTAGCAGGGAATACTGGGATATTGAAATTTGTTTGCGGGAGAATCTCCATGAAAGCATTCACAATAAACTCATCTCGGTGTTGTACATATGCAAAGAAGATCTTCAACTTACTGGTTAGTTGCTCGACATGCTCTTGAGTGTGCTTGGTGACCTCCTTTAGGGCATCTAGCTTTGCCCTAACATCTGGATTTGCATCAGCACGAGAAGTGTTCTCCTCTTTCTCTTTTCCCTTGGTTTCCTTGAATCCAAGTAACATAGGAATCTTGGCCTTTGCAATACTGACAGGCCAGGCAATATCTCATCAAATTGTTCCTCGAGCACCTTCTTCTTACGGTAGAGAGCTGTAATAAGGTTTGGAAATACCAAGGCACTGTCAGGTCTCTTCAGACATGTATGAACTTATTCCACAATGAGTTTGCCTATGTCAACTTAATGCCCTACTAAAATAGAGTGCAACAGAAGCATCTTTTGCAATGAAACAGTGGTGTTATGGGTAGTAGGGAAAAACTTGGGCTTATTGAAGTTATTCCACAACTTGGCCCTTGGCTGTAGCCTCTCTCGGTCCACCGTTCGTTGGCTCACTTGCTAGCCCTTCCACTGTGTGTTGGAAAAACAAAGGTCTTCCAAAATACCATGATAAGTTTCATTGTCTGTCTCTTTCGTGAAAGTGGTGTGGTTATCTATAACATCCTGCAAATAAAAATATCTATTAATAGCTGAAGAAGTAAAACGAATAGAAATACCATGAACCACCACGGCATACTGATACGGATTAGTTATGTTAGCATAGAATTCTTTTACCGGAGACGCGTTCACATTCTCTAGATGCTTGGAAAATTTTGCCACTTGTGCTGGTGTACAATGTCCATTACATCACTGCCAAGGTCTCCATCTTCCTCTTCGGCAAAACAAACCCAACTCAAAGAATACTAGATGGTTTTAAGGGTTTGAAACCTTTCTTGTGCTGCTTCATACACGAAACATGATGGAGAGGTTGGAGCCGAGCTAGAGGGACGTGATCTCACCATGGTTAGTTGACAAGAAAAAGAAAAAATGAAAAAGCTCGAAGCTTTTTGGCTACAACTTTTCGGTGCTAAGAAGGAAAGAAGAATAAGAGATGAAAACTAAGTGAAAAAGTGAAAAATATAAGAACAATATAAAAAGTAAAAATGATGGGGGTTATTTAATATGTGGGCAGGGTATGGGAAGGAAAAAGGACAAAAAATAATAAAGTAACCCAAAAGAAACTAAACAATTCAAAAAGGTGAAAAGTTAAAAAGTTTCCCTCCTCTTTTTGTGTTGTTACCGCCCATTTCCTTTTGTTTTCACCATATATTCATCTATTACAGGCTGTGTGGACCATTAATTTTGTAAAGAAAAAATAAATTAATCACTTAAAATAAAATTGAATAAAACAGTAGCAAAGTAAAGTGTTATTTATGCACATAAGTAAATCTAAAATGTTACAACATCTTCAAAATGCTTAGCAATGGGTAAAACTCCTTTATAAGCCTTCAAACGATGGCCGTTGACTTTAAAAATAGATCCATCATCCATATTCTTGATATCCACAGTGCCATGAGGGTAAACATGGTGTACTTTAAATGGTCCTGACCATCGTGACTTCACTTTTCCAGGGAAGAGCTTAAGCCTCGAGTTAAACAAGAGCACCTACCGGCCAATATGAAAATACCGTGGAAAAAGCATTCAATCATGCCACTTCTTGGTTTTTTATTTGTAAATCTTGGAAATTTCATATGATTGTGCTCGAAAAGCTTCTATTTCATTCAGATCGAGTAACCTTTGCTCCCCAACTAATTGTGCGTTGAAGTTTAGCTTCTTGATCGCCCAATATGCCTTATGTTATAATTCCACAGGTAGGTGACAAGCTTTCCTATATACCATCTTGAAAGGTGACATTTCCAAAGGTTTTTTAAATGCCGTTCGATAAGCCCAGAGCACTTCGTCCAGCTTGGGGGACCAGTCCTTCATTCTAGGGTTCACTACCTTCTCTAGGATTTGCTAAATTTCTCGATTGGACATTTTAGCTTGCCCATTGGTTTATGGGTGATATGTTGTGGCAATCTTATGTCGCACTCCATATTTTTGTAATGCCTTGGCAATTAGCTTGTTATCAAAATGAGTGCCCACGTCACTGATGATGACTCTTGGTGCTCCAAATTGAGTAAAGATGTTATTGTGAAGGAATTTGAGCACAGTTTTAGTCATTCCTCGGTGTGGCAATCGCTTCAAACCACTTAGATACGTAGTCCACAGTAAGCAAAATATACAAGTCTCCAAAAGAATATGGGAACGGTCCCATGAAGTCAATGCCCCAAACGTCAAAGAGCTCTATCTCCAAAATATTTTGTAATGGCATTTCGTGTTGTCTGGAGATGTTCCCTGTGCATTGGCATCTATCACATCTTTGCAAAATTTGTGAGCATCCTTGAATAGTGACAGCCAGTAAAATCCTGATTTGAGGACCTTACCAACAGTCCGTACACCTCCGCAATACCCTCCACAGGGAGCTGTGTGGCAATGGAGTAGCATGTCATTTTGCTTTTCTTTAGGGACACATCGTCAAATCATTTGATCGGCATATTATTTAAACAAATACGGCCGTCCCAAAAATAGAACTTGGCATTATGCTAAAACTTTGTCTTACCCTAGATGTTTAATTCATAAGGAAAAATACCACTAACAAGAAAATTAACAATGTAAGTGTACCACGGGATTTCCGTGGCATAAAAAATTTTCTCATCAGGGAATTCCTCTTTAATATCTAAAATGTCATGGCATTCTGAAATGTTCTCTAGCCTAGATAAATGATTTGCAACCTGGTTCTCAGTACCTTTCCTATATGTTACCTTTAAGTCAAATTCTTGCAGTAGTAATATCCACCTAATGAGTCTAGGCTTGGCATCTCTCTTGTTCACTAAGTATTTTATAGTTGAGTGATCAGTGTGAACTAGGACTTTGGTGCCTATCAAGTATAGCCTAAACTTATAAAATGCAAATACCACGACAAGTAATTCTTTCTCAGTGGCAATATAGTTCAATTTTACTTCATTCAAGGTACGACTAGCATAATATATAACATGAAATTTTTTTACCTTTACGTTGCCCAAGCACAGCTCCCACGATAAAATCGCTTGTATTACACATTATTTCGAATGATGACGTCCAATCTAGGGGAACCACGATAGGAGCAGAGATAAGTCTTTGTTTCAGCTCGGTGAATACACCATGAC
Organism: Hibiscus syriacus; assembly: GCF_006381635.1. Lineage (NCBI taxonomy): Eukaryota > Viridiplantae > Streptophyta > Magnoliopsida > Malvales > Malvaceae > Hibiscus > Hibiscus syriacus. The sequence goes on from NW_024063037.1 coordinate 145,111, forward strand.
AATTTTGATCAAACACAAATGGCTTATTTTGTTGAATTAGGGTACATAAGGGCTTGGATATAGTGGAGAAGTCCTTGATAAATCTTCTATAAAACCCAACATGTCCAAGGAAACTCATAATGCCTTTGACAGAAGTTGGTAGGGATAGCTTCTCGATCACCTCGATTTTGGCTTTATCCATTTCATTGCCCTTTTTAGAGATCTTATGGCCTAGAACAATGCCTTCGGTCATAATGAAGTGACGCTTTTCCCAATTCAGAACGAGATCGACCTTCTCACATCGTTTGAGTACCTTTTCCAAATTGTTGAGGCATTTTTCGAAGTCATCTCCAGACACAGAGAAGTCATCCATAAACATGTCAAGAAAATCCTCAACCATGTCAGCAAATATGTCTTACATGCAGCGCTGAAAGGTTGCCGGGGCATTACAGAGTCCAAAAGGCATTCTTCGAAAAGCATAAGTGCCATAGGGTCACGTGAACATTGTCTTCTCTTGGTCCTCAAGAGCGATGGCAATTTGATTATACCCCAGATATCTGTCCAAGAAACAGTATTATGCCTCGCCAGCTAGTTGATCCAACATTTGATCAATGAACAACAAAGGGAAGTAATCCTTCTTGGTGGCCTTGTTGAGTTTGCGGTAGTCCATACATATTCGCCACCCAATGACAGTGCGTGTTAGTAACTGCTCATTGTCTTCACTTGTCACCATGGTCATGCCTCCCTTCTTTGGCACACATTGGACGGGACTCACCCAAGAACTATCACAAATGGGGTAAATCACTCCAGCATCAAGCCACTTGAGAATTTCTTTCATCACAACTTGCTTCATGATTGGGTTTAATCTTCGTTGTGGTTCCATAGATTTTCCATAGTATTCTTTTAGCAAGATTTTGTGCATACAAATGGTTAGACTTATTCCCTTCAGATCTGCCATCGTCCATCTTAACACTCTCTTGTTCTGTGACAAAACACTTAGCAGACAACATTCTTGGTTAGAAGTAAGGGCAGATGAAATTATCACAGGTAAAGTTTCATCACTACCCAGATAAGCATATTGAAGATTCTGTGACAAATTCTTTAACTCTAGGGTAAGTGCATACTGTAATGAGGGCTTAGGAGGAACAAACTCATCGAAATTCACAAGTTCAAAATGCATACCTGGGCTAGCTATAAGGAAGCTAGCCTGTTTCTCCTTGAAAGAAAAATCATTACACATTTTGGCATTTAATTCTTTAAATAGCCTCTCATAAGTTTCAGGTGAATGAGATTGTCATGGAAAAATTGATATGCATCTCTTTCTATAAATGAATCCACTTATAAAATGCTTTGGAATTCTTTAGAATCGTCCATGTATTTGAGAGAACGGAAGACATTCACAGTGACACATCAATCGACCACTCTCATGGTCAGCTCACCCTTCTCGCAGTCGATAAGAATGTGACCGGTAGCTAGAAAGGGTCTCTCCAAAATTATGGGTGTTGTGGAATCGACCTCACAGTCCAGAATAAGAAAGTCTACTGGAAATATGAACTTGTCAACACGTAAAATGACATCCTCAATTCGCCCTTTGAGACGAACATGTGAACGATCAGCTAATTGCAAGATAACCGAGGTGGGTCTTGCATTTCCTATTCCAAGCTTCACAAAATTGACTTAGGCATTAAGTTCACGCTTGAGCCAATGTCACATAGTGCCTTCCCAACATATTTGTCTCCTATCGAACATGGAATGATAAAATTTCTTGGATCTTATCTTTTTGGTGGCAGCTTGCTTAAGGCAGAGCAATATTCTTTTGCCATGGCAATTGTCTCGTATTGCTCAGCCTTTATTTTCTTGGTAACAATCTCCTTGAGGAATTTAGCATATGTCGATATTTGTTCCATAGCTTTCAGAAAAGGAACATTGATATGAAGTTGACTCAGAATGTCAACAACTTTTTGAATTGAATATCATCGTTATGCTTCTTCAGTCTTTACGGGAAATGAGGTGGGGGATTGACTTTCTATACTGAAGGGTGGGAACAGTGTTTGCCTTGGCATTTTTGTTTGCTCCTTCAGTCACTTTACTTGATGAACCCTCATCCTTATCCTCTTCCACTAGTGTTTCTTCTAGTAATTCTTGATCAGCTTGCACGGTTACAGGGGGTAAATCATTATTCTGTCTTCCCCCAAACTTATCTTCTACATTGATTTGGGTACCACTCCATAGAGTTAGTATACTGCATTGTTCTTTTCCATGAGGTTTTGTGACTTCAGTGTCACTCGGCATATGACCTGGTCGTTATTCTTGTAATGTCGCAGCAATTTGAACAACCTAACCCTCCAATGTCCTCAGAGATGAACTGTGTCTATGAATCAAGGCTCATTGATTTTTTATAGAGGTTGCATGGTCTTGCAGCATGGTCTTCGTAGTTGCTATGAACTCTTGTATTTTGGCCTCTAAAAACTTGTGTTAGATGGAGATGGCCCTCCCTTGTGAGAATTATTCCATGGCATATTCGTTTGAAAACCTTGGGAGTCATTGAAATTCTACCGCCAAACTAGTTGATTAGTATTGTTGGTTCCTTAATTTCCCCATGAAAAGTTTGGATGTTAACACCATCCAGAATAGGGGTTGTTGTTACCTTGATTATAGTTTCCCACATAGTTGATGGATTCTTGATTAGTCGGGCACTCACTCTTATGGTGATTATCATGGCACAATAAACATGTTGAATTGGTTGCATTTACTTCTCTCACCTCGCTTGGTCTTTGCCAATTCTTTAACATATTGGTGATAGCAGCAAGTTGGACGGACACCGAATCCTTAGCGTATAGCTTAAATACTCCATGTGATTTTCGCCCAAGTCCAAGCCTTGTAGATGGAAATTTATAATCGTTGTTGGCAATCCTATCCAGTATGTCAAATGCCTTTGTAGGTGATTTGTCAAGTAATGTCCCATTTGCCGAGACATCTAGCATCATCCTCGTGGGTGCATTAACTCTGTTATAGAACATCACCACTTGCATCCAATCTTGAAAACATTATTTGAACATTTACGAAGCAATCCTTTATACCGATCCCAACATTCATACAATGATTCGTCATCAGCTTTATGAAAAGAAGCGATGTTGTTCCTCAGTTGGGTGTTCATGTTTAGAGGATTATACCGTATAATTCTTTTTTTGCACAGATCAGTCCAGGACTCCATTGAACCCGCTGGAACGCTACTCAATCAAGCCCTTGCTCGGTTACGCAGAGAATATGGAAATAACTTTAACTTCAATACATATTCGTGAACTCCTTGTTGACGAAAAGAATCCCACACCTCCAATAAGTTAAGAATATATTGTCTAGCATCTTCATTTGGCATGCCCCCAAATTGCCCTATAAAATTTAACATATTGAAAATGACAGGTTTGAACTCGAAATAAACAGCCTGAATCTCTGGTGCCACAATTCTAGGATTTAAGTCATATAAGATAGGGTTTAAGTGATCACGAATGGCACGAGGTCTGGCTATATTCCTAGCATTTCGAATTGCCTCGGCATTCTGATCTTCCTCATGATCAATGCCTTGATTTCCGATTTGATACATATTTGCACGTTGAACAAGCTTTCTTCGTCTAAAAATCCTCTCGATCTCAGGTTCAACCGGTTCTAATGGCTCGTTAGAGTGTCTTCTAGTCAAACACCAAGAAAAACTTGAAAAAGATAAGGAAAATAAAAAGTAAAACTATATAAAAAAAATATTAAAATATAAATGCTATGACAAAACCAATTAACTTCCAGTTGTCAATCCCAGGTAACAGCACAAAAAACTTGTTTGTGTGTTGCGAGTACTATAATTGATCGTGAAAATATGTGTAAATATACAAAATTGAACAAGTAATACAGTGATGAGTGAGTATCATATCCACATGGATTGGAGGAAATTGATAAGTTCAATAAAAGCAATCTACTTTACTTAAGTATAGTTAGTGATGGTATGTACAAATGAGAATGTTGTGGCAAAATGAAATGGATGTTGAGGAAATGGAATGGTAGTGTGATGTGGAAACAAATGGATATGTCATGGCAAGTTATATTGTGTTCAGTGCAAACAAATAAAAATGTAAATGCAAAGTAAAATGTAAATGTTGGATTTAATTATTGGGACTTTAACTTCCTCACACGACAAGCTACTATGGGAATGAAAGATAGGGGTCACTTGGGAAGTTTAAGACTACTTCTCAGAATGGTCTTACTTCTATGCCTTATCTTCTTGACAGAGTTTACTAAGAGTGCCCTATGATATCTCTAGTTAAGGGATTCAACAATTTGAAGATGCCTTGGCAAACCGCTTGGCGTTAGCTACTGCAGGGATCCTATTGGTCCAGATAATAGGATATGTCACGACAATACCTTTTTGTGGCAGCATTAACATCTAACCTCTCAATCATGTACTACTCCTTTTAGTCGACTGAAATCCTAGCCTTATCTTTAAGGTAGATTAGGCCTAGTTACTATCTAGAACCCCTTGCTTATGTGGTTCATCCCTAGTTTCTCTCGAATACGAAGGATGTGATACTTAGTCATTCTCTCGAACACTAAGTAATATCCTAAGGAATGGTTACTCTCATAGCTCATACAATCTTAAGGCATTAAACTCGATAAACAAAACAGATAATAACATACAAAAATAACCATTCATTAAAATAAAACTTAAATATCCAAAATGAACTCTCACCAAAATAAGACTAGTTCATGGTGGGGTTTGAATATTTCAAGCACAAAGCAAGAAGTTAATCTGTTCCTTACAACCCAGATGATAAATATGAAAGCAAAGAGTAAAGGAAAGTAGGAAAAGCCTTCGACGTGTACTGTCAGAGCTTCCCTCGGCCACCACGGACTGTCCCAGTAGGCTAGCTCCTCTCGGACGACTAGTTCGCCACTCCCTCTATGCTTGTCAACAAAGGAATGCCATGGCAAATAGGATAGGTGGAGAAAAGAGAGACCTTTTCCTTCAAATTTTCTAGCTCAAAGTAGCGTGTGTAAAAGTCTTTTTGCAAGGTGGCTTCATCTCCTATTTATATGGGATAATAAACCTAGGAATTTGTGTTGAAATTCATAGGATACCCCAAATCATGCTTCATTCACGTAAAGGTGAGCAGAGGTGGTAGTAGTCCCCTTGGTCAGCTGGCAGTGGTCCAGCCTAGGAGGCTGGCTGAATACCTGACAAGATTAGGCTGTAGTAGGTTGAGGTCCAGCAGAATCAGCTACAGTAGGGCATGATCCAGCAGGATCAGCTACAGCAGTGCATGGTCCTCTACAGGAAGGTGTCTCCTCACGGGTAGAGATCACGTGAAGACAAGGACAGCTGGCTCTGAAAATTATCTTCTTTCATTTTGTTCGCTCTCGAAATGTCAACCGAATCGGCATTTGCATTCTTCTCATCATGTCCCGACATTTCCCTTTTTCTTTTCCTTGCTCCCAAATCCTGCACATCACCAAACAAACACCTTCCCCATAAAGTAGCACCGATTACAAAATAAAATTTCGTGACAAACATAATTCCACCACATGAAACTATATGCTCCTAAATGGATTTATATGATCCTATATGGGCTCTTAGACAGTCAATAACTTAAGTGAAAAGGTCCCAAATATGACCTTTTAACGGAGTTATCATCCTTAATTTCACCTTTATCCACTTGTTCAATCTTTGCAAAAAACTTATCATCTTTCTTTTGAAATTCCCTAATTTGATCCAAAAGTAAAGGTTTTAACTTCAACTCAGCTACTAGAGAACTATTTTCCTTCAATGCGAGTCGGGTATCTAACACACGTAGAGCTGCAAAAGTCTTTTGGCTAAAAGCATCCGCTACCACGTTAGCTTTTATGGGATAATAATTTATTATCGCTTCGTAGTCTTTAAGTAGCTTGATCCACCTTATTTGTCTTAGGTTAATCTCTTTTTGAGTTAACAAATACTTCAAAATTTTGTGATATGTGTAAATGTAGCAACGCTCACCATATAAATAGTGGCGCTAAATCTTCAGTGCAAATACCATAACTGCTAACCATGATCATGTGTCGGATAGTTCTTCTCATGGGATTTAAGTTGTCTCGAAGCATATGCGACTACTTTTCCATCTTGTATTAATACACACCCCAGACCATTATGGGAAGTATCGCTAAAAATAGTAAAATCCTTGTTCGATTCTAGTTGCACTAACACTGGAGCCTCTGTCAAAATTTTTTTCAATGCTTCAAAACTATTTTGACAATCAGGGGTCCAAGCAAAAGACAATTATTTTCTTAACAACTTGGTCAAAGTAAAAGATATCATCGAGAAGTTCTTAACAAACCTCCAATAATAACCTGTAAAACCTAGGAAACTTTGAACTTCTGACACATTATTCGGAATTCCCCAATCTAAAACAACTTTTACCTTCTGAGGATCCACCCGAATCCCCTCTGCAGAAACCACATGTCTGAGAAACATTATTTTTTATTGCCAAAACTCACATTTAGACAGTTTAGCATAAAGCCTCTTATCTCGCAATGTTTGAAGAATCACCCACAGATGAGCGTCATGCTCCTCATTTTTCGTTGAATACATCAAGATATCGTCAATGAAGATGACTACGAACTGATCAAGATAGGGCTAAAATATTCTATTCATGAGGTCAATAAACACAACAGGTGCATTCGTTAACTCAAACGGCATAACTACAAATTCATAATGACCATACCACGTCCTAAAAGTTGTCTTTGCAATGTCCTTCTCTTGAATCTTCAACTGGTGATAACCAGAATACAAATCAATCTTGGAAGCTCCCTTTAGTTGATCAAACAAATCATCGATTCTTGGGATAGGATACTTATTCTCTATGGTCACCTTTTTGAGTTATCGTTAATCAATATAGAGATGCATAGATCCATCTTTCTTCTTTACAAATAGAACCAGCGCACCCCAAGGCGAAACATTGGGTCTAATGAATCCTTTATCTAAACGCTCTTGCAGCTGATTCTTTAACTCACTCAGTTCTTTCAGAGCCATTCTGTAAGGAGCCATCGAAATTGGTGTTGATCCTGGAAAAAGCTCAATCTGAAACTCTATCTCCCTATTAGGAGATAATCCTGATAATTCCTCAGGAAATACTTCTGGAAACTCTCGGATAGTCGGAATATCTTCCAATCTTCTTCCCTTAGCTCGAATATCAATTACATTAGTGATGAAAGCTTGACATCCTTGTAACATTAACTTCTTAGCCGACATCACTGATATCACATTAGCTAAGGGATTGAGTCTCTCGCAGAGTATACTAACTTCCGATCCATCAAACTTCTCAACACAACTCGCTTTAATCGACATTCAACATTGGCGTGATAATGATACAACCAATCTATTCCTAAGATAACCTCAAACTCATCAAAGGATAATTCCATTAGATTAGCAGAGAATTCAATTCCCTGAATCCTTATAGGACACCATCGACAAATTTGTTTAACCCGAGAACTATGCCTTAATGGGTTAGTCACAATCACCTCACTATTAATAGGTTCTAACTGAATTCTTAAATCTTTCACTAATTTATTACTAACATAAGAGTAATTCGATCTCGGATCAATCAAAACTAAAACAGGTAGACCAGCTAACTGAAAGTACTTGTGATGATTTCAGGATATCACAATCTTCACTGGTGTTAAGGTTGTACACTCGAGTAGTAGAGCGCACTTTAAGTTGAGTTGTTGACTCGAACTGATTTCTTTCTCGAACTCTTCCTCTACCTCTCAGAGGTGCATCAGTGGATCTTTCTGTTTGAGCAGGCTCTCCGATTATCACTGGGAAGTCCCAAATAAAATGTTCTTCCTCTCCACACTTAAAACAAGCTGCTGAGACTCTTCGATATACGCCACTATGATGTTTTCCACAATGCTGACATTGACTAGACTTTTTCACTCCTGATTCCACTGATTGAGTTTGTCTAGCTCTTCCAGAACTGAATCATCTACCTGAGGATGCACTTGACTCTGATCTAGTCTGAGGTCGAAAACTCAAACCTCGACTTTTCTTCGATTGTGATGCACTTGACAAGGCACGAGCTTTCTTATTCCATTGAGTCTTTTTCTCCCCAAATCTCTCATTTTGAGCTCATTCCAAGGCTTTGGCTCGATTCACTACTTTAAAATGAAGAAAGATTTAGTGCTAACAATAACTTTTTCAATTGAGGGCGTAAACCCTTCACAAACCAATCACATGAGTATTTTTCCGTAGGGACCAACTCTACTAAAAATCTACTCAACTTGTAGAACTCACACTCGTACTCATACACAGTGCGATTCCCTTGCTTCAAATTCATAAATTCTAGTTTCATCTTACGGATGAATTGATCCCCGATGTATTTGTTCTTAAACCCATCCAGAAAGAGCGACCATGTCACCTGGTCCTTTGTAGCTCGCATCATCACATTCGTCCACCATATTCTGGCTTGACCTCTTAGTTATGAAACTACCCCATTAGCTTCTCAATTTCAGAACAATGGAGACTCTATAGCATAATCTTAATGTCATTAAGCCACATATCAACAACAATGGGACCTTCCTCAGTTTATCCTTTAAATTCAGGTGCTCCCAAACTTCTAAGCTCCTTAGCCACATTCATCTTAGGAGCTGAGGCAGTAGACGGTTGGAAACAAGTTAGAAACTTGTCCAACGTCTGGAAAAATGTCCCTTGGTCTTGTATAGGCATTCCCTGTGGCACATGTTCCTCACCTTGCCTACTTGGGGTTGGTGAGTTACTACTACCTTCATTTCTATCTCCCGCTTCACTTCGGGAGCCCTCAAAGTCCGACATTTAGCAAGATCAAATCATTATTTATTTAGTAAGGACAACATACTAATTACCTTATCAGATCAGAAAGACTTAACTCTTAGTTGACATGTACACTTTTTAAAACCAAACACGACCTTATTTCGAACTTAAAATCAATTAAACCATAGCTCTAATACCATTAAATATAACACTCCTAACTAGTACCCAACTCGGATACGAGTCCGAGGTGTCACATTGACTTTTCAAATCATTGACTATTAAAAACTAGGGAAAATTTAAACTTTTTATTGGTATTAAAATGGTGGAACCCTTGAATTAAAGTAAATAATAAAAACTCACACTCATATTCACACACTTAATAATTTACAATAAATACAAAAAGTATAAGTTTACAAAATAGATCAGGGCATTTTAATTTACAACGTATAGTATATGCCAACAATATTACCAAAATAAAGAACCTACATTCAAATAAATCTGATCTGACCCTCCTCAAGAGTATGATGTCCTCTTCTAACTTTAATCTTCTCTTTTCTTCGAACCTACGAATGAAACAATCACACGCTAAATCATCTACTTAGTGAGGCAATTACGAGTCAAATAAAACTTTGTAGATTGAAATTTTTATTCATTTCATAGAAACATTTCATAACTAATTCAAATTGCTTTTCATAACAAGAATACATTCTTTTATACTTTGTTCGGCTTATATAACTTAGTTTTCAAATGCCCAATGTATATTACTGAGAACTCTAAGTATTTGAGTACACTGAGGTTGTGCACAAATGTTGTCACCACAACTCACATAATTTGCACCGACGTGCCACATATTTGTCCCGAAGGACCACATAGTTTTCTCCTGAAGGAGCACATAGGATTGTCTTGAATGACCACATAAGTTTGTCCCGAAGGACCACATAGAACCCTCGACTCTTTTCATGCCAACTATACCTCTAATTCTCATACATATACCTTGATCTTTTTAACCACATAATTATTTATCATTTCATTATTCAGTGTGTATCTTGTTCACATAGGCACTTTCACATCGAACATTTTTGTATAAGCATATTCACATATCACATTTTCATAATCATATACATATAAGTATCAAAACATAGCTTAAGGAATATAACTTGAATAAAACATTGTAAAAATATATATTTTACATAAAATAAATTGAAAGGTTTTCGATCAAAAACTCTGAGGTGTGTAAAATAAATCCCACGATTTATCTTTAAAACAATGAATGCCCTTTAACAAATAATTTGAAAAATATCATTTTCAATAAAAGGATCGTAATTTAAATATTGACACGAATTCACAACTTCCACCATTTGTGACAATATATAAGCGACAAAGTACCAATTTTGAGCGTTGTGGGGGTGTTTATCCTTCCTCATGCGTAACCGACTCCCGGACCCGTTAAGTCGAGTTTTTGGTAAACGCATACCAATTTTTTGTCTTAAAAAACAATTTTTCTTAAAATTGTTTTAAATGACGTTTTTAGGTATTCAACCTACACAGCCCAAAGGTCAACGGCGACTCCAATTTAAAATTTTCAAATTAATTCAAAATCGCTTATTTTTCAAAATAAACCATAATTGTTTTTTTAAACTTAATTGTTTAAAAAAATAGTTATGACATAACCTCTTCTTTCTACCTCCAGAAAAGAAAAGAAACAGATCAAAGACATGGCAGCTGAAGCAGGAAATAAGGAAGAAGAGATCATGTCAAAGGTGAAAATCACCACCTAAACCCACGTGAAGCCCGGAAAGATGATAGGGAGAAAAGAATGTCAACTAGTCAGATTTGATCTCCCATATCTGGCATTCTATTACAACCAGAAGCTGCAGTTTTACTAGTGTGGGGAGTTGGAAGCGAAGGTGGAGAAACTCAAGGATGGGCTGAGGGTGGTTTTGGAGGAGTTTTATCAGCTGGGAGGCAAGCTTGGAAAAGATGAAGATGGGGTTTTCAGGGTGGATTACGACGATGATATGGACGGCGTCTAGGTGTTGTAAGCCGTCGCCCAAGGGATCGCCGTCAATGAGCTCGCTGCCGATGAAGGCACGAGCTCTCTCAAGGACTTGATACCCTACAATGGTGTCCTCAACTTGGAGGGCTTACACAGGCCTCTATTGTCTGTGCAGGTAAATATGTTTCTTTTAACTTCTAGTTGTTGGTTCATTATATTGATACTGTTAGATCCTACATGCACATCAGAATTTGGCCTGCAATTTTCTTCGGATTGACAAATGAGTACTATATGTAATTAGCTCATTAATCATCACTTAACATTTCTACTAGTTATTTAGATATTTTGTTGAAAATGAAATTGGCTTTATCCATTGAAGGTAGATCCAGATGAAAGGACTAATTGGTGGGTCTAATGCCATGTGAATTTTTAATCTTCTCCATCTGATTTTTCATCCGCCCAAAATTTATTTAATACTTTAGGAGTATTTTATTTTCATCATATAAAATTAAGGATAAAGTATACAAATGTTTATTCACTATAGGATTTATTTTGTTGAGTTGTCATATTATTAAAAGTTATAAAATGTTCATCCGATTATTCGTATATTCCAAACACATCATTTTTTCGTTAAAATATTGATGATCGTCTAAACTGAATGTTAATCTGCCGACTTATATATAATAAAATCATATTTTGATGATGTCTATTGACGTCGTCATTACTTTCAAGAACCGACTCGACGACATAAATCACATAATGTAAACAGAGAATCCACAAAGTACAACTCAAACGGTTATGATATCAAATTTTATCATATCTTAATCAATATGTTAATATCCAGCTTAGATGATTGCCAATTTTTAATAGAAAAATACGAGTTTGGAACACATAAATTATTGAGTTACCATTCTAAAACTTTTAATAGTCATTGATTCAACAAAACAATGAAATCTAATCAAATAACTTTTTATAATTTTTAATACTCAATAAAACAACAATTATAATTGGAGATATTTATATACTTTATCTTAAAATTAGATAATTCTAATCAAAATATTTAAAAGAATATTATTTATCAGTTGATTTAACCTTAAAAGGTTGTTCTATTTTTGTTCGGTTGTGCTCATAATTTCTTATAATTTTCCCAACTCCAGTAGTTAACGAAGTTGAAAGATGGATTGGCAATTGGGTGTGCGTTCAATCACGCCATCCTCGACGGAACCTCGACCTGGCATTTCATGAGCACCTGGGCTCAAATCTGTAGAAGCTCCAACTCGGTTGCCGTCCCACCGTTCCTCGACCGGACCAAAGCCAGAAACACCCGTGTGAAACTGGATCTCTCGCTCCCTCCCAACCCACTAGCCACTTTCAACGGAGATGCCCACCAGCTCAGGGAGAAACTCTGCCCGTTCCCCAAAACCGCCATCGACAAGATCAAGCCCAAAGCTAACTCCCACCCACCAACCCCAGGCTCCAAACCATTCTCCACTTTCCAATCTCTAGCAGTGCACATTTAGCGACACGTGATCCGAGCACGTAACCTTAAACCGAAGACTTCACGGTTATTTGTATCAGGGGAAGAGCGGTGGGAGGAGCATTGATGTGGAGATCACCTTGGAAGCTGCTGCCGTGGAGCAGTTGGAGAAAGACGACGACTTTCTCATGGAAGTCTTGTCCCCCCCCCCCTTTTTTTCCTGCTTCTTATTTAGCATGAACTGGTAGACTAATAAGGGTTCCATTTTCACATCTATTTTGATCAGATAAAAAGCTTGGTCGATTAATGAGAATGAACTGATCTCTATGAATGTGAAAATAATTTCCACCCTTCAATAATATCCGTGTTTATTAAGCTGTTTTCTTTTGTAGAATGTTTAAGGTGTTTGAATTGATTTGTATCGTTAATGCCTTAATTATCCTGACATTCAATAATCTTATTATTTGTTTTTTAAAATAATCACTTATATTACATTTTAATTTCATTTTGATTATTCACCGATTAAAAATTAAGTTTCATTTTGATTATTCACTGATTAAAAATTAGCATAACTACTGTTATAATAATTTTTTTAAATTTTTTTAATAATTATATAATATTATCTTATGATAACATATCAACGTCACCTTTAATTTTTCTAAAAACAAATAACTAAAATAAAATTAAAATATAACGTTAATAATTATTTTAAAAAAATATTAATAATTAAATGACCAAACCAGAACTAAAATGACAGGTGGATGACTAAATAGTTTACCCTTAATATTAACTTTGGATACAAGTTGTTACTGAAATGATTTAAAAGATTTAGTTCATTAATTTTCATGTTATAGTACCAAAAAGTTGTCAAATCAATGAAAACAAGATCAAATTATGTAGTACAATTACCCTAGCCGACTACGTACGGACAAAAACATTTGCAAATAACTAATAATATACAGTCAATCAATCAAAATTTAGAAGAATCGTAAAGGAACAAAACGTGGTGTTTCTTTCCTTTTTTTATACTTGTTGACAAGGCTACAGTCCCTTGCTCCGAGGCTTCTGTAAGATTACTCGATCTTTCTATCCCCATTACTGTCATTTCATGTCTCGCTGTCAGGTTTCCGAGATGGAAGCATCCCACCAGCCACGGTTTCCTTGGTAGTAGCTGTTGACAATTTTGATACAAATAACACCACAGTGAGAAAGAGAGGCAATGGACAGAAATTAGACAGATAAAAAAAAAACTGACCATCTTGATTTGGGGATCCTAGTTCTGTTTCTCCAGGAGAGGCGGTCTGGCCCTGCTGTTTCGAAGCTGAAGCTTTTAGCTGCTCTTCTGTGATCTTCAAGTACTCTTCACTAGTATACGCCTCGTTTACTGATTGTATGAAACCTGCAGTAAGGTGACGAATCACATGCTTCTTTATATAACTTTGACATATACAAAGGGAATCGACCACGACATCATAAACAGACGGAGTGAATACTATATGGTAGGATTTATTGCATGTTTCAGGGTAAGAGATTCATAAATAATGTATGAAGGATTGGAAACAATAAGACAAAATCATGACATTAATAGCCTTGAATATGAGAATATGAAGCACTTACCCAGGTCAGCCTCACTACCAGTTTCCTCGGCGCTGTTAAACGGTGAAGGGGTTGGAGGAGATCTTATATAGGGGCTGTTTCTATTCGGCGTGTTCTGTGTTGAACTTGGCATTTCGTCAAGACCGATCTCTCGTTCAAGGGTGCTCTTGAATTCCCTTGAGACTTCCTTCACAGAATATAAAATGGCGAAGATTTCAGAAGGGCAAAGCTATTACATGGTAAAGATACAAGTAAAACCAAAAGGTTCAGCCCTTACCAGAAGTTCTCTAATTGTGGGTTGGAATGCTCGCAATGTTTTTCCCAGATTCCTAGCAACCTGCAGTTTAATAGGCCATTTGAGATGCTGAAAGAATTTAACTTGAACAGAATATTATCCTAACTATATAAGGTTCTGTTTGATGGTTATATTATAATATTTAATACTTTGTTTTTGCTTCCTCCAAAATTTTCTTAAAAAAACAAATTGATATTAAAAAATAATAATAATAAGTAGCTCAAATGTGACAACCTAAACATAATTATCTCATATAAAAGGAAAGCCGCACAATTTGTAACAAAAAGGCCGTCTATTTTTCACTTTTAATTATCAAAAATAAGTAGCAAAAGAAACAATAAAAATGCAGACTAAACAGCTACTGGCCGCATCGTGCTAAACTCCGAGAATAATCATTTACTAAATGCGTCAAAATGACTCCTATGCAGTTATAAATAAATTCTTGATAAGTTCAAAAGTATCACAATGCAACTTCTACTTTCAGGATCAACGCAGCTAAGCACTTTATCTATTTTCTTTTGGTGCCCTTGTGACACTTCAGACTTCGTGGAAACAGCATATGATTTCCAATTCTTATCACAATACATAAGTATATATTCAACTTTAGATCTGACCAACTTGAAATCCAATGGATGAAAAGTGACATACAGCATATGATTACCAATTCTTATCACAATACATAAGTATATATTCAACCCTCAGATTTGAACAACTCGAAGTTCAATGATGAAATGTGGCATACAGCATATAATTACCAATTCTTATCACAATACGCAAGTAAATGTTCATCTCTTAGTAAATGTTCAACTCTTAGTAAATATCTTTTAACTGTAAAGTCCCAACAACTGAGATGCTTTTAGATATATCGAGCCATTTAGTAAAATTTCAAAGAGGGGTCTCAGGTAAAGACTAAAGATCAGAATCACTAAAGACATCCAAGCATGCTCGTCGGGAAGGCATAAGTTGGAACTAGCTCAGAAAGTATGACGAAACTTAGAGATTAAAATAGGGTAATGCAATGGTGTTTTCCTTGCCAGACAATGGGAAAGTCATCGGAGTCATATAGTCAACAAAGATCACCAACGGAATGCATTGGCTTAGATGAAAATGTTTTCACATAAGGGGCAAAAAGACATTATCTTGTCGAAGATCACTAACAAAATGCATTGGCTTAAATGAAAATGTTTTTTACACAAGGGGCAAAAACACATAAGTATGATAAAAACAGCAGGCAGTAAATTTCTGTGTGTTGACAGAACAAAATAAGATTTCATCGCAACTAAAAGGATTCACCAACTACCTTTTCATAATATTCCAAGCACCCTTTAGAAAATTCTAACCATCTAATACTATATCTTTATGACAGAATGCATACCATCAATCACTGATTGTTGCTTAACCAACTGGGTATTATTCATTATTTGAAGCATTGAATAGAGATTAATATTTGAAACTAGCTGCCATAAGGCCTATGTTTCCAAAGATTATCACTTACCTTAATCCAATACGCAATACCCGCATGAAATTACAAAAATGGAACTGTATAAACACATATATCTATGTGAAGGAAACAAACAGTAAGGAAAATCATCAAATATTACAAACCTAAAAAGGAGCAAGTGATGTGTTGATGCCTATACTAAAATTGAAAGATGTAAAATGGGTGTACCTCAGCCAAACCCTTCGGACCAAATACCAACAAAGCAACCACCCCAATTACCAAAGCCTCAGGTGCTCCAACCCCAAACAAAGATGCATGGACCACCTTTCCTTTACATCTTCCCCTTCTTTCTGAAACATCCCCGTTTCACAGAAGAAAATAATGGATTTGAGGATCAAATAAAAAGAAGTTTAGAGTAAAAGTCTAGAGCATAAAAGTGGAGACCCGGACAGAAGATACCCGATTTAAGAGATTTTGGTGAGATAGAAATGCCCAGATGCTTCAGACCACTCCATTGAGAGAAAATGGAAGGACCCAATTGAGGAAACCAGGTGGAGAAACGGAAAGGCGAGGGTTTCCGAAGTGAAAGCAAAGGAGACAAGGAGCAAGTAGCCGACTTGGAGCTTGCAAAAGATGTGCATAAGAATGTGGAAGGTGAGATGGAGGACGCCATGGCCGTAAGTCTTGTCATTTGAAGAGGGTAAGCTTAGACTTTTGGAAGCATGGACATGGAGGGGACCAAAAAATGTTATCTGGAATAGGGAAGCGGAAGAAATCCCAAAATGTAATGCGTGGAAAATACAGCAAAGTTTGATTTGGGAGCTTATTTGATCCAAGCCAAATTCTAGCTAGTGATCTCAGTATAGGCTTGGTGGGTCGAGAATTCTGGCACTTTGAGTTACCCAAAGACATGGACTTTTCCACAATATTTACACAATGTATGGACAGATAGCTATAAAGATAAGGAAATTATAGTTTTTTTCTGGGTAAACTACACCAATGATAACTAATGTTTGAGTAAGTTTTTGTTTTTCCCACTAAAGTTTTAAAAGTGACAAACTGGTCACAAACATTATCGATTTATAAGAAATTTGTCACTAACATTATTTATTTATAACAAAATGGTCACTCTACCCTCATCTCCATTAAAATGATGATGTGACAATGTTAAGAAAATAGTTAATATTTAGTTTTACCCCTAAATTATAGCTAAAACATCAAATAAGTTATTGAACAATGATTTTATATTTAATTTACCCCCAACTTTCTAATTTCAATTTTTTCCAATACTCCACCATGTCCACTATATTCGAACTACCTTTCTTACAAAATAACAAATGGTGGAGATCTAAAAATAGTTTCGTTTTCATTTTTTATATATACTTTCTCATTTTTATTTTTAGGATGAGATGTTTAGATTGTTACTGTAAGAACACAACAAAACGACAAATTACAGTATTGTTTAAACAAACAGAGTCAAATGCATCTATTTTACTCAATCAAAGAGACCAAAAGATACAAAAAAGTAGCAAACAAAAAAATGGAGCTTCAAAACCTATTGAAGAAGTTGGAGATGGATAACCATGCATGGCAAAAAGTGGTGCGCGAGAGCGAAGCGATGGTTGTGTCTCAAAACAATATAATGGAAACATTATTAGAACAAGTAACTGTCAACAATGGAGTCAACGATGCAGGCTCATGGTTTGAAGTTAAAGATTAACAAAACGAAGAAAGAATAAGAATGACAAAGGTTTACAAATGTTGTGATACTCATGGTTTACAATCTCAACCTCTCATCCTGAAAATATGAAAATGAGAAAGTATATATAAAAAATAAAAAATAAACGATTTTTAAATCTTCATCATATATTTATTTTGTAAGGAAGGTGGTTCGAATATAGTGGAGGTGGTGGGGCATTTGGAAAAAACTAAAAATAATAAGTTTTTAGGGTAAATTAAATATAAGTCATTGTTCAACGACTTATTTGGTGTTTTAGCTATAGTTTAGGTGTAAAACTAAATATTAACTATTATCTTAACTTTACCACATCATCATTTTAATGGATATTATAGGTAGAGTGATCATTTTGTTATAAATCGTTAACGTCAGTGACCATTTTGTTACAAATAATGTCAGTGACCAATTTGTCACTTTTGAAACTTCTATGGGGAAAATGAAAACTTACTCAAACATTAATGAACATTAGTGTGGTTTATCCTTTTTTGTTAAAAATATGTGTTGATTATAAGATAGTATTTGTTCAGAATTTCTTTTAATTAATTTATTACACATATATACTTTATAAACACAATTGCTCAAACATAAGATATTAAAAAAATATTCCTTTTAACCAGACCACTCAATGAGTTCTTATATAATGGATATATGTAATTTTTTAAACTGATTAGTATATATGCAATACCCCAAATTTTGACTAGGGACTAAAATGTAAGTTTGGAAAGTTTAGTGGCTAAAGTATAAATTTTGTAAAAGTTTAGGGACCAAAAATGTAATTGTGAAAAGTTATATATTTTAGACCGTAAATGAACAGTTTAGCATAAAACAATAATTTTCGTTGGAATCGTATTTCGGTACGGGATTTGTGTTAAAAGCTATAAAATGATAAAGTTCGGTATAGAAATCTAATAATTGGATCAACTCGGAATTTCACAAAAATTTGAAGGACGCTATTTAAGGGTTGGAAATGTTATTTCCATATTTTAGATTTGATAAATTTAGCCCAAATTAGTGTAATTTTTTAGACTTGTCCGAACAGTGGAATTATATTAACTAAAATACAATTTTTGAAAATTGTATGACCAAAGTAGAAAGTCAAAGCCAAGTTGATTCTTCTTTGACTATGGAATATTTTAATGGAAGATATTTTAATGGAAATTGGTAATTATCATGGTTCATTAAGGGTGAAATTGAAATTTCTCATAAATTGAATTTTATATTTAATTTTATTAGAATGCTGCAAAGTTTTTTAATTGATAAATACAACAAAAATCAAAAGAATTTTCATCTACTTCTCCTTGTTTTGGCCGAACCTCCATAGTCATTTGGTAAGATTTTTTTCAAGCTTATTCGATTGATTTTTGGATTAAGCTATTAAATAGAGAATTAGTCTACATGAAATTCTCTATCATTTGGTATAAATATTACATGGTGGTCATGCTTATTTTAATAAATTGAAAATTAGGGTTTATGCAGAGTTTATGTATTTTTAAGAAATGATGAAGTATTATTATGTTTTTTAGGTTAGAGATTAATTCTAAGGCATGTGTGGTAATTAAAATGATGTGTAGAAGCTTATAATTCATTTGGCCATATTAGGGTTTTTGTGAATGTTGAGATTTTGATTTAGTTTGAAGTTGTGATGATCAGAATAGCATGAATTTGATGTAAGGAAGTTGAATTCATCCTTGAAGTTGTGTAGAAGCTTATAATTCATTTGGCCATATTAGGAATTTGATGATCAGAATAGCATGAATTTGATGTAAGGAAGTTATAAAGCTGATCGGAACCAAAGTTTAAATTTGGTAAAATTTAGATGTGGAATTCAAATGTCTTGATATTATAGGGACTTGTTTGTGAATTTGAAAAAATGTGTTGGTATTATCTTGAACAAGAACTTACAATACTGGAAATTTATTTAGTATGCTGATTTTTGAGTTTAAATATTGAGTTAGGATTTAATTACAAGTTTATGAAGATGGATGGTTGAATTCGAAAAGTCTAAGAAACTTTGGGACAAAATTTCAAGTTTGTGAATGTTAAAGTATTGATTTGAAGATCTTATTAAGATTATGGAAATTTTAGTAACTAAGGTGAAATGATCATAATAGTGAAAGGTTATTATGAAGTTAATGGTTAGGTTAAGGAGAATTCTATAAAGAATTCATAATTTGTGGCTTGATGGTGGAATTGGAAAAAGTTGAAGGGTTTACGATGACAATAAATATTTTTGGAATTCAATGAATAATTTGAGAAGTTTGAAATTATGATGGAAATACGATTTAGTTTTATATTGATTTAAACATCGATTTTATTTCTATTGAATCATATATTTAAGCTTAGATTATGTTATTTTGATACTAACATATAATTTGAATATTTTATGTTATTATATGACATCGTCATACCATGATAAATCTAGTGATCCAAGTAACTTGAAAGGGAAGGAAAAAGTGCGGGATTGAGAAGACTATCATAGAGAAGGTTCAATAGTGTGGCAAAGTTAAGCGCATATTTAATTTGTACTTATATTATTGAACGAACATTAGCTTGCGATGAGCCAGTGATGGAGTTACTATGGTAAGAAGTGACTCCTAAATATTATGTGATTTGTGATTCACGCACATTAGTTCATTTGGTAAGCTAATAATTTATGGAATAAGCTAAGGACGCTAATTAAGGTAAGCTGCCTAGAAATTTTGATTTGAACAGTAAGTTTAGAAAATCATCATAAATTATAAAGAAGTGATTAGAGGATGAAATCTATACCATTGTATTTTTATATTAGTCTAGTTTTGTTTAAAAAACGGATACTAATTTCAAGGTGTACACAAAAAGATATGAATTTTTAATCGATGATAGGTCAGAAAACACGGTAACAGATTCTACTCAAAACAGTTTTTGTTAGTTAGTTTTGAAAATTCACTATAAATTGTACAAGTTGAACTAAGAGAAGAACCTTATATGGTTAGAATCGCATTTGAGTTTAGTTTCAATAGGTACAAACTAAATAATTTATAATTATGTATATTAATAGAGAATAATACTTCTTTGAAGATTGTGCAAAATGCTAAAGTATGCAATTTTGATAAATTTTATAGTCAAAGTAATCAAAAGCAAGGGATTAAACTTAAAGCTTAGTGAGGCTTACAATTTTGATTTATAAAGTGTCAAAGTGAGTACAATTTTTTTATTTAAATATTCTAATAGAGGAGGACTTGCGATAAGTCAACCTCATATTATTTTTCAAGTATGTTTTCTAGTTTAATTATGGATTATTTCCATAATGTTTATATAAATGTTTTATGGATGATTAAGGGTATGAATTGACCAAGTTCTATTTTGACGATTTTAAAGTAATAATGATTCTGAATTTGAAATATTGATTATGAAACGAATAAGATATGTACTGAAAGCTCATTGCATGTTGCATTGAGAGTCATAGGTACAATTGTCATGCCATGAGGTGGAGTGATTATGATTATGATTATAATCTGGTACATTTGTGTACATTATGTGTAGCACCATTAATGCAAATGATATGAATGCACTTGAAGTGAATATTCTAATTATGATGTTAGAACTGAAGTGCTTATTGCGCACACTCGTCTGACTCATGTACCTTGCATTCTCTTACATATACATTGGACTATAAAAGTAATCGTGAAAGTTATTACAAGAATATGAAAGAAAAGGATATCGAAATGAAATGAAAGTTTTGAAATATGTATTAATGAAATGAATAAGAATTATTTGTTATGTTTAATGTTGACTTATATGATTTTTGATAAAATCATGAGATAATGATTTTCAGGTTTTTCAAGAGGAAAATAACTTAAATTTAAAAATTTTAATGTTTTTGTTTAAATTACATTTTTATGTTTATACTACATTATGATATTAATGTTTATCTCACCTTAAATATGTTACTGCCTGACTAAGTTTTACTTAGCGAGTGATGATTTTCATGCGTAGGTTCAAATAGAGAAAGGAACTTGAAGTGAGGAGTCTCTTGAGCATCTTTTCAAAAAATCATACCTCATATCAGTATCAGTAAGACATCTTATCTTTGGCTTATTAGTGCCATGCATATTATATTTGTATGTGGTTTTATCATAATTGTTTTAAATGGTTTGTAATAGTAAACTAGGATTATTTATTTTTGATTAGTCTAGTTATATTCGTATTATATATATATATATATATATATATATATATATATATATATATTTAAATGATTTTCTAATTAAGTAGTATTTATGCATGTTTTTAAATAGTTTATGAAATATAGCATTAAACTGCCTAATTATTCCTAAAATTAGATTTGTTTGAATGTTTAAATATTATTTTATGATTTTACACAATTGATGAAATAATTTAAAAATGAAAAGGGATTTTTTTTAAATGAAACAAAATTTTAAGCGTCTATGATCAATGAATGTCTATAAAGTTGATGTAACATCTTAACTCGTATTTTGATACGTATACGGCTTATGGGTGTTACATTTATTAGTATCAGAGCTGTAGGTTTAGCCGATTCTAGGTCTAAATCGAGCTTATTTATATCGAAAATGTGTACATACCACTAGGATTAGATATTATTGATTTGATATAGTAAGGTGATTTTTATTGATGATATTGCTCCTTACTACGTAATTTTGAAATGTACGTGTTAGATGTTGGAAGCTAAGGATAAGGGTAAGAAAGTAGATAATGATAAAAAGAAGATCGAGGCTAAAATTGATCCAAAAATATCTGAGAGGACTTTAGTATCTCATCCTAAAAGGGTTGGAGCTGTAAGATATTTTCCTCCATTATGTGGAAGAAATGCTCCAGCGTTTAATAAGGTTACTGCATCAGAGAAATCTGTCAGAAAGTTTAAATAGATTACCAGAGATTTTGAGAGTGAGGAGGATCCAAAGATTATTGAATTTACTGGTGATTCTAAGGTTTCTACAGGTAAGTTTAAATCTATGATGAATACATAAGTTAAGTATTAAGTTGTTTAGAGAAATTCCTGAGTTGAGTTAATTTTGGATGATAGATTAAAGTACTTAGGATCAGGAAGTTTGAGTAAGTGGTAAAGTAGCAATTTACCATTAAGGGTAGAAATGTGTAAGTTACATTATTAAAGATTTCCTTAAAAAGGTATTTCCTTAGAATCTATGGATATCAATTAAACTGTTGGGTCATAATACTAGTGTAAAACTGATAAAATAGGAATTATCCGATAAAGATTCAAGGGGTTGTGTTCCTAACGAATCTTATAAAATGATTGTTTGAAGAGTTTGAGATTATCTTAGGTATGAATTTGTTATTTCTATATTATGAATGGGTAGACTAACACATGAAACAATTATTTTTGAAAGATGAAAAAGGGTTTTGATATCAGTAATTGGTGAAAACGTGTGATCATTTCACAATAGAATTTCAGCAGTGACTGCTAAGAAATTGAGGGCAAATGGTTGTTTAGTTTTCTAGCAAATACAATAGAGAGTTACTTGAGTTCCAAAGGTTAAGTCATAAAATATTCCAATAGTTTAGAAATTTTTCGATGTATTTTATGATAAGTTACTTGAATTATCTCTTGGCGTAAGGTGATTTCAGGATTGTTATTTTTCGGGTATTACGCCTATTTTAAAGGCTTCATATTGAATAATCCTGATTGAACTTAGGAAATTAATGGCACAATTGCAGGAGTTACTCGATCGAGATTTTATCAGATCGAGTGTGACTTTATTAGGTGTATCGATATTATTTTATAAAAACGGATATGTATAAATTTCTGTCAATTGAACAAAGTGGCAATAAGAAATAAATATCCTCTTTTGAGGATTAATGATTTGTTTGATCAGTTCAAAGATGCTTTAGTTTTCTCGAAGGATGATCTTCGATTTGGGCATTATAAAGTAAAGATTAAAACAAGGAGATGTTTTGAAAATGGCTTTCGAAAATTTGATATGGTCATTATGAGTTCATAATGAAATCATTGGATTGATTAATGCCCCCGAAATATTCATGGATTTAGTTAATCAGGTGTTTCAACCATACCTGGATCAATTTGTTGCCATTTTTATCAATGATATTTTGGTTTATTTCAAGACTAAAGAGAAACACGACACACATTTTTGCATTGTGTTTCAGACACTACGGGATAAAAAACTTTATACCAAATTGTCCAAATGTGAATTTTGGTACCAAAAGTTATTTTTCTTGGCCATGTTATTATAGCAAAAGGAACCAAAGTTGATCCCAAGAAAGTACAAGCTATGGTGGAGTGGAAAACTCCAAAGAATGTTTATGTTTGAAGTTTCTTGGAATTAACGGGCTATTATCAGAGATTTGTGAAGAATTTCTTGACGATTGCTTCTTCACTTACTAAGTTTCGTAGGAAAGATGTGTCATTGTTTGGATAGAAAAATGCCAAGAAAGTTTCAATATTGTTGGGATTTTCGATGAAGCTCAAATGAACAATCGAATGATTTGCCAAGAGGGGGTGAATTGGCTTTAAGAGTTTAGGGAGTAAGGAGTAAAAAAGATAGGAAAATTTTCACAAGGGTTTATAGCGGTTCGACTTCTCAACCAAGTCTACATCCACTACCTTAGCTCCTCACTAAGGATTTTCTAACAAATTCACTAATTTGTTCTTTCTTTTTCTAGGATAAATAGATAACCTTTACAACTCCCTAGCTTTTCACAAGCTAAGCTATGACCAATCCCCTTTTACAAAGAATAAAATGCAAACAGGAAAAACCTCTCAAAAGGAAGGGTGTTTACAAAAATTAAGCTCACAAGAAAACAATAGAAAAATTTACAATGAGCTCAAGACACAAATATTTACAAGAGAAAGGAAAATAAAAATGAAAAAAAAAATCTCTTGTGTTTGATTGCTTGGATAGGTGTTTCAACCTTCTTCAAGTGTCCTCAACTTGTTTTTATAAGTTGGAATGAGTTTGTGGTTGTTTCTAGTCGTTGGGGATTAATTTTCTGCAAAATAAAACCTCACAGGACAGGGAGTATCGGTACTCCTTTAATGAGTATCAGTACTACCTTTATAATTTTTAAATAAACTAGTCATTAAAGTCCATTGGGCTTGACCAGTGTTGATACTATGATCATGGTATCGATACCACTGTGTAAAGTAGTATCGGTACCTATTTTGCATTCTGGAATTTGAGCAATTTGGAAAACATATGGTAGTATTGATACTACCTAGAGAGTATCAATATTTCTCTTACCTTTGGTATCGGTACCACATGAACAATATCGATATTGTTCATATAATATCGATACTGTAAGAACAATATCGGTAAGCACTACAAGAAATTTTGATTGTTTCAACAAAATTATTTATTACTAAAAGTAATAAATTTGTCAAGATATATTTATTTTGACCAATTTTATTTGTTACTATGTTTGTTAGAACAACCTTGTCATGTAAAGTATATTGTGACCAAATTGTGTTCGTTACCATTGTATAGTACATTTTGTCATAACTAACTTATATTTAGAAAATCAAATATAAAGAGTTTTTGTGACGAAAATATATAATGCAACAAAAATTATTTTGTCACAGTTGCTATTTCGTCACTAAATGTAACTTACAGAGATAAAATATTTGTTAAAATAAACTAATTATTTTATCACAAAAAGTAAATTTCATCACAATTAAGTTAAATTATAACATCAAACAAAAAAGATTTTCGTGACAAAAAGACATATTACAACAAAATTTATTTTATAACTACTTTTATTTCGTCACTAAATATTTTTTATAACTTTTTACTGTGACTAAATAAATTTGTTACAATTTGTTATTGTGAAAGAATATTTTTTGTCAAAATTTTTTATGATGAGAAATTAATATTTGTTATAAATTATTATTTTGATTAAATAAATTTGTTACAATTTTTATTTTGAAAAAATATTAGGAAGAAATAAATTTGACATAATTTTTTACTTTGACTAAATTTAATTTGTTATTGTGACTAAATCATTTTATTACAATTTGTTATTGTGAAAGAATATTACTTGTCACAATTCTTTATAATGATAAATTAATATTTGTTATTGTGAAAGAATACTACTTTGGAATTACTAGGCTTTACTCCATAACCAAGCCCATTAATGTAACCATATTTTGAATTTAAAACTTTTTCTAAAATTTGACGTCTGTTCACTTCACTGTCTTTTTTAGTTTATTCAACTAAGATTATTATCATTTTTTCCTACAAATATAAATGAAATAAATCAAAATTTTGAAATATTTAATAAACAAAACAAGATCATACCATTTAATAAAATAAGAAAATTTTTAATATTGTTCCCTCTACTAAGGTTACTGCAAAAATTCTTTTAAACATATCATACACACATACAATAAAATCCATAACGGAAATGCAAATTAAAAATAAGAAAATTTTAATATTGTTCCCTCTACTAAGGTTACTGCATTGAAATGAAATGCATTTCAGCAGGCATGAAATAAACAAAGGAAATACCATCTAATTACTTTAGTCACCTTCCGACACAAAAAATTAGTAGTAAAATGCCAATCTGCTTTGTAGATGACATTATATAAGAAATCATAATTATTAAAATTCATTTTATACATCAAACAAAATATAAAAAATGAGTACTGCATAAACACACATGAAATCTTTAAAAGAATAATCAACATTGAGCATATACCTACGGACAACGAGACCTACGAGGAGCTTATAACGAAGAGATTCAACCTAAGCAATGGCGCAAAGGCCTCGGTTATTGACCTTCTCAGTGTAAAGCTCGACGTTGTTTTCAGGGAACTTGAATCGCTTTTGAACAACAGAGGTCAATTCCCTAATTCTTATCCCTTTCTCACCTATAAAACCTCGAATCAATCATAAATTAAAACCCATATTTAAAAGGAAAATCCCACCACTAGAAAGTAAAATTTATGAAAAATACCGAGAACATTTTGGGTGCGGGTGGCTCTGATTTTGTCACTATAATTAAAACATATAATGACAAACATTTTTTTATAAAAAAACTTGAATCTCATTATTTGTTGTGACAACTATTTTTGTAACAATAATTATAGCTTATAGTTACAAGTCATGTCACTATATGATTTTGTTTTTGTACCACAAATTGGAGATAATCATTTGTGACTATACATTTTGTCACTATAATTAAAATATATAATCACAAACAAAATTTGTTACAACAAATCCAAATCTCATTATTTGTTGTAACAATATTTCCTGTCATAGTTACTAAAACTTTTAGTTACAAAATTTGTCATTATATGCCTCTAATTTAGCGCTAAAAAATTGGAGGGAAACATTTATGACAAATATTTGTAGTAAAATTTATTTTGTCACTATATGTTGCACATGTTTGCTAATTGTGACAAGTTATTATGACGATTTTAGCTTTTTTCATAATTGTATATATTTTTTAATCTAATGCGATGATTATTTATTTTGTTACCAAAAAGCTACTAATAGTGACAAAATTAAATTTGTCACAATAGTAGAAATTTCTTGTAGTGTACTACGTACCCTGAAAATCATTTTTGTGCTCAAATTCTAGTTTAATGAACTTTCAATTATTTTTGAAAACTTTGAACAAATTCAATCAAGTCCAAAAACATTTTTCCGTAATTTGTTATATCAAAATATTATAAAACATGGTTCAACATATATGCTTAAGAAGATTCTGACAGAAACGTCGGTTTTAGTGCAACCAGAATCAGGTAAAGAATTACATATTTTACAATGATGTGCCACATAATGGATTGGGATACGTGTTCATGTAAGAAGACAAAGTGGTAGCTTATATTTCAAGACAGTTAAAGACGCATGAAATAAATTATCTAACGCATGATTTGGAGTTAACAGCTGTAGTATTTTCTTTAAAATTGCGCCACTACATGTATGGTGAGCGGTGTTATATTTATACATATCATAAAAGTCTAAAGTATTTTCTAATTTAGTAAGAATTAAACCTGAGACAAAGAATATGGATTGAGCTATTAAAGGACTATGATGTGATTATCGATTACCATCCTTGAAAGGCTAATGTAGTAGCTGATACACTTAGCTGAAAGATCTTATCTGCTTTGAAAGCTTCAGATGCTTGATTTTCAATTAAGATTGATAACATGCTTGTTGCAGAATTAAAGTTGAGACATGCATTGTCAGATTAAATCAAAAACCTCCACAACAAAGATAACAAGTATTCAGAAAGTAACAAATAAGCGAAGAAAGAAGATCAAATAACAAGGCGGTGATAAAGTGTTTTTCAAAGTTTCATCTTAGAAATGATTATGAAATTGAGCGTAAAGAAAATTTAAGTCTGAGATTCATTGGCTGTATGAAATTATAAAGAGAGTTGGATGGGTAGGTTATCAATTAGTATTGTATCCGGAGATGAACAAAATTCATAATGTGTTTCATGTATCGATGCTTCGAAAGTATCGATTGGATTTTTCACACGTGATTACACCAAAGGAGATCAAAATCCAGTCAGATTGGTTATATGAAGAGGAAACAATAAAGATTCTAGTATATGGAGTTGAAAGAACTTAGAAATAAGATGATTCCACTAATAAAAGCTCTTAGCCCGAATTATAAAGTGAGAAAAAACAAATTTGGGAATCAGAAAAGAGTACGAAGAAGTAATTTCTTCAACTTTTACATCAAATATGTAAATATGTAAAGAAAATTCGAGGACAAATTCTCTCTAAGGGGAGGAGTTGTAATACCCCAAATTTTAACTAGTGACTAAAATGTAAGTTTGGAAAGTTTGGTAGCTAAAATATAAACTTTATAAAACTTTTGGGACCAAAAATATAATTTTGAAAAGTTTTATAATTTAGCCCATAAATGAAAAGTTTGGCCTAAAACAAGAATTTTCGTGGGAATCATATTTTTGATACGTGATTTGTGTTAAAAACTATAAAATAAAAAAGTTCGGTATAGAAATCACATAATCGGATCGACTCAGAATTTTATGAAAATTTGAAGGATGTTATTTAAGGGTTGGAAATTTTATTTTTATATTTTGTATTTGAGAAATTTAGCTCGGATCAGTGTAATTTTTCATATTTGATAGAACAATAGAATTTTAGTGACTAAAATGCAATTTTCAAAAATTGTATGAACAAAGTAGAAAGTCAAAGCCAAGTTGATTCATCTTTGACTATGGAATATTTTAATGGAAGATATTTTAATGACAATTGGTAATTAGCATGATCTATTAAGGTTGAAATTGGAATTTCTCATAAATTGAATTTTATATTCGATTTTATTAGAATGGTGCCAAGTGTTTTAATTGATAAATTCAAGAAAAATCAAAGGAGTTTTCAGTTACTTCTCCTTGTTTTGGCCGAACCTCCATAGATATTTAGGTAAGATTATTTTATTTTATTTTCAAGCTTATTCGATTGATTTTTGTATTAAGCTATTAGATAGATAATTAATATACATGAAATTCTCTATTATTTGGTATAAATATTACATGGTGATCATGCTTATTTTAAGAAATTGGAAATTAGGGTTTATGTAAAGTTTATGGATTTTTAATAATTGATGAAGGATTATTATGTTTTTGAGGTTGGATATTAATTCTAAGGCAAATCTAATATGTCATTTTTGTTCGGGCTCATTTAGCCCAAATAATTGAAAATTGTCCAAATTACAGTCCAAAATACAATCCAAGCACTAATCCAAATAGACCCTAGACTTAATCGGCCCATGTGACCCAAAAATTTAATGTTCAATTGGAAACCCTAAGATTTCCTAACCCTAGCCACCGCTGCATCTCTGCCCTTGGATCTAGGTGACGATCTCTGCCCTAATTGCTTCAGAACACTCTAGAAGTTTTGGATGACCAGATTTGGAGTTTGTGATGTATACACAGTTCCTTAGACTTCCCCGACCGTTCAATTACTTTGAATATGACGCGTATGACGTACACAAGGCTACCCGCGTTGCTCTTGGCCTCGTGTACCCCGTCGGTCACCTTTCCTTTTCCATACAGGACTCAATATGTTGAAAAAGAAGAAGCAAAAACAAATATCAAAAGTGTTTAACATTTTGGGACGATTTGTACATATATGTTTCAGAGATTTAATATTCATTTGGTTATATATGCCAAGGAGATATGTTTTTAAAAGGGGGAGAACATTTGTAAAAGGGGAAGAAATAAAGAAAAAAGAAAGAATGAAAGGAAAGATGTAATACCCTAAATATTAGGTCAGGGACTAAATTGAAAAAAATTAAAATTTGAAGATTTATTTGAATAATTGGTAAAATATGAGAAAATGATTTAGAATAGTGTTTGAACTAAATTGTAGCAATAGATGAATTAAGAGGGCATTTTTTTCCTTTAAGGGAAAATGAATCTAAAATTCATTTTCTATAAAGTATTAAAGAAAAAGGGGGAAAAGGGAATTTAGGTTATGAAAAGGCCATCTATCTTTTCTTTTTCCTGTGGAAATAGCTCTCCCCCATAACAAAAATCGAAATCAAGCTCTCGAGTCAAGCAAAACTAAAGACAAAGGCAAAGTACCGGAGTGACCAACTTTGCATTTTGGATATAATAGCGAGACAATCCTGGTGAGTGCATTTAATTATGTACATATATGTTATGGTAGTCATAGTTGTATGATTTATTAATGTAAGTATGGTGATTACCAAATGGCACTAAGCGTGCAAAAACTTAAGAAATCCATACTAAGTGTATGAATTTCGGTATGAAACTTTATGTGAAAAACTAAGAAATTCATACTATGTGTATGAATTTTCGTATAGGCACTATTTGTGCAAAACTAAGAAATTCGTACTAGGTGTATGAATTTCCGTATGGGCACTTTGGGTGCAAAACTAAGAAATTCATACTAAGTGTATGGATTTCCGTATGGACACTATGTGTGCAAACAAAGAAATCCATACTAAGTGTATTAATTTATGTTTAGGAAATATATGTGAAATTATCAAAAGTTTATAATAAGAAGGTGAATTTTCGTATTGGTAATGGGTGAGTAATCCACATAAATTATAATAAGATTTTGGGATTATTGCATGGGCATTATAGGTGTCAATTATGCCAGTTAGATGAAAGGTTAAGTGCATTTGATACGTAACTGTGCATTTGACAGAAAGGTGTCAATTATGCCAGTTAGATGAAAAGCTAAGTGCCTTTGTGGCCTAACTGTGCATTTGACATAAATGTATCAATTATGCCAGTTAGATGAAAGGCTAAGTACCTTTGAGTCCTAACTGTGTATTTGACAGAAAGGTGTCAATTATGCCAGTTAGATGAAAGGCTAAGTGCCTTTGAAGCCTAACTGTGCATTTGACAGAAAAGTGTCAATTATACTAGTTAGATGAAAGGCTAAGTGCCTTTGAGGCCTAACTATGAATTTGACAGAAAGGTGTCAGTTATTCTAGTTAGATGAACGATTAAAGACCATTGAGTAAAAGATAAATAGCTTAGCTGTGCATTTGGCAAAATGTTGTCAATTATGCCAGTTAGATGAACAATTAAAGACCGTTGAGTAAAAGATAAATGGCCTAGTTGTTCATTTGGCAGAAATGTGTCAATTATGCCAGTTAGATGAACGATTAAAGACCATTGAGTAAAAGATAAATGGCCTAGTTATGCATTTCGTAGAAAGGTGTCAATTATGCCAGTTAGATGAACGATTAAAGACCGTTGAGTAAAAGATAAATGATATAGCTGTGCATTTGGCAGAAAGGTGTCAATTATGCCAGTTAGATGAACGATTAAAGACCGTTGAGTAAAAGATAAATGGATTAGCTGTGTATTTGGCAGAAAGGTGTCAATTATGCCAGTTAGATGAACGATTAAAGACCGTTGAGTAAAAGATAAATGGCCTAGCTATGCATTTGACAGAAAGGTGTCAATTATGACAGTTAGATGAACGGTTAAATATCATTGAGTAAAAGATAAATGACCTAGCTGTGCATTTGGTAGACAAGTGTCAATCATGCAAGGTAGATGAAAGGTTAAATGTCTTTGGGTAAAATACTAAAGGAAATATAATGCATTTGGATATAAACGGTGCATAAGTGGTATGAACGGATGTCATATAGATATAAAATGTACAATAATGCCTAATTGGTATGAATGGAATTCATAAAGGGAAAAACATAAACAATACATAATGGGTATGAAAGGATACCCAAATGAAAATACAAAATGGTGTATTAACAGTAGTTAAGGTACTGCCCATAATGATTATAAAAGATATATGATCAATTGACACTTTGGTGCAATATATGTATAGTACGTTCTAATTTAACGTACACTGGGTAAATAAAGAATAATTGGGGAAAAATATATAGAAGGATAGATAGGTTGGGCCTACTAAGTATAATTTGGATGACTTATTGAAAAAATTATGGTATAACTGATAAGGGCTTATTTGGTTCTTATGGATTTTGAAATTTAAAATCGTCATTAAGTATTCATAAAATAATTATGTATAAAGTTGGATATCTTTGCAGTATTATGTATCACTAAGTAAATACTTAACGTGTGTTGATTTCACGCGTAGGTAAAGGCAAATATTAGTTACGTAAGGAGTGTAGCAGTAGCAGTAACGATCATTAATTAAGGTTGATGATCTTATTCCTTTTGAAAACTTAGGTGACATGTAATGGAACTACATTAAATATTTTGTAATGTGTTTAAATTGATAATTTTAGTATTTTTCTTATATGAATATCATACTTTGAGGTTGTTAAAAATTGAAACAAAATTTTACAGTTTTTCAAATGACAAAATATTTTAAAAGTGTGATGTGACATCCGTATTTCGTGTATGGAAAGGTATACGAGAGTTGAGTGTTACAAAAGATCTTTACAATCATTTCAAAAATAAATACAACTTACCACTTTGTTCTTCAAAGGTACCAATTTACCGCATTTCGTGTTTGCATGCATCATTTTGGGTGGTCGTTTGAGTCTTTTTTCTTTTGAACCCAAGGAAATGAGAGGTCTTTTTAGTGCATCTCTTTAGTTCTGAAGCCTCCTCGAGGGTTGGGTTTTTCTTTCGAGTTTAGTTTACTTAAAACACAACAAAGAGTAAATCAATGGAAAACCTGATGACATATAAGGGTATTTTGAAAATAAAACCTTAGATCTACTCTATTCTTGAGGTATTTTGATGAAACTAACATTGGATTTGTGTTAGGGAGAGAAAAAGGATCGTAAAGCAACCATTTTTCTTTATTTCCATGGCCGATAACGGTGGTCGACGCCACCCCTCATGGTGGGCGGCGAGGCAAGTGAAGAACATATGAAGAACATTAAAGGTTTTTTTTAGAGGATTTTAAAACATGTTTTTGATTCAAAAAATTTTGACAGAAGAAAATGAGATCTATTTTTATTCAAATGAGTTTTATAGTTCCAAAAAAATGCCCATTAAGGGACTGTATTTTTAAGGGAACAAGTCTTTCGTCCTTTTTGTTTTTTCTCACTTCTTTTTTGGTACTATTTTCATTTCTTTTTCTTTTGTTTTTGATTTTTAGTTCTTCATTGATTTTGTTTTAGTCCTCTTAGAGTCTTTAATGCTCTTTCGACAAAATTCTTACTTATGTCCTAAAACTCTATTTTTACTTTGATCATGCTCCCTATTTATTTTTGTTAATCAATTTAGTCATTGTCCATTTGTTTATTTAATTCCCTTACTCTTTACATTATTGCCTATTTTTTAGCATTTATACGTGTACCCTTTAATTTACCATTTATTTCATTGTGTTTTTTTCACAGTTCAACGTTCATGTAATTTAGCCTTTAATTTGTGTGTAAATCATTAATTTTTGTTTCCTTTTTGTTCATGTTTTATGTTTTTAGTTTAGTATCTCCATTGTTCCATATTAATTTTAAAATAATTAGGTGTCAAAATGGAATGTTTTAGTCGTGTATTTCCTTTATAAAATATGTCTTCTTATGTTAGTGTCACGGGCTAGAAACTTGGGTCCAAGACATTGGTGTAAGCGTCAGACCAAGAGGTTCAATACGGAGTATTGGGCTTACCGAGACCACCAGACTTAGCCCAATTCTTGGAAAATGCTTAACAAGTCCGTGAAGGATCTATTTCGAGGCGTCCGAGAGAAGCGACGAGGGCGATGGGGGCGGTATTATCGAGGCTCATGGATTCAGACCGAGACATG
The DNA here is from genome assembly GCF_006381635.1 of Hibiscus syriacus. Taxonomy (NCBI): domain Eukaryota; kingdom Viridiplantae; phylum Streptophyta; class Magnoliopsida; order Malvales; family Malvaceae; genus Hibiscus; species Hibiscus syriacus. The sequence continues at coordinate 178,625 of NW_024063037.1, forward strand.
TGTGCAGATTTTTTGTAAGAGAATAATACAGACTATTGGGCTTGCCCAGAACCATCAGATCTGGCCCATTCCTTGGACGATTCTAGAAGGATAATGTTAGGTGAGATTTCCTTAAATTAAAGGAGGTGGGCTAGGTGGGAATCAATCCTAGCCCTTCATGTAAAACGATCTTGGCCATTGATTAAGAGGGACCTCAACTATAAATAGAGAGCTCTCCTCCATATTTGTAATCACCCAATTCCATTCTTCTCTTTGTGAGAGAGTAATATAGATCTGAGGCATTTACTCTATTATTTCTGAGTTCTTTTGTTCTTTGTTCTTGTTGCCTATCTCGGTGGCCAGGAGTTGCCACCTTTGTGTTAGCACTTCCACACGATAGTCTGACATTGTGGCTCAGAGTAGCCACGTTGGTGTTTAAAGCTTCCACAATCTGAAGCCTTGAGGGCTTGGTTCCAAACTTTTTGAGTTTGCACGCTCACTTAGCTTGGGTAAGGCTTACTTAGTCGTAGAGAAGACCGAGGAGCATCTAAGGTCGCACGACCCTTCAGGCCTTGACTCTGATATTCTGATAGTTTGATGTGTCAAAGTTCTGAGGGCATGACAAGTGGTATCAGAGCGAGTCGTTGTGGGCAAGCAACGATCGTTTCAACCATAATTGGTGGTAGGTGCGAAACCGAGTAAGTTTGTTTTACTTATTTTCAATCAATTTACTTGATAATTGAGATGGAGCATAAGAGAAAGGGAGTTTTTGCACGCAAAGGAAATGAGTGCCACGGTGGGAAACAAGACGAGAGTATGGTGGGCTCAAGAGCATCGTCGGTGTCCAAGCATGGGGATGCTATGATGAGTTCGCAAGGAATGCTTGAGGCAACAAAAGCACACCAAGAGGAGCCAGTTCTCGAGGTGGATAGGCTCAAGGATGACCCCGAAGGCATGTCTGAGCGAGACGACACATTCTCTCATGAAGACGAGGAGAGTCTTCATGAGGAACATGGAGATGAATTCACGATCGACGAGAAATGGGCCTATTTGATGGAAGGATTGGCTTTCCACACGCAAAGGTTCATCAAGTTAGTAGAGATCTCAACTTCGTGAGAAAAGAGGGTCAAGAGACTTGAACAAGCCGAGGACGAGGCTAAGGAGACCTAGGGTGTTGTGGAGTCTCGCCTTGATAGATTAGAGTCCATGGAGGGTAGATTCAAGGTCGAGATGCAACGAGTTCTCAACGAGTTGGAGACGGTTCCAGGGAGGAATACCCAAGAAGCCGAGGTAACGGCTTTGAGACACGAGGTGGATGAGCTCAAGAGGGAGCTACTCATATGCAAGGGAGAAATGAGTGAATGGGGTGCGCTCAAGACTTTCTTGGAAGGACTTAGACCAGGGGCGATCCTCGGGGAAGAGCAAGGTGATGCCAAGAGATTTTCGGAAGCCATAGCTATAGCCAGAACGCAGACTGAGCTTGCAGATGTCAAGCCAAGGAGCGATGTGTCGTCCAAGCCCATGCCCAAGAATAGTGGCAATAATGGGGGAGACCGGGAAAAGGTATAGCGTGGAGATGGTAGAGAAAGCTCTTCGAGTGGCCAAGTTGAGCAGCGACTGTTCGTAGCTGAGGAAAGCCATCGGGAAAGAATGGCAAGGCTAAGTCCAGTGTGAACAAGAAAGGGAGCAAGGAAAAGCTGAAGTGCTACTTTTATGATGGTCTTCACTTAATTAGAGGATGTCCCGAGAAGCGTCGCTTTACAACCATCATGAAGATGATGGGAGAAGGAGAAGTAGCAGAAATTGGCGGAGGGAGAAGAGTTAAAGCTGCCAAGTCAAGGGAAAGACTTGGTCCGATTAATGGGATCAATGTGGCCAAGCAAGGCTATCGATGATGAGGCCGTCGAACCGAGAGGGAAGCCAGATGCGATTCCAAGTGTTCGAGCAATCAAGTCAGGGGCAAGACTTGATGAGGCTACAAGTTCCAAAGTAGCTAAATCAAGGGACAAGGATGGTGCGACTACAAGCTGTCAAGTAGTTCACCCAGGATCGAGATGTGACAAGACTGCAGGTGTCAAAGCAGTCGAGCACAAGAAAGGACCCAGTACGATAGCCAGTGATAAAGCCATTAAGCCGAGGGTGTAAAGTGAGCAGATTCGCTCACAATATGTCAGGATGGAGGCGTGGTCCGAATTGAGGTGTCTCAGGCATAAGGGGACACTCAAGGAGTATGTGAGCCAATTCAGAAGACTCATGCACAAAGTCCCGAGTTTGACTGAAGAAGATGTGTTCTTCACCTTCATGTTCGAATTGAAGCCATGGGCAAAGAAAGTGTTGGAGCGAAGGGAAGTCAAGGAATTATCTAAAGCCTTGACAACCGCAGAGTCCATCAAAGAGTTTGGAGTCAAGAAGAACAAGACTTCCAAATTCAAGCCAAAAGCCAAGGGTAGTGGCAAGAGATTCCGAAATGAAGGCAAGTCGGAAGATGAGGAAGGTTGTTCCTCGAGTGGTAGAGAAGATCCACTCAACGATGAACCAGACGGTGGATCTGGTGAAGATGTGTGCAGTCTTGGCACAAGTTCAAGTGCCGAAGATGTTAAGCCGTGTGTAAGAGTCGAGAAACCGAAGGGGCGCAAACTTAAGATGCCGGAAGTGTTGCGAGACTACCCGACAAGAGCCGAGTCATCCAAGGTAATGGATGAGCCCAGAATTGAGTTGTCAAGAGAAAAGAATGAACCCAGGACCAAAGGGGCGCTAAGACTTGGCTCAGTACGGTTCATTTCTACCAAGGCGAGTAGAGGCCAAGTGCAGGAGACACCACCCATTTCAAAGGTGGGAAGCAAGCTCCAACATTCGTGTTAGAAGGGAGGATGCGAGAAGGGGCATCAGACTTTTCCGTGAGAAAGTGCTGATGTATGATGGCGCAAAGAACTCCAATGATAAGGGTTGAATGCGGGGAGTGTCAGAATTCATAGAGCAAGAAGGGCTGACGCAAATATTTTGAGTAAATGCCAACTAAATAAGAGGGGGAATGTATATCCCAACACATTTCTTGTGTTCTTTTGAGTTTGATTTGCCGTTTTAAGCAAGTGTAGGTCAGGCAAGACCTAACCTTTAGCGCGGGGAAAACAAAGTTTGGATGGGATCCATGACTTTGCCACAAGGGACGAGAGGGTCCAAGATGAGGCAAATCAAGACTTGTAGGAAAGAGTTCATATGGTAGAGATGCACTTGTGGGCGTGTTAGCCTGTTTCATCACTTGGCGGAAAGAGCCGAAGCAAGCACAACCATTATGGGAGGCCAATTCCTTATGGGGGGACGTGAGCAAGTGGAGGAGTCGAAATAAAACCAAGTTGATTAGAACTATGGCGTGAAAGATCGTGAAGTTATATGGGACAAAAGCCAAGGCAAACAGTTCGTATGGAATGACCGAAACCAGCCAAGGCACTGAAGAGTATCTAAGATGGTGTTGCCCAGGAACGTCGAGTGCAACGACTAGGGCGTCGCTAGGTTCGGTGGGGGAGAATGTCACGAGCTAGAAACTTGGGTATGAGACATTGGTGTAAGCGTCTGACCAAGAGGTTCAATACGGAGTATCGAGCTTACCGAGACCACCAGACTTAGCCCAATTCTTGGAGAATGCTTAACAAGTCCGTGAAGGATCTATTTTGAAGCGTCCGAGAGAAGCGACGAGGGCAGTATTGTCAAGGCTCGTGGATTCGGAATGAGACATCTGTGCAGATATCTGTAAGAGAATAATACAGACTATTTGGCTTGCCTAGAACCATCAGATCTGGCCCATTCCTTGGAGGATTCTAAAAGGATAATGTTAGGTGGGATTTCCTTAAATTAAGGGAGGTGGGTTAGGTGGTAATCAATCCTAGCCCTTCATGTAAAACGATCTTGGCCATTGATTGAGAGGGAGCTCAACTATAAATAGAGAGCTCTCCTCCTCATTTGTAATCACCCAATTCAATTCTTCTCTTTGTGAAAGAGTAATATAGCTCTGAGGCATTTGCTCTATTCTTTCTGAGTTCTTTTATTCTTTGTTCTTTTAAAACTTGGGACTGAGAAAGAGATTGTGTTCTTTTAATTAAATTCACTAAGAAAAAATTGTTAGATTGGATCAAAGGTCTGGTCTCGATGTCTTTAAATAATTGAACATCTTTATTCTCATTAAAGGTTGGTAAAATAATTAACTAATTGTATTCGTTTGATGTATATATTTAAATTTTGTCTTATTTTGTGTGTTTTTAAAAGGGGTCTCAAATTAAATTATATTTGAACGTATAAGTTTTATTGTAAAGATATCTAATTAGTTAATTAGGTACCGATTTAGGGCACTGTGGGGAATCTAAATATTTTCTCATGCGTAATCGACTACCGATCTCGAATTTTTGGTAACGCATTGTTTTAATAAACTTAAAATTTATTTTTTATTAAAATGACAAACGCATTTTGGGTGCCCAATCACACCCTAATCAAAGATTGATGGCGACTCCACAAACCAATTTTTATTTTATACTTGAGTCCCAAATTTTTTGAGGTAAACATTTTTCTACAAAATTTTGATTTTTAATCGACACTAGATTTTAAAAGGAACATCTCAAATGCTTGGTGACTCCACTAAGGACATTTAGATAGTCAGGCCATTAGTTAATTAATTAGTTGTCTTTGCAATGAAAGTTATAAATTCACCTTAATTTAATTTCTGATCCCTTTTGTTTTTAGCATAACTTTGTGTTTATAATTTTGATTAACCACTAAATAGTTAGACTAATTTGTTTTTTAATGATTTCAGATTAAATAAGTGTTAAAGGAGTTCAGAAATCTTTTGTGTTGTTTGTTTATATCGTTGTCCCTTTTCCTCGCACACTACACAACTACATTTGCATAACATGAGCTAAAACCCCGCTCCGTCCCACTTAAGTGGGAGTAAGAAACTACTCTCTCATGATGGTTTTGACCTTTGCATAGGATAGCTAATCACTCCCGGGGAACATGCCTTATGGTCCTCGTGATGGTAATCACCTCTGTGTGGACATTGGGAAGTGTACCTCCTCGAATTGAAATCCATTTGTATAAGCATGTGATGGGCTAGCATTGAGGATCTAGCAGCCTAAGGGGGCACCAACAAGGATAATTCGAGCATATTTTACCTTAGAAATGAACCTAGCATATAGTAAACCCATGACTTAAATATAACCTTACGAGACCTTAGAAATCTTTTACGAGTCTTGGATAATTTGACGTTCTAAATAAATGTCTGAGAACTAGATATCACGCGGTTAGGTTTATTTCGAACAGGCTTACGAATTAGATATATTGTGGCTAGGAATTCTTTTATTTAAAAAAACAAAGCATGGGAGTAGAAAACATGTATGGTAGGATATACTACATTATGTTTGGGTAGATAACATATGAGGGTATGATTCATTAATAAGTTTATTTATATTTGATTGATTATGTCATTATTACTAATTGATTTTCCCTTCTTGTTTTATTTCTCATTACATCATTCATTTCATGGTGTTGATCCATGCTAGATGTCCATATAGAAGGCTAGTAATATGGAACGAAGGGTCCAAAATGAGGTGGAAAACAATGCAAATATTTTAAGGTGGTATGAGCAATCTCAACTCGCTAATGGAGATAATTTAGCACTTGGGTACGTGTCAAAGCATGTCGAATACACCCATATTATTACTCATCAGAATGATCTGAGAAAATTAAAGGAAATCTGGAGAAAATGGAAAGAGGTTGACTGACAGACGTTTTATCAATTGTATGGTGACATATTATATCTTTTGGATGTCCTTGTGGATAGAGATATTCTTAGAGCTCTTGCACATTTTTGGAATCCCACCTACAATTTTTTCACCTTTGGTCGAGTGGATATGACACCTATAATAGAAGAGTATCATGCCTCAATCCATTGTCCGAGGTTCCAAATTGATAAAGTGTAAACAAAACCACCGAGTACTGCTTGCTTCAAGAAGAAGTTAATTCTCATGACTGGGATGAGTAAAGAGTGGGATCCTAAAAACATCAATAAGAAAGGCGATAACGAGTGTGCCACTTGGAACACCCTACAAGAAGTAATCAATCATCCCCCTAACTAGAGAAAGAAGATTGACTTACTAGCTTTGGGTATTTACGGGTTGGTCATATTTATAAAGGCTCTAGGGCATGTCAATGTATCAGCGTTGGATTTGTTTGAATGATTAGATAAAGGTGTGGATCTCATTTTGGCGATACTGGAAGAACCTTTCCACTCTTTAACTCTTTGCAGACAACAAAGGGATGTGCGGTTTATAAGATGTGCACCACTTTTGTTAGTGTGGATTCAAAGTCACTTCAAGCATGCTGAAAGAGCACCCATACGAGTTTACTTAGAAGGTTATTCCCCATTAAAAGACTTCCTTAAGCAAGAGTGGCCATAAGGCATCATTGAGGATAGATGGAAGGTTATTTTCAAAGATATTCAAGACGATGACATCGCATGGTGTGTTTCCTGGAATACTTCTTCATGTATACTTTATAGATATAAAGACTACAATTAGGTTTCTTTACTAGATATTTGGGGAGGATATGCTTATTTGTTAGTCTCAAGACAATATGGGTCCAGACAATTTGTTCCTGCAACCAAAGGTTTGAGTAGATCAAATTGTGTATTCAAAGGGGACAATTACAAGACTAGAGTTAAAAAAGTTGTTGACACTTGGAAGCAAACTCACCGAGTGAACTTCTTCATCGCTAATTTAGAGTTTTCATGAGAATACCTGGGGTGGAGAAGCACCCAAATCAATGATAATATCACAGTAGCTAATCCTGAGAATACTAGGACAATGGAATAATAAGTTAGAGTTGTGTCTTCTAAGTTTGCTATAGCTAGAAGAGATTTTGAAGTCGAGAAGAAGTAGTTGACTGACTTGATAAGGAAATTAGAATGGGACAAATACCAAAAAGAGGTTAAATATGACATTGAAAAAAGTGAGCTGATAGGATTAAAAAGATTGAGAGCCAACTTCGTGTAGATTTTGATGATTTACAATCAACATGCCAAAAGATGGTGAAAGCTCAAATAACTGTAGGTTCGAGTTGATCACCAGCTGAATGGAAGAAAGATGTGACCAATTTGAGAAGAGAAGTTGAAAAAATTCAAAATGATCTCATGAAAAGTAAGAATAGGGTGAGAATGTTATCAAGAGATAAGAAAATGGTGGAACAACTACTTCAAGAAAGTCAGGCCTGGATGTTTTTTAAAGATAAGGTTCTGAGGTTAGAATCAACGGTACGCAATTACCAAAGCAGAGAAGTGTCTTCTAACTATGGAGAGGTAGAGAGTCTAAGGAAGCGTGTATGTGAACTTGAGGGTATGGTCCATAATTTTTAGACGAATACGAAAAAACTCTTAATTATTCCTTATGATGGAGGAGCGCAATGGCGTTGTCATTGGCAGAATCCTAAGTAATGATCTCATGAAAAGTAATGACTTACCATTTAATTGGTCTAGCACACAAGGCTGCTGCTATAAATAGAAAACTAGAGCCTAAAACTGAATAAGTAAGGAAGACTTTGGAGCTACTTGCACATATTCAAGAGTTAAAGGGCACAATTTAGTATTATATGTGATGTATTTGCAAAACCTTTTAATCGAACTTCGTTTCTAATATAAAAAGTTATTCTAAGGAGTCGTTCTTGAATCATTACCTTGCATTTTGTATATTTTTACTTCTTGCATTTTGTATGTTACATTATTTACATTACATATTGCATTCATTAAGGAAACATTGATATTAATTTATAAAAGGGTGTATGATAGAATACTAGACACTTTAAAACATCGATACAACACCAGAAAAGAGGAAATGGATGAGAAAATCGTCTAGATTGAAAAAACTTAGTTAGAAATACAAGAGAATATGAGGAAAGCTCAAGAAGAGATGCGCAAACAGATATTAAAGTCTCAGAACGAGATGATGGAGAAAATCACAAGTATGTTAGGGGGAAAAATTCAAATCATGAAGAGACTTCAACTGTCGGTGCTACCATTGAAGAACCCATGTATCCTCCTGGCTTTGCACCGTGTGTAAAGGCTCCAACTGTTGGTGTTACCATTGAAGAGACTTCATACCCTCCAGGATATACATCACCTCATGTCATAACATAATAAGGAACAATCGCTCAACTAGGAAGAGTATACATAATCTTACATGGCACTTCCGCAAACACACACCAATCTGAATATATCCCAGATTTTGACAAAGAAGTTTAAAATGAACAAAACAAACAATCTAAGGATAAGTGAAAACAATCAGAATAGCAAATAAAATCTATGAAAGAAGACAATGACGTATATGAGGTCGATGCCAAAGAACTGAGTTTGGTTCCCGACCTAATATTGCCACCCAAATTTAAGATGCATGATTTTAAGAAGTTGGATGGAAAAAATATTACTCTGCTCATATAACAATGTTCTGTAGAAAGATTACGGGGTATATAGGGTATGACCAACTATTAATCCATTGTTTCTAAGAAAGTTTAACTGGTTCAGCTACCTGTTGGTATAATCAATTGAGTAGATTTCACATTCGCTCTTGGAAAGATCTAGCTAAGGCATTTTTGGAGCAGTATAAGCATATGAAGGGTATAAGACCTAATCAAATCATGTTAAAGAGTATGGAGAAGCAATCAAATGAGAGTTTTAGATGGTATGCTCAAAAGTGGAGAGATCTGGTTGTGCAAGTTCATCCCCCGCTCAAAGAAGAAGAAACTAACATGTTGTTTTTTAATTCCTAAAGAGTGCCTTTCTTAGGGCATTTGATAGGGAATTTTTCTAAAAGTTTTTTCAATTTGGTTAACACTGGAGAGATGATAGATATGGCGATCAAAAGTGAGAGACTAGATGGAGGTGAGTCTGTAAAGAAACCACCTTACAAAAGAAAGGATAATGAGATTAATATTGTGGGAAAATACAATTTCAACAATGTCTCTGTGTCTCGACCTCAAGCATTAGGGTCATCTTCATAAAACACCACTAGGCAATATTCCAGAGGGCTTATACAAGAAAGAGAAAAATTGCAGTTTGATTCAATTCCTATGACTTACAAATAGTTTTTCCGAGAGTTATTGGATCAAGTATAGTGACTCACTACCCTGTATCACCTCTACGACCTCAGTATCCTAAATGGTATGATGTGAATGCTAATTCTGAATACCATGTGGTCCAAGGACACTCGATTGAAAGTTGTACCACTTTTAAAAAAGTGGTCAAATGGTTGAGAAACAAGAATAACATAAGTTTTGGTGATAGTGAGCAACCCAATGTAGCCCAGAATCCTTTCTCAAACCATGGGTGGCAGGGGTCAATGCCGTTGTTGAGGAAAATGGGAAGGTGATCATAACTTATGTAACTCAGGTGAGGTCACTATTGAAGTGGGTATGGTCTTAGATGGTCAAACGGGATTGTTGGTTTCGAGTTCAACTTTTGAAAAATTTGAGAGTAAAGATTGTTAGTTTCATCAGTGTGATGGGCATGGCATACAAGATTAGTTTGAGTTCTGAACAATAATGTAGAAAATAATGGATGATAAGGAATTACAATTTTATAAAGAAAGTGAGAAAGATGAGGCTGAGGTATATACATTCGAAGGTTGATTCCGAGAAGTTTACAATACTAATCAACCTCTTCTCATCATACCGAAAGCTTAGGTGGTAGAAAAAGTAACCACTAAGATGGTGATTATACCCATCTCCTTTCTCAAACAAAGATAACACTCAAATTCTTTGGAGATATGAGTGCAAAATAGAAAATGTTAGGGGATCTGAAATCGACAAAGGAGAAATAGATGAAGTGGGACATTTTACAAGAAGCATTAGGTGTTATCTCCGTATCAATCCAATGAGCTTGAAAACAATCACCATGTGATAAATGAATGAAAGTGGATAAATTATTTCTAGAAGAGAATTAGCTCGTCACCAACGAACCAGTCATTGAAAATGAGACTGTTGAATTTTTGAAGTTTTTGAAGCAAATTGATTATAGTATTGTGGAACAACTATATAAGTTATCTGCTTGTATATCGGTTCTAGCACTCTTATTGAATTTTGAGGCTCACCAAAATGCCCTATTGAAGATCTTGAATCAAACTTTCATGCCACAAGAATTACTTATAAAAAAGTTAGAAAACTATTTTCTAATATCCAGGCAGATAACTTCATTTCCTTCTATGATGATGAAATCCCCTCGGGATGATTGGTGGTCACAAGGCTCTCCATATTACTGTTAGGTGTAAAGGTCATGTTCTATCTCAAGTATTGATTGATAATTGATCTGTATTGAATGTCATGCCCATGGTGACTTTGAAGAAATTACCAGTAGATAGCACTAATATGAGGAATTGTCAGATTGTGTTCGAGCTTTTGATAGAACTAAAAGGGAGGTGATGGGAAAAATTGACATTCCTTTAACAATTGGATTGTCTTCTTATGAGGTTGAGTTTCTTATTATGGATATTATGCCGACTTACAATTGTTTGTTGGGAAGACCTTGGATTTATTAGACTGGGGTAATTCCATCTACTGTGCATCAAAGGCTCAAGTTTGTAATTGATGGGAAGTTAGTATGTATCCACATTGAGGAAGATATAGTTGTGTTTATCTCTACTAGTACACATTACGTAGAAGTAAGTGAGTAAGCTATCAAATGTTCTTTCAGGACCGTATAATTTGTCAACACTACTTTTATGGCTGAGGGAAGGAAAATGCCAAATCTGAGGCTATCTAAATGCTTTCGCATATGTGTATATGTATATATATCCTTTCTTTTGTTATTATTTCAGAACCCCAAATATCAACAACATGGATAACAATGACTCTACCCATAAATTGACTTTGAGATGCCCATATGTCAAGGGGAAATTGGGAGTTATGACAATGAAGAGGAATGTGATTTACCTTCTAAATTGCTAAAAATGGTTGAACGGGAAGATAAACGGATTATGCCTTATGAAGAGCTAATTGATGTCTTGAATTTATGATTTAATTAAGAAAGGAAATAGATAAAAATTGGCACCACTTTGTCAGATAAGGGACGAAATTTGATCGAGTTGCTTCACGAATACAAAGATATACTTGCTTGGTCATATGAGGATATGTCAGGTTTAGACACAAAACTGGTAGTACATAAGTTGCCAATAAATCTCGAGTGTAAACCAGTGCAACAAAAGCTTTGAATGATGAGACCTGAAATGATACTGAAAATAAAAGAAGAGGTGAAGAATCAGTTTGACTCTAGGTTCCTCAAAGTGACTAAATATCCTGAATGGGTAGCAAATATTGTCTCAATACAGAAGAAGGGTGGAAAACTACGTATGTGCGTTGACTACAAAGATCTCAATAGGGCAAGTCCGAGTGGATAATACAACTGGAAATTCCTTGTTTTCATTTATGGATGGATTATCTGGTTATAATCAAATAAATATGCACCCTGAATATATGGAAAAAACCACATTTGTTACCATGTAAGGGACAGTTTGATACAAGGTCATGCCGTTTGGACTGAAGAATGCAGGGGCAACATACCAAAGAGCCATGGTGACTTTGTTTATGACACGATGCATAAAGAAGTAGAAATTTATGTCGATGATATGATTGTCAAGTCCAAAAAAGAGGAGGAACGTGTTGAGAACTTGAGAAAACTCTTTCAAAGGTTGAGGAAATGTCAATTAAATCTTAATATGAATAAGTACATATTTGGGTTAACATCTGGAAAGTTGTTGGGCTTCATGGTGAGTAGGAAAAGAATAGAAATTGACCCACATAAAGTCAAAGCTATTCAAAATTTACCACCCCCACAAACACAGAAAGAAGTTCAAGGATTTTTAGGAAGATTGAACTATATTTCTCGATTTATCTCACAGTTGACCAAGAAATGTTATCCTATTCTTTGTCTCCTTAGAAAGAAGAACCTAGGTGTATGGGGTGATGATTGTCAAGAGGCCTTTGAACCAGTAAAGTTGTATTTGTCTAGTACCCCGATATTTGTGCCCCGATTCCCCAGCAAACAGTTAATTTTATACCTGTTAGTTTTTTAGAACTCAATGGGGTGTATATTGGGGAAACATGACCATGGTGAGAAGAAGGAAAAAGCAATTGAAAATTTTGTTGATTGTGAGGCAAGGTATTCACCAATTGAAAAGTTGTGTTGTGCATTGGTTTGGGTTACTGGAAGAATCAGACAGTATATATTATATCACGCCACCTGGCAGTATATGTTGTGTCAAACCACCTGGCTGATCTCCAAATTAGATCATTTGAAATATTTGATGGGTGTACCAGCTTTATCAGAGAGACTGGCTCGTTGGCAAATATTACTATCAGAATTTGATATTCAATATGTAAGTCAAAAGGCCATTAAGCATATTTTATAACAAGTCAGGCATTTGAGGAATATGAGCCTTCGAATTTTGATTTCCCATATGAAAATTTAATGGCTATATCAGAGGAAGAGACAAACACTTCCACAAGTAAATGTTGGAAGTTGAATTTTGACAGTGCATCAAACGCATTAGGGAATGAAATAGGAGCAGTCCTAGTATCACCTAAAGGATATAATTATTCTTTTACTAGCCGACTGAACTTTGATTGTACAAATAACATGGTTGAACATGAAACTTGTATTTTGGGTCTCAAAGCTGCTATTCAGCACAAAGTGGAGTCACTCAAGGTGTTTGGAGATTCAACTTTGGTAATTTATCAATTAAGTCCCAAAATTGGTAGAGTACCGCAAATTAGTCATGAAACTTGTTGAAGAATTTAAAGAAGTAACGTTCAATTATCTCCCTAGTGAAGAAAACCAAATGGCTAATGCTTTGGCCACTTTAGCACCAACTTTCAAAGTAAATGATCATTCTAGTATGAGGCCCATCAAGATGCATGCTTATGAATATCCAACTCATTGTTATAGTATTGAGGTAGAAGAAGATCGTAATCCTTGGTACTATGATATTTTTCAATACATCAAGTATCAAAGTTATCCCAAATAGACTACCGAGAATGATAAAAGAGCCCTTAGAAGGATGGCTGTAAGTTATGTGCTTGATGGTTATATCTTGTATAGAAAAAGTCTAGACCAAGTTTTATTAAGGTGTATGAGTGCCACTTAGGATAAGATGATTATTGAAGAAGTGCATGATGGAATAGTGGTATTCACGCTAATGGTCACGCTCTGGCTAGGCAGATAATGAGATTGGTGGTCAACGATGGAAAGCGATTGTATTAATTATGTCAAAAAATGTCATAAATGCCAAATCTATGGAGATAGGATCCATGTTCCTCCTCTACTTTTACATGTAATGACAGCTCTGTGGCATTTCTCTATATGGGGCATGGATGTTATTGGACAAATTACACCCAAGTCTTCTAATTGTCATCATTTCATATTAGTAGCAATTGATTACTTTACAAAGTGGGTGGAGGCTACCTCATATGCCAATGTAACTCAATCGACGATTTGTAGGTTTTTAAAGAATGAAATTATTTGTCGATATGGTCTACTAGAAAGGATCATCACTGACAATGCTTTGAACCTAAACAATAAAATAATGAATTCAATTTGTGCACAGTTCAACATAAAGTATTATAATTTCACTACTTACCATCCAAAGATGTATGGGGCAGTAGAAGCAATAAACAAAAACATCAAAAGACTCATAAAAAATATGACTGAGACTTACAAAGATTGGTATGAGAAATTACCCTTCGCTCTCCTAGGCTACCAAACGTCTGTGCGCACTTCGATTGGGAAAACCCCATTTTCTTTGGTTTATGAAATTAAAGCTTTGTTACTTATTCAGTTAGAGGTTTTGTCACTTCATGTGTTGTCAGAGGTGAAGTTAGATAAGGTATAATGGGTAAAAGCTAGATATAACCAATTGAATTTGATTGAGGAAAAAATATTGAAAGCAATTTTTCATGGCCAAATCTATCAGAAACGTAGGAGAATTCTTCCTATTCTGAAGGATTTTCGAGGGAAATGGATGCCAAATATGGAAAGACCTTATGTATTGAAAAAAGGCATTTTCCGGAGGATCTTTGATTCTTATTGAAATTGATGGACTAGAGTTACCTAATTCGATAAATTCTGATGCTGTCAAAAAGTACTTTTCCTAAAAAACAAAAAAACAAAAAAGAGGGGTTCAAGTTGAAAACCCAGAAAGGACAACTTAAATTTTGAGCAAATTCAGGATACGTGCAAGGTGGAAGTCCTGAATCGAGGATGAATAGGCAATCATGCTTTGAATTCGAAGAATTTTGGAATTGATGAATTTATAATTTAATTGATAGTTTCAGATAGAGTTCGGGTTTGAGGACTTGTGATAGAAGAAGTCCTAGTTAAAGAAGCCATAATTTCAATTGAATGAAATTGATATTTAGTATTGGTTTTATGATATTCAATTTATGGGGGTTTTAGTAATTTAGGGGGAACTTCACACCCTTATACGTCGTTTCAATTCTCGAAATTCCCTCTACATAAGCTAAAATCGAGCTATTTTACGGTGTGCCAGTTCAAAGAAATCCTTACTCTTGATATCTGGGAGCACCTATTTACTTTTCTTTTGTTTATCGTGTTAAGAGTTTGTCATGTCGTTACTTAAAAATTTTATACATTTAAATAAATAAAAGAGGTATTTTCTTGCCATCATTTCTTTGTGTCTTAAGTCGAAATTAAATTCATATAGTTTAACTGACTTCAAAACATAAGATTAATGTGCATTTCCGTACAAAAGGTTCAAATACAAGTGTTCTAAAGCTGACAGTTGGTTTCAATATAAAACTTGTATGATATTAGGCTTGAAGTGATTGAAAACATCTAAACCTTCCCAGCCATATTGTGGGATCTCAAAATTACTATGGGGAAAATGAATTATGAAATGTATTGAGTTATTGTATAGATAAGACCATTCACTTTCCATGGTAGAAAGCATTTGAATGAACAGTGAAGAACCAAAAGCAGTATGAAGAAAATGATTAAAGTGAAAGGTATCCACCAACAGTTGTTTGCAAAGGTATCCACCAACAGTTGTTTGCAAAGGAAAAGGGGCACATGACCTCATTCAACAAAAGACTGCATTGATCAAGTTTATGGGTCGGGGTGAATTATTAATGTTTGTCTCGAGATGTGGTCTACTCAAGAAGTAATAAATATGAGAATGACCTTTTCTTCTTCAAAAATTGAAAATACATAAAGAATTGTATTATTACATACATTATAGGCATATATATATCATGATAATCATAAAATGATTGAATTCTATGCAATAATATTTATAGGCTTTTCGAAGAAATATAGAATAAATGTTTTTGAGGTTGACATTAAAGATAACCAGTGCAAGATTCCCAGAAAGAATGATTAAAGTAGACGATATTCAACACCAGATCTAACCTACCCTGAAGAGCAGAAGAGCATATCTCTTTTTCTTTCTTGATCTGACCTACCCTGAAGAGTAGTAGAGTAGATATCCTTTCTTTTTCCGATATGACCTACCCTAGAGAGAAGCGGAGCATATCTCTTTCCTTTTCCTGATCTGACCTACCCTAAAGAGCAGCGGAGAATATCTCTTTTCTTTTCCCGATCTGACCTACCCTAAAGAGCAACAAAGCATATCTCCTTTCTTTTCTCGATCTGCACTACCTTGAAGAGCAGCATATATCTCTTTTTTTCCCGATCTAACCCACCCTAAAGAGCAGCATGCAGATCTTATTTCTTTTCCTGATCTAACCTACCCTAAGAGTAGCGGAGCAGATATCATTTCTTTTCCTGATCCAACCTACTCTAAATAGCAGCGGAGTATATCTCATTTATTTTTCCTATCTACCTACCTTAAAGAACAACGAAGCATACTATTTTTCCATATTTGACCTTCATGAAGTTGCAGTGAAGGAATCATCCAAATCTGACATACCCTGAAGTTGTAGTGAGCGGATTAAACTTTGATGTCTATTTAAAACCCTAAAATATCCAACCAGATAAAATTAAATATCTTTTGATATTTACCCTATTCTTGTTATAAGACAATAAGTAAACAGGGGCAGTTGTAACATGTCAACTTTTTTCGGGCTAATTTAGCCCAAATAATTGAAAAATGTCAAAATTACAGTCCAAAATATAACCCAAACACCAATACAAATTGACCCTAGAATTAATCGGCCCATGTGACCCAAAATTTTAAAGTTTAAATGGAAACCCTAGGATTTTCTAACCCTAGCCGCCGCTGCATCTCTGCCCTTGGATCTATGTTATGATCTCATGGCCCCAATTGCTTCAAAACATTTTAGATGCTTTGGATAACCGGATTTGGACCATGTGATGCATGCATAGTTCCCTGGACTTCCCAGACCATTCAATTACTTCAAATCTAACGTGTACGACGTACGCAAGGCTACCCACGTCAATCTTGGCGTCGTGTACCCTGCTAGTCACCTTTCCTCTTCCATGCAAGACTCAATTTGTTGGAAAAAAAAAGAAACAAAAAGAAAGATCAGAAAAGTTTAACATTTTAGGATGATTTGTATAGTTTTGTTTCAGAGATTTAATCTTCATTTGGTTATATATACCAAGGAGATCAATTCTTAAAGGGGGAGAACATTTGTAAAGGGGAAAGAAATGGAAAAAAAAAAGAAAAACTTTGTACTCTTTTCAAAAAAATATGACTCGCCATTTTGTTCTTCAAAGGTATCATTTTTGCCACATTTCGTGCTTGCATGCATCATTTTGGGTGGTGGATGGAGTCTTTTTTTTCTTTTGAACCCAAGGAAAGGGGAGGTTTTTTCAATGCATCTCTATATATCTGAAGTCTCCTCGATGGTTGGGTTTTTCTTTCGAGTTTAGTTTTGCTAAAACACAAAAAGAGTAAATCAATGGAAAACTCAATGACGGAGAAGGGTATTTCGAAAATAAAACCTTAGATCTACTCTATTCTCAAGGTATTTTGATGAAACTACCCTTGGATTTGTGTTAGGGGGAGTTAAAGGATCGTAAAGCAACCATATTTCTTCATTTCCATAGCCGATAACGGTGGTCGATGAGGAAAGTGAAGAACATATAAAGAACATCAAAGGTTTTTTCAGAGGATTTTAAAACATTTTTTAATTCAAAAAATTTTGAAAGAAGAAAATGAGATTTGTTTATATTGAAATGAGTTTTATCGTTCCACAAAAATGCCCATTAAGTGCCTGCGTTTTTAAGGGAACAAGTCATTCGTCCTTTTTGTTTTTCCTCACGTCCTTTTTAGTCCTATTTTCATTTATTTTCTTTTTCTTTTTGTAGTTCTTCATTGATTTTGTTTTAGTCCTCTTAGAGTCTTCAGTGTTCATTTGACAAAATTCTTACTTGAGTCCTAAAACTCTATTTTTACTTCGATCTTGCTCCCTATTTTATTTTTGTTATTCAATTTAGTCATTATCCATTTGTTTTTTTAACTCCCTTACTCTTTACATTATTGTCTATTTTTTAGCATTTATGTGTGTACCCTTTAATTTACCATTTATTTCATTGCATTTTTTCACAGTTCAACATTCATGTAATTTAGCCTTTAATTTTTTTTGTAAATCATTAATTTTGTTTCCTTTTTGTTCGTGTTCTATACTGTTAGTTTAGTATCTCCATGATTCCGTATTAATTTTCAAATAATTAGGTGTCAAAGTGGAATGTTGTAGCTTTGTATTTCCTTTATAAATTCTGTTTTTTATGTTGGCATGTATGTATGGAATATTTTTGTATGTACTATACCATTTGTTTCCCTTTTAGTTTGCATTTTCACCTAATTTCAGTGTTTATTTGTTTGGTGATGATGTACATTTTTACTGTGATTTGTTTTTATTAGTATGCTTTCCATATTTTGATGTAATACAATTAGTCTTCGTATGCATTCCTTTAGTTTGCATGTTCACATTATAACCCAAAAATTTAGACAATGATCAAAATGCAAATTTTGAAAGTTTGATGATCAAAGTAGAAATTTGGGAAAAAAACTTAGGGAATTAAGTGATAATTTCCTAAAAAGAATTTTTAATCCATAAATAGATGGTTTACTCTTGATAGTGGAGTTATAGAAATCATATTTTTTGGATTTGGAATTTTAGTAAAGAAAAACTAGAAAGGGTTAAAACTGATAAGGAATCGGTAATTCGGATCGAATTGGAATGTTACAAAAATTTGAAGGATGTTATAAAATGGTTGGAAATATTATTTAATATTTTGGATCAGAGAAATTTGGTCTGGAAATGTGCAAATTTTCATATTTAACCTAAACAGTGGAATTTAGTGACTAAAACGCAAGATTTGAAAATTCAAGGTGAATTTCGAAAGTCAAAGTCAAAATAATTTATGTTTGACTTTTTAATATGATAATAATCAGATGGCTTAGTTTTATGGTGATTATGGAGATTCATTAATGACAAAAATAGAATTTCCTATTAAATTGAATAAAATAATTCTATTATAAGACATGTGCTAGATTTATTTAATATTAGAGTATTATGATGGGGAAGCATTTTCAGCTCATCTTCTTCTCCAAGCCGTGGGTTTCTCTTAAGGTAAGAGAAAAATTTCAACTCAAATTTTCAAGCAATTTACTTAGAATTTTGAGTAAGTTGTAAAAACAAATTGTTATATGCGAAAAACGTTATCTTTTGGTACCAATATTGTATGATAATCTTGTTGGTGTTCAAAGATCCTAAATCTAAGGGTTTGTGTTCATATAAGAGATAATGAAATTAATGATGGATTTTGATGTTTGTGTGGTAGTTGATTCATATTCTAGTTTAAAAGATGATTAGAACATGTTTAATCTTTCTAGAACTTGTTCTTTAAATTTCGGCCATGAATGGTTTGAGTGAGAAAAATTATGGAAAAATTATAGATGGGTTGGAAATGATGAAGGAAGTATTCTACAAGCCTCAAAAAAATTGGGGATCATTTCGTAAGTTTGGAAAAGTTGGGGATAAATTCATAAATTTTGGAAAATTGATGAAGAACCTAGGGATGAAGTTAAAAGAAACTGTTAGATTCTGAATTTGGCATTAGGTTCGAAAATTCACCAGAAATTATATAAAGATAACTTGGAGGTTATTTTTATATATTGTATTCATATATTGATCTAATTTTGTTTGGAACAAACGTGGATCAATTTCAAGGTGTGTACAAAAAGATATGAATTTTTAACCAAGGAAAGGTCATAAAAATCGGACAGCAGATTCTGCAAAACAGATTCCGTTGGACAACTTTGAAAATTCATCATAGATTATACATAATGAATTAGAAGGAGTTCTTTATATGGATAGATTCATATTCGAGTCTAGTTTTCAACGGAATAAACGAAATTGAATTAAAGTGTGTATATCAGTACAGAATACTGATTCTTTAAAGGTAGTGCAAGTTGTCAGAATATGGAAATTTTAGAAAGTTTGGTGATTGTAATACAAATTTCGAATTGTTGGGAGTGTTATTGTAATTATGCCTTTGTGTACTGAGTTGATAATAATTTCAATACTGGAATTTTTGTATTGAAATTCTAAGTGATAAAATGGTGAAGGACCATTTTGTGTAAATTGGAAAAATTGGTTCCAATGTTAAAAGGAAATTATTAAGTATTAAGTATTTTGATAGATAATGAATATCAAATATAATACAGAATTATTTTGGGATATGTTTATGTTAGTACAATACTAACATATGTATTGCTATAAATTTGTGATTTATTTAGATCGTGATTTACTCGGTGTTCAAAAGGATTCGAGTATAAAAGAAAAGGGTTTATTTTGGAACATAGTGAGGCACAAATTTGAAAATTATAAAGTGTCAAGGTGAGTGCAATACATGCATGAAATTTTACAGGGATGTTTTATACATCATCAGGAAGACTTGCGATAAGTCGACCTTGTTTATTTCGGCATGATTTATATCATTTTTATAAATTGACATTGATATGTCAGAGTATGAAATTAAAATGCATTGATCACTGATTTTTGCATATGATTTTTTTACCATGAATGTTATTTCGGTATGAACTGCCCCATTGTTAAATTATGATAATATACTTTGCCATGGATGGATTAAATAAAATTGATTATATGCCCAAGTATGTTATTGAGGATCAGTGGTATTAATGGCATGCCATAGTGTCTAGCAGCTGCAATATTACGTTGCACTAGAGTGTCTAGAGAAGGCACATAGTGAAGGCCTTAGTGTCTAGTGAAGACACAGTACAAACACTACGGTGTACTAGGTGGGTAAATCCCGACCTCAGCACTACGGTGCATTATTAGGTGAGCAAAACTCAACCTCAACACTTCGGTGCAATATTTGACTTCTATATCGGGTTCCTCATACAGTTATATTATG
Source organism: Hibiscus syriacus (assembly GCF_006381635.1). Lineage (NCBI taxonomy): Eukaryota > Viridiplantae > Streptophyta > Magnoliopsida > Malvales > Malvaceae > Hibiscus > Hibiscus syriacus. Next base: position 199,011 of record NW_024063037.1, read on the forward strand.
GGATATGATTTATGGTTTATTGGTTAATAAATGGTAAGTATGCAAATAAGCTTACGAGCTTATGAATAATGGTAAGTATATTGGTAAAATAAGCTTATGAGCTTATGGAATTTAAATGTTAAGTATTTTGGTAAAATAAGCTTAAGAGCTTATGGGAAAAAAAGGTAAGAGTTTTTATATTATATTGATCATGGTAAAATATTTTATATATTAGTAAAATGATTTTATGGAAATTTGATTTTGACATTGAAAATCATGCATGAATTGTATTGCACTGTTAAATGTTTTAATTTCCTCACTACGTTTATACTTAGCGTGTGATGATTTTCGCGCGTAGGTAAAAAGCAAAGAATAAGAATAAAGATTTCAGAACGACGCCAAGCATCGAGAGGTATATTTCAATATCAGTAATACATCCTACTATAGAATTTGATTTTAGATAGTGGCATGCAATTTGGAAATGTTTAATTTAATTGTTGAATAAATTTTTATGAAATTTTTATAGTGATGAAAGGTTAATTTTTATGAAATTTATATGAAATTTTCGAAAGTTACTATAGCGTGAACAGTAACCCCGTTTTAAGCAAATTTTTCCAGTATGTAAATGGGGTACCGATTCCCCCACTGTTCATGGGTACTATTCACTGTTCATGGGTACTGTTCACTATTCATAAAAAAATATTTCGAATTAAATTGGTTACAACGAAACATGATTTATATGATATGATATTTTTATAATATCATTTACCATTTTAAGAAAATAAATTTTAAATCGCGCAAGAAAATTGAGAAATGGTTTTAAAAATTCGGATAACATCTAAAATCTGTATAGGTTTAGTTATAGGGTTATGCGTGTTACATTTATTGGCATCAGAGCTACAGGTTTAGCCGATTCTAGGACTAAACCGAGGTTGTTTTGAGTTAAAAAGTGTATACATGCCACTAGGATGTCGAAAGTTACTGATAGTTGTATATATACTGTGATGATGCTTATTGTGAGTAAAGTTATTCTTTACTAATGTATGATGATTCTTACTATGTTCAGATGTTGGAATTAAAGATAAAGGTAGAAAATCGAAAAAGTTGAAAAGAAAGTCGAGATTGAAATCGACCAAAAAGGAACTGACATGGCTTATGTAAAACACCTTAGAAGGGTGGAGGATGTTATAAGGGATTTTTCTCCATTTTGTGGAAGAAATGCCCCAGTGTTTAACAAAGTCTATGAATTGGAAGAATTGATTAAAAAGTTTGAATGACTTACAAGAAAAGTCGAATCGGATAAGGATCCAAAGGAGATTTCTGAATCTAGTGATGATTTTGAGGTTTCTCCAGGTAAGCTTAAATAAGTGAGAATATTTAAGCTGAGCATTAAATTGTTTAAATCATTGTTGATTTAAATAAGAGAATTTGAGTAAGCGGTAAATATGATTTCTGATAAAAGTTTAAAGAAAGTTGAGTTATTAGTGAATCAAATGGTTATGGGTTGGATTGAGAATATATATTAAATCCATAAAATTGGACAGAGTTACCTTGTGAAGGTAAATATGCGAAAATGGGTTGTCTGACCATTTCATGCTGTAATGAATTATTGTATAGATTTAGATGGATTCTCAAGAACTTGAAAAGTGTCAAATTCATAATGATAAGAAAAGAGTAAATTTGTTTACTAGTGTGATTTTAGCATTAACTGCTATGAAGTTATTGCTACAAATTATCAAGTTTTATTATTGAACGATGTGAACATTAAGACTTTCCTTGGAGATGGAAAAGGTTTTAATTATTCAAGAATAATTTCTATGGATCTGGAAAAGTTATAAATATTCCTTAAGAATGAAATAAGGAATTCTAAAGTAGAAATAGTCAATTCTACTTTATATTGAGTGATATTATAGCGGAAGACCCATAGATCACGTTCATGATACAAATGTTAGTCAGACAAATAGTAAATGTTCGATAAAGATTCATGAGCTTATGTTAATGGTGAATCTTATGGGATTATCATTAATGAAGTTTAAGATCATTTTGATCATGAGTGGGTTGCCTCTGTATTAAGGTTGGGTTAATGATCACAAGAAGCGATTAATTTAGAAAAAATACAGAGAAATAAAAAATTTAATGATTGATGAAAAAGGTGAAGTCATCACTAAAGTGATATCATCAATGGTTGCAATTAATGGTTGTGAATAAGATGATGTAAAAAGGATGCATAGCTTTTGTAGCTAAGATGATAGACACTTAAGTATCTGAAATAAGATCATATGATATTTCCCTAACTTGGGAATTTCCATATGTTTCTTTTTATATCTATTATTATGGGTTACCTCTAGATTTAGAGGTGGAATTCAATATTAATGGTTATCAAAGCATTAATCCTGTATATTTGAGTTCGTATCGAAGGGTTGCAATTGAGTTAAGAGAATAAAAAACTAATTGCAAGAATTGATAGAGGGAGGATGCGTTAGACTGAATTTTATACCTTGGGGTAAACCGGTATTGGTTATAAAAAAATGGATATATGCAATTATGCATAGATTATTGAAAAGATTATTGATATTTAAATAGAGTAACTATCAAGAACAAATATTCTATTTTGAGGATTGATGACTTATTTTATCAGCTTAAGGGAGAAGATGTTTTCTCTAAAATTGATATTCGAATGGGATATCACCAGTTAAACTTTCAAGAGGAAGATGTTTCCAAATATAGTTTTCAAGAAACGATATGGACACTACGAGTTTGTAGCAATGCCGTTTGGTTTGAAAAATGCGCTTGCAACATTCATAGACTTGATGAATCGAGTATTTCAATTTTACTTGGATTAATTTGAGGTGGTAGGTATTGATGACATTTGAGTATACTTGAATACAAATATAGGGCATGATGCTTATCTTCGTATTGTACTTGAAATATTTAAGGATAAAAAGTTATATGCTAAATTGTCAAAGGGTGAGCTTTGGCTATAAGAAGTTGAATTTCTTAATCATGTTGTCTCGGCAGATGGCATAAGAGCTAAAAAAATATTATATAAGAAAAAGAAAGAAACATAAAAAAAGATGAGACTAAAGACTTTGAAGTCACTTCTGATGGATATCTATTTTATCGAGGAAAAATTTGTATTCCTCATAATGATGAGTTGAAGAAAGATATTCTCTCTCGGGTATATTATAGTCCACTGACTATGCATTCAGGTGGGAAAAAATGTATCAAGATGTAAAGAGTCATTTTTGTGGCCAGGTATGAAAAGAAACATTATTGAGTTTGTAGCTACATGTTTGACATGTCAACAAGTAAAAGTTGAGAATAAAGTGCTTTCGTAATTATGGCGACTAAATATTATTCCAGAATGGGAATAGTAAAGATTCACTATGGATTTTGTTACATGGTTATTTTTTACATCAAATAAAAAGGATTCTTTTTGGGTAATAGTGTCCGGATAATTAAATCGGCACATTTCATTCCGATGTGAATGGATTATGCATTGGATAAATATAAAGAGTTGTATATCAAGGAGATAGTTCAACTACATGGAATTTGGATAGAGATCCAAGGGTTACTTAAAGATTTTGGAAATATTTGCATAAAGTGTTGGGTATTTGATTTAATTTCAGTATGATTTTTCATCCATAGACGGATGATAAGTCAGAAAGTACTATTCAGATATTGAAAGATATGCTGAGTGCAAGTTTGATTGATTCTAAGGAATCATGGGAAAGAAAAGTATTTATTTTTAGTAGAATTTTTCTACAATGACATTATTAAATTAAGCATCAAGATAACTCTGTGTGAAGTTTTATATGGGAGAAAATGTCGAACACCATTGAGTGGGTTCGAGTTAAAAGATCAAATTTTTGTTGACCTAGATTTTTATTGAAAGAGGTTGAAGATGAAGTAAAGATAATCTCAAGATGATATTGGATCGGCAAAAGTCTTATGTAGACTTGAAGTGAAAAGAGATTGAATTTCATAAAGGTGATAAAGTTTTTCTTAAAGTATCGCTTTGAAAAAACACAAAGGAAACTTTAGTCTAAGATTCATTGGATCTTATGGGATATAAAAAAAAATTGGACTGATGGCTTATAAGTTAGCATTAACTATGGAGGTAATTGAGATCCAGAGTTGGACAAAGTACACAATATTTTTCATGTGTCAATGCTTGGAAAGTATCGACCATAGCTTTTATATGTCAATAGAGGAAATTGGGATTTGAATAGATTTGATTTCTGAAGAAGAACCAATATGGATATTATTTTGAGAAATTAAGGAACTACGTAACAAGATGATTTCTCTAGTCAAAGTGAATTAGCAAAATCATAATGTCAATGACGTTACTTGGGAAAAAAGAGAATGATATGTAAATGTGTAGATATTTTAATATCAAGTTGAAGATTTGGATTAAACAGATTCCAAATCTAATGATTAGCATGATCTTCACAAAATTCCTAAATTGAGGAGAAAAAAAATCGGATTTCAAGAAGTTGGCAAGACCGAAGAGGTTTTCGCACAAGGCAAGGGACTGTCTCACCAGTCAGTACAACCTTAAATTAAGGTTATGAATTTTCAGGGGAAAAAGGAAGTTACGGTTTTCATAGAAAGTTTTAAAATTCGAGGATGAATTTTCTTAAGGAGGGGAGAATTGTAATACCCCAAAAATTTAAAAATGACCAAAATGCAAATTTGAAAGTTTGATGGTCAAAGTAGAAATTTGGGGAAAAAAAGCTTAGGGAATTAAGTGATAATTTCCTAAAAAGAATTTTTATTCCATAAATAGATGGTTTACTCTTGATAGTGGAGTTATAGAAATCATATTTTTTGGATTTGGAATTTTAGTAAAGAAAAACTAGAAAGGGTTAAAGCCTATCAGGAATCGGTAATTCGGATCGATTGGAATGTTACAAAAATTTGAAGGATGTTATAAAATGGTTGGAAATATTATTTAATATTTTGGATCAGAGAAATTTGGTCTGGAAATGTGCAAATTTTCAGATTTAACCGAAACAATGGAATTTAGTGACTAAAACGCAAGATTTGAAAATTCAAGGTGAATTTCGGAAGTCAAAGTCAAAATAATTTATGTTTGACTTTGTAATATGATAATAATCAGATGGCTTGGGTTTATGGTGATTATGGAGATTCATTAATGGAAAAAATGGAATTTCCTATTGAATTGAATAAAATAATTCTACATGTGCTAGAATTATTTAATATTAGAGTATTATGATGGGGAAGCATTTTCAGCTCATCTTCTTCTCAAGCGATGGGTTTCTCTTAAGGTAAGAAAATTTTCAACTCAATTTTTCAAGCAATTTACTTAGGATTTTGAGTAAGTTGTAAAAACAAAATTGTTATATTCGAAAACGCTATCTTTTGGTTCCAATATTGTATGATAATCTTGTTGGTGTTCAAAGATCCTAAATCTAAGGGTTTGTGTTCATATAAGGGATCATGAAATTAATGATGGATTTTGATGTTTGTGTGGTAGTTGATTCATATTCTAACATGAAAGATGATTAGAACATGTTTAATCTTTCTAGAAATTGTTCTTTAAATTTCGGCCATGAATGGTTTGAGTGAGAAAAATTATGGAAAAATTATAGATGGGTTGAAAATGATGAAGGAAGTATTCTACAAGCCTCAGAAAAATTGGGATCATTTCGTAAGTTTGGAAAAATTGGGGATAAATTCGTAAATTTTGGAAAATTGATGAAGAACCTAGGGATGAAGTTAAAAGAAACAGTTAGATTCTGAATTTGGCATTAGGTTCGAAAATTCATCAGAAATTATATAAAGATAATTTGGAGGTTATTTTTATATATTGTACTCATATATTGATATAGTTTTGTTTGAAACAAACGTGGATCAATTTCAAGGTGTGTACAAAAAGATATGAATTTGTAACCAAGGAAAGGTCAGAAAAATCGACAGCAGATTCTGCAAAACAGATTCTGTTGGTCAACTTTGAAAATTCATCATAAATTGTATATAATAAATTAGAAGGAGTTATTTATATGGATAGATTCGTATTCGAGTCTAGTTTTCAACGAATAAACGAAATTGAATTAAAGTGTGTATATTAGTACAGAATACTGATTCGTTAAAGGTAGTGCAAGTTGTCAGAATATGGAAATTTTAGAAAGTTTGGTGATTATAATACAAATTTCGAATTGTTAGGAGTGTTATTGTAATTATGCCTTTTTGTACTGGGTTGATAATAATTTCAATACTGGAATTTTTGTATTGAAATTCTAACTGATAAAATGGTGAAGGACCATTTTGTGTAAATTGGAAAAATTAGTTCTAATGTTAAAAGGAAATTATTAAGTATTAAGTATTTTGATAGATAATGAGTATCAAATATAATACGAAATTATTTTGGGATATGTTTATGTTAGTACAATACTAACATATGTATTGTTATAAATTTGTGATTTATTCAGATCGTGATTTACTCGGTGTTCAAAAGGATTCGAGTATAAAAGAAAAGGGTTTATTTTGGAACATAGTGAGGCACAAATTTGGAAAATTATAAAGTGTCAAGGTGAGTGCAATAGATGCATGAAATTATACAGAAATGTTTTATACATCATCAGGAAGACTTGCGATAAGTCGACCTTGTTTATATCAGCATGATTTTATATCATTTTTAAATTGACATTGATATGTTAGAGTATGAAATTAAATGCATTGATCACTGATTTTTGCATATGATTTTTTTACCATGAATGTTATTTCGGGTATGAACTGCCCCATTGTTAAATTATGATAATATACTTTACCATGGATGGATTAACTAAAATTGAATATATGCCCAAGTATGTTATTGAGGATCAGTGGTATTAATGGTATGCCATAGAGTCTAGCAGCTGCAATATTAGGTAGCACTAGTGTCTAGAGAAGGCACATAGTGCAGGCCTTAGTGTCTAGTGAAGACACAATACAAACACTACGGTGTACTAGGTGGGTGAATCCCGACCTCAGCACTACGGTGTATTATTAGGTGAGTAAAGCTCGACCTCAACACTTCGGTGCAATATTTGACTCCTATACCGGGTTCCTCATACAGTTATATTATGGGCTATGATTTATGGTTTATTGGTTAATAAATGGTAAGTATGCAAATAAGCTTACGAGCTTATGAATAATGGCAAGTATATTGATAAAATAAGCTTACGAGCTTATGGAATTTAAATGTTAAGTATTTTGGTAAAATAAGCTTACGAGCTTATGGAAAAAAAAGGTAAGAGTTTTTATATTATATTGATCATGGTAAAATATTTTATATATATTAGTAAAATGATTTTATGGAAATTTGATTTTGACATTGAAAATCATGCATGAATTGTATTGCATTGTTAAATGTTTTAATTGTCTCACTAAGTTTATACTTAGCGTGTAATGATTTTCACGCGTAGGTAAAAAGAAAAGATTAAGAATAAAGAGTTCAGAACGACATCAAGCATCGAGAGGTATATTTCAATATCAGTAAGACATCCTACTATGGAATTTGATTTTAGATAGTGGCATGTAATTTGGAAATGTTTAATTTAATTGTTGAATAAATTTTTATGAAATTGTTATAGTGATGAAAGGTTAATTTTTATGAGATTTATATGAAATTTTCGAAAGTACTGTAGCATGAACAGTAACCCCGTTTTAAGCAAAATTTTTCAGTATGTAAATGGGGTACCGATTCCCCCATACAGGGAACTGATTCCCCCACTGGTCACTGTTACTGTTCACTGTTCACGGGTACTATTCAGTATTCATAAAAAAAATATTTCGAATTAAATTGGTTACAACGAAACATGATTTATATGATATGATATTTTTATAATATCATTTACCATTTTAAGAAAATAAATTTTAAATCGCGCAAGAAAATTGAGAAATGGTTTTAGAAATTCGGATAACATCTAAAATTTGTATAGGTGTAATTATACGTGTTATGGGTGTTACATATATGCGTGCAAATAGTTTTCCATAATGATAGATAATAGTTTGCATGACATATATTTTTATATTATTAATTTTTGCATGTCAGGTATAATATAGTATAATAAAGGTTTTTTATCCATGCTTTTAAATATCATGTAGGTAAATGTGTAAGTTGGTACATATAGTTCTAGGATTTAATTTGAATCAATTTGTATGACATATTCATAAGCATTACTTGACTCGATTAAATTAATGGGACCAAGGGTAATACTATTTTATTTTAAAATAGTGGTGAAGTGATTGTCTTAAGATATAAGAAGGTCACTTCCAATGATTTTAAAATAATGGGGGTATACCGCTAAGTGTAACCATAAAAAATTATTTTCATTTAAAACTCGGGACTGAAAAAAGGATTGTGTTATTTTAATTAAATTCACCGAGAAAATATTGTTAGATTGGATCAAAGGTCTGGTCTCGATGTCTTTAAATAATTGAGCATCCTTATTCTCATTAAATGTTGGTAAAATAATTAACTAAATGTATTCGTTTGATGTATATATTTAAAGTTTACCTTATTTTATGTGTTTTTAAAAGGGGGTCTCAAATTAAATTATATTCGAACGTATAATTTTATTGCAAAGACTACTAATTTGTTAATTAGATATCGATTTAGGGTTGTGAGGAATTTAAATATTTTCCCATGTGTAATCGACTACCAATCTCAATTTGTTAGTAACACGGATCAAAATGTTGTTTTAATAAACTTAAAATTTATTTTTTTTATTAAAATAAAAAAATGCATTTTGGGTATCCAATCACACCCTAATCAAAGATTGGTGACGATTCCACAAATCGATTTTTATTTTAAAATTGTTTTTAAAATATTCTGATTGTTAATCGACACTAAATTTTAAAAGGAACGTCTCGACTATAATGCATCGTCTTGTACCATAAAACATATAATGCATCATCTTGTACCATAAAAAATATAATGCATCGTCAATAAATCACAATGTATCATATTATTAATGAGTGAAATAAAAAGAATTACAAATAAATATTAACTTTATATTTAAATATAAATAAATATTAAAAAAAGTAAATTTAAAACTATACCAAATTTACAAATTAACTCACATAATAATCAGACTTATTTACATTATTAATATATTTTTCGTGCTTTGAATTGGTTTCCATCCACCGAACCGTCCATGTACATAGTGTCACAGACTTAGCTTAGTTTGTTCGGTTTCTAACCCATGCAGCACTTGAAAAAAAGTTCTATCGTAAAGTGAGCCTTAATCTCAAATATCTAATCAAAACAAAGGTACACATTGAGATAGATCGTCACCATAATGAGTCCAATTATGCTGAGGCCAAGATTGTGGGGCATAGCGGATGGACACGGTCAACGTCAGACTCCTCCGAGAAAAATATATTATTAATGGTATAAAATAGGGTTACAGATGGCTCACCCACACCATTAATGAGGTAGTAGGGTAAACCTCGATGGTGTTCACAAGACACATATATTTACCTGCAGATCAGTTGAACCACCTACCGACTTTCCACCCCTTACACACATGCAGAAACAAAATAAAAAAAAAAGGTCTATGTGAAAATGTTAAAATCCTTAAAATATGGACAATCTAACCTACCCATGTTCCTACCTTGAAACAGTGAGATGTTTGAAATAAGGAGAAGCTTATTCTACCATGTCAGTAGGCCATATACATGGTTGGCCTTGAAGTGCACTATACAAGGGGTGGCCACGACTTTCTCCCCCACTTAAGTAATAGACACCCTCGTCGACTACATTTCTTAAAACTCCTTGATCTTTTCTTTAAAGACTCTAAGATATTGATCTCTCTCCTAACTATTCTCTTCATGTCATAGGCCTCCTTATTTAACTAGATATTCACATCTTGGTTTTCCGCCCACCACAACCATTGTATCAGCAATAATCTCATCAACATGATGTTGTGATGGTGGTTGTGCACAAATCAACTCCCTGGTTGATTGACTTCGGTAACTATCATTGAGGTCGACATGAAACAACTTCAAATTGATCACATGAAAGACTGGGTGAACTTTCATCTAAGTAGAAGGGTATATCTTATAAGAAACATTTCCTACCTTTTCCACTATTGAGATCGAACCTTCATACTTGCACACCAAAATATGATCTCTCTTTCACAAGAATATAAGTTGTTTCAACATTACTAAGTCTCCGACTAGAAGTTATAGATTCCTTCTGTTACGGTCTGCACACTTTTTTCATATGTTTTACAGCTTTCCCCAAGTACACATTGGCAATCTCAGTATTTTGCTTCCATTTCTCTACAAAGTTAGAGACATGAGGGCATCTCATTTAATAAGATTCATTTATTGTATATGGTAGTCTCATATACTGACTTATAACAAGTTAAAACATACTTTTATTAGTGGAAAAACTCTTATGGGAATTGAAACACAATTGCACAAAATCAAACAGTGGAGGTCAGTCTTTCTGATTGTCATGAATGAAGTGCCTTAGATATTCCTCCAATAGTCCATTAAAACATTTAATATGACCATCCATCTGAGAGTGGTAACTCAATGAGAAATTTGAGTTGTGTTCCAAGTAACTTGAACAATCATTTCCAAAATTTCCCAATGATTCTCTTATCTCTATCATTGATTATACTATTTATGATGCCTCAATATTTCACCACATGTTTGAATATTATCCGAGATGTATCCTCTGCAGAACAATACTTTGGCGATGGGATAAAGGTGAAATACTTTGAGAATCTTTCCATCATTATGAGAATGGACCCAAAGTCTCCCACCCATGGTAAATTCACAATAAAATCTAGGGAAACACTATGTTAAGGCCTCTTAAGAACCAATAATGGTTTTAGTAACTCAATTATCTTCTTTTGATATATCTTATCTTAATGATAGATGATATAATTGCCACTAGAAAAGACCCGGATAAGTACCCAAGTGGCCCCATCACACGATCAAGGGCTAAGGAGTTTCAAGAAGCCATAAAGAGTGTGTTTACATCAAGCTTGGGATGTGAAGAAAGAGGAATAATAAGGGAGGAACCCTTTATGTTTCTTATGCATGAATTTTCATAAGAATCTAAAGTTTGCATAACATTCATTGCATTTAATAAGTGTTATGTTCATTTAAGCATTCATTGCATTTAAATCATCTAGTTCATCTAGGGAACTAGCTCATTTATGCCATTTAGTAAGCTACTTCATTCATGCATCTAGTCATATAATAAAGTTAGTTCGCTAATTAAACTAGTTCATTTATTAAACGAACTCTTAATTGTTTCATGCATGTTTTCAATTAAAGATTGAATAAAGCTCACCTTTGTGTATAGGCATATGAGAGAAGTTGAACGATTTCATCAGATGCAAGAATGTCAGTTAGAAAGTATTCCAATTATGGATGCTATACAAACTTTTTTGGTTCCATAAATAACTTTTGAATTATTCCTCTATCTTTTATCTTTCCAAATCCTTTTGAATCACCTCAATCTGATATCAAGAGTTTGAGATATGATTGATTTATTAAAGACAGTGCAGACTGGAATTTCGTTACGGGAATTTTATACATGGATGATTTGGATGAGTTTGAGCCAAGGGAGAGTCTTTTCAACTTCATCCAAGTGACAAGACATTTAAGGACTCTTAATTCACCCATTCCAGGTATTCAAAGCTGATTTTTATCATCTAAATTCAAGGGTTGTTCAAATTCTTCAAGGGAGCATGCAATGAAGTATGATTTAATTCACTTATTAAGATAAATTTCAGCATGGAATAGCTAGAGTCTTCTACCCCTTGGATGAAATTAAGTTCAAATTCAGCTTCAAATTGTCTAGATTCATCCCCAAAATGATCTAGAATATTGAGCCAACCTTGAAGATAAGAAGACAAAGTATTCAAGTGCATTTTATTGTTAAATTGATGAGAATGTTTTCATGTTTTGAGTCTTTTCATATGCTGCATAGAAGTACTATAAATAGACACCTTTGGGATCATTTGTAGACACACATTTGAATATATAAAACATTTTTGAGAGTTTTCTTTCATTCTTTTTCTCTTATATAACTTTATCGGCTTCAAGATAGTCTTGTGGTCTTTATCCATTTCCTTTTATTATAACGTTGGTTCGTAGTTCATCAATAGCTAGTGGGTCACGTTCCATATTCTACAACTTCTACCTTTCCACCTAATTATATTATTGGTACCTAACTTATATATAGTTAGAGGGTCACAACCCATCCTTTGAATTAATATCATTCTCTATGCCAACCATAAACATCCTTCACCATTTTCGTTACATCCATTCAACCGTTATCACCATCGCACTTCTTTCATTTACAATCCACTTCAACTTCATTATAGCATTTCCATTAATTTCATATACATATTTATATATACATATTTCAATTCTTGTAAAGTTGTTTGTACATTTTCACTCTTTAATCAAAGCACTGCAAAATTCTTACTAGAATCAAGTTCAAGAACACTCATATATAACTTGGAACACATAATCGATATAATATCATTTGGTATCAGAGCGAGCTGATTCAGTAAGCGTATCATTTTTTTCTCTCCGGGTTAGTAAAAAATATTAAAAAAAATTAAAAATTAAAAAAAAAGCTTAAAGAGGGAGGGAGTAATTCTTTTCATCTTTAAAGAAAAACAAAATAATAATTACTTCATCGTTATATTCCATTATTCAATTTTGTTACCTTTTCTTTTCCTTATATCCAATTTATTTTCACTATCCTTGCTACTAAGCCGTAATTGTTTCAACCAAAGTCCGCTAGACACTTGTAAGGCTTGAGGAAGTTCCTAAAAGGACATGAAATCAAAGAACAAGTGGTAAAAGGCAAGAGTAATCATCAAGGGAAGAAGTCATCCCAAGTGAAACACGAGTGGGAGTGACTTTTCTTGAATTGTTTGGTGAGGTTTTTCCTTTTATTTGTGAGGTTATTTTTTCATTAATAATTTTGTCTCATCTATTGGGATACAATTCTTAAGTTACAGTAACGTTGAACCAAACCTACAGATGCAAGCCGTGGTGCATGAATTGACCAAGATTTGGACGGAAGAGTTGGAACCCCTCCATGAATGTATGGACCGTATTGGAGAGGAATGTACTCATGGATTTTGAGAGTAAGAAGATGTCAATCAAGGAGGAAATGAAGAAGTAGAAAGACCAGAAGAATATCGTGCATCATAATAAAAAATGGGAAATCGTGGTATAAGGTCCCAAAGGTTTCATCCATTAATGGATGATAATCTAGTTAACATCAAAATTTTCATTCCACCATTCCAAGGCAAGACGGATCCAAATGCTTAACTAGCATGGGAAAACAAGGTAGACCACATATTCAGGTGCCATGATTATTTGAACTCAAGAAGGTAAAACTCGCTGCCCTTGAGTTTACAATTATGCACTAATATGGTGGGATCAATTGACATCAAGTAGGAGACGCAATGGAGAACATCCTATCACTACATGGGATGAAATGAAAGCATTGATGTGAAAGTGATTCATTCCAATCACTACCATTGGGAGTTATTCAACCGTCTTCACAACCTTTCACAAGGTAACCGAAGTATTGAAGACTATCACAAAGATATGGAGGTGGCCATGATTCGAGCCAACATCGATGAGGATCGAGAAGCTACAATGGAAATATTCCTAGTAGGACTTAATTCGAACATTGCGAACGTGGTCGAGTTGCAACATTATGTAGAGATGGAAGACATGGTGCATATGGCCGTGAAGGTGGAAAAACAACTCAAAAGAAAGGGTGCCACACGATCTTATGGGAGTGCAACATCAAAATGAGGGAAAATTTCATACAAGAAGACTCCTCCATTGTCATCCCACGAAAGAGGAAGACCACCCAAAGGAAGTAAGCCCATTGCTCAAACAAACAAGGCTAAGACTACCGCCACTCCAAATTGTTCCGTGACATACAATGTTTTAAGTGTTTGGGGCATGGACACATTGCAAGCCAATGTCCAAATCACAACACCATGCTTCTTCGAGATGATAGAGAAGTTGAATCGGAAAAAGAAGAGGATGATAATGAAGATGCTACCATTGATGAAGAATAATTAGAGCATGCCATGGAAGGAGAGGTTCTTGTTGTCAAAAGAGCATAAATGTACAATCCAATGTAGGATATGAACAACGTGAAAATATATTCCATACTCATTGCCACGTTGGAGAAAATGTAAGCTTTGTTATTATTGATATAGGTAGTTGCACTAATGTTGCTAGTACCTTAATGGTAGATACACTTGGCTTGTCAACAAAAAAACATCCATAACCTTATAAACTGCAATGACTCAACGATAGAGGAGAACTCAACGTGACCAAGCAAGTTTGAATTGTTTTCTCCATTGAAGTGCAAAAACGATGTGTTTTGTGATGTAAATTCCAATGCACACAACCCATTTACTACTTGGAAGGCCTTGGCATGATAGGTGAGTGATCCATGACAGGTATACCAACTGGTATACATTACCCATGGGGGAAGGAAGATCACTTTAGCTCCATTTTCACCAAAGCAAATACATGAAGACCAAATTCAATTGAGAATAAAATTCGAAAGATCCAAAGAGTGAGACAAAAATGGAGGTAAAATAAAAGGAGTGTGATCAAAATGAGGGAAGAAAATTCATCATTCTTTCTAAAGAGAGAGTTAAAAAAGTGTTTAATGAGGGCAAAGGAAGCACTTGTACTCATGTAAAAGGAAATTTTTTGAACACTAACTACCTTGATCAAAATTTGCCTGCTTTTGTTGTATCTTTATTGTAGGATTTTGACAACCTATTTTCGGAAGAAATACCAAGTGGGTTGCCACCTATTCGTGGCATAGAACACCAAATATTTTTTATTCTCGGAGTCATTATTCCAAACCGACCAGTTTACCAAAGCAACCCCGAAGAAACTAAGAAATTATAAAGGAAAGTATATGAGTTGATGGAAAAAGGCTACATGAGGGAAAACCTTAACCCATGTGTCGTATCAGTTCTACTTATGTCAAAGAATGATGGAACTTGGTGCATGTGTGTGGATTATCAAGCGATAAACAAAATTACGGTAAAGTATTATCACCCTATTTTTCGCTTATATGACATGTTAGATGAGCTTAGCGATTTTAACCTCTTTTCTAAAATTGATCTTAAGAGTGATTACGGCCAAATATGAATGTGTGAAGGTGATAATGGAAAACAACATTCAAAATGAAGCAAGGCCTTTATGAGTGGTTGTTATGCCTTTTGGCTTAACTAATGCACCAAGCACATTTATGAGGTTAATGAATCATGTTCTTAGGCCATTCTTGGGTATGTTTTGTGTGGTTTACTTTAATGACATTATAATCTATAGTAAAACAATGGAAAAACGTGTTCAACATTTGAGGTCAGTTTTACTTGTTTTAAGGAAGGAAAAATTGTTTGCTAATTTACAAAAATGTACATTTTGTACTGACAAGGTTGTATTCCTAGGTTTCGTTGTGAGTTTTGAATGCTTGGAGGTTAACAAAGAGAAGGTTAAAGCCATTGAAGAATTGCCATGTCCAATAAGCATTTATCAAGTTAAGAGCTTCCATGGACTTGCAAGTTTTTATCGAAGATTCTTCCCCAACTTCATCACCATAGCTACTCCACTAACAAGTGTTATTAAGAAGAATTCTAAATTCTTTTAGGGGGAAGATCAAGACAAGTCCTTTAATATCATTAAAGGTTGTTTAATTCATGCCCCTTTACTTGCTCTACTTGATTTTAATTTAACTTATGAAATTGTATATGATGCATCAGGTGTAGGAATTGGAGCAATTTTTATCTCAAATGGATGTCTTATAGCCTATTTTAGTGAGAAATTAAGTAGAGATACGCTTAACTATCCTACTACAACAAGGAGATGTATGCTCTTGTGAGGGCAATGGAAACTTGGCCACACTACCTTTGGCCTAAGGATTTCATCGTTCACCTTGTCATAGGTAGGATAACATATAGTTTCGAGGAAAACATAAACTCAACAAAAGGCATGCCAAATGGGTAGAGTTTCTTGAAACCTTTCCATATGTTATCAAGTTTAAGAAAGATAAGGACAATATAGTTTCGATGCATTGTCATGATGGTATGTTCTTTTAAACACTTTGGAATCTAAGTTGCTGGGTTAAAGACTTATATGTTTCTGAATATGATTTTGGATAAGTTTACAAATCTTGTGAGAAATGGACAATTGATAAATACTTTAAGCATGATGGTTTCCTATTCAAGGAAGGGAGACTATGCATTTCTCAAGGTTCCATGCAAGAATTGCTTACTAAGGAAGCCATGAAAGATGATTAATGGGACATTTTGGGATATCAAAGACTTTGGCTATACTTTAATAACACCTATATTTCCCTAAAATGAAACGAGATGTGGAAAGGTTATGTGAGCGTTGCATTACTTGCAGGAAAGACAAATCTAAAGTCATGCCACATGGACTTTACACACCACTACCCATACTAGAAGCACCATGGATGGATATTTCAATGGATTTTGTGCTAGGTCTTTGACGCACAAAGAACAACAAAGACTCCAACATTCTAGATGTAGATAGATTTTCCAAAATGGCTCATTTTATTCCTTGTAACAAAACTAATGATGACTCACATATTACTACTTTGCTTTTTAGGGAAAGTTTAAGGCTATATGGCATACCGAGAACTATTGTGTATGATCGAGATGTGAAGTTCTTAAGCCACTTTTGGAGAGCCCTATGGAGTAAGATTGTTACTAATCTACTATTTCCACCACATGTCACCCTCAAACGAATGGCCAAACTGAAGTGGTGAATCGAGTACTTTCCATGTAACTTTGATCAATCATTCGGAAGAGTTTGAGAACATGGGAGGAGAGTTTACCATATGTGGAGTTTGCATACAGTCGTTCAATCTATGCTACTACAGTGTGCACGTCTTTCGAAGTAGTGTATGGGTTCAATTCAATAACACATATAGAGTTGTTACCATTACCCGCTGATCAAATTGTGAATAAAGATGAACTTAAAAAAGTTAAGTTTGTAAGGAAGGTTCATCAACAACTGAGGGACAACATTGCAAAGAAAACTAAGAAATACGAGCAATAAACAAATTAGGGTCATAAACGAATTACTTTTGAGCCAGGGGAAAGGTTTCTAGCTAATGAAAGTCCAAATTAATGCCTCGGGGAGATGGACCATTCCAAATAGTCAAGAAGATCAATGACAACGTCTATCAATTAGATCTTCCTGGTGACTTTAATGGCAGTGCAACCTTCAATGTTGTTGACTTGTCTCCTTATGATATAGGTGATGATTTGGGGACAAATCGCCTTATAGAGGGAGGGAATAATATGATAGCCACTAGTAAAGACCCAGAGAAGTACCCAAGTGGCCCCATCACACGAGCAAGGGCTAAGGAGTTTCAAGCAGCCATGGAGAGTATGTTTACATCAAGCTTGGGACGTGAAGAAGGAGGAATAATAAAGGAGGAACACTTTACATTTCTTATGCATTAATTTGCTTAAGAATTTGAAGTTTGCATAACATTCATTGCATTTAATAAGTGTGTTATTCATTTAAGCATGCATTGCATTTAAATAATCTAGTTCATTTAGGGAAGTAGTTCATTTATGCCATTTAGTAAGTTGCTTCATTCAAGCATCTAGTCATTTAATAAAGTTAGTTCATTAATTAAACTAGTTCATTCATCAAACTAGATCATTTATTAAACTAAATCTTAATTTTGTCATGCATGTTTACAATTAAAGATTTAATAAAGATCACCTTTTGTCTAGGTGCATGAGAGAAGTTGAACGATTTCATCAGATGTAAAAATGTCAGTCAGAATGTCTTCCAATTATGGATGCGATACAGACATTTTTGGTTTCATAAATCAATTGGGCATTATTTCCCTTTCCCTTATCTTTTCAACTCCTTTTTAATCACCTCAATCTAATATCGGGTGCTTGAGATATGATCAATTTATTGAAGATAGTGTAGGCTGGAATTTTGCTATTGAAATTTTATTCATTGATGATTTGTATGAGTTTGAGCCAAGGTAGAGTCTTTTTAACTTCAGCCAAGTGACAAGCCATTTAAGGACTCTTAATTAACCCATTCAAGGTATTTAAAGCTGATTGTTAACATCTAAATTGAAGGGTTATTCATATTCTTCAAGGGAGCATGCAATGAAGGATTATTTAATTCACTTATTAAGACAATTTTCACCATGGAATAGCAAGAGTCTTCCACCCCTTGGACGAAATTAAGACCACATTCAACTTCAAATTGTCTATATTCATCCCCAAAATTATCTAGAATATTCAGCCAACCTTGAAGATAAGAAGACAAATCATTTAATTGCATTTTATTGCTAAATTGATGAGAATGTTTTCATATTTTGAGTCTTTTCATATGCTGCTTAGAAATACTATAAATAGGCACCTTTGGGATGATTTATAGACACATATTTGAATATATAAAACATATTTGAGAGTTTTCTTTCATTTTTTTCTTCCCTTGTAGAACTTTATTGGCATCAAGATAGTTTTGTAGTCTTCATTCATTTCCTTTCGTTATAGTGTTGGTTCCTAGATCATCTATAGATAGTGGGTCACGTTCCATATCCAACCACTTATACCTTTCCACCTTATTATATTGTTGGTTCCTAACTCATATATAGTTAGAGGGTCACAATTTATCCTTTTAATTACTATTATTCTCCATGTCAACCACAAACATCCTTCACCATTTTCGTTATATCCATTCAACCATTATCACCACCACACTTATTTCATTTCTATCACTTCCATTACTTTCAGATACATATTTATATATACATATTTCCCTTCTTGTAACGTTGTTTGTTCATTGTCAGTCTTCAATCAAAGCACTGTGAAGTTCTTACTAGAATTACTATCGGGCACACTCATATATGACTCGACACACATAATCGAGATCATATTTTAATAATCAGTGTGAATGATAAACTCCTTAGGCAAAGGTAGTGTTTCCATGTTTCTATTTCCCTCACAAAAGTATACATATCCTTGTCATAACTAGGATAGTTAAGCGTAGCTCCACTTAATTTCTCACTAAAATAGGCTATAAGATGTCCACCTTGAGACAAAAATGCTCCAATCCCTACACCTCATGCATCACATTAATTTCAAAACACTCTCTTAAGGACCAATAATGATTCTAGTAACTTAATTATCTTTTCTGATATATCTTATCTTAATGATATAAAAACATGTCTTTGTATAGTCCATTATATCTTGTCGTATTTGAGGCCAATAATACTCTTATCTCGGCAAAGCAAAAGTACACCTCTAACTAGGATGCCTAACACAATGGGAGTCGTGATATTCTTTTAGTAACTTTCATCAAATATCCCATACTCGAGGAACAAACATTTGTGACCATTTTAGTATAAAATGATTATTCTATATCTAAAAGCACTTTGACTTAACCATTTGAGTGCCACCATTTATAGTTCATTCTTTGTATAATTTGTGATAAGTTGACGAACCTCGTTAAACATCCTACTAGTATATATGGGAGTCAAAAATCTGAGTGCTACTAGATTAGCCTTAAAGTCAGCGCATCGACCACTTAATTTTTCTTCCCAGCCTTATGCTCAAAGTTGAAATCAAATTCCACTAGAAACTATTGTCATCTAGCTTATTTAGTCATAAGCTTTGGTTGTATAAAAAAAAGGGTTAACTCTTGCATTATTCTTCTTTACTACGAATCTTGAACCTAACAAATAATGCCTCCAAATCCTCAAACAATAAATTACTTCTAGAAGCTCCTTTTCAGGTGATGTATATCTTATTTCAGTCCTATTTATATTTCTGCTCTCAAATACCACATGGTGTATATCTGATAAAATTACCCATTCAATCACATAGTCTAACACGTCAGTTACAACTTCCAAAGGCTTTTTCAAGCCTGATAAGGAAAGAATTGGATCACTTTGTTTAATTTCTCAAAGACTTTTTGATACTCCTTTGACCAAATCCATTTTTTTACCTTTCTTCAACAAGTTAGTGAGCGAATTTGTCCTACAAGAAAAACCCTCCACAAATCATCTATAATAATTAGCTAAGCCAAGAAAAGATCTAAGCTTATTATCCATACGGATGTGTGCTTGTTTAATGATGTGCCCTAAGGAACGGACATGTGTTTGGGCAAAAGCACATTTTTCATTCTTTACAAAATAGTTGGTTTTCTCGTAGTCTCACTAACACCAACTGAAGGTTCTTATGTTGCTCTTTAAGCATGCATTATAAATCTTTATATTGTCTAGAGAGATAACTACAAACTTATCCAAGTAGTCATGGAACACCTAGTTCATTAGGGTACAAAAAGTGACAAGAGCATTGATTATTCCAAATGGCATAACAAGAAATTCAATTGCACCATACTGAGTTATGCAAGTTATTTTCGGTTACTCCTCATCAACCACTCTTACTTGATGATAACCTAACCTGAGATCCAACTTTTTGAAATACTTGGCATTACTTCACTGATCAAATAAACTTAAAATTAGAGGAATTGGATATTTTTTCCTTACAGTCACTTTGTTCAATGCTTGATAATCTACACACGGTTTCAAACTTCCATCATGCTTCTTCTGGAATGAAACTAGTGCCTCAAAAGAGGATTTTAACGATCAAATAAATCTTTCTTGAAATAATTCAC
This sequence comes from Hibiscus syriacus, assembly GCF_006381635.1. Classification (NCBI taxonomy): domain Eukaryota; kingdom Viridiplantae; phylum Streptophyta; class Magnoliopsida; order Malvales; family Malvaceae; genus Hibiscus; species Hibiscus syriacus. The sequence goes on from NW_024063037.1 coordinate 219,711, forward strand.
TCAACTGCTTCCTTAAGTCAACTAGTTCTAGGAACTTATTCGGAGAAACACTTCACAAGAGGTTTTATTCTTGGGAGTAGCTCAATCTCATGATCTACAATCCTTCTAGGAAAAGATTTTTGAAAAATTATCTTGCATTTTTAGAATTAGATCCCTTTTTAGAAATGGGAAAACAAAAAGTTAAGGCTCACATTTGTTACCCCTTTCTTAAATTATATAGTCGAAAATATCTTATTCCTAGGCCGAGGAAGAATCGTAGTTGGTACTATACACGGTCGCTTCCATAAGAACATCAAGCAACATGACATGATAACAATGACCACTTTGGTTGCATTCATGAAATTGAGCATTAAGACCACGTCAAAATCATGCATGTAGGAAATAGTGAAATCCACATTTTCTTCCCAAGATCCAAGTTTGATCCAATGATCTTTATTAGAGAGTGAGCTCGTTTTGGAGTTGGTACCATTTGGCAATGTTTATCGTAGCTAGTACCATTTGGGAATGTTTATTCCTCCAAAGGATGATATCATTTTGGAGTGTCAAACCCTTTGGAGATCATTAGAGGGTGAGCTCACTTGGGAGCATCAAACCCTTTGGCGATTTCTTTGGAGGGCAAGCTTGCTTGGGAGTGTTCAAACCCTTTGGAGATTTTTTAAAGGCGAGATCACATAGTAGCGTTCAATCCGTTGGAGATTTCTTTTGAGGGTGAGCTCATATAGGAGCCTTCAAAAGCTTTGGATATTTCTTTTAACAGTGAGAATGCTTGGGATTGTTCGAAACTTCAGAGAATTTTTTGGAGGGTGAGCTCACTTATTATCACTTTTTTGAAGATTTCTTTAAAATTTGAGCTCTTTGGGATTGTTCAAACCCTTTGGATATTTTTTGTGAAGGCGAGCTCGCTTGGGAGCATTCAAACACTTTCGAGATTTCTTTGAAGGGTAAGCTTGCATAGAAGTGTTCGAACACTTTGGAGATTTCTTTGGAGGGTGAGCTTGCTTGGGAGGGTTCAAACCCTTTTGAATATTTATTTTGAGGAAAAGCTCACGTAGAAGCATTCAAAACCTTTAGAGATTTCTTTTAATTTGAACTCACATAGGAGCATTCAAACCCTTTGGAGAGCTCTTTTTGTGTTGCTCTTTCCTGTGGGTTAATTATACTATACTTGTGTCTAGTGATTCTTAAATTAGCTTTTACCTTATGAACTAAAAACTTTGTCTGCTTAAGATTGGTGCAAAAAAAACATAATAACTTTGACTTTTAAATTTGTACTTGGTGATGACAAATGATTTGTAACACCCCATTTTCCCCCAAATTGAAAACCCTAAAATTTAGGAATTTTCTTTCAAATCCCAAATTTGAGTTTGAAACTGTAAGGAATTTTGAGTGCTTAAAGGTAATTTGCGATGACCATTTTCAAAAAGAGAGAAACTTTGGGCCATTTTCAAAAACCCTAAAGAGTGTAGAGATTTATGATGTATTTGGCCCAATTTATTTTATATTACAAATTCTAATTCTATTTCACGATTCAACCGAATGTTTCCCTCTTTTCTTTATCTTTATCTTTTTCACTTTCTTTTTCTTTTTCCCCTGCATCGTTCGCTGCTACCTCTTCTTGTGGCGCCATCGTTGTCGTTGCTCACCCTTCGTCGTCAGTTTAGGTTGGTCGATCTCGTCATTGCCTCTACTTCATCATGTAAAATCCGACTATCGTAACATCCAAAAAATTGAAAATAATTTTAGGGGTTCGTTTCGACTAAAATCGAGTTTTTCTTTTAAAAATAAAAAATTTGGTTCGAGTGTCGCCACCAATCTTTGTTTAGGGTGTAATTAGATCACTCAAAAAGATTTTGTCATTTTAGTAAAATTTTAATTTTAAAAATTATTAAAATAAAATTTTGGTATATTTTTCTAAAAAATGGTTCGAGAGTCGATTACGTGTGAGTTTTCCGATCTTTGTTTCGGGAGTAGATTTGTGTGGGTAAGTGTTAACACCCCCAAAATGCCAGAATCGTATTTAATTGATTAATTAACGTCTTTGCAATGAAATTTATGAATTTAGACTTAATTTAATTAATGATCCCTTTTATTTAAATAAATACAATGATATTTATCCTATTAAAAATTTTAGAGATAAAAGTTTACAATTTATGCATTTAACTGGAGAGATCTAACAACCTAATATAATGTAAAGTGACATCCCTCTCATTTCCAACTAAAGCAGTAAATATATTTTTTCTCGAAAATTTTAAGTTAAATTGTTAACATTTCAACGTTTCAAACTAAAGGGAAACACCACTTACTATAAGGTAGAGTGACAATTTTCCCTTATTCAAAAAAAACAAGAAATATCATAATCATTGTATTATTTTATCTAAAGTTATGCAACAAACAAAAGTTTTATTAAACAATATTATCGAGCCTTTAATATAGATAGGGGATGTTGAATATTTATAAATATCAAAACTAAACCTTCGAATAGAGTTGAGAGGCTCATTTTCGATAGACCTAAATATGAGAATATTTCCTCTCTACCTCCTAATCAACTTAAAATCTTATAATTTTTTATTGTTTCAGTAGAAGACACCCATTTATTTTAAATTACCAAATTAAGTTACCCATGTGGTTAGGATAACTATTTTAAAAAAAATTAAAGTAAATGTGCATTGCTTTTTAATTCATTATTGAAAATGTTGAAGGATATGAATGAGACTATCAGACTTATCAGTATAAAATGTTATACGATCAATAAATTTCATGAAATTAAAGAATTTAATTATGAGATAAAAGGATGATCATGCACGAATTATTAATCATATTAATTAATCATGCTTGTATATTTAAGAGGCACAAAATTTAAAATTAGTAAAAAATGTTTAAAATAACACAACATATCATATTAAATAATAATTTATAATAAATAAAAATAATTAACATGGAATCAAGGATCAAATTATATTTAAAATAAAATTTCAAAGTCAAATTACAAGTTTATTGATCAAAATGAATTATACATCAAAATTATAGGGCTGCAAAAAATTAAGATTTTAATAATTAAGCTCGTTACCCATATATAAGTAGCACAATTGTCTTTTTTTATTTCATTCCCCCACATTAAAAAAAACCTCTCAACTTTCAACAATCATCTGCCCAGAAAATCGGTTACCAAAACCCAGTGCCCGCCGCCGATGACATTTGACCACCTCTATGATGGTTGAAAAACTAAAACCTTACCCTATTTGAACCTTTTTTATCCTAATCCCCGATCTTAACTCTAAATCCCTAAAAAGACCCTAATTAGCGTAGATCTATGAGGTTAAACCAAATCTTTACCTTGACCGTTTGGCTCTAAGCGACTGATGACCTCCACGAATTAAATACAAATCTCCTTATGAAGAAAAAGATAAGTTGTTCGTTCTCTACGATTGTTTTGGGTTTCTTTTGTAACACCCTAAACCTGTTTGGGCGTAAAGTGCTACACTAGACTACCGAGGCAACCCCTAATCTCCAAAAACCTATTCATTTTCCTTTAAACATACTGAATGGTGTCATAATTAAAATATAAATGAGTTTTATAAAAGCTTTTACAAAATTGGAGCTCCGTGACACACAATTTAAAATCAAATAATACAAACCCAAAGTTTAACAATTGAATACATGAATAAGGTTCTATGAATACATACTAAACCATGTACTAATATTATGGGTAGTTATTTAGGGTCTTAAGGTGTCATAAAATAGATACTAAACAAAAAATTCATGATTTATGGCATAATCAAATGTGAAATCCTAAATGTTCAACTACACAAATCTTAGCAATTTCTTGAGATTTATGAAAGGTTGATACTCCAAAGGATTAGAAATACACTACATTGATGCTAAAATACCGAAATTAAGCTACATGCTTAGCCACAATCCTTTCCTTGGTGATTTGGATGAAAACCCCTTTTATTCTTGTAAAATAAGAACCTAAAGCTTGAACCCTTTAAAATGATGTTGCTGGGGAAAATTAAGACGAAAATGAAGTAAGAAATATACCCAAAAACTTACCTTTAAGCAGGCACTTGGAGAGGAAAATAAGGAAGAAGTGAAGAAGAAGAAGAAATGAAGAGAATATAAATAGAATTGGATATAAAACCTTCATCTTTCCAAAATAGGTAAATTACACAATTAGTCCTTCTTTGTTTTACTACAATATAAAATCCCCTTTTTATGGTTAACTGGGCCCAAATCCAAACCAATTAAGCCCAACGACTTTTCTTATGACTTTCACAAGGTCCACTTATCTCTTGGGTAAACCTGAAACTACTTACCTGAAATTTGGGGTGTTACATCTTTTCTCTTCGAAAACTGACCCCCTTTTTCCCCTTTTTACATGTCACTTTATAGCCATGAAAGAGATTTAAATCTTTCGATTTTGCATATGAAGGGGGATTTATTCCCCTTTTCTCATTTTGATCTCGAGTGTCTTTGCATGTTAAAATGAACATGTTTCCTTTTGATTCCCATCGATATCAGTTTCTTTTTGTGTTTATTTTTTTTCATTTTGATTTAGGTTTGATCTTGATTTGGTTCAATTTTTTGAATGATTTGTTTTCATTTTTTATTGATTTGATCAGGTGATTCGGTTACCAAATGGGAAAAAAACTAGAAAATTTCTTTCGATCAGTGTGTGGTCTTCATGCGTGACTTTTGGGGCGGTTAAATAACCTTTGGGTTTTTTTGACTGTTTATGGTTCATTGGATCAATTAGATCTAATAGTCGAGATTGATGCGATACTTGCCTTATTTTTTTAGGGTTTAGACCCTAGATACTTGCAATCTGAATTGTTGATGGTTCCTTTTGTGTTACGCCTCTCCTAACTCTTAAAGCCCTAGCTCGTTGGGTTAGGCGAGCATGTTTCCTTGTTCAGCTTGGCAGGCACGTTCCTAATTTTATTCATTAGGTTGTGTCATTTAGACCTTACTAGATTTGTTTGGATCCGTTCTTGGACTTTTTGCACCCTAATCTACTGGGTCAGACAGATTGGGTCTCCTGTGATGGTCCTTTTCTAAAATCCAACATGGACCTGAATAATAAAATAATAATAATATTAATAATGATAATAAAAATATAAATGTATAATATATTTTACTCTACTATAATATAATATAGTAGTATTAATAATATATAATTTAAATACTATATTATATGTGATATATATTATATATAATATTATAATATTTATAATATAATTATATAATATACTAGTATATGTATATTTTAAAAAATTATATATTTTTCAAATATAATATATAATATACTATATAATATATATACTTAGAAAACTACATATATTTTCAAATATATAATATATATTTGTATTTATACTACATAATGATATATACTATATATATAATTATATATTTTTTCAAAAAATATATAATTATATATATTGTATATAATAAAAATAATATATATTATATAATAAAATCAATAAATCCTCAAACGAAAATAGGTGTGTATAGTTGTCCCTCTTCGTCGATTTTCATGTAACGAAATAGAATAAAGATAAAAAAACACAAATTTTGTTATGTATTTAATATAGAAAGATTCCAAAAGCAAGCCTGCTCATGTGATGTCGAAGCATATATGATTTCTTTAAGAAACGGATCAAACTTCAAATGACTCCCCTCCTCAGGTTAAGCTAGGTGAAATGTTCTTCAGATGACTCCCCATTGCAAGTTAAGCTAGGTGAAATGTTCTTTGGATGACCCCCATATGCGTGTTAAGCCATGTATTATGTTCTTCAGGTCGTATATCCTCCGTTGTGGAGTTGGAAACTGGTTTGAAGAATTTAAGAAACTAGCTCCTCGATGCTAAGTTTAGCTAGAATGCAATTGCTTCTGAATTTGCTTTTGAACCCAATATCCTCCATTGTGGAGTTGAAATTGACTTAAAAAATTTTGACTAGAAAATTGCTCATCGCTGTTGAATTTAGCTAAATTGTAGTCGAAGTGTTCTCAGGTCAAGTATCCTTCATCGTGGAGTTGAAACTTGGCCTCAACGTTTTGAATGGAATCTAGCTCCTTCCTGCTGAGTTTAGCTAGATTGTAGACTACACTTTCGATATGAACTGATTCAATTTTGAATTTACCCTTAGATCCAAATATCCTTTATCGATAATTCAAAATTTGGTTAGAAAGTCTCTGACTGGAAACTAGCTCTTCGCCATTGAGTTTAGCCAGATTATGTCAGTTCGTAAATGCTCTTGGGTCAAATATCTTTTGTTGTGAAGTTGAAACTTGGCCTGAAAGCTTCAATTGGAAACTAGCTCATTGTCGACGAGTTTAGCTAAATAGCAATTGATTCTAAATATGCTTTCAAATCTAATATCCTCCATTATGGAGTTGAAATTGACTTCAAAAATGTTGACCGGAAGATAGTACTTCACTACTGAGTTCAACTAGAATGCAATCAATATGCTCTCAAGTTGTGTATCATTTGTCATGAAGTTGAAATTGAGCTCTAACGTTTTAACTGAAAACTAGCTTCTTGCTATTTTGTTCAACTAGAATGCAGTCAATTTGAATGTTCTTCTAAATCCAACATCCTTCGCTGTGGAGTTAAAATTGGTGTTGAATAAATCTTGATTGGAAGATAGCTTTTAGCTACTGAGTTTAGCTAAATTATAGTTGATCCTGAATGGATTTTAGAATCAAGTATCTTTCGCCATGAATTCAAACCATGACTCTAAAGAGAAAAAATTATGTATTCTTGTCTAAAATGATGAATCTAATGCTCTTAGGCATGCCTAAGATGTATTGTAACACCCCAAAATCCAGACTCGTAGTTTCGATTTTACCCGAGAGGTAAGTGGACACCATAATTTATAATTCAAGTAGTTGGGCATAATTTGGTTGGACTTGGGCCCAATTTGTAACACCCATTTCATGTTTACTTTTCTGTACACAAGCCATAGGTGTCACATTACTTTTAAAATATTTCACCCATTTGTAAAAACAATAAGATTTTGTTTCAAAATTTAAAACAAAACATTTTAGTCCAACAATAAAACAGTTTTTGAAACATATTACCAGAATTATCACTTTAAATACATTCGAGAACATTTTTCTTAATTTCGATTACATGATGAGAGTCGACCCTAGATTGATGATAGTTGCTATTGCACCCCTTACCTGGCTAGTCTTTCTTTTAACTAAGTGTGAAATCAACACATGTTAAGTATTTACTTAGCGAGACATAATATTGTAAAGAATTTGCAATTTATACATAAGTATCTCATGACTATTTAAAGACGAATTTAATCGCAAACTCCATAAGGATCAGATAAATCCTTCTCAGTTAAACTAGATTTCTTTCATACAATCATCAAAATTTTTCTTAGTAGACCCAACATACCTATCTTTCTGTATATTTTCCCAATTATTCTTTATTTTTTCTATGTATGTTAAATGAGAAAGTAATGTACATGTATTGTACCAAAGTGCCAAATGGTCTTTTATCTTTTATAATTATCATGAGCGATACTTATATCCCGTTAATACACCATAATGTATTTTCATTTGTGGCATCATTTTATGTCATCTATGCACTAATCCTCATCTAACCTCCATTAGTGGCACCTTTCAACCAAAAGTGCACCGTTAGACATCTAACTTGCAATAATGACACCTTACTGCCAAAAATGCACAGCTAGGCATTTAGTCTTTATTCCCAAAAGCATTTAACCTTTAATCTAACTGTCATTATTGGCACCTTTCTGCCAAATGCACGGCTAGGCATTTAGTCTTTTATCCTAAAGGCATTTAACCTTTCATCTAACTGGCACATTTCTTCTAAATGCACAGCTAGACATTTAGTTATTTATTTTAGAACAATTTATACTCTAATAATTATTCATAATATCAATTAACTCTTTTAATTCATTGTAAACTCTATAGTCACATAGTGCCAATATGGTAATTCACAACTTATTATGAATTCTGTAGGTTGCACACTTAGTGCCTATACGGTGTTCATCAACATATGATGAATTCCGTAGGTTGCATGTATAGTGCCTATACCAACGTTCATCAACATATGATGAATTCCATGGGTTGCACACTCAGTGCCTATGTTGTGGTTCATCAACATATGATGAATTCGTGGGTTGAACACTTAGTGCCTATACGTCATTCATTAACATATGATGAATTATGTGGGTTAAACACTTAGTGCCTATACAGTCGTTCTCAACACATGATGAATTTTATGGGTTGCACACATAGAGCCTATACGGTTGTTCATCAACATATGATGAATTATGTGGGTTGCACATAGTGCCTATATGGTCGTTCATCAACATATGATGAAGTTCGTGGGTTGCACACATAGTGCCTATAGGGTCGTTCATCAATATATGATGAATTTCATGGGTTGCACACATAGTGCCTATACGGTCATTCATCAACATATGATGAATTATGTGGGTTGCACACATAGTGCCTATACGGTCGTTCATCAAAATATGATGAATTATGTGGGTTGCACACATAGTGCCTATACGGTCGTTCATCAACATATGATGAATTATGTGTGTTGCACACATAGTGCCTATACGACCGTTCATCAACATATGATGAATTCCATGGGTTGCACACTTAGTATTGATGTAACCATGCAACATATGCATTTAACCACATACAATATATAACTCTTAATGTACATATAAATGCACTCACCTGGCTTGCCTCGGTATTATATCCAAAATGCAAATCCAACTACTCAACAACCTTATCTTTGCCTTTTTGGTTTGCTTGACTCGAAGCTTGATTACGATTTATAGAAGCATCCATTAAAGACACATACCATACCCAATGTTAGTCTATTCCCTAACATTTACACTTTAATAATACCCACAAGTACTATTATTTAAATCTCTATAACAATTTCAGCCTATCCTATAATTCATGTCTCAATAGTATTGGTACCCTTACCATGGTATCGATACTTTATACTATGGTATTGATACTCCCTTTCAGTATCGATACCATTTCTACATTATGGATCCATGGTATTGATACCTTTCTTCTAGTACTGATACTTCTATACTATGGTACTGATACTCCCTTTCAGTATCGATACCATTCATATGATTTCCCCAAATTTAAATCTATAGTATCGGTACTTTTCTTACAGTACTGATACCCTTACCCAGATTTTCCATTTTTCAGCCCGATTCTTAACCAAATTTGGTCAAATTTTTGTCAAATTTCTTTATGTTTACCCCCAACAATACTATTAAACTCTTCTTTACTTATCCCAACTAACTTCCCTTCATTTAGCTCATTATAACATCTAAAATCTCCCAAGAACATCTCAAACCAAGAATCATACCATTTTTTCTAACATGTTTTTAATAATACCTTAAGCTTCTAATCTCTTATTTACTTCTTTGACAAGTCAAATATACTAATAAACATCAGTAAAAACTCATATTCCAACATATCATTCAAAAACCCATTTCATTAATCTCAAATAATTCATCCATCTTTTAGTTTTAATCTTATTTAACCATTCCTAAGCATCTATAATACTCAATGTTTCAAAAAACCAACCAAAAACGAACGGAAAAGCTAGCCAAATGAAACCTTACTTTTGGCTATAGAGGAGAGCTCTTTCACGGGAAAGAATGAAAGAAGATGACTGTTAAAATCTATGCATAACCATATAGATTTATTTTTCTTTTACTAATAATACAAATATTTCCCAATATGAAATACTCGGACTGAAAAAACTTTGATCAATTAACTCTTATAATTGAGCCCCTAATTCTCTTGACTCACTTAAATCATTTGATACTAAATAATAGAAACAAGTTCAATACCGTAATAACCATCAACCTTGAATTCCACCTCTCGATCTAGAGGTACTCAATAAATTTACCTGAAAAGACATCTATAAATTCCCAATTTTATGAAATTATCAAATAATTCTATTTTAATTATTTGAGTATCTATCACATTAGCCATAAAATATCTTTCTAACATCATTTCTTCACAATCATTATCAATGTCACCTTGAGCAATGATTATACTTTCTCTCAAAAACTATAATTTCCAAACCCTCTGTATCTTTCTGATCTAATCATCTCTAAAGACAAAAAACTGTACCCAATATGATATTAACTCATCAAATGATAATTCCATCAGATTTACCGGGAACATAGCCTCTGGAATCTTTATTAAATGTTTACTACCTGACCAACTCACACTTGTACCATGACCCATTAGGGTTTACCGTTATTATCTCGCTCGAGATTAAGTTGAATAGAATACTTTTATTTTAAAATCTTTCATTTCTTTCTTGAGGTAATCCATGTCATTTTTCAGGATCTATATAAAATATTCTCGAGCAATTGAAACATTTTCTATCTCAACTATGAAAGTCCAATTATCCAAATCATTTAATAAGAAGACTTGACAACTTTGTAGCAATAACCTCATAGCAGTTAATGCTAAAATTACACTAGTAACCAAATTTTTACTCTTTTTCATATCATTACGAACTTGACACTTTTTCAAGTTCCCAAGAATTAATCTCAATTTTAAATAATAATTCATTGAAGTATGAAATGAGTAGAATATCATTTTCACAATTTACCTTTAAAAAGTAACTCATTAGGTCCATAAAACTTAACATTTATTCTAAAACAAACTCATAATAAGTTGATCCACTAATAACTCATCTTTCTATAAGTTTTTAGCGGTCAATGTATTTACCGCTTGCTCATTTTCTATTATTCAAATTAACACTACTTTAAAACATTTAATGCTTCACTAATATTTCTCAATTATTTAAGCTTACCTTCGGAATCATCACTAAATTCAAAAATCTCCTCTGGATCCTCATCCGATTCAACTTCTCTCGGGGTCTATCTTGATCTCGACCTTCTTTTCAATATTATATATTTTCTTACCTTTATCCTTAGTTTCCAACATCTATTAGAACATACATAATAATAGCACTCAAGTTAATAAGGAGTATCATCAATCACAGTCTAATTGACACCATATCAGTAACTTTGAAAATCTAAATGGCATTAAATTTTTTTTCTCAATTCAATTTAAACCTGGTTTTGGCCGAGAATCAGTTAAACATGTAGCTCTGATGCCAATAATTGTAACACCCATTTCCCGTATATGTTTCCGTACACAAGTCATAGGTATCACATTACTTTTAAAAACTTTCACCCTTTTGTAAAAACCATAAAATTTTGTTTCAAAGTTTAAAACAAAATATTTTAGTCCAATAATAAAACAGTCGTTGAAACATATTACCAAAATTATCACTTTAAATACATTCCAGAGCATTTTTCTTAATTTTAATTACATGCCAGCAAATTTTCAAAAGAAACATGATTGTCATTCCGTTACTGATGAGAGTCGATCCTAGATTGGTGATAGCTACTACTGCACCCCTTACCCAGCTAGTCTTTGATTTTACCTACGTGTGAAATCAACACACGTTAAGTAGTTACTTAGTGAGACATAATATTGTAAAGAATTTTCAATTTATACATAAGTATCTCATGACTATTTAAAAATGAATTTAATCACATACTCCATAACGATCAAATAAATCCTTCTCAGTTAAACTAGATTTCTTTCATACAATCATCAAAATTACTCTTAGTAGGCCCAGCATACCTATCCTTCTGTATATTTTCCCAATTATTCTTTATTTTCTCTATGTACGTTAAATGATAAAGTAATGTAAGTGGATTGCACCAAAGTGTCAAATGGTCTTTATCTTTTATGATTATCATGATTGATACCTTATATCCTATTAATACACCGTTATGTATTTCATCTGTGGCATCCTTTCAGGCATCTATGCACTGATCCTCATCTAACCTGCATTAGTGGTACCTTTCTACCAAAAATGCACAGTAGACATCTAACTTGCATTAATGACACCTTTCTGCCAAAAATGCACAGCTAGGCATTTATTCTTTATTTCCAAAGGCATTTAACCTTTCATCTAAGTGGTATTATTTGCACCTTTCTGCCAAATGCACAGCTAGGGATTTAGTCTTTTATCCTAAAGGCTTTTAACCTTTCATCTAACTGGCATTATTGGCACCTTTCTGCCAAATGAACAGCTAGACATTTAGTCTTTTATTTTAGATCAGTTTCTACTCTAATAATTATTCATAATATTAATTAACTCTTTCAATTCGTTATAAACTCTATAGTTTGCACACTTAGTGCCAATACGGTAATTCACAACTTATTATAAATTACGTGGGTTGCACACTTAGTACCTATACAGTCGTTCATCAATATATGATGAATTATGTGGGTTGCACACATAGTGCATATATGGTCGTTCATCAACATATGATGAATTCCTTGGGTTGCACACTTAGTGCCTATACGGTTGTTCATCAACATATGATGAATTCTGTGGGTTGCACACTTAGTGCCTATACGGTCGTTCATCAACATATGATGAATTTCGTAGGTTGTACACTTAGTGCCTATATGGTCGTTCATCAACATATGATGAATTCCGTGGGTTGCATGCCTATACAGTCGTTCATCAACATATGATGAATTCCCTGGGTTGCTCACATAGTGTCTATACGATCATTCATCAACATATGATGAATTTCATGGGTTGCACACATAGTACCTATAATGTTGTTCATGAATATATGATGAATTTCATGGGTTGCACACATAGTACATATACGGTTGTTCATGAACATATGCTGAATTATGTGGGTTGTACACATAGTGCATGTATGGTCATTCATCAACATATGATAAATTTCGTGGGTTGCACACTTAGTATTGATGTAACCATGCAACATATGCATTTAACCACATGCAATATATAACTCTTAATGTACATATAAATGCACTCGCCTGGCCTGCCTCAATAATATATCCAAAATGCAAATCCAACAATGTAGCAACCTTATCTTTTCCTTTTTGGTTTGCTTGACTCGGAAGCTTGATTACGATCTACATAAGCATCCATTAAAGACACCTACTATAACACTCATATCTCATATACGTTTTCATATACGAAGTATATATGTCACATCACTTTAAAAATGTTTACTCATTTGAAAACCCTTTAAATTTTTGTTTCAAACTTAATTCCATCGGAATTAACATAATAAGTAAGTATTCGTTGAAGACACATTACAAAATATTTTTGTTAAATTTAATTACATGCCATATAAGTTTCCAAAATGATCACTATTGTCCTAGAATTACTGATGAGTCAGCCTTAATGGATGATATCTGCTGCTACGGCTGCACTCCTTGCTTGGTTAGTCTCCGCTTTTACCTACGCGTGAAAGCAACACACGTTAAGTATTTACTTAGTGAGACATAATATTGTAAAGTAACTTTATGTATACATAAGTATGTTATATTATTTATTTCACATCAAATTGTATATTCTTTAAGGATTCCATAATCATTCTCAGTTAAAATGTATTCCATTCGCAATTATCATAATCATTTGCTACTATTCTTTGTTTTCATTAATAACATCCATTCATGTTTATAATGTACCATTATGCATTTTCAATTATAGCATACTTTTATGCTGGTAATGCACCCATGTGCATTTCAACTATGGCATCCTTTCATGCCAATAATGCACCCATATGCATTATTATTTTGGCATCCTTTCATGCCGATAATGCACCCATATGATTTATTATTTTGGCATCCTTTCATGCCGATAATGCACCCATATGCATTATTATTTTGTTCATTCGTTCTAGACCATTTCATACTCTAAAACTCATTCACAATATCATTTCCATACATTAAATAAAAACATAGTAACTACTGCAAAACATATATTAAAAATTAAATATTCTAACTTGACTAATTATGAATCATCTTCATCTAGATTGCATAAATTAAATGTAATCCCCGCTAATAAAGTGTAGAGACGTATGGCTAATCAACAACTTTATCTTTATGCCTTTTCTGGCTAGATTCTGGAGCTTGATTACGATCTACACAAATATCCAATACATACACATAACATACCAATTTTAGTATACTCCTTATCATTATACTTTAAGAATGTTTAAAATATCATTATTTCAATTTCTACAACAATTTCAATCTATTTTGATGTTCCAAGCTTAATAGTATTGGTACTACTATCATGGTACCAATACTTATATACTATGATACTGATACCCCCTTTCGGTATTGATACCATTTCTATATTATGTGTCGTCTGGTATAGATACCCTTCTCTCAGTATCGATACTATTATACTATGGTACTGATACTCTTTTTTAGTATTGATACCATTTTGACATTCTAGATCCATGGTATTGATACTTCCATTGATAGTATCGATACCTTATCAGTATCGATACCCTTTGCATCGATACCAATACTGTTCTTCCCATTTCTACCTATTTACACCTATAGTATCGGTATTGTTCCATCAGTACCGATACTATTGCCCAGAATTACCATTTTTCAGCTCGAATTTTACTAAATTTTGCCCTCTAATCTTATACTTTACCTCCAACATACTATTTAACTCCTCTTTACTTAACCCAACTAACTTTACTTCATTTTGCCACTTTTAACATCTAACATCTTCATGGAATATCTCAACTCAAGAATCATACCATTTTTCTAAACATGTTTTTATTCATATCTCATGCTTTAAACCTCTTATTCAATCCTTTGACAAGTCAATTCTACCAATAATCCTTAATAAAAACACATATATCAATATATAATTCAAAAACTCATTTCTTTAAATCTCCTATAAAACATCCACCACTTAGTTTTAATCTTCTTTACTCATTCATTAAGCATATATATCACTCAATGTTAACAAAGCAACCTATAATTTAAAGGAAACACTAGTTAATAGAAGTTTACCTTATGTTGGAGATGAGAACAACACCAACGTGAAGAAGAGAAGAAGAAGAATAGTAGGAAATGTTTTACTTTCCTCTTTCCTACAATTTAAAATCCCTAATATATTTTTAAATTCATTTTCCCTCTTAAAAGACCAAAGTGTCCTCTTAACTTATCTATTGGTACAAATTAAACTAAAAACTATTCCAAATCATTTTTCTCATCTTTTACCACTTATTCAATTAAATCTTAAATTTTCAAATCTTTTTGATATGGTCCCTGATTTGATATTTGGGATATTACGATTCTTCCCCCTTAAGAAAATTCATCCTCGAATTTAAATAAATACCTGGAGCGAAAAGGTATGGAAATTGCATTCTCATGTCCTCATCCCTTTCCCAAGTAGCTTCTTCAACCTTATGATTTTGCCAAAGTACTTTAACTAAAGGAAACTTTTTATTACGAAATTCCTTGAATTCTCTAGCCAGAATATGCACTGTTCTTCTTAATAAGTTAAATTGGTTCAGACCTCTATTTCTTTTGGTTTAATAATGTGGGATGGATCTGATCGACATCTTTGGAGCATCGATACATGAAAAACATTGTGGATTTTGTCCATATCTGGAGACAAAGCTAACTGATATGCTACTGGTCCGACTCTTTTCAAGATTTCATAAGGTCTAATGAATCTCGGACTCATCTTTTCCTTGCGCCCAAATCTGAAGACTTTTTTCCAAGGCGACACCTTTGGGAACACTTTATATCCCACTTGAAATTCGATTTCTTTTCTTTCCAAATCAGCATAAGATTTTTACCAATCAGAGGCTATCTTGAGATTTCCCTGAATAATCTTTACTTTCTCCTCCATTTTTTAATCAAATCCGGCCCAATTAGGTCTCGGTCTTTCAATTCAAACCAATTTAATGGTGTACGGTATTTTCTCCCATGTAAAGCTTTATACGGGGTCATCTTAATACTCGACAGGTAACCATTATCATACGCAAATTCGGCTAAAGGAAAATAACTTTCCTATGATTCTTTAAACTCAATCACACATGCCCTTAGTATATCCTCAAGTATTTGGATGGCTCGCTCTGACTTCCCATGTATTTTTTTATGAAAAGTTGTGTTGAAGTTCAATCGAGTACCCAATGTCTCATGCAACGACTTCCAAAATCTTAAAGTAAACCTTGGGTCTAGATCAAACATTATTGATATAGGCACTCCATGAAGTCTGACTATTTCTTTAATATACAACTCTGCATACTTATCTATCGAGTAATCTACTCGAATTGGAATAAAATGAGATGTCTTGGTCAATCGATCTACAATAACCCCTATGTAGTCCTTTTTACCTGGCAATAAAAGTAGCCCCAAAACAAAATTCATGGTAACTCACTCCCACTTCCACTTCGGAATGGATATCGGTTGAAGTAATCCATAGGGTATTTGATGTTAAGCTTTCACTTATTGACATATCAAACATTTTGCCATAAACTCTAATACAGCTTTTTCATACCAAGCCACCAATAACGACTTTTTAAATCTTGATAAAACTTATTACCTCCTAGATGCATCGTCAATGGGCTATAATGCGCTTCATAGAGAATATCTTTCTTCAAGTCATCATTATCGGGAATGCAAAGTCTTCCCCTATAATATAAGCATCCTTCCACTCTTATTTCGAAGTCTTTAGTCTCATTCTTTTTGACTTTGCCATTCTCGCCAAGAATTTCTCATCTTGATGTTGTAGCTCTTTAATCTGATCCAAAAACATCGGCTTTAACTTAAGCTCAACACTTAAGGCACCATCTTCCTTTAATGACATACTCACATCCAAGGATCGTAAAGAGGCAAAAATCTTTTGGCTCAGTGCATCTGCTACCACATTTACCTTTATGGGATGATATCGATAATTAGATCGTAATCCTTTAGAAGCTCAATCCATCTTATTTGCCTCAACTTCAATTTTTTTGAGTTAATAAATACTTTAAACTCTTGTGATCTGTATAAATTTGCACCGCTCACCATACAGATAATGACGCCAGATTTTCAATGTAAACACAACTGCTGCCAATTCTAAATTGTGCATCAAATAATTTTTCTCATGATTCTTCAACTGTCTTGAAGCATAAGCCACAACCTTTCCATCTTACATCCGCACACACCCAGTCCTTGATGGGATGCATCACTAATCACAACATAGTCTTTTCCTGACTCAGATTGTACAAGTACAGGGGCCTCTGTCAATATTCTCTTGAGCCTTTCAAAACTTTCTTGGCATTTCTCTGTCCATACAAAATGTACATCATTTCGTAACAACTTGGTTAGCGGCAACGCTAACAGTGAAAAGCTTTTCACAAATCATCTATAATAACCAACAAGCCCCAAGAAACTTTGAACTTCAGAAACATTCTTGGGGGGTTGCCAATCCACTATGGATTGGATCTTCCTAGGATCTACTCTTATGTCTTGTGTGGAGACGATATGGCCAAGGAAAGAAATCTCAGCTAACCAAAATTCTCACTTGAACAATTTAGCATACAATTTCTTTTCGCGAAGTGATTGAAGAACTATTCGACGATGAGCATGTTCCTCTTTTGACTTGGAATATACCAAAATATCATCTATAAATACCACTACAAATTAATCTAAATACGGTTGAAATATTCAGTTCGTCAGGTCCATGAATGTTGCATTCGCATTAGTCAACCCAAATGGCATCATTACAAATTCATAATGCCCATACCGAGTTTGAAAAGTTATCTTTGAGATATCATCCTCTTTGATCTTTAACTGATGGTACCCCAACTCTAGATCTATCTTAGAAAACACCGTTGCTCCTTTCAAATGGTCAAATAGATCATCAATTCTCCAAAGAGGATACTTGTTCTTTATTGTTACCTTATTCAACTGGAGGTAATCGATACATAATCGCATTGACTCATCCTTCTTTTTCACAAACAACACAGGTGCTCCCCAAAGAGAAACACCAAGTCTTACAAACCCCTTATCGAGTAATTCTTTCAATTGGGTTTTTAATTCTCTCAATTCAGTCAGAGCCATATGATATGGAGACATAAAAACAGGTTTTGTACCCGGGTAAATCTCAATCCTAAATTCTACCTCACGATCTGGAGGCAATCCTGGTAACTCATCAGGAAAAACATTCGGAACTTCTCTAACCATGGGAATATCATTTACTCTAACTTCCGAAATCCGATTATCTATCACATTAGAGAGAAAAGGCTATACATCCTTTCGACACCATCTTCTTTGCAGTCATAGTTGATATCACATTTTATGGTGATTTCGCTCTTTCATCGATTACAATAATTTCTGACCCTTCAACATCCTTTAAAAACAAACACTTCTTATGAAAATCGACACATCCATGATATGAATACAACCAATCCATTCCTATAATGATTTCAAATTCATCGAAGGGCAATTCCATCAAGTTTGCCAAAAACACAATCTCCTGGATCTTTATAGAGCATTTGCTATATACTCTAGTTACTCTCGCACTGTGACCCATAGGGTTTACTACTATCATCTCACACAAAATTAGTTCTAAAGGAATTCCTCTAGCTCTAACCAAATTTTTACTAATGTATGAATATGTAGAACCAGGGTCAACTAAAACAAATGCATGCTCATCAAAAAGATGGAAAATACCTGTTATGATTTCATGGTCTTCTCGATCTTCATTAATTTTAATGTTATAAATTCTAGTGACTCCCTGAGTCTTTTGTCTCTACATTAAATCTGATTGTCGCCTGGATCTACATCTTTCTCTACTTCTATTTGAGGCTGCCATCGATTTTTCAGACTGTGTCAATTTATCCCCAGATTTCTTAGGGAACTTTCGGGCAAAGTGACCAATATCACCACTTTGAAAACAAGCTCCACCGATAAATCTACATACTCCACGGTGCAATTTTCCACAGGTTTGATATAGAGTACTTTCCCCAGATGTTTTACCTGAGCTAAAAGAAAAAGAATGGGATTGTCTATTTTTTGTGAAGCTACTGCAGAACTATCTCTATCAAATATATAGAACTCGAGCTCTTTCCTCTTTTACCATAATGAGGAGTTGAAGGCATTTATATTATTTTCCCCATCTGTAAACTCTGCTTTGCAGCTAATATCTCATTTGATCTCTTTCAATAGCTTTGGCTCGATTTATGACTTTTTGTAAACTCGACAGGTTCAAATCCAACATCATCTCTTTCAATTTTGGTCTTAAACCCTCTATAAACCAATCACGTCTTCCTTTATTATTTGGAACTACTTGTATAGCAAAACGGCTCAACTTGTTATACTTAACCTCAAACTCATGTAAACTCGATCACATTGCTTCAGATTAAGGAACTTTAACAGCATTGTTCGTCTCAATTGTTCACCCACATACTTGTTCTTGAATTCTTCCATGAAGATTTGTTAGGTCACTTGTTCTAGGGGTGCATACATTGTAGTATTGACCACCATACTCGAGATGATCCTCTAAGCAAATATACAACTCCTCCCAACTTTTCTGGTGCAAGCATTACAGACTTTTGAGCATTAACATAATATCATTTAACCACATATCGACCTCCATAGGACCCTCACCCTTATCGCCCTGGAACTCTGGAGCCCCCAAACTCTTTAGATCTTTTGGGATCAACATTCTAGGTACTGGAGGAGTAGGAGGAGGTTGAAACTGAGTCAGTATGGCATCAAGGGCTTGCATGAAAGTTCCAAACTCAGCCACCAGAATCCCTTGAGGTATAAGTGCACTTGCATTTTCATAGGGAAGTGGTTGTGCACTATTATCCTCATAATTTTCACAACTCGTTTCTTCTTTCATTCCTTGTTTCCCCACTTTTCGCGAGTTCCAGGATTCTAACATCTATTAAAACATACATAATAATAACAATACAATTAGTAAGGAGTGTCATCAATCACCCTCTAATAGCACCATATCAGTAACATTCACAATATTAATGGTATGTAATATGTTTTGCATTTTAAAATAGAACTAGTTTTGGCTAAGAATCGGCTAAACCTGTAGCTCTGATATAAATAAATATAACACCCATATCCCGTATATGTTTCCGTATATGAAGTACAGATGTCACATCACTTTAAAAATGTTTACTCAATTGAAACCCTTTAAATTTTTGTTTCAAACTTAATTCCACCGGAATTAACATAATAAGTAAGTATTCGTTGAAGACACATTACAAAATATTTTGTTAAATTTAATTACATGCCATATAAGTTTCCAAAATGATCACTATTGTCCTAATGTTACTGATGAGTCAACCTTAATGGATGATATATGCTGCAACAGCTGCACTCCTTACTTGATTAGTCTTTACTTTTACCTATGCGTGAAAGAAACACACGTTAAGTATTTACTTAGTGATACATAATATTGTAAAGTAACTTTATGTATACATAAGTATGTCATATTATTTAGTTCACATCAAATTGTATATTCTTTAAGGATTCTATAATCCTTCTCAATAAAACTGTATTCCATTTGAAATTATTATAACATTATTCTTTATTTTCATTAATAACATCATTCATGTTTATAATTTAACATTATACATTTTCAATTACATCATACTTTTATGCTGGTAATGCACCTATGTGCATTTCAACTATGGCATCCTTTCATGCCGATAATGCACCCATATGTATTATTATTTTGGCATAATTGCATACCAATAATGCACCCATATGCATTATTATTTTGGAATCCTTTCATGCTGATAATGCACCCATATGCATTATTATTTTGTTCATTCATTTTAGAGCAGTTCATACTCTAAAACTCATTCACAATATCATTTCCATACATTAAATAAAAACATATTAACTACTGCAAAACATACATTAAAATTTAAATATTCTAACTTGACTAGTTGTGAATCATCTTCATCTAGATTGAATACAATAAATGTACTCACCTGGTAATCCCCCTAATAAAGTGTAAAGACTTATGGCTAATCAACAACTTTATATTTTTCCCCTTTTTTGGGTAGATTCTGGAGCTTGATTACGATCTACACAAATATCCAATGCATACACATAACATACCAATGTTAGTATACTCCTTATCATTATACTTTCAGAATGTTCAAAATATCATAATTTCAATTTCTACAAGAATTTCAATCTATTTTGTCGTTCCAAGCTTAATAGTATCGATACTACTACCCTGGTACTGATACTTCTATACTATGATATCGATACCCCCTTTCAGTATCGATACCATTTCTATATTCTGTGTCGCCTGGTATCGATACCCTTCTCTTAGTATCGATACTACTATACTATGGTATCGATACTCCTTTTCAGTATCGATACCATTTTGACATTTTGGATCCATGGTATCGATACTTCTATTTGATAATATCGATACCTTATCATTATTGATACCCCTTGCATCGGTACTGATATTGTTCTTCTTATTTCTACCTATTTACGCCTATAGTATCGGTATTGTTCCATCAGTACCGATACTATTGCCCAAAATTACCATTTTTCAACTCGAATTTCACTAAATTCCCCTCTAATATTATACTTTACCTCCAACAATATTATTTTACTCCTCTTTACTTAACCCAACTAACTTTACTTCATTTTGCCACCTTTACATCTAACATCTTCATAGAACATCCCAACTCAATAATCATACCATTTTTCTAAACATGTTTTTATTCATATCTCATGCTTCAAATCTCGTATTCAATCTTTTGACAAGTCAATTCTACCAATAATCCTTAATAAAAACACATATATCAAGATATCATTCAAAAACCCATTTCTTTAAATCTCCTATAAAACATACACCACTTAGTTTTAATCTTCTTTACTCCTTTATTAAGCAAATATATCACTTAATGTTACCAAAGCAACCTGTAACACCCATAACTCGAATAATTATATCTATACAGATTATAGATGTCACCCGAATTTCTAAAACCATTTCTCAATTCAAAAGTGATTCAAAATTTATTTTCTTAAAATGGTAACTGATAGTAAAAAAAATATCATATCATATGAATTATGTTTCTTTATAACCAATTTAATTCAAAAGATTTTTTATTAATAGTACCATGAACAGTGAACAGTGAGGGTATCGGTACCCCTATAGCATTCTGGAAATTTTTAAACATGTGTATTGTTCATTACTATTCACTGCTATAGTAAATGAGACATTTACTATTCCCTGCTACAGTAATTTTAGCAAATTATATAAAACTCATAAAATTTCCATTTTGTTTCCAAATTTATTCAACAAAACAAATAAAACATTAATAAGTACGTGCCACTAACAAAGTTAACATTACATCATAGAATGTCTTACTGATATCGAAATATACTCTTCTATTCTTGATGTCGCTTTAAACTCTTTATTCCACTACTGGTTTTTTTACCTACGCGTGAAAATCATCACACGCTAAATATATACTTAGTGAGGCAATTAAAACAATAAACAGTGCAATACAATTCATGCATGAATTTCAATGTCAATTTCAAAATGCCATAAAATCATGTTACCAATATATCCAATATACTTACCATTTATTCCATAAGCTTGTAAGCTTATTTTGCTTATTTTACCAATATACTTACCATTTACTCCATAAGCTCGTAAGCTTATTTTACCAATATACTTGCCATTATTCCATAAGCTCATAAGCTTATTTTCATGTTTACCATTTATTAACCAATAAACCATAACCCAAAGTATAACTGTATGAGGAACCCGATATAAGAGTCAAATACTGCACCGAAGTGAAGAGGTCGAGCTTTGCTCACCTAATAATGCACCGTAGTGCTGAGGTCGGGCTTTACCCACCTTGTACACCGTAGATTTTTGTATTGTTTCTTCGCTAGACACTTTGAGGCCTGCACTATGTGCCTTTTCTAGACACTCTAGTACTACCTAATATGCAGCTGCTAGACTCTATAGCATGCCATTAATACCACTGATCCTCAATAACCTACTTGGGTATATAGTTTATTTTTTTATTTGATCCATCCATGGCAAAGTATATCAATATCATTTAACATTAGGCAGTTCATACCCGAAATAATATTCATGGTAAATTATCACATTTTCTATAATCAATGCATTATAATTTCATACTTTGACATATCAATGTCATGTCGGTTTATAAAAATATGACCTAATATCATGCTGATATAAACAAGGTCAACTTATCACAAGTCTTCTTGATGATGTATAAAACATCCATGTATAATGTCATGCATGTATTGCACTCACCTTGACACTTTATGTCTCCAAAAATATGTGCCTCACTATTGTCCACAATAAACCCTTTTCTATTTGACTTGCTTCGATCACAATTCAACCACGATCTGTATAAATCACAAATTTCATAATGATACATATGTTAGTATTGTACTAACATAAACCTATCCCAAAATAACTCCAAATATACTTGAAACTCATTTTCTATCAAAATACTCAATACTTAATAATTCCTTTTAACATTGGAACCAACTTTTCCAATTTATATAAAATAGTCCTTTACCATTTTACCACTTAATATTTCAATACAAAAATTCCAGTATTGAAATTATTATCAAACAATTACCCATACAAACACATAATTACAATAAAAACTCCCAACAATTCGAAATTTGCATTAGAATAACCAACTTTCTAAACTTCCCAAAATAATCAAATTTCACATTCTAACACTCATTTTAATTCTCAAACAACAATTTCCAGCTAGTACATCAATTATATAACAATTACACAACAACCCATCAATTTTCCAAAATTACCGATTGATCTCCCAACTTTTTAAAATTTATGAAATGGTCCACAATTTTTCTAAGGCTTGTAGAATAATTCCTTCATCATTTCCAACCCATATATAATTTTTGCATAATTTTTTTCACTTAAATAATTCATGGACGAAACTTAAAGAATGAGTTCTAGAAAGATTAAACATGTTCTAATCATCATTCATGCTTGAATATGAATCAACTACCTCACAAACATCAAGATCCATCATTAATTTCATGATCCCTTATATGAACACAAACTGTAAAATTTGGGATATTTGTACACCAACAAGATTATCATGCAATATTGGTACCAAATGATAGCGTTTTTCACATATAACATTTTCTCTTTTACGGCATACTCAAAATCTAAAGGAATTTGATTAAAAATTGAATTGAAGCTTTCTCTCACCTTTGGAGAAAACCCACGCAGCTTGGAGAAGAAGATGAACAATTTGGATGAAATGTTGGGTGCATTTCATCTTAGTTTCCAATAAATTCCACTATAAATGAGTAAAATATTCATTTAATTGAGATAAGACCAAATAACCCTTAATGAATCTTCCTATTCACCATAAAACCATGAAAACTCATCCATATCATCTTCCAAAGTCAAATACGAATTAATTTGACTTTAATTTTCAAAATTTCCCTTAAATATTTCAAATATTGCATTTTAGTCACTAAATTCCACTGTTTTGGTTACATATGAAAAATTGCACATTTCTAAACCAAATTTATATGATCTAAAATATTAGAATAATATTTCCAACCATTTTATAACATCCTTCCAATTTTTGTAAAATTCCAATTCGATCTGAATTACCGATTCTTTACCGGCTTTACCCCTTTATAATTTTTCTTTACCAAAATTTCAAATCCAAAAATATGATTTCTATAAAACTCCACTCTCAAAAGTAAACTATCTATTAATGGAATAACATTCCTTTTAGGAAATTATCACTTAATTCCTCAAACTTTTCCCAATTTTCTACTTTGACCATCAAACTTTCAAAAATTTCATTTTGGTCATTATCTGAATTTTTGGGGTATTACACAACCTATAATTTAAAGGAAACACTAGCTAATGGAAGTTTACCTTATGCTGGAATGGAGAGAAACACCAACATGAAGAAGAAGAAGAATAGTAGGAAATGCTTTACTTTCCTCTTTCCTACTATTTAAAATCTCTAATATATTTTTAAATTCATTTTCCCTCTTAAAAGACCAACGTTCCATCTTAACTTATCTATTGGTACAAATTAATTTAAACACTATTCCAAATCATTTTTCTCATCTTTTACCACTTTTCAATTAAATCTTAAATTTTCAAATCTTTTTGATATAGTCCCTGATCTGATATTTAGGATATACACATACCATACCCAATGTTAGTATACTTTAATAATACCCACAAGTACTATTATTTAAATCTCTATAACAATTTTAGTCTATCCTATAACTCTTGTCTCAATAGTATCGGTACCCTTATCATGGTATCGATACTCCCTTTCAGTATCTATACCATTTTTACATTCTGGATCCAGGTATCGATACCTTTCTTCTAGTACTGATACTTCTATATTTTGGTATTGATACTCTCTTTCAGTATCGATACCATTCATCTAATTTCCCCAAATTAAATCTATAGTATGGGTATTGTTCTTATAGTACGATACCCTTACCCAGATTTTCCATTTTTCAGCCCGATTTTTACCCAAATTTGGTCAAATTTCCTTATGTTTACCCCCAACAATACTATTAAACTCTTCTTTACTTATCCCAACTAACTTCCCTTCATTTAGCTTCTTAAACGTCTAAAATCTCCCAAGAACATTCAAACCAAGAATCATACTACTTTATCCAACATGTTTTTAATCATACCTAAAGTTTATAATGTCTTATTTACTTCTTTGACAAGTCAAATATACTAACAAACATCAGTAAAAACTCATATTCCAACAAATCATTTAAAAACCCATTTCTTTAATCTCAAATAATTCATTCATCTCTTAGTTTTAATATTATTTAACCTTTCCTTAAGCCTCTATAATACTCAATGTTTCAAAAACCAACCAAAAACAAAAGGATAATCTAGGCAAATGAAACCTTACATTTGGCTATGCAAGAGAGCTCTTTCACGGGAAAGAAGGAAAGAAGATAACTAGTGTTTTTCACTTTCCCCCTTTTTCCTATACTTTTATACCCTAATAGAAATGAATTTTAAATTCATTTCTCCTTTATAGACCAAAATGCCCTCTTTATTCATCTATTGTTACTAATTGGTCTTGAAAACTATTCCCAATCAGTCCTTACTTTTTATCATTTATTCAAATAAATCCTCAAATTTTAAATCTTTCTAATAAAGTCATTGACCTGATATATGGGATATTAGACAATTAACCATAAAAAGGGGATTTTTTTCATAGTAGAAAGATGAGGAGAGACCAGCAGTGTAATACCCCAAATTTTAGATAGTGACCAAAATGTAAATTTTAAAAGTTAATTGATCAAAGTATAAACTTTAGAAATGTTTAGGGACTAAAATGGTAATTTTAGAAAATTACAATCCGTCCCCGTAAATAAATAGTTTACCACAAGAATGACATTTCTCTGGGAGTCATATTTTTTGTACGGATTTTGTATTAAAAGTGATAAAGTTTGAGAAAAAAATTTAGTAAATCGAATCGAATAGAAATTTCAAGAAAAATTGAAGGATGATAAATTAGGCTTAAAAATTTATTTTCACATTTTTAAATGTTGGAAAATAATATAAACCATTGGGTTTGAGGATTTAATTACATGTTAAATCTAGATCGTTGGATAAAAGTGGCATGATTGTAATTTTTGGGAAGATTCAAGGGCAAAATGGTAAAGTGGGAAATATTTTGTTCATCTTTGACTTTTGGAATATGATAAGGTTGAGGTGTCTTGGTTTCATGGTAAACATGAAGTTTCATTAAGGGTAAATTGGTCTTTTCTCCATTAAATGAATAAACTATTTATTTAAGCTTAAATTAAAGGTAAATTAACATGAAATTAATCTAAAATTTCATGTTATTTTGTTCATTTTCCACCTCCCAAGCTGTGAGCTCCTACAAATGTGAGAATTTGTTTTTTTTTAATTTTTGAGTAATTTCCTTTGTGTTTCGGGTTATGCCATGAAATAGAATTTTTTTTTCTACGCGAAAAATGCTATATTTTGGTACCATTTATGCTTGCTAATCCTGCTTGATTTCAAAGATCCAAAATTCTAGGGTTTGTGTTCATATTAGGGTTTATGGAATTGAAGATGAATCTTGATGTTTTTGAAGTTGTAGATTTATTTTCAAGCTTTCATGATGATTAAAACATGTTCAATCTTCCTAAAAATTGTTCTTTAAAATTCGGCCAAATTATTGAGTTATAAACTTAGTGTTTTGATGAAATTTAATTAGGTCTTTGATTGTAGAGATGTTGTAAGGTTGGATGGAGGTTGATTTCATGCTTGAATCGAATAAAAAAGAGCAAAATCATGAAAACCCTAGTTTTGGAACTTTGAAGTACGATCATGGCTTAAATGTGTGAGAAAAATTATGTGAAAACTAGAAATGATGTAGGAAGTATTCTACAATCTTTAGAATTTGGGGATCATTATGTAATTTTTAAAAAGTTGAGGACCAAATCAATATTTTTTGGAAATGATGAGTTGTTGTGTAATTGTTCTTTAATTGATGTACTATACTGGATATTGTTATTTGGGAATTGAAATGAGTGTTAGGATATGAAATTGGATCATTATGGAAGTTTGTAAAGTTCAGTGAATTATATGATATTCGAATAGTTTGGGGTGTTCATATGTAATTATAAGTTTGTAAATGTACTTGGATGGTAATTATTTCAATGCTTGAATTTTGGTATTGAAACTTAAGTGGTAAAATAGTGAAGGATAATTTTATATGAGTTGGAAAGTTTATGCCAAAATTAAAAGAATTAATAAGTGTTGAAGTATTTGGTGGTGAATAAGTTTCAAGTATGATTACGGATTTGGTTTTGAAAATGTATTTATGTTAGTACAATACTAACATATGTATCAATATAAATTTATGGTTTTGTACAGATCGTAACTGACTTTGCGTTCGAAGTAAATTGAATATAAAAAGGATTAAGTTTGGAGCATAGTGGAGCAAATCTTTTGAAAATTATAAAGTGTCAAGATGAGTGCAATGCATGTATAACATTGTACATGGATGTTTTATACATCATCAGGAAGACTTGTGATGAGTCTACCTTGTTTATATCAGCATGATATTATGTCATTATTCATAATATCGAAATGACCTTGATATGTCAAAGTGTGGAATCATAATGCATTGATCACTAACAAATATGATATTTTCCATGAATTTATTTTGGGTATGAACTACACTAATGTTAATTATATGGATATGTGATACCATGGATGAAATAAATTATACTATATGCCTAAGTAATTCATTGAAGGACAAGGTATAGTTGGCATGCCATAAAGTATAGCAGTTGCAGGTTTATATTAGCACTAGTGTCTAAGGACACTAAGTGCAGGTGGTAGGCACGACCTTATGTGTCATATCTGGATTAGCACTAGAGTATAAACCTAGTGTAGGTGGTGGGTACAACCCTACGTATCATATCCAGATTTGCACTAGAGCGTAAACTTAGTGCAGGTTTAGCACTACGGTTTATATATTTTACTCGAATACCTAGAGTCTTCATGGGTTTACATTTGGGCTATGGTTATTGGTATAAATGATTATAATGATATTATTATCTTGTGATTATGGTAAAATATTAGTCATTCTAGTAAGGTGATCTTATTGAAAATGGAAAAAGACATTTAATTTCATGCATGAGTTGTATTACATTGTTTATTATTTTAATGACCTCACTAAGTATATATTTAGCGTGTGATGATTTTCACGTATAGGTAAAGATCAGGAGTAGGAGTAAGGAGTACTAAGAAACACCAAGAAAATCGAGGAGTATATTACAATATTAGTAAGACATCCTTTGATGTGATTTTAACTTAGTGGCATGTACTTATAATTGTCTTATTTGATTTGTTGAAATATTTTGGAAACAGATTGTACTGGCTAAACTCAATTGTTTTACTCTATTTCATAATGGATGATATTAACCAGTATTACTTTTATAAATGGATGTATTTTACGATAATATAAGTTTTAAATTATTATGCAACAGTTTTTTGTGATTTAAGATTTTGTGTTGTTAACTACAATTTGGAAAAAAAATTAATCACTTTTTAGTTGGTAAACGTTTTAAATACTCATGTGACATCTATAACCTATATTGGTATAAGTATATGGGTCGTAGGTGTTACAAGTAGAGTAATTAGCCCATTTTTAAAAAGATGAACATTTTTATTTCTTCATCTTCTCATTCTCTTCATTTCTCCTCTTTCTTTTTTCCCTTTTCTTCCTCCCCAAGCAATAGCAAAAGTAAGGTTTTTGAGCCTCTTTTATATTTCAAATTTGTCCTAATTAAACCCCAGCAGCGTAGTTGTAAAGATTCAAGTTTTGGTTTTATTTTGCAAGAAAAAAAGAGGTTTTATGTAATACTCCAAACATCGAGTCAGTGACTATCGTGAAATGATTTAAAATTTGGTGGGTTAATTTGAATAAATTGAAAAGTACAAGGATTTATTTAAGAAAGTTTGTTTAAAACCTATTACTAAGAATAAAATAAATTGAGGGGCATTATGGTCTTTTAGAAGAAAATGAATATAATATTTAATTTTTTCTTGGGATATTTATTAAGGGGATAAGGGGAAAATGGTAAAAACTGAAACTTTGTTCTCTTCTTCTTCTTCCCGTCGTCCTTGTGCCCTCCATAGCAAAGGTAATATTTCCTTCAAGTTGGTTTTTCCTTTCAGTTATGGTATGATTTTGAAACTTTACGTGATATAGAAGCTTAAGAAAAGCTTAAGAGTGAATAAAACTATGAGAATAATGATTTATTAGAGAACTAATAAAATGGGGTTTTAAGTGATTTGATAAAATAGGGTCAATTATTGAAGTTTAAGGCATATTTGACTTATCAAAGAGGTAAATAAGAGATTTTGAGGCTGAGAAGTGTTTGAAAAATGTTTGAAATTTGGGTGTGATTCTTAGTTTTGAGTGTTCTTTGGAGATTTTAGATGTTATAAAGAAATTTATGGAAGTAAGTTAGTTGGGACAAGTGATAATGAGTTTAATGGTATGGTTGGAGATAAAAGTAAGAGATTTAGGTGAAATTTATGTAAAATTCAAAGTAAAAG
Organism: Hibiscus syriacus; assembly: GCF_006381635.1. Classification (NCBI taxonomy): domain Eukaryota; kingdom Viridiplantae; phylum Streptophyta; class Magnoliopsida; order Malvales; family Malvaceae; genus Hibiscus; species Hibiscus syriacus. The sequence continues at coordinate 249,730 of NW_024063037.1, forward strand.
TGGTAAAATCTGGGCAATAGTACCGGTACTGGAAGAATAGTGTCGATATTATTAGTTAAATCGGAGGATTTAGATGAACAGTATCGATACTGATTTAAAGAAGTATCAATATTGAAGTGTAGGTATCGATACCAAGAGTAAGGTATCGATATCGTAATTAGAAATAAAATTCCATAATGCTAAAATGGTATTGATACTGAAGTGGGTATTGATACCATAGAAGAGAAGTATCGATACCATATGAGGGATATCAGTACTATTCAGTTTGAAATGTTAAGTTAGGGTGAATTTTAGTAGATTTCAAAATTTATAGTACTTTTGGGTATTATTACTTTAAATAAATGTTAGTAAGTATACTAACATCATATTTTAATGTGTGATTATGGATGCTTGTGCAGATCATAATCAAGCTCCTGAGTCAAGAAAATAGAAAGGCAAGGATAAAGTCGCCGAATAGTCGGACTACATTTTGGGCATAATAGTGAGGCTAACCAGGTGAGTGCATTTATTATGTACTTATATGTTATGATAGTCATAGATGCATTTTGTTTAATGTATATATTTCATTTTACCGTATCGACACTATGTGTGCAACCCACATAATTCATAATGAGTTTTTGAATTACCGTATCGGCACTATATGTGCAACCCACGTAATTCATAATAAGTTTGTGAATTACCATATCGACACTATGTGTGCAACCCACGTAATTCATAATGAGTTTGTGAATTACCGTATCGCCACTATGTGTGCAACCCACGTAATTCATAATGAATTTGTGAATTACCGTATCGGCACTATGTGTGCAACCCACGTAATTCATAATGAATTTGTGAATTACCGTATCGGCACTATGTGTGCAACCCACGTAATTCATAATGAGTTTGTGAATTACCGTATCACTATGTGTGTAACCCACGTAATTCAAAATGATTTTGTGAATTACCGTATCAGCACTATATGTGCAACTCACGTAATTCATAATGAGTTTGTAAATTACCGTATCGGCACTATGTGCAACCCACAGAATTTATAATGAGTTGTAATATTCAATTCTTATTTTGATAGTTATGATATACTTATGTTTTAAATTCACCTCATTATTATTATGCCTCACTAAGTGATTACTTAGTGTGTGTTGATTTCACGCGTAGGTATTAGTACGAGCGGAGTAAGGAGTGTAGCTGACATTGTCAATCAAAGGTCACCTCATCAGTAATTGTACGACAACTATGTCTACTTTTATTTTATTAGCTGGCATGTAATGTACTTATGATAATGCTCTGAAAAGTATTTGACTTACGATGAGGTAATATTTAATATGTTTGAACTTTAAGATTTGTTTACATATTAAAAGTTAATGAATGCTTTATTATTATTAAATTAAAATATTTTATGAATAGAAACAAAATTTTACTATTTTTTTAAAAGCGAATGTTTTAAAAGTTATGTGATATTGTTACTTATGTACGGAAACATATACGGGAGACGGGTGTTACATTTTATCATCCAAGTCATGGTAGAGGATGATTTCTTGCTAAATGAGCTTTATTTTGGGATTCAATCAGCAAGGTAGTGTATTTATAATCCTTTGGATTATTAAGCTTTCATAAATTTTAAGAATTTACTAAGATTTGTGTGGTTGAGCATATTAGGGTTTAAACTTGAATTCAAGATTAAATCAATTTTTAGGTGTTAAGGAGGTGTTTTTATGATACTTAAACTTCAGAATAAGTTTCAGAACCAACCCAAGTCATTTAGGATAATTTTGGGTGTTTTCCTGTGCCTAAAATATTAGTTTCGAAATATGAATTTGGGGTGAATAGTATCGATACTGGTTGAATTGTGGCTAAAATTAGGGTTTTTAGAGGGAAGAATCGATACTTCTAGGATGAGTATCGATATTATCCCTGCAGTATCGATACTCGGGGTAGAAATATCGATATTAAGCCCTATTTTCATAACATAATACATTTTTGGTACCAATACTATAGGGATGTCGATACTTGACGACCTAGGGTATCAATACTACAGCTAGAGTATTGATGCTACCTACTTTGTATGGTCAGATTCAACTTGGTTAAGACCTATAAGAGCTAGAGATGGTTCATAAAGACAAGACTTAGTCTGTGAATGACTTTAATGGCCAAAGGGGCCCAGTGACACTCATCGGAGTGGGTTACAACTAGTTTAACCATAGCAGGCGTAATACATTCAAAAATCTTTAGTAAGCACATAATGGATAGTTATTAATGGAGGATCAGTGCACAAAGTGTACCGACGAGAGGCGTGACCAAGCAATCCGATTATCAGACAGTAGTGTTGTAAACTGCAAGAACGATCAAGAGTGTTGGACATACACTACTCCTTTAGTTCGAAGGCGAATTGAGGGAAACATAGTAATAGTAAATAGAGTATCACTACCCAGAAATGAATTCGAGTTAGATATCAAGCCAACCAAAACCATAGACAGTAAATAGTAAACACAGTAATCATCGTGAAGTCTAAAAATGCGAAGAGATTTCCCCAGAGTCAAAGAATGACTAAAATACCCTTAAATAGAGAATAACCAGGTTAGTAAAGATTATCATAAGTATTATATTAATAACCCTCGCATAATGTTCTAGATGAATGAATGAGCGAGACAACATCTAGAAAAAAAAATAGTAACGGTCAGTAACAATAACAACTAGAAATAGTAATAGTTAGGATGTCATAAAACTAGTCTTTATGTGACTCGAGAAACAACCAAGACACCCGAGTTACTTTAGCAGTAGGGTCATTGTCTTGTTTGTCAATGTGTACAGGCATATACCAGTCAATGTCACGACATTTGTTTTTGTAGTTGGGTGTAGATGCCCCAAGACTCGATGACGTAAGTTGACAAGGGTATCTTAGGTAGACTATAGGGGTATTTGAGCTCGAGATATAGTCCCTTAGCTGTACCATGATGTCTACCTCATCTTGTGTCACGCATTATAGTAATATTACATTCAAATAATGCATAGCAGAGTTAGTATTGCATTTAGCTAATGCATAGCATACTTAGTGTCGCATTCAGACAACGTAAAGGAGCGTCAGTATCATATTTAGACAATTCACATTAGATTTAGAAGGCTAAAGACCCTTTAGAGGTGTACTCATGACTAAGCCCTTAGCTAAGGTCTTAGGGATGCATGAGACCCCTACTTCAGGGATAGAACAACTAATCCTTAAGTAGGTAGTATAATACCCCAAATATCAGGTCGATGACTATACTGAAATGATTTAAAATTTGGAGGATTAAATTGAATAAATGGTAAAGTATAAGAAACGATTTAATTAAGACCAATTAGTAAAAATGGAAAAATGAAAAGGGCATTTTGGTCCTTTAAAGGGAAATGGATTTAAAATTATTTTTTATTAGGATTTAAGAGAGAAAAGGGGAAAAAGTTAAAAAGCTAAGTATTTTCCTTCTTCTCCTTCTTCTTCCCTGTTGCCCGTGCTCTCCCCATAGCCAAAGGTAAGACCTCATCTAGCTAGTTTTTTCTTTCGCTTTTGGTTTGTTCTTGAAACATTAAGTGATGTGGAAGCTTAAGAAGATTTAAAGAGGATTAAAACTAAGAGATGGATGATTTATTTGAGATTGAATAAAATGGGTTTTTGAGTGATATGTTGAAATATGAGTTTTATTGAGGTTTATAAGTAAATTTGACTTGTCAAAGAAGTAAATAATATATTAAAAGCATTGGATGTGATTAAAAACATTCATGAAAAAGTAGTGTGATTCTTGGTTTGGAGTGTTCTTTAGAGAATTTAGATGTTATATGAAGATTAAAGAAGGAAAGTTAGCAGGGTTAAGTAATTATGAGTTTAGTAGTATTGTTGGAGGTAAAAGTAAGAAATTTAAACGAAATTTAGGTAAAAATCAAGCTGAAAAATGAAAAATATGGGTAAGGGTATTGGTACTGAAAGAACAGTACCGATACTATAGGTAATAGAATTAATAGTATCGATACTGATGCAATTAGTATCAATACTGTTGTGGGTATCGATACTAATAGGAAGGTATTGATACCATGGATTCTAGAATGCAAAAATGGTATTGATACCGAAGGGGGTATTAGTACCATAGTATACAAGTATCGATACCATACTATGGGTACCGATATTATTAAGCCTGAAAAGTTTTAGATAGGATAAATTTTAATAGAAATTGAATATAATAGTACTTTTAAGTATTATTAAAGTATAAATGTTAGAGAGTATACTAACATTTGTATGGTATATGTAATAATGGATGCTTATGTAGAACATAACCAAGCTCTAGAGTCAAGCAATAAAAAGGGCAAGGATAAAGTTGTCGAATAGTTAGACATCATTGCAGCATACTAGTGAGGCATACCAGGTGAGTGCATTTATTATGTACATTAAGAGTTATAGTTGCATGTGGTTAAATACATATGTTGCATTGTTATATTAGTATTATGTATATTATCGGCACTAAGTGTGCAACCCACGAATTCATAATAAGTTTATGAACGACCGTATCGGCACTAAGTGTTCAACCTACAAAATTCATAGTAAGTTTATGAACGACCGTATCGGCACTAAGTGTGCAACCCACAAAATTCATAGTAAGTTTATGAACGACCGTATCGGAACTAAGTGTGCAACCCATGAAATTCATAATAAGTTTATGAACGAATGTATGGCACTAAGTGTGCAACCCACAGAATTCATAATAAGTTTATGAACGACCGTATTGGCACTAAGTGTACAACCCACGAAATTCAAAATAAGTTTATGAACGACCGTATCGGCACTAAGTAAGCAACCCACAGAATTCATAATAAGTTTATAAATGATTGTATGGGCACTACGTGTGCATCCTAAAGAACTTATAATGAGTTGAAAATAATAAATTTGAACGTGTGCATCCCAAAGAACTTATAATGAGTTGAAAATAATAAATTTGAATTTGATAGTTATAATATACTGATGCATTGATTTCACCTCATTAGTGTTATTGCCTCACTCAGTAAATACTTAACGTGTGTGTATTCCACGTGTAGGTTTTAGCGAGTAAAGTAAGGAGTGCATCTGACATTACCATTCAAGGGTCGCCTCATCAGTATCTGTACAACCTCTATGTCCACTTTTGACATTGTTAGTTGACATGTAATAGATTTATTACAATACTCTGAAAAGTATTTTAAATTATGATGTTTTAAAGATGTTCAAACCTTTAAGATCTATTTACATATTATAAGTAAATGAATGTTTTAGTTTTTTAAATCAAAATGTTTTATGATTGGAAACAAATTTTATACTAGTTTTTTATCAAAAGTGGAACGTTTTAAAAGTGATGTGACATCTATGACTCGTGTACGGAAACGTATACGAGAAATTGGGTGTTACATTTATTGGTATCAGAGCTACAGGTTTAATCGATTCTCGACCGAAATTGGGTGTATTTTAATGTAAAAAAGGGTTTACATACCACTAAGATGTCAAGGTTACTGATAGGGTATAGTTAAAATATGATTGATGTCACTCCTTACTAACTTAAGTATTATCCTTATGTATGTTATATTAGATGTTGGATTCTATGAATTAGCGAAGAGTGACTGGTCAAGAATTTAGAGAAGGGTCGGGTAGTGAGAGCTATGAAGCGAATAGCGAGCATCGGATCCCATCTGAAAATGTTAGTGCACCTGCACATCAGGGTATGCATGTGCCAACGTTTGGAACCTTTATGCAATCTCTTGATGCCATTTTTACTCGGTTCCAACCTCCCCTACTCCTCCAGCATCGTGGATGATAATCCCAAAAGAGTTGAAAAGTTTGAGAGCTCCTGAGTTCTGGGGAGAGGAGGATGAAAGTCCGATGGATGTTGATTTATGCTAAACGATGTTATGGTGATGTTGGAAAGTCTTCAATTCTCATTTCTGAAAAATGGGATGAGCTGTATATTTACTTCGAGGATCAGCTCGAGTGTGGTGGTCAAATACTACGATGTACACATCACCTGAACAAGTGACCTACAATTCATTCAATATGAGTTTAAGAACAAGCACATCAGGGAGCAGTATATGAGGTCAATGCTACTGAAGTTCTTAATTTGAAACAAGGCAATCGAGCAGTGCATGAGTATGAGGTTGAATACAACAAACTTAGTCGTTATGCTATTGAGGTAGTTCCTAATGATAAAGCCCGACGTGATTGGTTCATTGAAGATTTGAGGCCTAAGTTGAAAGAGATAATGTTAGCTTTAAATTTTTCCTAGTTTACAAGAAGTTATTAACCGAGCTAAGGTTATTGAAAAATCTCAAGATGAGACATCAGGTAGCAGTTTATATGGTCAATGCTACTAAAGTTTCTTAATTTGAAACAAGGCGATCGAGCAGTGCATGAGTATAAGGTTGAATACAACAAACTTAGTCGTTATGCTATTGAGGTAGTTCCTAATGATAAAGCCCGACGTGATTGGTTCATTTAAGGTTTGAGGCCTAAGTTGAAAGAGATAATGTTAGCTTTAAATTTTTCCTAGTTTGCAAGAAGTTATTAACCGAGCTAAGGTTATTGAAATATCTCAATATGAGACTCAAGCAGCGGAGCAGAGTATGCAGACGGGAATCACTGCTTGTTAGACTAGGCAGAACTATCGCTAGTCAGACATGTGGCAAATTTCACTAGGGAGTGTATAGATTGCTCTCTCGCGCTTATTTTCATTGTGAGAAACTGGTCACTATGCTCGAAATTTTCCACAGATATCTAGAGATAGATCAGTACAAATTGAAATATCAGTAGCAACATCTAGTAGAAGTAGAGGAAGAGGAAGATCCGGCGGTCAATCTGAGTCGAACCAGACAAAAGACTCGAGGAGTGGCATTAAGACTAATGAAGATCGGGATGACCCAAAGATTTTAACAGGTACATTTCATCTTTTTTATGAACCTGTATTTATTTTGATTGACCCTGGTTTAACTCACTCATACATTAGTACAAAGTTGGTTAGAACTAGAGTAATTCCCTTAAAACTAATTATTAGTGAGATGATAATGGTAAACCCTATGGGCCATAGTGCAAAAGTAACTCGGGTATGTAGGAAATGCCTGATAAAGATTCAAGGGGTTGTGTTCCCAGCAAACTTGATGGAGTTGCCCTTCCATGAGTTTGAAATCATTTTAGGCATGGCTTGATTATCTCCCCATCATGGATGGGTTGATTGTTGCAAGAAGCGATTATTTTTTAAGAATGCGGAAGGCTCCGAAATAGTAGTGGTTGGCGAAAAAGCGAAATCACCATCCAATGTGATATCAACCATGACTACAAAAAAATGATGTCAAAAGTGTGTATAGGTTTTCTAGATAACATGATAGACAATCAAGTAGAGGAAGAGAAATTAAATGATATTCCAACGATTTGGGAGTTTTCAGATATTTTTCGGAAGAATTATCGGGTTTACCTTCAGATCGTGAGGTGGAATTCAAGATTGAGGTTTACCCTAGTACCGAGCCTGTTTCCATGGCTCCAACGGAGTTAAGAGAATTAAAAACCTAATTGTAAGAGCTACTCGATAAGGGATTTAACAGCCCCAATGTTTCTCCTTGAGGAGCACCTATGTTATTTATGAAAAAGAAGGACGGGTTTATGCGGTTATACATCGACTATCATCAGTCAAATAAAGTAATGATAAAGAACAAGTATAATCTTTTGAGGATTGATGCTATGTTCGATTAACTGAAAGGTGTGGCGATGTTCTTTAAAATAGACCTAAGGTCATGGTACCACCAATTAAAGATCAAAGAGGATGATATTTCAAAAACCGCTTTTTGGACTCGGTATGGACACTACGAATTTCTGGTGATGCCATTTGGATTGACTAATGCTTCGGCAGCATTTATGGACTTGATGAACCGAGTATTCCAACCTTACTTGGATCAATTTGTGGTAGTGTTTATAGATGATATTTTGGTGTATTCCAAGTCATGATAGTAACATGATGCTCATCTTCAGATGGTTCTTCAGACTCTTCGAGAAAAGAAGTTGTATGCTGAAAAATGGAAAATATGGGTAAGGGTATCGGTACTGAAAGAACAGTACCAATACTATAGGTTTAAATTTGGGGAAATAGGATGAACAATATCGATATTGATGCAATTAGTATCGATATTGTTGTGGGTATCGAAACTAATAGGAAGGTATTGATACCATGGATTCTAGAATGCAAAAATGGCATCGATACCGAAGGGAGTATCATTACCATAGTATAGAAGTATCGATACAATACTAGGGGTACCGATACTATTAAGCCTGAAATGTTTTAGATATGATACATTTTAATAGAAATTGAATATAATAGTACTTTTAAGTATTATTAAAGTATAAATGTTAGAGAGTATACTAACATTTGTATGGGTATGTGTAATAATGGATGCATATGTAGATAATAACCAAGCTCCAAGGTCAAGCAAGAAAAAGGGCAAGGATAAAATCGTCGAATAGTCGGACATCATTGCAGCATACTAGTGAGGCATACCAGGTGGGTGCATTTATTATATACATTAAGAGTTATAGTTTCATGTGGTTAAATGCATATGTTGCATTGTTATATTAATCTATGTTTATTATCGGCACTAAGTGTGCTACCCACAGAATTCATAATAAGTTTATGAACGACCGTATCGGTACTAAGTGTGCAACCCACAGAATTCATAATAAGTTTATGAACGACCGTATCGACACTAAGTGTGCAACCCACGAAATTCATAATAAGTTTATGAACGATCGTATCGGCACTAAGTGTGCAACCCACATAACTTATAATAAGTTTATGAAAGACCATATCGGCACTAAATATGTAACCCACGAAATTCATAATAAGTTTATGAACGACCGTATCGGCATTTAGTGTGCAACCCACGAAATTAATAATAAGTTTATGAACGACCGTATGGCCACTATGTGTGCACCCCAAAGAACTTATAATGAGTTGAAAATAATAAATTCAAATTTGATAGTTATAATATATTGATGCATTGATTTCACTCCATTAGTGTTATTACCTCACTAAGTAAATACTTAACGTGAGTATATTTCACACGTAGGTTTTAATGAGTAGAGTAAGGAGTGCATCTATATTGTCGTTCAAGGGTCGCATCTTTAGTAATTGTACGACAACTATGTCCACTTTTGATGTTGTTAGTTGGCATATAATACATTTATTACAATACTCTGAAAAGTATTTTAAACTATGATGTTGAAATTTTTTTAAAGATGTTCAAACCTTTAAGACATATTTACATATTATAAGTAAATTAATTTTTAGTTTATTAAATCAAAATGTTTTATGATTGGAAACAAATTTTATATTGGTTTTTTTCAAAAAGGTGAAGTTCTAAAAGTGATGTGACCTTTATGACTCGTGTACAGAAACGTATATGGGGAATTGAGTGTTACATGTAGCACTTGATCTAGATCATGCATGTCCTACTTCTTAGTACCATATCTTCAGCATGATTGTGTTATGAAACTCTTATACTGCTCTAGATTAGCGATTATACTATTAGGATTTATAAGCTCAACCTTCAGATATTTTGCGTTAGCAGGCTGTAGTATGAGCAATTCGTGTAGCACCGTTACATCATGATTTCCAGCATCTCCTTCAGTGTACTATATCATAGCTTAGTGGGTATATGTATTCATGGAACCTTACTTATGTATTCAGTTTATTAAACTCAGAGTTTGTATTATTTTGATTTTAAATTATGTGTCATGGAGCTCTGGTTATATAAATTGTTTTTATAACAGTTGTCTATGTTTTAATTATGATACATTCAGTGTATTTGAAAAGAAAATGAACAAGTTTTGAAAATCAGGGGTTGCCTCGGTAGCCCAATGTGGTACTTTAGGCCCAATCAGGTTTAGGGTGTTATATGTATACAAAAATGTATCGTTTTTTCATTTCTTGGAATAAATCTCATTCTTCGTCCATCAAATCTCATTCTTCTGTGCAGATGCTCGTGATTAACACAACCTAGAGTCCATTGTGGATAGTGACGTTAAATAAGGGAGTATCCTTGAAAGAAAATGGATCGTGTTTTTGCATTAATACCCAATCCTTAATCAGAGTGGCAAACAAGTTGTCATCATAACCCTTCGAGGTTATATGGATTTCACGCCGAACTCATGTCAACTTCAAAATACATGTACTTTCCAAAACCTTTTGTACAGTAATATGCAATGATATATTTTTAAAGTGCATAAATTAATCATACTTAATTGCATTACAAGATGTGAGGGAAATTGAACATTCAAAGAAAAAGGTTTTTTATTCATATAAGTGGAAAGAGTTCTCTAACAATACATGACAAACATTTAAAAGAGAAGCAACAAGGAGAAAATATGTGCCCCATATATCAATGATATGCACTCCTTTGAACTGACATGTTACCGAATGATATGTCTATAGCTTCTATCACTAGGGCCTTGAAAGTTATGGCAATGCATAAAGGGTGCAAAATTGTTTCAAAATTATCAAGCCTTCTGAAATTCTGGATGCCATAATTGAATCTTTAATTGTGTTCAAGATCAATATGATGTATTTGTTGATAATGTTGTATTGATTTAGGATATTTTGTGTACACATCCTCACTCACTTCTCAAGTTGTCCTTCATCAATTTTCAACTTGAGGTCTTATTTGGTTTCAAGATTCCTTTGTGGGTTTTCATCTTAAACCTCATTTATTATTTTCTTCAATTTTTCCAAATCATTCATTAAAGTTTTAAAAAAATAGAAATAAAGATTAACCCTCATATGCGGGTTCAAATCTGAAGATAATTTATTTCACTTATAAATTCATGTATGAATAGAAAATACTTTTTAGGTACGTAACGTAGGCTAAGGCTTACATCTATGAAAGAAAGGAATATATATAGGCTCAAACAAGTGTTTAAGGGTGATTGAACTAAGGATCGATGCATTTATTCATCTTTTGCTTGAACTGCTTCAATGTTTTTTCTTCTTTATTTTTCTTTCTTTTTGTGTTTGATCCATCTAGAATGCCCACTTGTGGTTTTTCACCCCAGAGATCATCTTCTTTGACAATTTGGATCTTTGGATCAGCTTTAGTTGACCAACATTATGGCTTTAGATCACTTCATTTGTAGGGGTCTTCGTATGTGCCCCTTTTTGTCCTCTTAACTTGTTGAATTTGACACCTCAATTTGATTTGAGCTCAAGTTATATCTTTATCACTCTTGATTTGATTTGAATCTTTAAATGTAATATATCTGGTCAACCTGGCAATTCTTTTTTTATCATATTGGAATGTCTTTACTCAAGTAAGCAGATTTTCTTTCACATTTCCCCTAGTGTGGGAGTGATCCTTGGTTAGGGTTATATTCAAAGAAAGAAATATTTATGGCTCAAGTAGGGAACACAAAGGATATTTTTCTCCTTTTGAGAAGGGATAGAGAAAGAAAGTTGTTCATCATTTCATACATAAAAATCTTTGTGAAAGTGATACATCATGGGGATAGATGTTTTGAATTAATCTTTTATTTATTGAAAAAAGTTCATCAGTGCATGATGATTCTTTTTTTTTGTACCAATTATTCGATCTCATCTTCATAAAGTTAACGGGATGCCCGTCTTTTCTTCTTGTTTGATGTCATGGAAGAAGATAGTTATCTAGGTCGCTTGAAATCAATCATCAGGTCAGAGTCATTGTCATTCATACCATTGTTATCTAGAGACCTAAAAAGAAGCGAAAGGAAACATATGTAAATATATACATGTAAAAGAAACTATCTCACATAACTAATATAAACAAATAATACACACACATACACACATTGTAATACCCCAAATTTTTATCTAGTAACTAAAAGGTAAGTTTGAAAGTTATTGGCTAAAGTGTAAACTTTGAAAAGTTTAGGGACCTAAAAATGTAATTTTGAAAATTTATATATTTTATTTAGCCTGTAAATGAACAACATGGTCTAAAACAAGGATTTTCGTGGGAATCAGATTTTCGGTACGGGATTTGTGTTAAAACCTATAAAGCGAAAAAGTTGATATTCGAATCAAATTTTCGAATTGAACCGGAATTTTAATAAAATTTGCAGAATGTTAGAAAATGATTGGAAATAGTATTTCCATATTTTAGATCAGAGAAATTTGGCTCAGAACAGTGTAATTTTTCATATTTGACGGAACAGTGGAATTTTAGTCATTAAAATGCAATTTTTTGAAAATTGCATGGCCAAAGTAGAAAGTCAAAGTCAAATTGGTTCATCTTTGACTAAATAATATTTTAATGGAAGATATTGTAATGAAATTGGTAAATATCAAGTTTCATTAATGTATTTTGGGGATTTCTCATTAATTAAATTTTAAATTCAAAATTTAACAGATTTAAATGTCATGTGTATCATGAAAATTGCTAGAAAAATCAAGAATTCTTCTTCTCCATCAGTTTGTTGCCGTGAACCCCTCCAAGGTGAGAAAAAAATTATTCTCCATTTTTGAGTTATTTTAGAAGGATTTTGTACTAGGTTGTGAAATAGGAAAATGTTCTACATTCAATTCTCTATCTGTTGGTATAAAAATTCTTGCTAAACGTCCTTGGATGTTGAGATTTGACGACTAGGGTTTATGAAGGGTTTATGGATTTTATGGATTTAATGAAAGATTTTTATGTTAGTGGTGTTCGAGATTAATTCTAAAGCTTGTGTAATGACCAAAATGATGTGTAGGTGCTTATATATCATTTGGTCATGGCTAAGGTTTAAGAGATGATTGGATTTGGATTAAATTTGATGTTGTGATGATTAGAATAGCATGGATTTGTTGTAAGGAGGTTGAATTCATGCTTGAAATTGAACAAAAAGTCCCCCTAAAGTGACAAGGGGTATTCGGCTAAATGATATTAAAGTATTCTATGTGAATTGGAGATTGATTTGGATCAATTTGGGACCTTAAAAGTAAAAAAGTGCTAGTTTACAAGTTTTAAGGATTGTGGAACATTATTGTATAATTGTGAGATTGTGAGAATTCAATGATAATATTTTGTATTAAGATGCTGGAAAATTAAGTTTCAAAGTTGGTTGGAACCAAATTGCAAGTTTGGTAAAATTTAGGGGTGGAATTCAAAAAGTCCAAGAATTATAGGGACTTGAATTCAAGTTTTAAATGTGATATCGTTTGGGTAAAATAGTATATTGCTGGAAATTTTATTTATGTGCTGATTTTTCAGTTTAAATGTTGAGTTGGGGTCGAATTTCAAGTTTATCAAGTTGGGTGGTTGAAATTGAAAAGTTTCATAAAGTTGAGGATGAAATTGCAAGTTTTTAAATGTTCAAGTGTTTATTGGATATTTTATTAAGGTGCTGGAAATTTTATGTGATTAATGTAACATGACCATAATAGTGAAAGGCTATTATGAATTTAATGGGAAGTTAAGGTGAATTCTAGAAAGAATTCATAATTAATTGTTTGATTGTGCAATTAGCAAAAGTTGAAGGGTTGATAATTAATACATATTTTTTGAATTTAAGGAAATATTTTGAGAAGTTTGAAATTTTGATGGCAGTACGATTTAGTTTTATATCGATTTAAGTATCGATTTTATTTCTATCAAATTTTATATTTACGCTTAGATTATGTTAGTTTAATACTAACATATACCTTGAACATTTTATGTTATTATAGGACATTATTAGACCTCAATAAATCTAGTGATCCAAGTAACTCGAAAAAAGAAAGAAAGAAAATGTAGAAATTGAGATGATTATTGAGGAGGAGATTTGACAGGAATGCAAAGGTGAGTACATTTAACTTGTATTTATATTATCGAAACAAACATTGCCTTGCAATGAGCTGGTGTTAGAGTTACATTAAGAAATGACTCCTAGTGCATGAGAAGTGTACTTCAAGCCTATATCTTCAATTGGTAATCTTATAGATTTAGTGAATAAGTTAAGGATGAAAGTTGGTGAAATCCGCCTAGAAATTATATTATGAACAGAAAGTTTATAAAATCACCAAAAATTCTAAAAAAACTAATTGAAGAATTAATATTATATAATTAGATTTGTATATCAGTCTAATTTTGTTTAGAACAAACGGAAACTGATTTTGATGTGTATACAAAAAGATATGAATTTTAATCGATGATATGTCAGAAAACAGGGCAGCAGATTCTGCCCAAAATAGCTTCTGTCAGTCAACTTTGAAAATTTGTTATTAATTGTACAAGTTGATTTAGAAGGGTTTCCTTATATGGTTAGATTTTTATTTGAGTCTAGTTTTCACTGGTGTAAACATAATAATTTTTCAGTATATATATTAATACAGAATAATATTTGTTTGAAGGTAGTGAACACTGCCAAAATATGGAATTTTGATAAATTGTGTATTGAAAGTAGTGGAATGCAAAGGATTTATATCTAAAGCTTAGTTAGGCTTATATTTCAATTTTTAAAATATGTTAAAGTGAGTTCAGCTTATTTATTTGATTATTACAACCCAGGACGACTTGTGATAAGTCAAACTCATTTTATTTTCCAGTATGATTTATAAATTTTCAGTATGGAATATTTCTATAATATTTTTAAACAAGTTTTATGAATGATTTTGGGTATGAACTGTCCAAGTATGATATTTATGATAATGAATTCTAAATGTTTATAGTTATTAGATGATTTTCAGTTATCAGATATTTACATATATCAGAAGATTAGAGTTATCAAATATTTATGGATATCAGATGTTTTAAAGTTATCAGACACAGATTAATAAATGATTTTATGATGATACATATAAGCTCATTGTATGTAGCATTGAGAGTCATAGGTACATTTTTTGTTCCATTTAGTGAGTACTTTTCAGTTATCAGTTCAGCTTTGGTACATTCGTGTACCAATGTTCAGCACCGTTGGTGCTCGGTTATGATTGCACAGAAGTGCAACATATCGCAGTTTCAATTATGATTTGGCACCGTGTTGTGCCTAGTGCGCACCTTAAACTCATGTACTTATATTCTCTTACATATACATTGGGCTATACAGATAAATATGAAAGTTATAACAGAATATGAAAATGAATATGAAAGTTATGAATGATGTCCAGTTAAAAGAAATCGTGACATTGTGATTTTATTTGATATTATTCATCAGAATCTGTATGAGTTTATAGGCTAAAATGACAGGAATATGAATTGTTTAGGAAAGTTATTATTGATTTACATTAATTTTTGCTGAAATCATGTGAGGATGATTTTCAGGATTCAAGGGAAAATCAGCTTGAACAACTCGGTTCGAAAGCTTTAGTATTTTCATTAAAATTACAGCTTGATGTTATAATACTTTATGAAATTTATATTTTATATAATTTTAGTTAAGTTATTGCCTCACTAAGTTTTACTTAGTGCGTGATGTTTCATACGTAGGTTCAAATAAAGTAGAATACGTGAAATGAGCAGTTTGTCAGCATCTTGTGGAAATCAAACCTACCGACAATATCAGTAAGATATCCTAACTTTAATTTATTAGAGGCATGTACATTATATATGTTAGGTTGCTTTATCAGTTTATTTTTAAAAGGGTCTGTAATAGTAATTTATGGTTGTTTATTTTGGTTAATTTTAGTTATAGTCCTAAATATGAATGAATAATACAAACGGTTTTTTAATGGTTTTAAAATTAAGCAATATTAGGTAGTTGTATATAAATAAGAAACCGCATGGAACTGCCTAATTGTTGCATAAGATTAGCTGTTTTGGAATGATAAATTATTATTTTACGAATATGAATGCTAAATGAAGCAAAAATAAAATTGATAAAGGAATGTTTCAAAATGAAACTAAATTTTCAGCATTTACTTTCAGTGAACATTCCCAAAGTTGATGTGACATCTTTAACTCGTATTTTGAGTCGTATATGGGCTATGGGTGTTACATTTATTGGTATCAGAGAAAAGTTTAGTCAATTCTTGGCCCATACCGAGCCTTTGTTATATTAGAAATATGTACATGCCACTAAGATATTAAAATTTTTGATCTGGTATGGTTTTATGATTTTATTGAGGATACTACTCCTTACTAATGAGATATGGAAATGTATGTGTTAGATGTCGAAAGTTAAGAACTAGAGTAAGAATAAAGATAATACTAGATATAGAATCGAGACTAAAACCGATCCAAATGGATCCAGGAGGAGTTTAGTTTTTCGCCCTAGAAGGGTTAGAGGTGTAAGGGATTTTTCTCCATTCTATAGAAGAAATGTCTCAGAGTTTAATAAGGTAATAAAATTAGAGGAATCTATCAGAAGGTTTAAAAGGATTATAAGAGAAGTTGAGAATGAGGAGGATCCAAAAAGTATTGAATTTATCGATGATACTGGAATTCCTATAGGTAAGTAGATTGTCTGCTAAAAGTTTAAAGAAATCTAAGTTCTTAGTGAATCAGATGATAATTATGTTATTATTTGAAAAGATTTAAAATAAGTTCAAATAAGAATAGTTGTTTATTTGAAGAACTTAAAGAGTTTCAAGATTTATAGTAACGGGAGTAACTTTGTAGAAATGAGAAAGTATATGAAGAGTGACTTTGAGTAATAGAGTAGTAATTTAATGTTGGGAATAGAATTCTTGAATAAGTTGTGTTAACAAAAGATTGTCTTTAACATGTTTTTTCTTAGAATTTATTTATTATAGCAACGAAACTTCTAAGTATTAGCGTCAGAGTAAAGAAAATAAGTAGAAATTCCAGATGTATTCTCTGATGAATTATCCGGATTACCTCTCGATAGAGAGGTAGAGTTTAAGATTGATATTGTTCCAGACAGAACACCTATTTCGATAGCTCTTTACCGAATAGCTCCCACCGAATTCAAAGAGCTTAAGGCTCAGTTGCAAGAGTTACTTTATCAAAGTTTTATCAGACCGTGTATAACTTTGTATGGAACATTGTTATTGTTAATTAAAAAAGAAAGATGATTAGATGCGGCTATGTATAGATTATTGTTAACTGATTATAATGACAGTGAAGAATAAGTTTATTCTCCTCCAAAGACTGATGACATGTTAGATTAGCTCAAGGACGCTTCCATATTTATAAAGATTTATCTTCGATTGGGGTACCACTAGTTAAGGAATAAAGAAGAAAATATACCGAAGATGGCTTTTAGGACCCTATGTGGTCACTATCAGTTCATAATCATGCAATTTGGATTGACTAATGCTCCAACAACATTTATGGATTTGATGAATCAAGTGTTCCAACCGTATATGGATCAGTTCGTAGTCATATTCAGCGATGATATTTTGGTATATTCTAAGACTCAAGAAAAACATGATGCACATCTTCGCACTGTAGTTTAGGTTATCCAAGATAAGAAATTGTATGCTAAGTTGTCAAAATATGAATTATGGCTACCAAAGGTCACTTTTATGGGCCACGTGATTTCATCAAAAAGGAATCAGAGTAGATCCCAAGAAAGTACAAGCTATAGTGGAGGGGAAAACTTCGAAGAATGATTCTGAAATTCGAAGCTTCTTGGGATTAGCAGGTTATTTCGGACAATCGTGAAGAAATTCTCGATGATTGCTTATTCATTTACCAAACTACTTAGGAAAGATGTAACACTTGTCTAGACTGAAAAATGGAAAGAAAACTTTGATACGCTGAAAACGATTCTGACAGAGACATTGATATTAGTGCATCCAGAGTCAGGCAATGATTTTGTAATCTACACTAATGTGTCCCATAATGGGTTGGGATGTGTTTTAATAAAAGAAAGCAAAGTGGTAGCCTATGCCTTAATACAGCTAAAAACAT
The DNA here is from genome assembly GCF_006381635.1 of Hibiscus syriacus. Taxonomy (NCBI): domain Eukaryota; kingdom Viridiplantae; phylum Streptophyta; class Magnoliopsida; order Malvales; family Malvaceae; genus Hibiscus; species Hibiscus syriacus. The sequence goes on from NW_024063037.1 coordinate 267,556, forward strand.
GCAAACGGAATTATCCGACGCATGATTTAGAGCTAACAGTTGTGATGTTCGCCTTGAAGATTTGGTGTCATTATTTATATGGTGAGTGATGTTACATCTATACATATCATAAGAGTTTGAAATATTTGCTCACTCAGAAGGAATTAAATTTAAGGCAAATGATATGGACTGACCTTCTAAAAGACTACGATATGATTATTGACTACCATTCGGAGAAAGCTAAAGTAGTAGTTGATGCACTTAGCTTAAAAACATTCTCTGTCCTGAGGGATTTAGATGTTTAGTTTTCAATGAAAAATGATAGTATACTTGTTGCAGAGTTGATGTTGAGATCCGTATTGTCATATTTGATTGAATGTCAAGGAGATGATAAAGTATTTCTTAAATTTTTACCTTAGAAAAAGGTTCTGAGACTCGACCAAAAAAGGAAGTTAAGTCCAAGATTTATCGGTTGTATGAGACTAAAAAAAAGGTGATCCAATAATTTACCAGTTAACATTACTTCTGGAGATGGATAAAATTTATAATGTGTTACATGTACCGATGCTTTAAAAGTATAGATTAGATAATTTACATGTGATTACAAAAAGGAAATCAAAATCTAGTCAGATTTGTTATATGAAAAGAAACCAGTAAAAGTTTTAGTATATGAAATCAAAGAACTAAGAAATGAGACGAGTAAAAGTTCTTTAGCGGAATCATAAAGTTGAGGAAGCAACTTGGGAACGAGAAGAATATATGAAGAAAGAGTTTCCTCATCTGTTTATTTCAGGTATGTAGATACGTATGGAAAATTCGAGGATGAATTTTCTTTAAGGGGAAAGAATTGTAATACCCCAAATTTTTGTCTAGTGACTAGAAGGTAGTTTTGAAAGTTGGTGGCTAAAGTGTAAACTTTGAAAAGTTTGGGGACCAAAAAGAATGTAATTTTGAAAAGTTATATATTTTATTTAGCCCGTTAATGAACAACTTGGTCTAAAATAAGTATTTTCATGGGAATCAGATTTTCGGTACGGGATTTGTGTTAAAAGTTATAAAGCGAAAAAGTTCGGTATTGGAATCGGATAATCGGATCAAACTAGAATTTCATGAAAATTGAATGATGTTAGAAAATGGATGGAAATAGTATTTCCAAATTTCAGATCATAGAAATTTGGCTCAAAAGAGTGTAATTTTTCAGATTTGTTGAATAGTGGAATTTTAGTTACTAAAATGCAATTTTTGAAAATTACATGGACAAAGTAGGTCAAAGTAAAATTGGTTCATCTTTGACTAAATAATATTTTAATGGAAGATATTGTAATGGAAATTGGTAAATATCAAGTTTCATTAATGGTATTTTGGGGATTTCTCATTAATTGAATTTTAAATTCAATTTAATTGGTTTAAATGTCATGTGTATCATGAAAATTGCTAGAAAAATCAAGAATTCTTCTTCTCCATCAGCTTGTTGCCGTGAACCCTCCAATGTGAGAAAAAAATTTCTTTTCCATTTTTGAGCTATTTTAGAAGGATTTTGGACTAAGTTGTGAAATAGGAAAATGTTCTACATTCAATTCTCTATCTTTTGGTATAAGAAATTCTTGCTAAACATGCTTGGATGATGAGATTTGATTACTAGGGTTTATAAAGGGTTTGTGGATTTTATTTGTATGTTAGTGGTATTGGAGATTAATTCTAAATCTTGTGTAATGACCAAAATGATGTGTAGGTGCTTATATATCACATGGTCATGGCTAAGGTTTTAATAGATAATTGGATTTGGATTAAATTTGATGTTGTGATGATTAGAATAGCATGAATTTGTTGTAAGGATGTTGAATTCATGCTTGAAATTGAACAAAAAGTCCCCCTAAAGTGACATAGGGCATTCGGCCATAGGGAAAATATTAAGGGAAAATGTGTAAAAAAATCCTATTGTTTAGAAATGATATTAGAAGTATTCTATGTGAATTGGAGATTGATTGATTTGGATCAATTTGGAACCTTAAAAGTGAAAATGGACTAGTTTACAAGTTTTAAGGACTGTGGGACATTATTGTATAAATGTGAGATTTGGAGTATTCAATGATAATATTTTGTATTAATATGCAAGAAAAATAAGTATCAAAGTTGGTTGGAACTAAATTCCAAGTTTGGTAAAATTTAAGGGTGGAATTTGAAAAGTCCAAGAAATATAGGGACTTGATTTCAAGTTTTTAAATGTGAAAGTACCATTTGGGTAAAATAATACATTGCTGGAAATTTTATTTATATGCTGATTTTTTTAGTTTAATTTTGAGTTGGATTGAATTTAAAGTTTATCGAGTTAGGTGGTTGAAATTGAAAAGTTTCAGAAAGTTAAGGATGAAATTGCAAGTTTTTAAATGTTCAAGTGTTGATTTGGATATTTTATTAAGGTGCTGGAAATTTTATGTGATTAATGTGACATGACCATAATAGTGAAAGCCTATTATGAATTTAATGGGAAGTTAAGGTGAACTCTAGAAAGAATTCATAATTAGTGGTTTGATTGTGTAATTAGAAAAAGTTGAAGGGTTGATGATGGATATATATATTTGGAATTTAAGGAAATATTTTGAGAAGTTTGAAATTTTGATGGGAGTACGACTTAGTTTTATATAGATTTAAGTTACGATTTTATTTCTATCGAATTTTATATTTACGCTTAGATTATGTTATTTTAATACTAACATATACATTGAACATTTTATGTTATTATATGACGTAGCCAGGCCTCAATAAATCTAGTGATCCAAGTATCGAAAAAGAAGGAAAATGCGAAAATTGAGAGATTATCGAGGAGGAGATTCGACATGAAGGCAAAGGTGAGTTCAGTTAACTTGTATTCATGTTATCGAAAAAAACATTAGTTTGCGATGAGCCAGTGTCGGAGTTACGTTAAGAAGTGACTCCTAGTGCATCACAAGCGTACTTGAAGCCTATATGTTCAATGGTAAGCTTATAGATTTGGTGAATAAGTTAAGGAGGCAAGTTGGTGAAATCTACCTAGAAATTATGTTCTGAACAGAAAATTTAGAAAATCACCAGAAACTCTACAAAAATAATTGAAGAATTAATCTTATATAATTGGATTTTATATCAGTCTAGTTTTGTTTAGAACAAACGGAATCTTATTTTGATGTGTATACAAAAAAGATATGAATTTTAATCGATGATATGTCAGAAAACATGGCAGCAGATTCTGCCGAAACAGCTTTTGTCAGTCAACTTTGAAAATTTGTTATTAATTGTACAAGTTGAGTTAGAAGAGTTGCCTTATATGGTTAGATTTGTGTTTTAGTCTAGTTTTCACTGGTGCAAACATAATAATTTTTCAGTAAATATATTAATACAGAACAATATTTGTTTGAAGGTAGTGCAAACTGCCAAAATATGGAATTTTGATAAATTGTGTATTGAAAGTAATGGAAGGCAAAAGATTTAAATCTAAAGCTTAGTTAGGCTTATATTTCAATTTAAAAAAATGTTAAAGTGAGTGAAGTTTATTTATTTGATTATTATAACGATGACGACTTGCGATAAGTCAACCTCATTTTATTTTCCAGTATGATTTATAAATTTTCAGAATGGAATATTTCTATAATATTTTTAAACAAGTTTTATGAATGATTTTGGGTATGAACTGCCCAAGTATGATATTTATGATGATGAATTCTAAATGTTTATAGTTATTAGATGATTTTCAGTTATCAGATATTTACATATATCAGAAGATTAAAGTTATCAAATATTTTTGGATATCAGTTATCAGACAGATTAAATATTCTATGAAGATACATATAAGCCCATTGTATGTTGCATCATACGTACATTTTCCATGCCATTTAGTGAGTACTTTTTAAGTATCAGTTATCAGTTCAGCTTTGCTACATTTGTGTACCAATGTTCAGCACCGTTGGTGCTCAGGTTATGATTGCACTGAAGTACATCATATAGCAGTTTCAGTTATGATTTGGCACCGTGTTGTGCCTAGTGCTCACCTTAAGCTCACGTACCTTATATTCTCTTACATATATATTGTGCTATATAAGTAAATATGAAAGTTATGACAGAATATGAAAATGAATCTGAAAGATATTAATGATGTCCAGTTAGAAGAAATCATGATATTGTGATTTTATTTGATATTATTCATCAGAATCTTTATGAGTTTATAAGCTAAAATGACAGAAATATAATCGCTTATGACAGTTATTATTGATTTACATTAATTTTTAATGAAATCATGTGAGGATGATTTTCAAGTTTCAAGGGAAAATCAGCTTTAACAACTCAGTTCGAAAGCTTTAGTATTTTCATTAAAATCACAGTTTCATGTTATAATACTTTATGAAATTTATATTTTATATCATTTTAGTTATGTTATTGTCTCACTAAGTTTTACTTAGCACGTGATGATTTTAATGTGTAGGTTTAAATAAAGTAGAAGATGTGAAGTGAGGAGTTTGCCACCGTCTTATGGAAATCAAACCTACCGAAAATATCAATAAGATGTCCTAACTTTGATTTATTAGTGACATGTACATTATATCTGTTAGGTTGCTTTATCATATTTATTTTCAAAAGGGTTCGTAATAGTAATTTATGGCTGTTTAATTTTGGCTAATTTTAGTTATAGTCGTAAATATGAATGAATATTACAAACGGGTTTAAATGGTTTTAAAATTAAGCAATATTAGGCAGTTGCATATAAATAAGAAATTGCATGGAACTGCCTAATTTCTAAATAAGATCAGCTTGTTTTGGAATGATAAATTATTATTTACGAATATGCATGCTAAATGAAGCAGAAATAAAATTGATAATGGAATGATTTCAAAATGAAACTAAATTTTCAGCATTTACAGTGAACGTTCCCAAAGTTGATGTGACATCTTTAGCTCAATTTTGAGTCATATACGGGCTATGGGTGTTACACACATACACAAAAGATCAAGAAAATGAATGGAAAAATGTTTGTCAGCTGGAAATACGAAATGCATATTTTATTGAAATTAAATGTAAACAATTTAATCACCCTCACAAAAGATCACATATTGCTACGGGTATAAGAAAATAGAGTTTGTGTATTACTGTTAAAAGGATTTGGAAATCACATGTAACTCTTTAGTAGTTCATTTGTTAGGAACGAATTCTTTCGGCACCATCCTCGACTATGGAGGTAACTCTCGCTTCCTCCTGATTAGGATTTTACGTAACATTGGTGTTTTTTGAATTGTCGAAATGAATACGATTTTTGTCTCGTAGTCTCTGGATAACCCTCTTAAAGGTGGGATAGCTTTCGATGGAATGTCTTGGGATACCACCATGATACTCACAATGTGTGCTTTCATCGTACCACCTGGGGTATGGTGGTTTTAGGGGATCCAGTGGATAAGGCAATACCACATGTGTATCGTAGAGTTGTTAAAACAGTTCTCGTTACGTCATTAAAATAGAGTAAATTTTTTTTGGAGGATTAGATGATGCAGTAGTCATTGACTTTTGTTGTGAAATAGTGATGCCTTTTCCAGAAACATAGGCCCTCACATTGTTGACTTCCCTTTCTTTATTATTTGGGACTAGCCTCCTATGGGATTCGCCTCCTTCAATATTTCCTTGTTTAATGACTATCTCAACCATCTCTCCAGACATCACAATATCAGTGAAACTCCCAAAAGTGATTACGACCAAGTGTTCGAAGAAATGAGCTTTGAGAGTGTGACCAGAGAGTTTCCTTGTTTCTTTTTCATCCAAGGGTAGATGAACTTATACGGCTATGTCCTTCCACTATTGTGAATATTCCTTAAAGCTCTTGTTAGGCTTATTTTCCATTCCCTATTGCATGACTCGGTCAGGTCTCATATCTTTCACATGCTTGTATTGTTTAAGGAAACACCTAGCAAGATCCTTTCATGACTTGATGTGAACTAGATTCAACTGATTGTACCAATAGATTGCCGACCCGCCAAACTTTCCTGGAGGCAGTGAATTAGAAGTTGTTCATTTCCTGCATGTCATGTCATTTTTCGACAGAACATTGTGATATGAGCATATGGAAAGATATTCCCATGAAAATTTTCAAAGTTCAGGTTAAACTTAGGGGGAAAGATTAGGTTTGGGACCAAACTCAGCTATGAGACATCAATCCCATAAAAAATTTCCTCCCCTTTCACGACCTTCATCTGGTCTTCCACCTGCTTTATCTTATTTTCCATCTTTTTAGACTTATCTTCATCGTCAAAGTCTGGGACATGGAAGTCTTCGGGGTTTTTATGAGGATTGGTTATCGTCGTTTTCCCCTTTGCGACAAAAGAATCTCCTTGATACCCTTAGATATTTTCAGATGTGATCACCAACTTTGACAGTGGTGGCATCACTACTTCTTTAGAACCTCCCACCCCTGAGATGTTTACAAGGTTCAACCCTATCAGTCTCTCCATGAGTTGATCAACCAAAGCATTCTGGTTCTTAGCAATGGAATCATGGTAGTTTTGAGATTTCGACTCAGTTTGTTCTCTAGATCTTGTTGCAGTTTAACAATGGTATCCTCAATTTATTTCTGTTTGGCCTCTATTTTCTTTGTCTAAAAGTGGGTGTTGTGAGGATGATTACTTGTATCGGCTAGTATCTTTTATATTACATAATCTTCAGTTTATTATTAATTTGTCTTTTTTTAACGTGCAAGCAAACTATTGTGCGAAAACGTATAAATAAATAAATGTAATATGACATGAATGCATTATGCAATGCAAGAAAAGGCACTAATCTAAATAATATCCCATCGTAGAAAAGCTTCCACTTAAAAGATAAGTCCAAAATATTGCAAGTTGTTCAATTACAAATACGACCTAGCCCTTCTATTTAAATATGAAATCTTGCTCGTCTGCCAAGTGATTCATCTTCCATAGTCTGGAATAGGATTGGTATGGGCCTGAATAACTTCAGCTTTTTCTGCTAGCACCCTCATGTATTGTTTGAGATCGTGTTCTCTTCGTGAATGACTATTGGGTATGTCAAACAATCTTGAATTTTCCTTTGTAGAAGAAACTCATCAAGTTCTGAATCAATCTACTTGCTTCTGACAAATCTGACACGCAATATAGTGGTAGACCATGCTTATGTTGTGCACCTTTCGACCAATCACGCACCTCTGAATATGAAGCTAGATACTTTTGGGACTCTTGATTCATTTGTGAAAACTTTCTAATTTGATGGAATACCCACGGATCAACACCTCTTATAGTATGACAACGTGATACAAAAAAGACAACAAATCAAAGAAAACAGAAAATAGAAATAAGTTAGTAAAATAATAAATAAAATATAAAGACAGTTAATCATATCCCAAGTTTTCTACCCTTGTCATGGTAAAAATAAAATCCTACCCACATATGATTTCTACCTCATGTTTTATTCAGAAAGAAAATAAATCATAACCACATGATTTTTAGTTCATTTGCTTTCTAGTTAGCATGCATTTTGCTTGTAAAAAATAAAAGAAAATTGGTAGAGGTCGATTTCTCCTTTGTGTACACTTATTCGAAATTCTTATGGGTTCGACATGCTTTGAATCCGGGTAGATTTCTTTGGTTCATTATATGTATGGTTTTGTGTCGGTGCCCTCTTGAGCTTGTCGAACCCTCGATGCTAAACCCATCAAAGGCTCATATGGACCGAGTTAAATTCGAAAAGATGCACTTTCATATACTTGACACGGAGAAACATGTCCTACAAAGGCATAAGATGTGAACCCTGAAGGCTAATTGTTGCGCCTGACACGAGGAAACATTTATTATAAAGGTGTCGCTTTCACCCCACTTAAAAGAGATAACCTGGGTATATTATTCATGTCATGCAAATGCACTGAGTGTGTGTAAAGAAATCTACCAACCTTGACCAAACACTAACATATAATCTCTACCAACCAATTCAAACCATATGATATAATAATCTAAAATCTATGAATACACACAACACATCAGTATGCAAATGACGAAACTTGAATTCCAGTTCAAAAGGAAAATATATCACTTCTCCGAATTCAAAAATTATAATTATCTTATAATTTATTCAAATAAGATATATAAATCAGATGTATTTTTTTACGAGATTAAGGGCTGTAGTCCCTTCCAGTTATCAAAAAAAATTATCTTATTTAAAATAATTTTGTTGAAATCGTCACGGCTATAGTTAATATCAATTCCATCCGAAATTCTAACTAATTTTTTAACAACACTTTTCTATTTTTAGGTACTATATTTTTGTAACTTTACCTATTAATTTATTGGGTAAAATATAAATTAATGGTATTTCAACTATATGATGTTATTTTATTAAGTATCTCGATCATTAAAAGATACAAATAATCCTTCAATTATAGAATGTTACTTTGTTAAGACCATAAAATATTAAAAGTTACAAAATGACTATTCGATTATTTATTATATTTCAAACTCATCATTTTCATTAAAAAAAAATTAGTGGTAGTCTAAGTTAGACGTTAACATGCTGGCTAAGATATGATAGTCGTTTGAGATTCTGAGATCATATTTTATCATCACAGTTAACATGTTACGTGCAGCTCGGAATACAATCGATTTTTAACAAAAAAATGACTAGTTGGGAACATAATAAATAGTCGGATGACAATTTTGTAACTTTTAACAATCTAATGACTCAATAAAACAACACTCTATAATCTTAAGATCATCTTATAATTTGTAATAATAAAAAGACTTAATAAAACAATACACTATAATTCGAACTATTTATATACTTTACCTTAATTTAAATATCTAGAAATTATATAGTTGTAACAAAAATTATAGGGATCTTATTTAACCTATTTTTTCTCTCAATGTTCTTGTGCCGTCTTTTTCTCTTCCTTATTTTTTGTTTAGTTGGCGGGAGCACCAATTTAATATTATTGTCACCGTTGATGATTATTATTATTATTATTATTCTTTTTCATATTATGTTTTATTTTTTTTTACTTTTTCACTTTTAAATAAAAATTTATGTCCTTGTGGCATGTTTTTTCTGTTATTGTGACATGTTCCTTATGATTTTCGGTAATTTTTTGCATACTTCTGCGGTGTGTTGGTACTTCTACAAAGATCCTCACGACATTTGATTTCTGATTGGCTTGTCGGTGGTCACGTATTGTCAGATCTCTCTTTTGTAAATGGTTATTAGATTATATAATCAAAATTTTATAGCGAAACTATCTCTCAAATTATTTAATTCATTCACCACTCTTTTTATCACATCATAAAATATTTCGTTCAATAGAGAAAAAATTTTATGAAGGTTATTTTATATATTTGAATTTAATATTTTTATTTATGTATAAGTTTTTTGTGATCATTATCTTTAATTTTATTTTTAACAGCGTTGTGATTTTGTTTCTTTTATTTTTATTAAAAATTCAGTACGCATTGTTAAAAAAAATTATATTGTTCTCGTGAATTTAAAACATTGCATAAGAGAATAAGAATGACCGTGCGTGGAAACTTACCGCTGCAGCTACAGTATGAGACTCCTCCTCAATGAAATTCAGCTACTTATTGAAAAATTCATCTATCGAAGTTTAGATTTCTAGGGTTTATTTTAAATATTTCGTTATGGTTTTTTCTTTTTAGCTGGCAGTTTATTGGATGATATACAGCAAAGTTTTCGCTCTATTTTCCCTAATTTTATTAGTGGGTTGGAGCTCAGATTCGAGGATGTGATGTAAGTTCCTTTTCTTTGTTTTGTTTTATTTGATGTTTAGCAATATTTGTAAGCCATTATTTCTCAGTTAATTACGGTGTTCGTTGGAGCTTGTAGGTAGATCTGTTGGTTGGAACTTACTGTTTTGAGCACTTTTTAAATCGTAAGTTTTTGTTTTGTTTCCGAGAAAATTGAGGAAAAAGAAAACATTAAGTATTAAAACGCGTTGTCAATAATAAAAAAACTTGAAATTCACCCATGTTTCTGGGTTATTATATGTATATCTGGAAATGTTTGTTGCGGATTAGTATTGAATTTCAGTTTGTTTTATGGTTATAGAGAGAGAAAAAGATGTGTTTTTCCTTTTGTTATTGTTTCTTTTGTTTACATTGGTGAAGTAAAAATGTTGTCCTGCTTCTGTGTTTCAAAGAAGTAGAAGTGAAATAATGTGAGCCCGGTACTTTTGGGACCTAAAGAGGTATTCTGAGTAACACCAAAGGCTGAAGACAGTACAGACTGAGGTTTAAGAGAACTGGTTTAAGATTTATAATAATATCTGTTCGAATTCTTTTAGTGGGATACATCCCATGTAGACGATCCCTTTAATCAAGAAATTTTGAGATGCCATGGTTTCTTTGTGGTGTGATTTCTATATATTGTTTAAATCATCCGATGAAATTAATTGTTCTAGAAGATAGACAAACATGCATTAGCAGAAACAATTTGCCTAGAAAAAGGAAAACAACGAATGTTATGTTTCCCTGTATAGTACTCAAAGTAGGTAATTGATGTGTGGCTTGGACTATGATTCTGATATGCTGATAGTTGTTGAGTATGTTGTGCAAATGTTTTGAGGAAAATTAAGTATATAGTCTTTCTTCTGCATTTCTATTTTTTAATCTGCAGATTATAGCTTATGGTGTTGGGTGTGAGGCTCGTAGGATTCCAGCTCAAAGTATGGACTTCTTGAATGCCTCTCTATTGTTTTGGATAGTAAAACCGAATTCTTTATTGTTTTCAAGCACTACAGTTTCAATATTTGGAAATGGAGTTGCTTTAGAATAAATTACCAAGTAGTTGTCTCAGGTCAAAAAAGTTTGAAACATGCCCTCGTGGTGGGGAAAATCATACTCCAAAGAAGTGAAGAAGAAAACAAACAAGGAAAGTTTCATTGATACCTTACACCGAGAATTTAAGATTCCTTCAGAAGGGAAACCAAATTGTAGGTCAGGAGTATCACGTAGACTTGGCAATGGCACAATTTCAGTAAAAGGACCTTAATTGCAAGCAGAATCTAGGTCTCCTTCACCTTCTAAACATGTTTCTAGGTGTCAAAGTTTTGTTGAAAGGCCTCATGCTCAGCCACTGCCATTTCTGATCTGCATCCTGCAATAGTGTGTCAGGCTCTGGAATAGGCATATCATCAAAATCAAGGGCAGAAAAAGGCTCCAAGTCATCATTATTTCTGCCTCTCCCAAGACCTGGATGCATATCATAGGCTAAATCCTATTGACATAGATGGAGATTGCATAACTGCTTCAGTTTGTAGTGAGAGCTCAGCTGAAAGTGACAATCCCACCGACTCGCATCATAGTCTGCGAGCAACTGATTACGACAATGGGACTAGAATTGCTGCAAGCAGCCCTCCCAGGTGAGCATACCTGTTTCTTGTTAGTGCTAGAAGGAGGATATTTTTCCTTCTGGTTGTCTTCTCTCTTCTGTTTGATAAAAAAACTCACCCTTGACAAATTTGTCTATTTTATGTATGAAGCGTGATGGTCAAGGATAAATCCTTTACGGTCAGCCTAAGTAACTCAAGAGAGGCTAGAAAACAGTTTAACATTTTAGTTGGTAATAATATCTCTCCGAAAACCCCTTAACGAAGACCTTTAAGTAATCATGTGCCAAATCTACAAATCCCACATCATGGTGCTTTCAGCAGCGCTCCTGACAGCTCCATGTCGAGTCCTAGAAGCCCTGTGAGAGCTTTTGGCACGGAACAAGTAATAAACTCTCCTTTCTGGGCTGGAAAGACTTGTACTGATATCACTTTGCTTGGATCTAGCCTTTGCTCCAGTCCCGGTGTAATCAGGGAATGTCTCAGGAACGGCGGGTTAATACGGCTAATATACTGCGTTATCGGATATATTAAAAGATATTTAACAAATTCGGTTTAGCGTTACCGGAAATGTTGACTAATAATAATGTAGTAGGTCTAAGTCATGAAGAAATATTAAAAAATTGTGCAACCGGCAAACTTAACTTGTCAGTTCGTGTCGATCCAAATTAAAAATGTATCGATCCAAAATGATATAACAGGTTAAACAATGACAAAACCGGTATTGAAATGATAAAACCGGTAAAGCGTTACCGAATATATTTAAAGTGTCGGTACTTTAATATAAGGATCGACATTTCGTTAATTTAAAAGAGAAGTTTTAGCGCCTATAAAGTGTCGATACTTTCAAAAAATATATCGATCAACAACGATATAACAGGTAAAAATATGATAAAATTGATATCAAAATGATGAAACCGGTAAAACGCTATCGGATATATTGAAAGTGTCGAAACTTTATATAAGGATCGACACTTTGTGAATTTAAAAGAGAAGCAGTTTTAGCGTCTATAAAGTGTCGATATTTTAAAAAATGTATCGATCAAACAATGATATAATAGGTAAAAATATGATAAAACCGGTATCAAAATGATAAAACGGTAAATGATACCGGATATATTAAAAGTGTCGATACTTTCGTAAGTACGTGTAATAAATTATCGATACTTTCAAAGAAATACCTAATTATCCTTTCGAAAGTATCGACACCTGATATAAAAGTATCGACACTTTTGTATTTGTATCGATTAAATATAAATAACATATCCGATGAAAATAAAGGTCATAGCTAAATATCTCTGAAAATAGATAGAACAGACGAGTTTTTGAAATCGAAGCGTAATTGTGCTGCATTTCAGAAGGCGTTTTTAAAGCGAAGTTTGTTTGTTTGTTGCTGCAGTCGAATCGAAAAGTATGTTGTCGAAATCCTAATTTTTATTATTACAGTAATCGCGATAGGGTTTTTATGTGTTGTTTGTGGTTTTAGAGAAAAGAAGCATTTGGGACCGATTGCAGGCAGAAAGTGATATTCAAGGAAAAATATAAATGTCGATACTTTTATTAAATATTATAGGTAGAAAATGATATTATAGGGTTGTATAAATGTGCCGACACATTTTGTAGGCCATTCAAATTCTTTTGAAGAAAATCGTTTTACCACAAGAGTAGTTATCTATATTTGTATATTGAATAAAGTGTATGTAACAAAATAATTTAATTTGCGTAAACTGATATATAAAGGTCAGGAAAAATGGAGTCAATGGGTTGAAAAATTGTTGGTGGCGCATATGACTTTGAAATTGAGGCCGAGACTCGAAAGCAACCAAAGGGTGGATATATGTACTTCTAGTAAGTATCAATGTCTTTTGTTATTATTGTTGAAATGGTAATTGGATTAAAGTATCGATAAACTTTAAATTGATTACAAATTTTAAATGTTGACAGTATGGTCGAATGCAAAATGATGAAGGAAGATAGCACACAGAGCGGTTCGGTATGTAAAATGAAATTAACATTGAGTATTATTTAGTGTTAATGTATTGATTAAGAAACGTTTATGTTTAATATTAGGTGACAAAAGATGTGAGGTCCAAATGGAATTCGATGGGTGATGCTGAAAAGGAACCTTACATCACACAGTCAATGAATGATAGTAAAGAATACAAAGAACGGAGGAAAGCACATGAAAATAAGGTATTCATTAAACTTGTAAATACGTTGATACAAAATATATAAGAACTATAACATTATATATTGTTAAAAAATGTAGGAAGTGTCGACAAGATGTAGCATTAAAAGGGTGAATTCATTAATTAAACACCTTAAGGAGAAGGGTCAGTGAATGTGCTAGGAGAAATAAGTTTTGGATCGTGGTAGGAGTAAGGGATCGACCTATTCAGAGGGAATTGTGTCGATCCTTGATGACGCAATTTGATGTCAGATAATATATTGCTAAGTATGATGATTTTTCATTTCCTCTTGGGATCCCATGTGCTGCAGCCGTATTAGGGGTAGAAAATAAATGCAAAAGTGTTGTAGAAGTCTGTAAAAGTAAGGACTGGAAAGCACTTGCCTCCAAATATGTTTTGAAGCAGAAGGTGACAAATACTGAAATTGAAGAGGAAATAAAAAGTGGATCTTACGGGGGATGAGCTGAAGGCCAGAGTTCTATTATACCTTGTCGGTATCTTTCTTTGTCCAATGGGTGATACGTCAACGAACAAGGAATATATGAAGTCATTTGCGATGAAGGCTTGAAGGGTGAATTCAATTGGGCTGAATATATCCATTCAAGATTGATTGAATCAATAATCATCTTTAAAAAGGGCAGCCAGAGATACCTCAAAGGGTGCATAGCAATCTTAGAGGTAAATGAGTTGAATAACTTTTTTGTGTTTTTATATAAAATGATAGTATAGTTATTATATAAAAATATAAATTTTATTATAAATGCAGGTTGCACTGTTCGATTTTTGGTCGGGCTGTGAGGCAGTGTCGGCTTATAAAAGAACCGGAGTGGCACGCATCCGTGCATGGGGAAGGAAGAGGTGGTTAGAGTGATGGTGAAGTTGAAGTTGGATAGAGCGAAGAAGCAAGAAAGGGTAATAAATATAATTAAATAATATTAAGAATATAATTAATGTTTTAATATTGTAATTTAATTTTGAAGGTTATTGGCAAGGATGTAGAGGAGGTAGTGGAGGTACAGGAGAAGAAATGAGAGATGGTTGTATTGGGGGATGACGGTGAGGGGGACGACGGTGAGGGGAAAACAGTAACTTCGACATTTGATATCTGAATGGCTGATATAAAAAAAATCCAATTTTATATCATGCAAAGACAATCAAGAGTCGAAGAGAAACTTGATAGAGTCGAAGATACACTTGAGAGGCATAAGGTGGTATGGAAGGAAAATAGATGGAGTGGTGAAAGAAGTTGAGGTGTTAAGGGGTGATCTTAAGATGGTGACGGGTGAAAAAATTGAGGGAGTGGTGAAGGAGGTTGTGGAATTGAGGAGTGAACTTACGGGGGTGAAGGGGGTGGTTGATAAATACTTGGATGAAGGAGATCAATTAAAGGGTGAAATAAAAGAGATGAAGAGCTATGTAAAGAAAAAATACGATGAACTGAAAAATATGAAAAAAAAAGAGGGAGGAGGAAGAAGAAGAGATGGAAGAAAAGAGGGAGGAGGAAGAAGAAGAGATGGAAGAAATGAGGAGGAAGGAAGTCGATGTCATTATACACCGGAGAGTGTTATGGCAGCAGATTTGGATTCGGAATGTCCTGCACCCCATAAGAAGAAGCAGAAGGTAAGTTGAATAAATAAAACTTAATTTGATCTTTATTATGTTGTTGTGACAAAAATTTGTATGCAAAATTATAGGTTGAAAAAGCGGATATCCCAAGCGGAATTGATGACATCGAAACTATTTGTGATTATTTATGGAATAGTGAGTTAGAATCGGGGTAAATGAAATATATTGCTTTGTGAGTGATATTTAAATATTTATGAAACATATTAATCCTAATGATTCATACAAATATTCTGTAATCTCAACTGGAAATCAATTCGCTACTGTATACGACGTTGCAACGTTGAAGCCTACGGAATGGGTGGCGGTGTGGTAAGTAGAAAGTATAAAATGTTAAAACTTATTGAATTTGTTCTGATTGTGTAATTAATTTTTTTAGGGTTATTGATTGCTCGCCTGGACAGTATGCTACGATTCTCAAAAGTCACTCCGGAGGATTGGCTACCTTCCATACCACTTAGCGTGAGTTAAATTAATAAATGGAGATAAGTAGTGTATAGACGGTAAATTAATAGTGTTTGTTGCGTAATTGCAGCATCAGGCGTTGGATGCCAACAGGAAAGAAAGTGTTGAGAGTATTGCTACCTTCTGGGGTCCCATATTGGATAACTATGTGAAATTCACCGACTGTGAGAAGGTAAGACCTATACCAATTGCAAATGTTGTTTTCTGATATAGAATGTTGAATTTTGTCAAATTGGGTGTGTGAAATTTGTTGCAGATCATGATCACAATAAATTACCATAATTCACATTGGTATATGTTGGTGTTGGATATGGTAGATCGTGTTGCAACAATATATGATAGTATGTTTAATCTGAAGCAGCTAAACAGAGAGAGAAAGATGCTAAGAGATTGGTAGTGTATGTATGAAAGGACATTATGTAAATTATAATGCATAACTTTTTGGATCATAACTTCTTTTTTTTAATGCATATTAAAATATTAGATTTTTATAATAAGAAACGCATTTGGGTTGAATATGTGGATCTCTAGGAAAGTTTCCCTTGAAAAATTTTAAATTTGTGGAGCATAAGAAGAATAAGCAATTGAATGGGTATGAGATGTTATCAATAGAAAGCTTAATTTATGTAGGATTCATCATAATTGACATGTGGGTTTTCAAATTTTGTAGCAGACATGATTGCGGCATGTATGTGATGAGTGGATGGAATCGATCGGTTCTACAGAGGCAACTGGTGATTTTGTAAGTGGAAAGAAAAAATTTGTTTGTGGTAAAATTGTTAAATGTCGTAGATTGAATGTTGTAGTTTACAATACTTAACGTTCTGACAATTTGAATATAGGTTGTTGGAGAGTGGGATCGATCGCGAATATAAACGATCTCGTAAGCCACAATCAAAATCAACGAAGACAGAAGATAACAAAAGCTGTCATGAGACATAAGAATAACAAAATGATGCAATGATGTAAATGTAGGGTAATTTTGTATTAGATTATAATTTTGTATACGATTTATAATTTTGTATGTGAATGTAATTATGATGAGATGAGAGAAAAGTTAACAGAGGTTGTTGTACAGGACATTTCTTAACACATTAAGAGTCATGTTGATACTTACTATATATGGAGATTGTTGTATGTATTATACCAAATGTCATCATAATTATCATTATGTGCGAGACTGAATGACCATTCCATATTGAGGGATGTACAATAACTACAAAATTAACTTTAAAGCAAAAGGTAAATTTACAATATGGCAAACAGGGTGCAGCCATAAAGTGTCGATCTATATATAAAAGGTGTCGATCCCAGAAACATTGAAACCCATAAGTATAATGTAATAGGTAATTTTTCAATCTAACCGGTATAAGTATACCGGATTTATGAGAGAATATGTGTAATATATGTATTGACACTTTTTTTTGTGTCGATACTATTGGTCCATAATGAATGGCAAACAGGGTGCAACCATAAAGTGTCGATCCATATATAAAATGTGCGATCCAGAAACATCGAAACTCATAAGTATAATGTAATAGGTAATTTTTCAATCTAACCGGTATAAGTATACCGATTATGAGAGAATAGTGTAATATATGTATCGACTTATGAGAGAATATGTGTAATATATGTATTGACACTTTTTAATTTTGTGTCGATACTATTGGTCCATAATGAATGGCAAACAGGGTGCAACCATAAAGTGTCGATCCATATATAAAATGTGTCGATCCCAGAAACATCGAAACTCATAAGTATAATGTAATAGGTAATTTTTCAATCTAACCGGTATAAGTATACCGGATTTATGAGAGAATAGGTGTAATATATGTATCGACGCTTTTTAATTTTGTGTCGATACTATTGGTCCAGAAATGGCAAACAGGGTGCAACCATAAAGTGTCAATCCATATATAAAAGGTGTCGATCCCAGAAACATCGAAACCCATAAGTATAATGTAATAGGTAATTTTTCAATCTAACCGGTATACCGGATTTATGAGAGAATAGGTGTAATATATGTATCGACACTTTTTAATTTTGTGTCGATATTATTTAAATATCGAGTGTTTTTCCCCCGTTCATTATATTATATAGTATACAAACTCTAAATCGACAAACCCTAAACTTTACTAAAGGCAAGCAGGCAGAAGAGAACTCTTCCTATCCGAAGAATACTAGCGTTATCATAACAGTGACGATCAGATATTCAGGTAAATGTATCGATATTTTATGGGTTTGATTGATTTCTATATTGGATTTTTATTCCTGATGTTTGTGTTCCAATTGTAATAGCATCCAACCAAAATGGCTCCAAAACGTCAGCGTCAGAAGCGCGGTCTTTCTCAAAGCTCTTCTCAACCCAGTTCTTCTCAACCACAACCTCCTTATGAAACAAACGATTCTTCTGAGGAAATCAGGTCCTTCGAAACTCTAACTTTAGATCCGATATGGAGAAACAAAGATGGAAGACGAGTTTTAAAGTAAGGAAGATTCGTCCCGAACGTGTTATTGACCTGGGTTTCTTGTTTGATGATAAATATGCATTTAGTTTTAAATTCACATTTAAATCTTGGGGTTGGACAAAGCGGTCAATGAAGATAAAGCTGACGATGATGATGATCCAAACAATTATATTGTGTCTGCAACGCCGCCTTCAAGAAAACTTTTAATTTTTGATCTCAATGGTGTCCTTGCCTACTCCCAAGACTTCTTGCAGGTTTAATTCTATTCTTTTGTATCCATTATTTTAACATATAAGCGTATAACTTTAATCTCATTTTCTTCATATTGTCCTCAGATCAGGATTATTTGAATTTATGCAATTTTGTGTCGACAATTTTGTTGTTGCCCTTTGGTCTTCAAAGATGAAGTTAGAACATGTTTATATCAATTGAATTACTGTAGTCAAAATTGTTAATATACATTTGAATGTTAACACTCAAACTTGATTACAATCTCAGGCATAACGTCGACCGTGTACTTGAGAAACTACCTTTATTTTCTGAGCATTTTCTATTCGTTTGGGTAAGATGAATGTCATTACAGTTTACTGACTTTTCGTTGTCTATGATTCCTACATATTTATGTTCGCAGTTTGTGAACAGGATCAAGCAAAATGCAAAACATACGATAAGTTACCTACTGTAAAGATCTCAATGATGTTTGGAACGTGTGTCCTGATTTAACGAACTAAATACACTTTTGGTCGATGATTCAGCGGAAAAAATGATTTATAATCCGGTAAGTTGCATTTATGCAATATGTTTTTCCAGTTGAACAGGTGTTCAGACATTGATTATTTTAACAACTTAAGTGTTTATATAGAAATACAATTACATATGTCCACATACCTTTCACGCTGCTTCCCATTCAAACGACAATGCTCTAGGTATGACATTCAATTTATTCATGCTTATGCGAATTTAGTTAATTGTTAGTAAATTACACCTCATTAGTTTAATAATTGAAATTATTTATGTATGTCCCCAGAAAAAGGCGGAAACATACGAGAGTATTTGGAAAATTTGTTGAAGGCCCCTAATGTTCCGGACTTCGTTAGAAATAACCCTTTTTCATCGGATTAATTTCGTTTGTCGGTACATTATTTGAACATTGTTGTGTATGTATCTTTTGGTTTGATTATATTGTATGTATATTTTCATTAATTATTCCATATTTGCTTCTATGTATACATATACATTGAGGATTGTTGAAATATCAATACTAGTTATTAATGTATTTTACATCTGCTTGCAAATGTATCCAAACTTAAAGTCTCCCAAAGTGTCGATCAATATAAAAAAGTAACGACCCCAAAACATCAAAACCGATAATTTATTGTAATGGGTAAATTTTCATTATACCCAAAAAATATCAGCATAAAGTGTCGATGCCTTTTCAAAAAGTGTCGATTGAAAAACATCGGAATGCATAATTATAATGTAATAGGTAATTTTGTAATATAACCGGTATAGATATACCGGTTTTTTGAGAGAATAGGTATACAACCTATATCGACACTTTTTAATATTGTGTCGCTACTTTATGTCCATAATGGATGAAAAAAGTGTCGATACCTTGAAAAAAGTGTCGATTGAAAAAACATCGAAACCCACAATTATAATGTAATAGGTAATTTTTTAATATAACCAGTATAAATATACCAGTTTTATGAGAGAATAGGTCTACACCTATATCGACACTTTTTAATATTGTGTCCATACTTTTAAGTAACGCGGTTTCTTCCTTCATTCAATATTTATATGTACATCTTATACAGAATAGAGGGAGTCATTTTGATACTTATGATATATGGAGATCGTTGTCATTCCATTCCGTCTTCGAAAAAATCAGTTGATGTAGGCTGTGTGCTTGTACTCAAACTGAGCTTGACTTGAGGACATGTTAGTTTGTTATGTCCCTCACCGTTGCAGTACCCAGATCGCCTAATTTTCTTCTCGACCTTGTTCTTCGGCACTTTTTCTCTTGCGTTGTTTTCGTTGAGGGTCACGAATATGTTTACTACAATGCTCTGGTTGACTGAATCATTCAAACCAAACGAGTTTTCTAATTTTCTATTAGTTTTTCATCTCATCTCTTGCAGTTTTGAAAGACTCGTCTGTCTTTGATGCAATGTAGCATAACCTACTTGACGTTGAACGTAGAGCAGCGAACCTTGCCATCTGCATCACTTCTGGAGACACATTCAAGTCAACATAACTGGGTGAGAAGCCTTCGCATCATTAGTCCACCCACTTTGAATCAAAGTCCCGGGCAAATATGTGTAATCCAAGTGCTTCAAAATGTGAAGTGATGGCGACGGAAGTCCAACGGTCTCGAATTTTTTGCAGAAGCAAATTAGAGTTTTCGTACGAGAATCAAAACTAATTTCAAATTTCCTATTTTTTTTCTGCGTACTTTGACAAAATATAATGTTGACATTCATCTGATAAGGACTTAATCTCTGCCTCAATCTGGTACAATGTCTCCCGTATAAGTTCATCTTGGAACGCAAGAAAAGATTCGCGGGTAAAAATCACAGCGGAATGGCTTCAAGGTCGACCAGTTTTGTGATATGGAAGGGATTCATATGGTAACTTAAGTAATCCGCTTTCAACTCGTTCATACGCATTCTACTAATCCATCTTCAATTGCACGAACAACATCTAAATATTTTCTTGTGTTTCAGTGCAATCGCTAGTGAAGCATTCATATAGACTCGCACCTTTGTGTTGAGTGAATATTGGCAAAGAAATGATCGGATAGGTATGCTTGTGCCCATAAGTGTCGTGTATTTCCCTTCTCATCACACATGGATGCTTTTGGACGTTGAATTCTGAAACAATCGAACGCCATTGAATATCAAATTCCTCGGTTGTCCACCAGGAAGCCATGCATTTTGAGAATGCTGCTGTAAACTTTGGGTCACCAATGTTAGCTTGTGCATTGCGAGAAAGATGCCAAGAACATAATCTGTGCTTAGCATAAGGGATAACAGATCTGATAGCCCTCTGCATTGCCCTATCCCCCGGTGACAACTGAAATAGGTGATTTATTCATGGCTTCTAAAAAATTCTGTAGCACCCACTCGAAAATTGAGACGTCTCGTCGCGATTATGGCAGTGGCAAACACAATTGTGTTATGGTGATGATTGACACCGACAATAGGCATAATTGGTCGACCATACAAATTATTTGTACGTTGTGTCGAACGCAATTACATCACCGAAGCATGTGTAATCTGATCTCGATGTAGAATCCCACCAAATAAGATTATACAATGCCCCCGATTCGTCTACTGAGTATGTCATAAAAAACCCAGGATCATCATGTTCTTATAATCAAAGTAGCAATAAGCGCATTCACATCCCATCGATGATTTCCTTTGCTTTACCTCTTTGAAGTGCATTGTAGAGGTTTATGTGTAAATCCAACATTATGATACCCCCCTGCCTGCTGCGTTAAATAGTTCATTACTTGTGACGTGCCAACACCGACCTCTTTCAATGTTTTGCCTCATCGATATCAGCCTTACTTACAGCTCTATTAGAACGCATAAATGGTGTCATAGCAGGTGTGCACAATGCATGATTATGTTTCTGATCAGACTTACTTATAACCCACTGATCGTTTGTATTTGTTGCTGTAACTAAGACTCTAGCCTTACATCATGTTTTGTGACTGGCGTATGAGCACGTTGACGATCAACAGTATTGACTTTGATCCTCGAAACCCTTCTTTGGAAAAAAAAATTCTTGTGTCTTCACATTCCCTTCCACGTCAAGCCGTGTTGTTCCCTTACGTGCACTAAACTCATGTTCCCGTGCGAATCCCTTGTAAAAGTACCAAGCTTGATCACGTGAACAGAAGAGCTGACCAACCCAATTTGTCAGATTCATCAACATTATGTACTTCATGGCATTCCTCGGTTGGCTTAACATTGTCTACATCAGTATATATACATGGCAAAAATTTTGTTGTGCAAGTTCAGTGGCCGGAGTTGATGGAGATATAAGCAAAGGTTCATTTTGAACATGTTTCAGTTGTGCTGCTTTCAATAGGATGTGGTATTGGTAATGGTAGTTAAAGAGTGGGTACAACATTAAATTCGCAGTACATATTTATGTATGTACAATAACTACCTAAATATGTGTCAATACATTTCTACCTAAACATATTGTTAAATTTAAATTCTAATAATATTTTATAAAAATCAAAACAATCAAATAATTTTTTGTGTAAATGAATTAAATTAATATTGTTGGTGGAAAACATGAAACACTATTAAAAAAAATTGAAACATAAATTACATAACTTTAAAAAAAGTATGGATCCTTTTTATAAAAAGTATGGACACTTTTAATATATCAGGTAAATTTTACCTTTTTTAAAAGAGAAGAAGTTATATCGTCAATAAAGTGTCGATACTTTATAAAAATGTATCGATCCATAACAATATAACAGGTAAAAATATGACAAAACCGGTCTCGAAATGACAAAACAGGTAAAGCGCTACCGGTTATGTTGAAAGTGTCGATAATTTATTATATGTATCGACACTTTTGGAATTTAAAAGAGAAGAGTTATAGCGCCAATAAAGTGTCAATACTTTATAAAAATGTATCGATCCATAACAATATAACATGTAAAAATATGACAAAACCGGTCTCGAAATGACAAAACAGGTAAAGCGCTACCGGTTATGTTGAAAGTGTCGATAATTTATTATAAGTATCGACTTTTGGAATTAATAAGAGAAGAAGTTATAGCGTCAATAACGTGTCGATACTTTATAAAAATGTATCGATCCATAACAATATAACATGTAAAAATATGACAAAACCGGTCTCGAATTGACAAAACAGGTAAAGCGCTACCGGTTATGATGAATTTAAAAGAGAAGAAGTTATAGCGCCAATAAAGTGTTGATATTTTATAAAAATGTATCGATCCATAACAATATAACAGGTAAAAATATGACAAAATCGGTCTCGAAATGACAAAACAGGTAAAGCGCTACCAGATATGTTGAAAGTGTCGATAATTTATTATAAGTATCGACACTTTGGAATTTAAAAGAGAAGAAGTTATAGCGCCAATAAAGTGTAGATACTTTATAAAAATATATCGATCCATAACAATATAACATGTAAAAATATGACAAAACGGTCTCGAAATGACAAACAGGTAAAGCGCTACCGGTTATGTTGAAAGTGTCGATAATTATTATACGTATCGACACTTTAGAATTTAAAAAGAAGATTATAGCGCCAATAAAGTGTTGATACGTTATAAAATGTATCTATCCATAACAATATAACATGTAAAAATATGACAAAACCGGTCTAGAAATGACAAAACATAAAGCGCTCCGGTTATGTTGAAAGTGTCGATAATTTATTATAAGTATCGACTTTTGGAATTAATAGAGAAGAAGTTATAGCGCCAATAACGTGTCGATACTTTATAAAAATGTATCGATCCATAAACAATATAACATGTAAAAATATGACAAAACCGGTCTCGAAATGACAAAACAGGTAAAGCGCTACCGGTTATGTTGAAAGTGTCGATAATTTATTATAAGTATCGACACTTTTGGAATTTAAAAGAGAAGAAGTTATAGCGCCAATAAAGTGTCGATACTTTATAAAAATGTATCGATCCATAACATATAACAGGTAATAATATGACAAAACCGGTCTCAAAATGACAAAACAGGTAAAGTGCTACGGTTATGTTGAAAGTGTCGATAATTATTATAAGTATCGACACTTTTGGAATTTAAAAGAGAAGAAGTTATAGCGCCAATAAAGTGTCGATACTTTATAAAAATCGATCATAAATATAACAGGTAAAATATGACAAAAACCGGTCTCGAATGACAAAATAGGTAAAGTGCTACCGGGATTTGAAAGTGTCGATAATTTATTATAAGTATCGACACTTTTGGAATTAATAAGAGAAGAAGTTATAGCGCCAATAAAGTGTCGATACTTTATAAAAATGTATCGATCCATAATAATATAACATGGAAAATATGATAAAACCGGTCTATAATGACAAAATGTGAACGCATATAGTGTCGATACATTTATAAAAGTATCGATCCAAAAAATATCGAAACCGGTAATTATAATGTAATAGGTAAATTTGCAATGTTACCGGTAAATATACCGATTTACTTATAAAATAGGTCAATATACCTATTACTTATATAAGCGCTATCTAATATGTTATTGTATTTGATAATATTTCCGGTTAAATACCTATTTTATTATATAAGCGCTATCTATTACATTATATAAGTGTTACCTATATGTTATTGTACTTGATAATATTTCCGGTTAAATAATATAACATAACCGATCTAAATTTTAAACGGTCACTTGTTTAACCGATCACGCCGTATATTAGCCGTTTTTTAAGCGCCGCACAGCAGAACTACCCGTACACCACCATTTTCATAACCCCAACCTAACAAAACCAAACCCTTCAGGCCTAGCCAACCGAGGCCCAAACTATATACAACCCAAAGTCAACAGCCCAATATAAAAGAATCACCGACCCAACAACTAGCACCTGACCCGAAGGAGACCTGAAACAGCCAGTAATCCGACCTGACTCACTTAGGGTTTAATCATAACCCTAGGTAGCTTCTGCTTGCCAACCCAGACGACACTACTTCAATCTGCAGTGAGGAAAAATCTACATCAAACAATGTAAAAGCAGGCATAAATTAATGGACCCAGTAAAATGAAATCAAAGAATCAAGCTAAATCCTAGATTGTCAATCAACCAAAGGGGACAATGATATCCTAGGTGTTCTGGGGCGTGGATTTCACGAGGGGAAAAAGGAGGAACCACCGAGGGAAGAAAAGGGGGAGAGAGGATTTTGGTTGGAAAAAAATAGAGGGTTCGATGGGAACACGAAATATTGTAGAAGGGGAATTCACAATCATTATACATCAACTACTTTCATCAATAATTTTTTTAAGAATACTTCCCTTATTTTTTTCCTTCTTTTCTTTCGAATGATTCAAAGGAAATCTCTAGCAAGCTTTCAATGAGTAACCTGAATAATATATATATATATATATCAGTGAGGGAAGAAACAAAATACACAAAATGAAAAAGAGAAATAGTGTTACCATTCGGCCGGCGAGAGAAGACAAAGACCGGGCCTCATTTTAAGATCTGAATGGTGAAGATGTAGAAAGGATGATGAAGAACAATATACTTGAAAACGGGACGAGTGGACGGTGGACGACGGCGGATCGAAGATAAGAAAGCCAAATAGTCTTCGGCTATTTCGCGACGAATGGCGCCTTCTCTCGCAAAACGGACCCCGGATCCGAGACGGGGAGACTGAGACGGACCACCCGTATAATTTGGTGGCAAACTTCCCTTATTTTTTTCCTTCTTTTCTTCGAATGATTCAAAGGAAATCTCTAGCAAGCTTTCAATGAGTAACCTGTAATTATATATATATATATCAGTGAGGGAAGAAACAAAATACACAAAATGAAAAAGAGAAAAGTGTTACCATTCGGCCGGCGAGAGAAGACAAAGACCGGGGCCTCATTTTAAAGATCTGAATGGTGAAGATGTAGAAAGGATGATGAAGAACAATATACTTGAAAACGGGACGAGTGGACGGCGGACGACGGCGGATCGAAGATAAGAAAGCCAATATCTTCGGCTATTTCGCGACGAATGGCGCCTTCTCTCGCAAAACGGACCCCGGATCCGACGGGGAGACTGAGACGGACCACCCGGTATAATTTGGTGGCAATCAGCCACCACAACGGTGGCACGACGACGGAAGACACGACGACCGACGAGGTAAACCACCGGCGAACGGCCGATTTCTAGAGAGGGGTGACCCCTCTCTCTATTTTTAAAAAAAAACTAATTAAAATGAAAAAATAAATAATAATAAAAAATAATGTGGTATTTAGTAAAATTTTATGGGAAAATTACACTTTAAATCCCCTTAAGTTTGGCGTGTTTTGTAAAATAGTCTCGTTTAATAATTTCTTTATTTATGTTTGTTGTTTTAATTTTTGGTTTAATTGTTGTTTAGTCCCTTGGTTTAGTTGTGTTTTGCATGTTAGTCCCTGTAGGACTGTTTTGTAGTTTACCCATTATTGATGCCTATTATATATCTTTGGTTTAATTATGTTTAGTCTCTTTACTTTAGGCGTGTTTTGCATTTTGGTCACTGTACCTCTTTTTTTATTATTGTGTTTTTATCATTCTGTTTTATTTTATTCTAATTTAGTCACTGTTTTACTTTTCTATTTATTCGAAACTGGTATTAATTCTTGTTTTATTTTATTTTAGTCACTTTGTATTCTATTTTATTATTTATTCATGAATTTTGTGTTGTATTTTTAATTTACGCATTTCAGTCACTGCTTATTTCTGATTTGGCTATTGTTATTTTATTTTATGCATTTTAGTCATTATTTTTTTATCCCTAATTTCATACTACTTTTCTTATTTGTTGCATTTTGTCATTGTATTTTAATATATGTGTATGTTTCATATTCTCATATATTATATGTATGTACCGTATGTATGTATTTATTTAAATGTTTTTGTATTTAATAATAATTTTCAACATTTATTAGTATATTTTCTTATTTGAGCATAGTATTTTATGTCTTTCAATTTTGGCCCTAGTTAGCACATTATTGTATTTGTTATTATTAAGATTCGTAATATTTATACTTTAAAGTATGCACTTGTTAATTTTGTCAAATTTTATTTCCAGCATTGATAACATTTAATTTTTATCTTTGCTTTAATTTCCATTTATTGTTCCTAATTTATTTTTTTATTTTTTAGCTTTTTCATGTAAATTTGTTTGCTATAGATCTAGACATTTCAAATATATGAAAGCCCCATAAGCATAACTCAACTTATTACATAATTGGATTAAGGGTAGTATTTATTTATTTTAAAATATTAAGAAGGGACTGTCTTAAATAATTAGATGTCTTATTCTGATGTTTTAAATAAATAATACTCTACTAGAAGAACCTAAAAAATCGATTACATTTAAAATTAATCAAGAATAAAAGGAAAAGGAAATGTTCTATTATTAAACTTGTCGAGATAATTCGTCTAATTTTTATAGGGATTAAATCTCGGCATTTTTAAATAATTGAACATCCTTATCTTTTCTAATCATGTTTTATTTGGATTAATTGGCTTAATTTTTATTTGGTCGAATCAATTGTTTAATCTCGAATTCTTGGGAGAAGTTATAATTTCTTTTATTTCAGTTGGAAAGAGAAATATTAGTCCTCAAATATTTTAGAGATTATTTTCTCTTCGATTGGAAATATAGAATATTTTCATTTCTCCTTAGAATTTTCCATTAAATAAAAATTGTATGGTTGAATTTGGAATAATAGAATCGTAATTATATTTGAATTCTTAGATTTTCATTATTAGAGATAATTTATAATCAATAGGGTATCAATCTTGGGCATTGTAGGGGTGTTTATCCTTCCCACACGTAATTGATCCCCGAACCCCTTTTTATTACAAAAAGAATGAATCTCTGGTTACGTAGATCGTGCATCTTTTAAAATGACGTTTCTTAAAATTCTTTTAAAATGCGATTTTGAGTATTCGACCTACCTAACTAAAAAACCCCAAGTTGTACTAAATTTTCCCCGCCCGGTCGAAAACGGTGTCGACACCCGGATCAGGTCAGAATTCCGTGCATAATTCAATGGGTGGGGATGTCAGGACAGATATTTTGGCAGCCAAGTAAGGGGAGCCCTGAGTATTCTTCACTACCTAGTCCCAGGATGACCAGTGCTGGTCCCAGTTCTAGAATACATAGTGGTGCTGTGACTCCTACTCATCCTAGATCAGCATGCACAGCTACTGAATCACATACTGGTTGGCATGACGATGGAAAACAACAAAGCCACAGGTTGCCCCTTCCTCCAGTAACAACTACCATTTCTTCTCCTTTCTCGATTTCAAATTCAGCAGCAAGGTCTCCCTCCGTGCCACGAAGTCCAGGAGGGGCAGAGAATCTTGTAAACCCGGGATCACGGTGGAAAAAAGGAAAGCTACTGGGTAGAGGCACATTTGGTCACGTTTACTTTGGTTTTAACAGTTAATAGTTTTGAAGGAATAGTTGTTTAATTTCCTCAAAAATGACATCTGTTGCCTAATGGTTTATGCCTTATGTTAGTCCTTCCTTGAGCTTAGTAATTGAGACTGATGCTTCAGTTATTTATACTATTTTAACAATAACATATGATTCTTGCAAATATCTTACATGACATATTAAACTAGTGGGCATCTAAGGGTTTCTGCATGTGTACTCTTTTAAAATATTTGTTGTGACATCTGTTGCCTGATGGTTTATGCCTTATGTTAGTCCTTCCTTGAGCTTAGTAATTGAGACTGATGCTTCAGTATTTATACTATTTTAACAATAACATATGATTCTTGCAAATATCTTACATGACATATTAACTAGTGGGCATCTAAGGGTTTCTGCATGTGTCTCTTTTAAAATATTTGTTGGCGATTGCTTCTGTTTCTATGTCTATATCTAATTTTATTTTCAAAGTTTCTCAGTGGGAGTGGTGAGATGTGTGCAATGAAAGAGGTTACATTATTTTCTGATGATGCCAAATCAAAAGAAAGTACTAAACAGTCAATGCAGGTAAGCCATTCTCCATCAGCTTAAGAAATTTTCAATTGTTTGGATGATGCAAAAAGCAACAATGCTTTCCTCGTTATTCTTTAACTTGTGTTATAGCTTTAGAAGAAATTCATATTCTGATTGCTCAGACAGGAAATTGCTTTATTGAGCCGCTTATGGCATCCAAATATCGTTCAATACTATGAGTCTGAAAGGTGTGTCCTATATCCAACAATCTGTTCGTCTATTATGGTTATTGAAAATTGTTATAAAGATATCAGGAAGCTGCATTGACTAATGGGTTCTTTCCTAAAGGGTTTTTCTTTTATATATTAAAAATAGTGAACCGTATAGTGTTACGAAACTTTTGGGAATTGTTTTTATGGTATCATAACTTACTAAACACTATTACTTGTTAAGCAATTTCTTACAAAAATAAATCATAACGATGCTTCTCTTACAGAGCTTTCAAATAAATTCCTGAACAGGTTGATGACAAGCTTTACATATACCTTGAGAATGTATCTGGTTGGTCTATTATAAAATCCTCCAGGAGTACGGGCAGCTTGGTGAACTAGTAATTCGCAGTTACACTCAACAGATCTTGTCTGGGCTTTCCTACCTACATTCTAAGTCTACTGTCCATAGGTGAGCAAGTTATTCTATTCCTTATCTGATTTGTTAGTTAGAACTACACTTCATGGCGTCTGCCTAGTAATATTTGCATCAAGGAAATATTGTTCATCTTATAATTCTTGTACAGAGATATTAAAGGAGCAAACATATTGTAGACCCTAATGGCCATGTTAAGTTGGCAGACTTTGGGATGGCAAAGCATGTAAGTGTGGGAGTAATCACTTTTTGTTATAAACGAACCTAATCAGAGTAATTGTAGCTAACCCTTTACTCCTTTAGCCAAAAAAAATTGCAGCTACCCCAAGCTTGAAGTTCAAATACGAATTATTTAATGCTATATTATTATTCATTGATTTGACCTCTCGTGTAAGGTTATTTCCTACTTATAATATACGCTTAGCAGATTGCAGGGCGGTCGTGTCCATTTTCGTTTAAAGGAAGCCCTTACTGGCTGGCACCTGAGGTTAGACTTAATTTTCTCATTAGGTTTATTTCAAATTCTTACCAGTCCACCGCCAATGGGAAATTGACATGTTTTTTCAGTTTGAGATTTCTTCAGTTGTGTAGTTCTCTTTATAACATATCTCAATTTTTTCTATTATTTTCCCAGATTATAAGAAACCCTAGCGGTTGCAACCTTGCTGTGGATATATGGAGTCTTGGGTGCACTGTTTTGGAAATGGCTACAACGAAACCTCCTTGGAGTCAATATGAAGGGTCTGTTATAACTTTTACAAAAATAAGAAGATGGGATATTTTAAATTTCAAATCTGTTTAATGTGCCTATAATAATAGCAGTTTTTTTTATTTCTACTATGTAATATGTGTATGTCAGGTTGCGGCTATGCTCAAGATTGGAAATAGCAAGGAACTTTCACCCATTCCTGATTACCTCTCTGATGAAGGAAAAGATTTTGTGCGCCAGTGTTTGCAACTCAACCTACAAAATTATCCTACTGCAGTCCAGCTTTTAGGTCACCCGTTTATAAAATATGTTGCAACTCTGGAAATGCCTGTTCCAGATGCTGAGCCTTCAGATCCTGCCCTGGTGTGATAAATGGGGTGAAAACCCTGGTAATTACCTTTTTTATACTGCTTTGTCTAGTCCATAATTAGGCTTTGAGCCTGAATTAATTTGTTGCATTCATTACCTTCAACAGTTAATTTAGGGTATGAAATATATAATATATCAAATTATAATCGAAATAAATTTCAATAAAAATGTAAAATGGGTGACGTAGTCCTTTCTGGAATTTCCTTACTTGAAATGGTGATGCAGTCATACACTGGATGATAGGCTGTCATGTTTTCAACTTAAGTAATTTGTTCCAAGTGCTCAATAATTTTTTCTAGTTTTCATCACTTCATATGCAAAAGCTCCAAGATTAGCTGGAGGAAAACTGAAGGTATGATATGATATCTACAGTCCTAGTGCACTTATTTCTTGTGTTTGTTGTGGTGGGTGGGAAGGGGGTCTTTGGGGGTTGGGGAATGTTGCAAGATATAAATCAAGGTCTTGTCATGCCTAGGCTACACAAGTTTAGTATGGACCATTAATACACACCTGTGGCAGTAAATAAAACACCATGTTAACAGAGAAAATTGTAAATATGCCTACGTCAATACCCCCATGGAATTTTGGTACGAGCCCTTAAATCTCATTAGAATTTTCACTCAAAACAGAGAAAAGTGTTGGATAACATAGTCAACTTATTTACAAGCTTTTTACAACCAGCATTTCACAAGTGAATTTGTTAAGGATGAAAGTGATGAAATTCTTGAAACTCATGGTTGACTAGTTGCAAGGATAAAAGGGCAAAAAGCCTAAAAGAGCCCCATATTCAAACATCTGGAAGATTCTTAATAAGTTGTTCTGGTAATGTAGAGAACTTCACTGATGATAGGGTGATGCAAACATGCTTATTAAACTCAATAGGAAGTGTTCTAAAATTTTACTTGTGCAAGCAGTGCTGCTCTTTCTGTGCCAAGTCCTAGTTACATTCTGCCTTTTAACTGCAATACTTGACTATTGGCAGGGATTGGTTACCTACTGGTTACTTTCTCATTTAGTTTTTTATGTCATCTTTCTTTGGTTCAGATTTTTAAGTGGTTTGTTAGGCATGCTCGTATTTTTTACCTGGGTTTGTTTATCATGTTTAGTTCTTGATTGTTCACATTTAACCGAACTTCATCAGGGCATTGGACAAGCAAGAAATTTTTCCTCCTTGGAGTCGGAGCAACTTTCTGTTCATTCGTCCAGAATTTCGAAACTGCACGCCAGGTCTGTCTCTCTCTCTTACATACACAAACTTGAAAATAGATGATAAAAATGATTTCAGTACTGCATGTTTCTGAGTCTCATTTCATTTCCATGTTATTGCAGTGATATCAATATTCCTAGGAATGCATCTTGCCCTGTTCCACCCATAGGAAGCCCTCTTCTACATTCAAGGTCACCGCAACATCTAAATGGAAGAATGTCTCCTTCTCCCATATCTAGCCCCCGGACCACTTCAGGCTCATCTACACCCTTGACAGGTGGCATTGGTGCTATACCTTTTGGTCATCTGAAACAATCAGCTTACTTACAAGAGGGTTTTGTAAGCATGCCAAAGCCCTCGAATGGTTTTTTTTATCAGTGGCTCCTCCCTTCACGATAATAATCCCGACATTTTTCGAGGTCTGCAAGCAGGTTCACATATCTTTTCTGAACTGGTGCCATCAGAAACTGATTCGGGAACTGAAAGATTGGTTCATGGGGAATCTTATGATGGACAGTCTGTATTAGCTGATCGTGTTTCTCGACAGCTTCTGAAGGATCATGCAGCTATGAGCCCATCCCTGGATCTAAGTCCCAGCTCTCCTTTACCTAGTTGGAGTGTTATTATCTAAACACAACTTTGAAGACTCGATCAGAATTTTTTTGGGTCGTACGGGATCTCAGTTTGACTTATGAGGCAGCAAATCGTTCAATATGGGACCAGAAAATAAATTTGAGGAATAAGGTTGAAGTGCAAGGAAGTAGTTGTAGGTCATTTGCCAAGGATCAAGGTTTAGTCTCGATGCTTTGTGATTGATAAGGCTATGGACAAATGATTCCGGCTAGATGTTTCAGTTGAAACTATTATAAGTGGTTATTTAACACGACGGATGCCACATGAATCTGTACAGAGTTGAGTGTGTAAATCGACTAATGCTTAACTGGACTGCGGTGATAAAATGTTCACAGGCAGGCTTCTGATCATAATATATTATAGGCAAAATGACTTGGCTGCAGGAAAATCATATATCATTCTAGAGGAAGAACTAAGTTGGCCAATCATTACCTTTAGGACAAATATATTTGGTCAAACTTGACATAGAGGTACAGATATTGAAGGAAATGAACTAGAATTCCAAGTTTTGGGATGAGCAGTGGGACATTCAGTCAAGGGCAAATCTCCATGAAGCTGGCCTGAAGAAAATTTTGCATGCCGTGCCTGACTTCAATTGTAATTTTTCTATACTGATGTAGGGCTCAACATGATCCATTGTACGTGCATTAAAACTAAGGTAAATTGAAAACATTTAATGCTATGGTCCAGCACCAAATTTGAGCCGTGAAATGAATTCGCAGTTGTGTAGTTGAATGCTTCTTTAGTGAATTGTTTAACAGGCATGGTAAAGTGTATTAGATACAAGAAAACGTCACTCCAACTATCTAAGGAAATCAGTTTATTCACTTGTAAAGCCCATAAATCATGACATGATTCGATGCGTCATTACAAGTTCACCATATTAATCAACTACGAAACATTCATTTTTACAAAGATTTTGGCACGTGTCACAAACAGATAAATACCTATTCTCATGTTCAAAGCTAGTATTTGAAAATATAAATAAAATAAGTCGGAAAACAGAATTATCAACACAATACTACTGATTGTTGTAAAATTATTAGCTCCATCACACTGGTTCAATATACATAAACCTTGTTGAGGTGCGACTGTTATTGCCTATATATTTCTCATTTAACCATCTTCATGCTGAAATCCCAGAGTTTCTTGGCCAACTCAACATTCCTTCCATGCTCGCTTGCTTTCCCCATATTACTGTCCTTGAAATACTCACCACTTTTACCCTTCACTTGTGGTGCAACGCCACATAGCATGTTGTGGCAGCTCCCTGTGACCATATAAAATTATATAACTGAAGTAACGGATTCGATTGTTTCACTGAATTTTAATGAAATTATATTGCATTCCGAAAAGACTGGCCCATACCCTCGTTTCATTTTTGTATAAAGTAAACAATTAATCCCGATTATAAGGTATTGCTTTATCGAGTCATTAATTATTAAAAGTTACAAAATGTCTCTAACTATAAGGTGTACTTTGTTGAGTCTTATGATTATTTATAGTTATAAAATAGTCACCCAAGTATTAAAAGTTGCATCCATAGTCATCCAACTATTCATGTATTCCAAACTCATCATTTTCTGTTAAAAAACTATGAGTCATTTGAGTTAGATGTTATTCTGCTCACTGGGATATGATAAAATCTCATCTCAAAACTGTTTTAGCTGTATTTTATGGATCGAGTCTCTGTTTACATTATGCCGTTGAGCAGCCAATGTTTGAAACATTATTCCGTCGAACCAGTGCTTGTAAGAAACGGAAGTGCCAATAGACATCATTAAAATATGATTTTATCATATCAAAGTCAGCAGGTTAATATTCAACTCAGGCGACTTTCAATTTTTTTAACGAATAAGGATGAGTTTGGAATATATAAATACTCGTGCGATTATTTTGTAATATTTAATAGTTGAGTGACTCAATAAAACAACACCCTATAGTCAGGAGAACATTTTATAACATTTAATAATCAGGGAACTCAACAAAGCAGAGCCTTAGAATCGAGGGACTATTTGTGTCCTTTACCCTTCATTTTCTGTACGAAAGTATGCAGTCAAAATGATAGATTGAGGGCTATATACTGCTACAACCAGTTTTAAAGGCATAATCTGAATTGGTAATGCTATGTGAAAGGAGCTTACCTGCTGGACGTTTTTAAGTGCAATCTTACCAAAGATATTAACAAGCCCTGCATCAAGATCAAAACAAATTTGAGGATGAGATGCCATGCTACGTCATGCAACCATGTCGATAACTAAGACATTACCGGCAACAGGACCCAGATTGATATGGCGGAAAAGATTGGTGGCAATTGTTCCTGGGTGAAGTGAATTTGCAGTTATATCCACACCATCTTCCTGTTCAATCAATTGGTGAACATCAATCATTATGCAAAGTGTGCCTAGTAAGACACAGTATAAACACCATATGGACTACTGAACACAACATCAACATGCAAAAAACCTCAATAAATGTTTGACATGTTTCAAAAAGGAACTTCAACTGTACAAAATTTAGACATTCAAGTGGAGGCAACCTGCAGAAGAAACAGAAAATGCCTACTCAGATTTAGCTTTAGACCTGGCAACCTATGTATGAGGGGTGTCTCATTATTGTTATTATTATAATTTATGTCAACTGTGAGCCTAAATACAGCAAAAGTTATTAAATGTGTCAAAATTCTAATAAGAAATACAATGCGTCATTTTTGTCTCGTGTACAAAACTTCAAGAATCCTCCCAAAGACAACAGCAAGGACAAAAGTTGAACTTCACCCACCTTCAACTCATTCAAATGTACCAAAATAGGCCAAAAAGCCGACAACTTTACTACTGATAATAATCTTTGATCCCATGGGAAAAAAAATCACATACCTTTAGGCGTCTTGCTAGTTCGTTAGCATGCAGAACATTAGCAAGTTTTGATTGGCCATATGCAGCAAAACTGCTGTACCTGTACATTACCAAATTGGAAAATATGATAAAAGATAACTTTATTCTGCTTAATGGAACTACTGCATCATCTTACCGATAGCTGTCAATGGTTACAATAGGCATCCAAATCAAAGATAAAAGCAAAAACACTGAAGCGGAGATAAAGTTTAATAATTTATCATTTACTCCAAAATCATTTATATATTTAATTTATCATGTTATTGTTATCTAATATATAAGGATGATAAGTTTTTTTTAGATAATTCACTTAAATAAATTTGATTATTTACCTACTGGATAAATATGCAAAAAATTTTAGTTTTCTACTCTTCATTCCAAGAAATTACGTATTTTGACGCCTACTAGCTAGCTTTGTGGATCATTCAATTCATTCAAGGGGAAAAAAAAGAACTCCATAGTTTTCTCTCTTGACGAAAACAACTTTCTTTTATTTTCTATTGTTTTTTAGGTTTACTTCTTTTCTTTCCCAAGACTATTCCTAAAGTATCTTTTGTTACTCAACTGGCTCTTCTCTAATTCAGGCTGCATCAACCACAAAATCTTATAATAGGCATAAATACATAGAATGTCTTAATATCAAACAAGTAAATTTAAATGACACTGATGTTAGCTGTCACTCTAAGAAGCATTACATATATCATATATGTTAACTGTGGTAAAAGTCGGCATGGCAAAGTTTAAGAGGTATGCTCAACTTCTTCCAGAACAAACATGTATTTCCCAAAAAGAAATAAAAATTTGTTGTTCCTAAGGATTGCATAAATCAATGCATTTCAAAGAGGGTATATGGTGTTACCCTGACTGATCATTAATCTTGTCAAAACGGATTCCTTCCTTGTACGTGTAACGGTGAGCTTCTGATGAGACATTTATAATTCTTCCTTCTTTTTTGCTTGCCCGTGCAGTTTTCTTCATGGTGTCCAGCAAGAGGTGTGTCAAAAGAAAATGACCTGTTTATAACATTCAAAAGTTTAGAACAAAGCTTTAACAATGGCCTACTTCTCCGTTTTTTTTCTCCCCTTTCTTGAAGCAATCAACCACCAAACTCTATGCAACAGAAAATGCAAACAGCAACTTTTGTGGTAGCAAACAGGCTATTGTGTAGGTTTAGAATTTAGAAAGTGGAAAATGAGATGGAAAAAACTATCTTTATTGCCAGATGTTCAAATTCACAAGCAATGCAAAAATAAGCTGATTCCATGAAAAAACACAGGTAAAGAGTATTCATTACCTTTACAGAGTTATTTGTTAATGCCATTAGGATTGATTTTATGCTAAGCATACCTATGTGGTTGGTTGCAAACTGTAGCTCTATGTTGTCCTTTGAAAGCATGAAAGGAGATGTCATAATTCCTGCATTATTACTGAAAGCAAAGAAAACAAAATTAAATTACAGCCTGCACGACTCTGTCGCACTTATCATGCCTAAAGAGACTGGCAGGAGATGACTATTATACTCGATCACTACTCCATCCGGCTAGGAAATGATATCCAAAAGGCTTCCTACTGTTATTTTCTACTTACATAAGAAGATTCAGCGGTCGACCGGAGGAGCTGAAAGCTGATGCAAATTTCCTCACTGATTCCATTGAACTGAGATCCAATTCCATTGCATCAACTTTAGCTGTTGGAATTTCCTTCACAATTGCTTCTTTGACATCTTTACCAGCAGCCACATTCCTTACCCCCATGACTACATGAACACCGCGCAAAGCAAGAACACGTGCTGTTTCAGTACCAATACCACTGGATGCTCCTATAATCACATTGGCCACGAAAGAGTAACTATGATGGTTAAAAACATGATAATGAGTTGAATCAAACAACTTATGCAACGTGTATGGGGTTAAGACTAAGTAGCTATCAAGTCAAAGCCAAGGCAAAAAATCATGGAACACAACAAACCAAAGCATCTTTTCAATCCTCTTATATAAAGAGCAAGGGTCTCAAAAATGCTTACATCCCCAAGAAAGATCATGAAAACGACATTCATCGGATCATATTTTCAGTGTTGGTACAAGGAAGCTATGGAAAGTAAATTAATATGTCAGATGCCCCTACTCCCTAATGGCAATTTCCCCCAGTTTGATTATCAGAATATCTATTAATGGCTACCTTACCCAGACTCCCAACTAGGTGACTGAAATTGGGTATGTGACTGTCTAAAACGAGTATAGTCGATTCTCTTATAGTTTTGTAAATCTAGAGGACCGTACCATATCCATGTAACATATGCAAATAGCGTCTGACAACACCATATGGCATCGCATGATCATCGAATTAGAACGTGCTAACGTACAACAATTAAAAAAAGAAACGCTTTCCGTTTATTCACTGCCTAGCAAATTACTTCCCCAATCTCAATAAGAGTAAAGAACGCGGCCAAAGTTAAAGACACCAAGTAACAAACACAAAGTAGGCAGAACAGAGTCCATCAATTTCTACAGCTCAAATTCTCTATCAACATAAATCCAACAGTGTCAAACAGCAAAATCTTGCTCACAAGATTAATCATAATTCAGTTAATATCAATAAGAAAAAATCTAGGAAAATCACATTACATTCGAAAAACAAATACGTGCAGAAAAACCTGTAACAATAGCAGTGAGACTAGTGCCATCAGTCCCCTGTGTAACTTCCTCAGCTGTGGAAGATGGCGAGAACCCAGATGGCCCTTTCCGGCTAAACGGCCACATCTCAAAAAAAAAATAACAGATACCCTTTGCCCGCCTGCAAATATTCTACCGTGGTTTTATAGACAGAGAGAGACTGGAAATACTAAATGACCGTGAGGAATAAGAGTCACACACCTTTGAATAGAGTGAGTTGTAATTTGTAGTCTGTATTTTGCCAACGTACATATCTATACCCTACACAGTAGCAACGTCGTAAAAGTCATCTCAAAGGCGTACGTTTTGATGTGAATATCATTATTTTTTGGTAAATGAAATATTTAATACTTCAATTATTAATTTTGATTTATTTTAATATTTAAATTTTTAATATTTTAAAATTTAACGTTAAATTTTAAATGTTGGTGTTAAAATAAAATAAAAATTTTTATTTTTATTTGCGGGACATTAAAATGAAATGAAAACTAAATTTTATGTATAATTTAAAAAAATTAAAGTTTAAATACTAAACACATAATTTATCCATATTGTTTTGATTTGTCAAATGAAGCAGTGAATTTTTTATCAAATTGAGTAGAAAATATTTTAAATTTATTTAATTGATAAATCATATTTTTTTATTGTAATTTTGTTTAATTAGGTTTTATCAAGTTGAGTAAAATAAATATTACGTTGAATAAATTTATTCCAAGTAAATTAAAGAAATATGTTATATTAAAATAGGCTTAAATGTATCTTTGGCCCTTGAAGTTTCAAAAAAATCAATGTGGCCCTTATCGCTTTTTCGGATCAAGATGGCCCTCCAACTAGAAAAAAATAATCCAATATGATCCTTTAACCAACGTTTTCCGTCATTAACCAAAATTTCGCCAATTCCTGCTGTTATAAATTGGGTAAATTACACCATTCATCACTCAACTATTTTCTTCTCTTCTATTTTGGTCACTAAACTCTAAAGTTTTTAATTTCAGAAATCCTAGAGACTTCAGGGACTAAGTATGTAGTTAACCTATTCTACCCCTGTTTCTCTAACTTCTTCCCTCTCCTCCTCGCAGCCGCCGCACTATTGCTCTCAGTCCAGTAAGTTATGGTTTTTGATTCAAAACCACTCGATTTCAGGTCATTCCATGATTTGACTTTGACTCAACCCAATTGATGAAATCAACCTTTCCCAGTTCTTCCAAGAAGTGGCCTCGATAAAGACAACAATGGAGGGGATCACAAATATCGTGTTTGATCTACAAACCCTAAATGAAGAAACAAAGTGCAGTCACAGCGCCAAGTTTCTCCAGGGTTCCGAGACAGGATGGAAGCCGACTCCGTTTCGATTCTCAGAAAAGCAAAAGTTGTAAAGGAAAAGCTGGAATCACTGGACAGATCTAACGCATGCAAATGATGAACCAGGGAAGGGACGTATGTGGACCGAACCATGGTTTCGGTAACAAACGGTTTGAGGCCTAATCTCAAGCAAATGATGAACGATTTTAATGCCTTGAGGGAGAAGATTTTATCTGGTCATAAAGATCACAAGAGAGGATACCACGAAGGCATCGGAGAGTTTCCAGGAGACGACACGGTCGAAAAGACTGTTACCCCCGGCGGCGATATTCGAAATGGATTCGATGAACAAGGAGAGGCATGAAGCCGTGGTGGACATTCAACGGAGTTTGGAGAGGCTGCACATGGTGTTCCTCGACATGGCTGTTATAGTTGAGGCACAAGGGGAGACGATGGAGGACATTGAAGAAAACGTGGCCAATGCCGGTGATTTTATCAGTGGAGAAACCAATCAACATTACTACGCAAATCAAATGAAGAGGTAGAAGACGGCATGCGTTTACTGGGTTTGTGGTGTTTTTGTTCTTGTTGTTATTTTGGTTTGTATAATTCCCATGTTTGCTTCTTGAAAAGCAGCCTTTTTGGGTGTTTTGATTCTGCCATTTGACACTAGTATCAGACTTGGAGATTGCTCTTGAGAAATTCGTTCTTCTTTGGTTTTTTTTTCTTCCATGCATCAATTTGAGTTTAATCCAAATATAATTTTCATTCTGATTTTTGTTCTAGTTGATTTTTTTCCCTTCCATGGAGATTGATTTTGAGTTTCAGTTTTTCCCCCGTCACAGAGAAGAGAATGGAGGTGGGTTTTTTTCCTTAAAATACAATGGGCTAACTACAGCCTTAGTCCCTAAAGTCTCTAGGATGTGTGAAAATGAAAACTTTTAGAGTTTAGTGACCAAAATATAAGAGAAGAAAATAGTTGAGTGGTGAATGGTGTAATTATCCAAAAGGAATTAACGGAATTGTTGGTCAAGGAATTAACGATTATATTGCATCCTCCACGATTCTTCACCACCAAATTAAAGAGATTATAAAACAACATCAAATCATTTGAAAAACAAGAAGAAACGTCATTGAAAAAATTACTAACATTAAATAAACTCAGAGTCCTAAATTGTTATACTTTTCATCATAAAACACTTGTGAGTTTAATTATTTATATTACTCAAATGTTATTTGGGTGGCTGTTTAATTTTGAAAACATATTACTTAAGAGATTCTGATAATTTTCAAGTCTTAATATTTCATTTTGAGAGTTCTTTGGATACGTGTTTCTCATCATTTTTATCCTTCTTTTGGCGAGTGGAAGTTGGATGATATTTAGGGATGGATAATATATTAGATTTTTTCCGTTGAAAAAAATTAGTAAGTTTACGTTTGCTCCTAAAATTTTAAAAGCCTCTCCTGATGTAGAATTCTAAGTCCGTCTCTGGTAACATAATGAATCCTATTATTTCAAAGAAACCACTCAAAATAGCATTGATTGAAAAGACAAATAGCATAAAAGGAATGGATAATATCAGAACATAAGTGTAAATAAAAAGAAAAACCACACAGACACGAGTGAAGATAAATGTTTTTCAAAGAAGAAAAATGGTGGTTTTAAATAGCCCGAGCTTTTATAATGTCGAAGCTCATTTCACTAGGATCCGTAGCCTGCAGCTCAACTTGAATCCCGTCCAATTCCCTCTTGAATCTGTCCTTTGAGCTCGCATACACCATCTTACTCCTCACCCTTGATGCATCTGGTGCCCTGCATTTTACTACTTACCATCAATCCTCTTCTAATGCTAAGAAACAAACCACGTTGAATGAATATAAAAGATTGGCACCAAGCAATGAAGAAAATTTTGCTTTTCTGGCAGTTCTCCGACGTGGTGAAATCGAAATCGAAGACGGCGTAGCGGCACTCGTCCACGGGTAGAGCGGCCGTGAAATCTTCATAGGTCTCGTCGGGGCCGCCGAGTTTGTCGACCACCACCTGCTGGTTGTTGATCTTGAAAACGATGAACCTGTAGTTCCTCTTCGCCTTTAGCTCTAAGAACTTCAGCTTACATTCGTCATCTACTGCCATTCCAGATGCCGCATTCGCCTGTTCCAAGTTTTTGTTATATCAAAACCAATCAATAAGATAAAGGATAAACTACAATTTTAGTACCAGACCATCACTTTTATTCCGTTTTGGTCCCTCGATTATTTGTTTTTTCAGAATCATACTTAATGTCATGTTTGGGTTTCATTTTGGTCATCCACTATTAAAAATTAACCGTGATGTTGATGTGTCACCTTAAGATAATGACACATCATCAATGAACTTCTTTAAAAATGTCACGTCAGTAGTTTTGTTGCTTTTTTAATCGTTGATGACCAAAATGAAACCAAGACATAACATTACGTATAATTTAAAAAAATTGAATAACAAAAAAGATAATTAAAGTACTAAACGTGTTGTTTATGCTAATTTTTTTTTTAAAAAAAGTATGCATACAATGTTGGTATGCAATATCTCGACCCACGCTAACTTATACTATGTTAGTCAGTTTTGCACTATTAAGCTCATGGTTTTATTATAAAAATAATCTATACTGAATTCTAAAAACTTATCTTAAACTCACCTATGAAATAGGTTATGCATGTTGAAATTCGAATCTAAAGTTAATTATAGTACCAGTGAGCTTTCAATTTTGTCAATTATAGCACTGAAATTTGATTTTCGTTTCAATTATACCACTGAACCGTCAAATCGTTAACGAAACAATGGCATGACTGACGGATGCTGATGTGGCTGATGGCTACCGACATAGACACCTCACCAAAACGACATCATTTTGATTGGTTGTTAATGATTTAACAGCTCAGTGGTATAATTGAAACAAAAATCAAAGTTCAGTGTTATAATTGACAAAATTGAAAGTTTATTGGTAGAAACGATACAACAACTAAATTTTAGTGGTATTTGGCGTAGTTTACCCTCTAATAATTTAACGAATGAATGGAGAATAGAACTAAAATCAAAATAAACAAATAAGGCATATTTAAGATATTGGATAATCCAAATAGAAGATGATAAATTGAGAATCCGAAGTGTTACCATTTTGTCGACCAAAGGGGAAACAAAAGCCTAGAGAGGAATGAAGAGGAAGAAGAAAGAAAATGTAGAATGGGGGTAAGGACAGGAAGAGGGATCCTTAATTGAGGGATGATTTTGAAAAACGAGACAAATACGGTGGTGAAGAGAAATTTGAGGGTAAAGCTTCCTAAGGCCTTTAATAATGTCCACAATAACAGTTCTTGTAGATTATCAGTAAACCACGTTGTTGGTTTGCACCCCAACTTTTTTGGCTGCCTATTTTTATCCCCCTTTTTTAATTTTTATTTGGGTAAAGTACATAAATGGTCCTCATACTTTACGATATTGATTTATTAAGTATCTTGACTATTAAAAGTTACAAAAAATCATCTGATTATAGGGAGTTGCTTTGTTAAATATCTTGACTATTAAAAGTTACAAAATGATCACTTGACTATTTATTATGCCTAAACTCGTCATTTTTCGTTAAAAATTTGATAGCAATATGACTTGTACGTTAAACTGCTGACTGAGATATAATAAAATCTTATCTCATAATCTCTAACGATTATCATATCATAGTTGGCATGTTAACGTCCAATTCATGTGACCGTTAATTTTTTAACACAAAAGGACGAGTTTGAAAACATAATGAATAATTAAATGATCATTTTGTAACTTTTAATAGTCAATAGACTCAAAAAACAAACTCCTATAATTAAAAAACTATTTTATATCTTTCGTAAAATAACTTAATAAAATAATATTCTATTATCATTTATGTACTTTACTCTTTTTATTTTTATCAATAAAGAGTTTGATGCACCTAAAACTTATTTATCCCCCCTTTTTTTTTTGTTGTTGTTCCTAGAATACTGGTGCAAGACATTTAAAGCACGCACGCTAGAAAAAGCCCCAGAAAACAAATATATTTTAAATACCATGGCAACCATCTGTCAAGCGGAGCTACGTATTAGTCAAAGTGATTGAATTTTCTTTGATTATTTATTTATTTTATTAATAGTGTTCATCATGAATATTTTTGAGTTTATCTTAAGATCTGAATTTTTTCGATTAGTTACTTATTTTACGGACGGTACTCAACATAAAATTTTATTTATAATTATTTCATTTAAAAAATTTATATTGTTAACATATGTATACATACCTATCATTATCTATCTAACCTGATAGAAATTTTGAAAGATTAGTCAAATCAAAACAGAAATGAATCTTAAAATAAAAAATATTAGTATATTACCACTCGAATGAGGTGGTTTGTCCCGAGCAAAATATAGATTTAATCAGGGATAAATCAAGAGGATATAGATGGGACGGCCGTATTAAATTTTTAAATTCTTATAAAATTTTATGTTTTATTTATATTTTCTATTAAAAATTTATTTCCTCCACTAACATAAACTCATCATGAAATCATTCTGTTCTAGAATTCGTCTCGAAGAAACCAAATAAACAGTGGTTTGCAATTCAATGGTGCACGTTGAACGAGGTTTGTTCCACGCACCGTCCTCTTGGCACCATTGACAGTGGACAGTGCAGTCCTGGGTTGAGAGTAAGTGGTTACGAAGATATAAGATTATTTTGAATTATCCACGCTAGTATGAGTTGATTAATTAAGGATTAAGTTTCTTTAATTCATAAATATGTTGAGTAGATTGAATCCTATAAGCATCTCTATAAGATTGTCTAATTAACTAGAAGATTAGTCATTATCCATTTGATTAACAATAAACTAGGAAGAGATTAACTATTAGACCAACCTATTCAAAAGTTAGATATCTTAAGTTAAAATCTGTTATCGATTCATGAATTAAATTTCATAATTTATTTTGACTAAATATTATCTTATAATTAAATTATAATTTATTCTTAACTGCTTTCTTTTAATTAAATATTTTAATTTAATTTATAATATACAAAATTCCTTATTTTATTTTTATGAAACTAATTTAACATCATTTTCTGTGAATTTGATCATGTTCACCTCTCCTATAAATTTTGTTTTAAACAAAAGTTACTTTTGAAGTGGTTGAGAACTTATTATTTTCGTAATAAACTCCTTAATCAGATTTGTCATTTAACCATACTTTTTAAAATTATAAAATCAAAATTTCGGTTTAGGATGCTCCTGTTATTTTCGTAAGTTGGATGATGTGGTGAGCCAAGTCTATTTAGTAATTTTTCAATAATAATAAAAAAGAAAGAAGAGGATGCCACATGGCATCCTTTCATTGGTCTAGTAAATTTTTTAATGCCGATGAGGCTAAAATATAGGGAAAATGAAAACACTAGTATACTTGGAAGACTATAATAAAACAAAACAAAAATAACATACAAAGTGGAAAAAATAAAGTATATTTAGAAAATCAAATTACATAACTCATCAAATGATCTCAGTAATTTAAAAAAATATTGTTATTTTTAAATATTTTAAATTCGAGTAATTATGTTTGCATAATGTGTTGTCAACGATTAAGAAAAATTATAAACAGATATTACCTTGTAATCACCTTATACTAATAAAACTATTTGAATCCTTTGCTTTCACAACATG
The DNA here is from genome assembly GCF_006381635.1 of Hibiscus syriacus. Classification (NCBI taxonomy): domain Eukaryota; kingdom Viridiplantae; phylum Streptophyta; class Magnoliopsida; order Malvales; family Malvaceae; genus Hibiscus; species Hibiscus syriacus. The sequence continues at coordinate 312,457 of NW_024063037.1, forward strand.
TATATTAATATACTCCTAAATTATAACACAAAAACCCGTTACAAATTTAATCCATCTCTTAACTGATTTTAGTCCCACCCTCTACCATAACTTGTATTACTGTCATTTCTATTTTAATCGTACCCTAATTAATCCTACCGTCTAAATACACCCTAAGAAGATTAAATATAATTTATAATTAGCATAATGTCAAAATTAATCGTCAATGCTTATTAAAATGGTTATTTTGGCCCGTAGTCTTTTTTAGAGCATTTTGACTCTGATGTTTCATTTCAAGATAAAGAGGGCCCTGATGTTTATTAAATAATCAATTTAGTCCTCATTCTTTTTCAGAGTATTTTGACCCTCAACATTTCATTTTAGGATAAAATACTCCTATTTTAGAGCTTTACTCATTTGTTAATTAACGGTTTCCACTCATAGAAGGGTATAATTGCCCCAAAATGAAACATATGAGGCTAAAACATTAAAAAAAAAAGGGACCAAAATGATTCTTTTATCAAACGGTAAGGGCTTTTTATTACGTTATGCCTTTATAATTTCAAATTTGAGATGGTTTATACAAATTTCTAGTTAAGGCATAACCGATAGAAATTCATATAATCTTTACCCACATTACTGATTTGCATTCAGAAAACATTTCGAAGCTTGAACATGCTGGATGTTGGGTTCAAACAATTGTCTAAGTAGTAGAAAGTGGAAGCATATCGATAAAATTAACCAAAGAAAGAAGCCTGAATATTTTCATTTCTTTCATACAATTATTCTTAAAACTAATATTTGAACTATAAACTGTTAACATCTACAATATATCTCTAAAAAACTTTATATCACAATATTTTTGTAGAAAATACATTTTTTTAAAGAATTGTAGCAAATATACATAAATAAATGAAATAAGGTCTAAACCACATGCGGTATAACAAATGAGAAAAAATTTCACAGTTGAGATTATTAATTTAGGGGGTGCATTCAAGTGGTAGTATCAGTTTTCCTAGCGGTCTCTGACAATGGCGGATGTATGTACAATCTAAAGTGAACACGTGCCTACTCTGTAATCCGAATTTTTTTATGTTAATTGTTTATTTTACTAAAGGTGTCTACCTTAAAATTTTATTTGTGTTTACTTTTTTTTGTTATTAATATACATGTGTCCACTCTTAAAAATATTTATAAATCTGTCACTAGTCTATGATGCTAGAACTTGAGGCATCTAAGAGTATCTAAAATAGTTTAGTTCGTATATTTGTATGATGAATTTTAAAAATAAAATACAACTTATATCGCATAAATAACTACTGCGTAATTGTAGAATACTATTATTTTTATATTTTATAGACTAGAATTCAACGAAGGAAGAATTGTTATTATTCACTCGTGTTTCATGCCGCTATGTAGATTAGTATATTAATAAAGACAAGGGTAAATTACATGGTTAGTACTTAAACTACTTTTGTTTCATTTTGATATCTAAACTTTTATTTTTTTCATAATCATGTCTAACATTTAATTTATATTTTAATTTAATAACCTTTCGTAAAAAGAATAACATAACTGTTGACATGGATATTTTTATTGGGTAAACTACATTCTTAATACTTAAACTATTACTTTTATTACATTTTGATATTTAAACTTTATTTAATAATTTTTCAAGAATAAGGGAAGGAGAGGATGCCACATGGCGTCCTTTCTCTGGTCTAGTAAAGTTTTTAATGCGGAGGGGGCAAAAATATAGGGAAAATGAGAACACTAGTATGCTTGGAAGACTATAATAAAACCAAAAACAAAAATAACATACAAAGTGAAAAAAATCAAGTATACTTAAAAAATCAAATTATAGAACTCATCAAATAATCTCAGTAATTAAAAAAAATATTGTTATTTTTAAATATTTTAATTTCGAGTAATTATATTTGCAGAGTGTATAGTGAATAATTAAGAAAAAATTTAAACATATATTATCTTATAATCATCTTATATTAATAAAAAAATCGAATCGTTTGCTTTTACAACAGGTGTAATAATATACTCCTAAATTATCGTATAAAAACCTGTTACATAATTTAACCCATCTCTCAACTGATTTTAGTCCCACCCTCTACCATAACTGGTGTTACTGTCATTACTATTTCAATAGCACCCAAATTAATCTTACCGTCTAATACACCCAAAGAAAATTAAACATAATTTATAATTAGTATAATATCAAAATTAACCCTCAATGCTTATTAAAATAGTTATTTTGGGAAACCTCCAATGCTTCATTCTGGAATCTCTGAAACCTCTGAAACTTCCGAACCCTCCAATGTAGATAATGAAAACGCGGCCATAGCGGAAACTACAAAGAAAGTTCGATTTAAAGATTATGAAGATACTGCTATTCAAGACACGGAAACGAAGTCAGCCTCATCAGGACTGCCCTATGAGGTGGTGCTGGCTGGAAAATCTTAGACTGGAGCAAATTATGGCTTCTCTCAAGGACTGGCCGAGGATGAGATCAATATAGCTGATGTCGATATCATTACTGGAACGCAGATGGTACTCCCATCTATCTAATTTTTCGGGTCGAGCCTACAAACTCCTGTAAGCTACCATGACCAAAACTGTGATTCTCAAGTTGTTGGTAGGAACATAGGGTTGAATGCCCTAAACAATAAAACGTACGCTCTGTGGAGACCTAACCAACCCTTCACACTCATTGATTTGGAGAATGGATATTTCCTCGCGTGTTTTCAGTCAGAGGAGGACTATGTCAAAGTGTTAGTCGAAGGACCGTAGATCATCTACAGCCAGTATTTAACTGTCCAACCTTGGACAATAGAGTTTAGCACGACACAACCTTATCCTATAACGGTTGTCATAACCATTTTTTTTGAAACAATTAAAATATTATTTTTTTAAAAAAATTATGATTTTTATTTTGGAAATTTGAGGATTTGAAAATTAATTTCAATTAAATTGAAAGGAGTCACCATCGACCTTTGGGTTAGGTAAGTCGAATACCTAAAAACGTCATTTAATTTTTTTTAAGAAAAATCATTTTTTAAACAAAATTCGGTTTGCGTTACCAAAAAAATATTTAAAAGGATTTGGAGTCGATTACGCGTGAGGAAGAGTAAGCACCCCCACAACACCCAAAATTGTTGCTGAATCGCTTACACGTTTTCGTAACTAGTAAAAATTATGAATCGAATATAAAGTTAAATTATGATCCATTTATTAAAATTTGATTAACTTACTTCGAATTGATTATTTAAAAGAAAATCATTTTACTCGATAAGAAATCTTGAAATTCGCAATCCTCCGTCGAGAAAGCTATCTCAACCATTTTTCATTCGTAAAAGAATATTCTATCTTCGAATAATTCATATCGAAATAAAAATGATTTTTGACATTTGCATAAAAATAAAATAAATTAATAAAAACGCATTAAATCATTCACATAAAAATATTTAATTAAGAAAATAAAATAGATTTATTTCAAGTCCCATTTCGTTCAAACGTCGTATCGGATTGTACCACTTTGATCAAGTGATACTTTCCACGCCCGTTCTACAAATACATGTTCTTGAAAATATTCGGATACCATATCACTAAATAAGGAAATAATATGGGAATAAATACAATCGTAAATATAAAAATAAATAATTACATTTATTTAATGTTATACAAAAAATACATGATATGCGAAATGTGTAAATTCATAGGGGACTAAAACAAAACAATAAAAATTTACAGATCAAAATGTAAATAGCCAAATAAACATATTCAAAAATTTAAGGGACCAAAATAAAAATAACAGAAACCAAAAGGATTAAAATAGAAAAAACAAAAAGTTGAAGGGATGAACAATAAATACAAAATATTAAACATTACAGGAACTAGAAATAAAAATAACCCATAACTAATATAAAGGACTGAAATGAAATAAACAGAAACATAAAGAACCAAACAATAATTAAACCAAATGCCAAACAATGACTAAAATAACAAATTTACAAATTTCTTGGCCAAATTCAAACATCAAAGTAAATATCATAACGCATGAAATCAGTGACCAAGATGAAATAATTACAAATCTCATGACCAAAGTCAAATATTGACAATAATAACAAAATAAGTAATGACGGGACTAAAATAAAAATATTGAAACATCCAGGCTCGAAATTAAAAAGGTAAAACTTAATTAAAGTTTTGAAAGATGAAATTACAAGAGCAGAGGGACCCAAAGTGGATTTACCCACGCGTAAAATTGCCAAGTGGTCTCCCTTGAAACTACGTCGTTTCGTGGGGGATATTTAAGCCTTAGCCCAAGGCTTTTACTTCCCACTTCCCTTATTTTTTGCTCGCCTCAACAAAACATATAGAGAGAGAGAGTTTTGTGAACTCTCTCAACTTCCCTCGTTGGAGAAGAAAATGATGGACGCCGTCGGTGGAGCACACGGTGGCCCGTCGCGACGCACGGCGGCCGGAGAGAGAAAAACATCCCATAATGCTCCTCTCACCTCCCTTAACCTGAAAACCACCCCTACCTAGCCTAAAACCAACCATAAACCTCTAGATCTTGGTTGTTACCTTGAAAGAAACAGAGAGCACGGCGACCTTCGGGCTTCCACTGCGTCGAACCAAGGTGAGAACCCTCTCTCTCTATTTTTTTCTAGGTTTTTTTCTTCTTTGTTTTCGGTTCGAATAGGTTGATTGGTTTCTCTCTTTTTTTTCTCTCGTTTTATTTCTGTTTGGTTCGAATATTTTCCTTGAATCACTCTCTCATTTTTTTCTTTGAATGCCTCAAATATTTCTCTGTTTTTCTCTCTCAAATCCCGAATGGTTTCCCCTTTGATCCCCTTTCTTTTTTTTCCTCCTTTTTTTTATCTTGCCTTGTATGTGTAATTGATAGACATTTTTTGCTACTGAGAAGATAGATTTCTGACAGAGCCATGTATCTCTGGATATTGTTTACATTTGTTCTTCATTTTTTATTGGGTTTTCTTCTGATTTTTGCTAACTGATTTGGTATATGTCACTGTGGATGATAGATTGGTTCTGATCGGCTACGATGGTGGCAGCAGCGAGGGGAAGCTCGGCTGGGAAGCTAGAACGTTGGCGCGCGACGGCTGCTGAAGTTAAGGTAACAAACCCTAATATGGGTCCACTTAGACTATTGTATTAAATCTAATCCAATGGTCATGGAAAGAGGCGATTGGAAGCTGAAGAGAATGAAACCCTAGCGGGTTTGGATGCTGGGCTAGGACCGGGTCGAATTTCGGGCCTCGGGTCTGGGCTCCAGCTGGATCTTATAACTGGGTCGGGTTACTGGATTGGGCTTCTATGATTGTAGTTGGGTATTGGGGACTTGTACTCTGGACTACAAATTAAGCTTGCAAAATGTAAACAAAATAATTAATAACAACAACAACAACAACAATAATAATAATGATAATGAAATAATATTTTTTAGATCCGGACGAAAACGGGTGTCTATAGCTGCCCCTCTTTGCACATGCTTGTGTTAACAAGAATAGGGCAAAGATGAAAAAGACAACTGGTTTTTTCTGGTTCTCTTTTTTTGGTTTTGAAAATTGATATGTTTGTTGTTGGGGACGACACTGCTAATACGCGATGAAGAGTTCCAGTCATCTAAGGGTGACACAACTCCTACATGATTAGAAGATATTGTCGGTGGATGACACAGTTCCTACGCGATGATGAAGGTTGACCATCTTTAGGAATGGTGATAACACGGTTTCTACGCGATGAGGACGGCTGATTATCTAGGGGTGACACGGCTCCTACGTGATGAGGAGGTACAGTCAGTGGATGACACGGTTCCTACGTGATGAGGATGGTAGGCCATCTTTAGGGATGATAGCACGGTTCCTACGTGATGAGTACGACTGGTTACTAAGGGTGACACGACTCCTACGTGATGAGGTGGTATGGTCGGTGGATGACACAGTTCCCAATCGATGAGAACGGTATGCCATCTTTAGGGATAATGTTTCATGGGAAACAAACTCAAAGATGATGCTTCAAGAGAAGTTGTCTCAAGAGAGACAAAATTCATTTCAAGGGAAACGATCTCAAATATGGGTGTTTCAAAAGAAAATATCTCCTAGAGAAATTGTCTCAAGAGAAACAAAACTTTGTTTCCAGAGAAACAGTCTCAAAGATTTTTTTTCTTCAAAAGAAACTGTCTCAAGAGAGACAAAATTTTGTTTTCAAAGAAACATACTCAAAGATTTTTCTTCAAAAGAAACTGTCTCAAGAGAGACAAAACTTTTTTCCAGAGAAACAGACTCAAAGTTTTTTCTTCAAAAGAAACTGTCTCAAGAGATACAAAACTTTGTTTCAAGAGAAACAATTTCAAAGTTTGTCTTAAGAAAGATTGTCTCAAGTGAGATAAATTTTGTTTTGAGAAAAAAAAATCTCAACTAAGATCAACTTTGTTTCAAGTGAAACAAACTCAAATTTGTATCTCAAAGGAAAAATGTCTCAAGTGAGACAAAATTTGTTTTGAGATAAATTGTTTGTCTCAAGCGAGACCATATTTATTTTTAGAGAAAACTGTCTCAAGCGAGATAAAATTTGTTTTGAGGAAAAAAAACCTCAAAGGCGATAGACAGTCTGTTCATTCCTGCATGTTGAGGAAATGTCTTCAAAAGATCTGGTTATTGACTTCATGAAGTATAATCATCGTTTTTTTTCAGGTTAGAGACATCTGGCCATTTTCGAACACTAATTTCCTAAAAGATCAAAACGATGCATTTATGATTGACTATCTTGGATCTTATGATGGATACCAAGATGAAATTTATTTTGATGTGTTTGATTTGATGAATTATTGAGTCTATCCTCAAGAGAGGAGAAAATGTCTTTAATGCACATGATGATGAATGTTTGATGCAAAGATACAAATTTCATGTATCATGTATGTGTGTGTTGATGTATGTTTGTGTTGATGTATGCTTTTCGATCTGTGAGGGGAATGGTTAGCAGTCTTTCTTCTATCCCTGATTTAGTTTATCTTCATTTCCACCAGGTTGTACTCTTGCAAACCTCGATCTAAGACAATTTATTTTCCTTGCCCCAAAAATTTGGCTTCCTTTCCCCAGCTTCGATCTTGAGCTTCGGAGAGATATTCGTTGAATTCTAAGATATACTTCTAGAGAGATTATCTTGTTTTAAAATGTTTTTTTGAATTTTCAAAATTTTGAAAAATATCAAAATAATTTTGAAAAATATTGTCTCATTCTAAGTTTCACAATTGAAACAAATCATAAAACATGAGTTAATTGGATATCAAAAGAATCAACTGCTCTTTTAATCTTTGATAGCTGTAAATCTTTGACAAATATCAAGATCAAAAGGTTGGTTTAGAGGTTGGCTACCTAAATTCTAAGGTTTGTTTCATTGATTCGTCCTTCGTGAAGATTATGGCATGCCCCTCTTTCTTGGTTTGGCATTTTGATCGGAGACGAACAAAATGTTGCAACTAGCATAGTCAATTGCTAGACTCTTTAGAACACTTTTGCTTCAGTTCTTTGAAATCTTTCATTTGTTCAAACTTCGTGACTCCTCTAGCAAAGATAGTAAAGAAATATCGGTCTAAAAATGAGATTTTGGAGTGCTAGTGTGAATTTGACTATAACAGGTGTTCCTCAACTCCCTTAGTCCATATTCTGAAACTCCTTATTTAGTAAATTTGATTTAATCTTCCATTGTTTGGCTAGTTGAATTCAGCTTTATTATACATATATATTTTATAATTGCCTTTGTTCGGCTAGCTGAAGGATTCATGTCATCACAAAGTCTTCGACTTGACAATCACAATGGAGCAAACACCGGATTGCCATGTACCTGATCAATGTCATGGTTTGAATGTAATCTTTTCATAAAGCCAGGGCTTTCGAGTTTCCTCTATAACCAATTGCTTTAGCGGAATAACTTAGCTTTATTGTATACATATATAATAATAATATTATGGGTATACGTATTCCATTTCTTAAGCTCGCCAAGGAGAACCTGTTATAGTCTAGTGTTTGTTGAAGGTCAGAAAATCTCATCGTTAGAGTTCAATTCCCAAGCAATTGACCTAAACTAGATTCACATACTCGATCATTCCAACTGTGAAGATCAAGAACATCATTGAACGTTATCAACAGAAGTAGAAACCAATTAGTTTTGCAATTTCATGTGCTAATTACTCCATTTTGTCTGCTCCTAACACATACTTGATTGTCAAACCCTTTGATTGACTCTTCGTGTGAAGAGAATACTAGTCGGGTCCTTACAAGAAAAGGGTATGTATTCTGGTGTAGTTCTGAAGTAGGATTAGGGTTATTATTGTGCAGGGGTTTCAATCTTGTCATTTGCCAAAAATTTACAACCTCATTTATTAAAGAGTTTTTAATTAAGTTGATATTCAAAGAATTTCAAGATTAAAATTTGCTCATTGTTCATTTCCTAAGAAGGAAACATTTTATTGAAAATGTTCGAACATCAAGTGACTTACAAACATTTAAACAAAAGAAGTACAAAAGAAAAACAAGTTCAAACAAGATGACATGCATAAGAATGCAATAAAACTCCTGATGGATGCCCCAGCCAATTCCCGATCAGAATGCCCCATCACACATTGAATGTCAATGCCCCTTAATTGATCAGTTTCTTGGACTTTATGCTTCAATTCCGCACAATTCTCAGTGGTGTGCCCTGAGCTCCCAATATGGAAGCTGCATATGGCGTAAATATCATGGCCTTCTGGATATGGGGCCTCTCTTGGTTTGGATTAAATTGGAGTTACAAGGTTCTTCTCAACTATACATCATTGGAGTTGGATCGATGTGAGTCTTTTCATGAAACACATTATGAGGTTTGGTCCCCAAATTAGCTAGGTAAGCTTCCACTATGTTAACCTCAGTTCTTTCTTCAATTCATTGCTACTAGTGCTTCTTATCTGGCCATTCTTGACTGCTCTTTCAATCATTTCCCCACACATGACGATGTCAGAGAAATTCTTAGTGGTAACTCCTATCATGTGATTAATATATGGAGATTTTAATGTGTCAATGAATAGGGTGATGAAATCTTTTTCAATCATCGGTGGATGCACTTGAGATGCCACATCCCTCCATCATTGGGCATATTGTCAGAAGCTCTCACCACTCTTCATCTCCATATTTTGCAGCGTTGTTCGATCAGGAGTCATATTAGTCATGTGCTTGTATTGGCCCATATAGGCACTAGCCAAATCATTCTAGGAGCGGATTTGAGTACGACTCAATTGGTTATACCACTTAGAAGCGGGTCCAGTCAGAATATATTGAAAGCAGTGGATCAATATCTGATCATTGTTGGTGTATCCAGCCATTCTTCGAATAAACATCATGAGATGGGCATTAGGGGAACTGGTTCCATTGTACTTTTCAAAGTCGGGCATATTAAATTTGGGCAGAAGCACCAAGTCAGGAACTAAGACTAGTTCGGTTGCATCTATTTCATTGTGAGAGCTTTGTCCGCTCTTTCTCTTGGATGTCTCTCTGTACCACTGTTTTAAGTTCTCAGGGATCTCATTTTTGGCTCTTCTCATCGCATCAGAATTTGGAATGTTGTGATTAGTAGAATTATAGCGAGAATTTATCACGGTTGTACGATTTTTAGTGGCGAAGAATCCTACTTGGTGGCTTGGAAGCTTGTGGGACGAAATGAGTATTGTTTGATTAGCATGGGCCATCACATATTCAGAGTTCCTCTGGTAGTGGAAATATTCTCTTTGCCTTTTTCTTGGTTGAGCCCATTCAATTTTGCTACCATTTGGTCAACTAATCATTTTGGTTTTGCAAGATACGATCCACGGTGGTTTTTGTGCTTGCTCCATTTTAACCTCCCACTCTGCTTGCATTTTTTTGCAACCTCTCTTCCAGCTCTTTCTTCAGTTTCTCAAATTTTGCATCCATTCTCAGTATTGCGTGAATGCAGTTGCACAGTTAGAAAACACTTCCTCAAAGTCCCCCACGAGATATGACTAATACATGTAAAAAAATTCTTAAATGAATGCCTTCAAAATGCAATAATGCAAATGCAGATGCAACAATGTTGTTCCCAATGATGAATATCGTAGAACAATTTTTACCAAAGATAAAAGCCATTTCAAGATATTCCACTTTACAGACATTCCTTCGCTTAGATGTTGAGTCTGAAGTGGGTCAATGCTTCATCATGGATCTTTATCCTCGAAAATGATACCCCTCAAGTGTTATGTGACCTAACTCCGTTAATGCCCCGACGGTGCTGAAGTCAGTGCGTCACTCCGTGGTGGTTAGCGATGAAATAATCGTAGATAAGACTCTATTACTGGATTACTTATCGGATCAATGGATCATCATTTCAGTCTCGAATGTTGCACGATCTTTGAGCAAGTCTCATTCTTGTACTCTGAACTTCTTTTAGCCCTCGGTGAATGTCTGCGTATGCGACTACTTGATTGAAATTTTTTACCTCTTGTTAAAATTTTCTCTCGAATATTCCCTTGCGGATCAACACTTTTGCATTATGTTATGACGATGCAATGCAATGCAAAGAAGGATGAAAAATGACAAAAAATAAATAAATGAGTTAGTATGAACAAATGAGTTAGTACAAACAAGATAATCAATAGAGTTAAAAGATGCTATCTACAAATAAATATAACACCTACCCAATCATGATATCTACCCGGGCATGCTTTTATTAGATAGTAATCCTACCCAGATATGCTTTCTACCCATAATGATTATTTTCAAGAAATTAATCTTAACCGCTTGGTATCTAGTTCGCATGTTGTTATTCGAACATAACTTAAAGCAAAAGGAAAGGTTCATAAATGCTCATCTTTTTGTACATCTACTTTGGCTACCTACTAACGGACAGAGGTTCGGTATATCTATACCTAGGGTGGCCATTCTATGGTTCACTATGTGCACGGTTTCGCCTCTAACAGGAAAAAGATCCTCGAATTATCCTTGATATCGGTGCCCCCTTAGGCTGCCAAACCCTCGATCCTCACCCATTACATGTTTCAAAACGAACGAGTTCAATTCGAGGGGATTCACTGCCTTATACCCATACGAGGAATAAATCCATACGAAGGTATAAAGCATGTATCCCATGGTTTATTTTCTAAAACTCATAAGAAGAAAAAATTCTTACGAGAGTAAAGCATTCACCCGACTTATTTGGATCGAAGCTTTAGTCTAGGCTTATGTTATGCAAATGCACATGATGTGTGTGAGGAGGAACGTACAAACCTTTGACTCAAAAGGAAAACGAAACAGAGAAAAAAAACTTGATAAAACCTTGACAAGCTGAAAATACAAATCGAAACGTTAGTACAAAAATTTAAAGAAATGAAGAAATTAGAAAAACTTTATTAAATGGATCATAAGCTAACTATAGACTCGAACTCATAATTTCCACAACAACGACAATGTATAAGCGACTTACAGCCTGCTCTTTAAAAAAGTCCTCAGCGGAGTCGCCAAGCTGTCATAACCATTTTTTGAAACAATTAAAATATTATTTTTAAACAAAAAAATTATGACTTTTATTTTGGAAATTTGGGGATTTGGAAATTAATTTGAATTAAATTGAAAGGAGTCTCCATCGACCTTTGGGTTAGGTAGGTCGAATACCTAAAAACATATTTTAAAAACAATTTTAAGAAAAATCATTTTTTAAGCAAAATTCAGTATGTGTTACCAAAAATTCATTTAAAAGGGTTCGAGAGTCGGTTACGCGTGGGGAATGATAAGCACCCCCACAACTCCCAAAATTGGTATTGAATCGCTTACACGTTGTCGTAACTGGTGAAAATTATGAATCGAATATAAAGTTAAATTATGATCCATTTATTAAAATTTGATTAAATTACTTCGAATTAATTATTTAAAAGAAAATCCTTTTACTCGATAAGAAATCTTGAAATTCGCAATCCTCTGTCGGGAAAGCTATCTCAACCATTTCTCATTTGTAAAATAATATTCTATCTTCGAATAACGCGTATCGAAATAAAAATGAATATTGGCAGTTGCATAAAAATAAAATAAATTAATTAAAACGCATTAAATCATTCACATAAAAATATTTAATTAATAAAATAAAATACATTATTTCAAGTCTCATTCCATTCGAACGTCGTATGGGATTGTACCACTTCGATCAAGTGATACTTTCCACGCCTGTTCTACAAATATTTGTTCTTGAAAATATTCAGATACCGTATCACTAAATAAGAAAATAATATGGGAATAAATAAAATCGTAAATATAAAAATAAAATAATTACAACAAATAAAATAATTACATTTATTTAATATTATACAAATAAATACATGATATGTGAAATGTAAATTCATAAGGGATTAAAACAAAACAATAAAAAATTACATATCAAAAAGTAAATAGCCAAATAAACATATTAAAAAATTTAAGGGACCAAAATAAAAATAACAGAAACTTAAACGACTAAAATAGAAAAACAAAAATTTGAAGGGAACAGTAAATACAAAAAAAACCAGAACCAAGATAAAAAATATTAAACATTACAAGCACTAGAAATAAAAATAACCCATAAATAATATAAAGGACTGAAATGAAATAAACAGAAACATAAAGACCAAACAATAATTAAACCAAATGCCAAATAGTGACTAAAATAATATTTACAAATCTCCTGGTAAATTCAAACATCAAAGTAAATATTATAACACATGAAATCAGTGACCAAGATGAAATAATTACAAATCTCATGACCAAAGTCAAATATTGACAATAATAACAAAATAAGTAATGACGGACTAAAATACAAATATTGAAACATCCAGACTCGAAATAAAATAAGGTAAAACTTCATTAAAGGTTTGAAAGATGAAATTACAAGAGCGAGGGACCCAAAGTGGGATTTACCCACGCACAAAATTGCCAATCGGTTCCCCTTGAAACTACGTCGTTTCGTGGGGGATATTTAATCCTAAGCCTAAGTCTTTTACTTCTCACTTCCCTTATGTTTTGCTCGCCTCAACAAAACAAAGAGAGAGAGAGAGAGTTTTGTGAACTCTCTCAAATTCCCTCGTCTTCCTCGTTGGGGAAGAAAAGATGGCCGCCGTCAGTGGAGGTCACGGTGGCCGGAGAGAGAAAAATATCTCATAATGCTCCTCTCACCTCCCTTAACCCGAAAACCACCCCACCCAGAAAACCACCCCCACCTAGCCTAAAACCAACCATAAACCTCTAGATCTAGGTTTTACTTCGAAAGAAACAGAAGCACGTCGACCTTTGGGCTTCCACTGCCTCGATCCAAGATGAGAACCCTCTCTCTCTATTTTTTCTAGGTTTTTTTCTTTGTTTTGGGTTCAAATAGGTTGATTGGTTTCTCTTTGTTTTTCTCTCATTTTTTTGTTTGGTTCGATTGCTTTCCCCGAATCACTCTCTCATTTTTTCTTTGAATGCCTCAAATATTTCTCTATTTTTCTCTCTCAAACCCGAATGGTTTCCCCTCTGATCCCTTTTTTTTCCTCATTTTCTTTTATCTTGCCTTGTATGTGTGATTGATAGACATTTGTTGCTACAGAGAAGATAGATTTCTGACAGAGCCATGTATCTCGGGATATTGTTTAGATTTGTTCTTCATTTTTTATTGGGGTTTCTTCTGATTAACCTATTTGAACCCAAAACAAAGAAAAAAACCTAGAAAATAGAGAGAGAGGGTTCTCATCTTGGTTCGAGGCAGTGGATGCCCGAAGGTTGACGTGCTTATGTTTCTTTCGAAGGTAACAACCTAGATCTAGAGGTTTATGGTTGGTTTTAGGCTAGGTGGGGGTGGTTTTCGGGTTGAGGGAGGTGAGAGGAGCATTATGAGATGTTTCTCTCTCTCTGGCCGCCGCGAGCCACCGTGAGCTCCACCGACGGCGGCCATCCTTTTGCTAACTGATTTGGTATATGTCACTATGGATGATAGATTGGTTCTGATCGGCTCTGATGGCAGCAGCGGTGAGGGGAAGCTCGGCTGAAAAGCTGAACGTTGGTGAGCGGCGGCTACTGAAGTTAGGGTAACAAACCATAATATGGGTCCACTTGGAAAGTTGGATCAAATTTGATCCAACGGTCATGGAGAGAGGCGACTGGAAGCTGAAAAGAATGAAACCCTAGCGGGTTTGGGTGTTGGGCCTGGATCGGGTCAAATTTTGGGCCTCGGGTCTGGGCTCTAGCTGGATCTTGTAACTGGGTCGGGTTGCTGGATTGGGCTTCTGTGATTGTAGTTGGGTCTTGGGGACTTATAATCTGGGCTGCAAATTAAGCCTGCAAAATGTAAACAAAATAATTATTAATAATAACAATAACAATAACAACAATAATAATAATAATAATAATAATAATTTTTTTAGATCCGGACAAAAACGGGTGTCTACAACGGTCATATCCTAGATTCGATTTCAGGCCTTCCGGAGTATTTATATAATACAAAATTCCTCATTAGTTTTGGAGGTCTAGTTGGAAAAGTGGCGAAATTGGATTTCCATAGAGATACTAGTAACATAAGGAAGCTCGATCGAGTAGTTGTCTACGTCGACCTTACGAAGCCACTGATTTTCAAGATGATGATGGGCAACAAAGTCCAGGTCGTTGAGTACAAAAACCTTCCCCTCATCTTTTTTGACTGTGGTCAGTTCGGACACCTCAAGGAGACTTGTAAGTTCCACAATAATAATCAGGAAGACACTGGAGCAAATCGCATGGACCACCCAAGGAATACTAATGAGTCTGGTATATCCAAAAGCCCTACTGCTATTCACGACACCAACAATAAGGATTTGGAAAGCAGGGACGATACTCTCTATGGTCCTTGGATGGTTGTGGACAGAATTTTCGGAAGAACCTTACTGCAAAAGCCAAGAAACCGGAATAGGCGAAAACAGCTAGAATCCCGGGGTCACGATTCGCTGTTCTAAACGTGGAGGATCACCCAAATGGTAAGTCTACTAGTAAAACGGGGTAGGAACATGAATCAAATCAAAACGTCGATATTGTTGCCCAACTTTCCAAGAAAATTGGTGGAAATAAAATCAATGCAAATCCAACCACCAATAATCCGGAGCATACTAGGCGGGCTTCTATTCCTGTTGAAAATCAGTCGCAGAATTCCCCAAATAAAATAATGACTAAAGTCAACAAAATTAATGCAAAAGAGGCGGCAACCATGGCTTTGGGACCCACCAATCATAAAACCCAAAATCAGGTTTGTTCTGTTCCTAATTCTTACCCTAATATTAATGACCATGCATTTTCTCTCATGCAGGAAACTCACGTGATGGAAGGCTTGCGACAGTGCTATCCCAGCAAAGCTAGTGGTTCATCAAGCACTGAGGTGGTCTAATTGAATGGCTCCAAATTCACAAAAAATTTGAATCCAAACTTTGATAACTCTCTTGGACTGGAAGGACAGCCGTCGAAGACCACTCTAAATCCCTCAACTCACACTGTTGTCGCATTCAAGGAAGGGCAGAATTCAGGTGATCTGAATGATCAAATCAACTTCAAGAGTCGACGAGCTTCTGCTTTGAGGAGTAGAACTTCCCCGTATGTTATCTGGGATAAAGGAGTTAAAATCCGAAGCCATTCCCAATCTCAACCACTCGTGAGAAATGCCATGGCGAACGTGATACAAAGCATTAAAGGACAATCCCAAGTCTCCAAGGATAGAGTGGAACAGGATGCCGTTGTCAAGAAAAATGTTCAAAAAAGGTCCCTGACTTTTCTCTCTTATCTTATGGATTTTAAATTAATGACGTGGAATTGTCAGGGATGCGGAAGTCCTCGTTTCTCAGATCGTTGAAGAAATATATGCAAAAGCAAAAACCTCATATGGTTGCCTTGTTAGAAGCTCGCATAAATGGAATCAAAGCGGATAATATTATATCTCGCACTGCCTTTACTAACTCCTATAGAGTTGAAGCTGCCAGTTTCTTGGGGGCATATGGCTTCTTTGGAACGACACTATCTCAGTCTATATTGTGACGATGTACCTCTTGATGTAGGCTGAATCTACACGCTTTGATTGAAGTAAGTAGATAGTCTTATTGTGTCCCGATCTAGGATTGAATGTCCTTGAATTATAAGTTTGGGTTGCAATAAAAATAAGAAAGAAATAATATTAATGATGGACTTAAGAAAAGGATAATAATAAAAGTAATGAAAATAGAAAGAAATGAAAGAGATGGCTGCGAATTAAGTGGATGATGATGGTCTTGATGAAGGATGTTCATGGTGTTGATGTTGAAATGGAGATGGTGGTGATGTTATATCTCAAGCACGCCAAAGAGGAAACTATGCTAGAAAGAGGGGTGGTGATAGTGTCTTCAACCCACTAGATATAAATCTAGGAATTTAGGAATCAAGATGGAAAGTATGATGCCACAAGTATATGAATTATACTTGCTTAATCGATAAAGTTCACAAAGAACTTTGAAGAGAAATTAACTCACAAGAGTTTGTTTAATATATGAGATGAGATGATTACAAATGAAGGCAAGCCTCTCAATTTATTGGAAATGAGAGGGCTTGGTCGAATAGTCTCCTAATGATTCGGCTAGATACATGACTTTAGGAAAGTACATAATGCTTCAAAATGAAAGGAGAAGTCCCTTGGCTTGGTGATGGTTCAGCTAACCCTTCATGAAGGGCCTTGATGTTTCGACAAAATGTGGGGAGACATCTCCCTTGGCCGAATGTGTATGTTAGTTCAACTTGGCGCCAAAGTCATCTCCTTGGCAAAATAATGATATGCCTCCTCATGCTTGGCGCCAAAGCTCTCATGTGCAAGGCATGTGGTGTGGTCGAATAGTCATGGAGCTTTGTATCATGTCTTTTTATGTTATAGGCCTCCCAATGGTGTGATCTCTTCACCAACGTACTCCTTAGTGAAAGGGCATCTTCATGGGCAACATCATTCATGAAAGGTCACAATGTTTGGAAATGTAACCTTTCATGTTTGAGCTAGTTCGGAGGTGAATGAGCTGGAGGTGAGCTGACCATAGGTGAGTTGTAGCATGGTGAACATTATGGCACCTCCTTGTGAAAAGGTACCTCTTGAGGTGGCAACTATTCGTGAAAAGGTATAATTTCACAAATTTTGACTTAGGACATATTTGAAGTGTCCTAAGTGGTGGTGATGATGGTGCAGCTCCCCAGCTAAATTGAAGTCATCTTGTAGCTCAAATCTTTAGCTCAATCCAACTATGAGCTCACGGGTCTCCGGATAACTTTTCACCAATGGTTCCTTATGCTCTCCTAAATGTCCCCATGTAAGTTTCCTTGTTGTTGCATGCTCCATTTAGTTCTAATTTAGCTCCCAAGTTGTGGCCGAATGTACCTAGACACATAGCATAAAGAATTAAGTTAAGTATGTGAACTTATATAATGTGTATAAGATAGAAATGTGTAATATAGTATATGATAATAACTTATGCCTCACATAGTAATGAATAAGTTATTATCATTATAGTTATATATGTAATATATGTATATGAATATAACTATGTTATGGCATATGAAATAAACATCATTATGTATAAAGATAGAAAGTTTCTTCCCTTGATAGGTTGGAATAACCAATTTGAACATAATGTTGAATTGGATCACATCATCCTCCCCTTCTTTTAATCGATTTGTTCTCAAATCGAAAGGCTTTCTTTTTCTAAGGTCCTTCCATCCATTAGAATCAAAAAGTACCTTTATGAAAAGGTTCATGTTCTTGAAATGAATGCTTGAAAAATCCATGGCCTGAAAAGAAAGAAGACTTTCATAAATAAAAATGTGATCAAACATAATTAAAGTTAAATTGTATTCCCTGTTAGATGAATGTTCAAAGTTCATGTCTATTGAAAACATTTTGCCTTGAACGTTTATGTCTTTTATCATTCCAAAAGTCATGTCCCTTGGTTCCTCAAGAGATGTATGTATAGAATCATGAAAGGTGATGACTCTTGGAATGGTGATGTTCTTATAATCCTCATATATCACGCCCTTTGGATGAAGAATCACCTCCATTTGCCTTTCATTAGACACAACTCTTGATTCATGAAAGGTCACGTCCTTTAGCCTCCTAAATTGATAAGTTGTGTTGCTTGGGAGATCCTGTAAGTTAAAAGAAATTTCTGCATTTTCAATGTTAGAAAAAATCATCAATTTTACGTCTCGACAATAAGCATTTCTGTAACAAGCACTTAGATGTATAAGCACTTGTTTTTGGACTAGTTTCCTCCTTGCTTGATGTCGATTTTCCTTTCCTCATGGCCTCAACACTTTGTTTCATCTTGATTTGATCAATTTGGACTTTTTTAGGCGTCAAAGGTGTAAGGATAATTTTTTTCCCTCCATATTTGAACGAATATTGATTGGTAAAACAATCATGGATGGTCCTCTTATCATATTTCCATGGTCTTCCAAGGAGTAAATAGCTAGCATACATTGGAACAACATCGCACATAACCTTGTCCTTGTACTTTCCAATTGAAAAATGAACCATCACCTGTTTATTGACGTTAAGTTTTCCTCGTTCATCAAGCCATTGTAGTTTGTAGGGATTTGGATGCTTCAACGTTTTCAATCCCAATTTCTCCACCATGATGGTACTTGCCACATTGGTACAACTTCCAATGTCTATGATCATGAAACACACCTTTTCATTCACATGGCATCAGGTATGAAAGATGTTTTCACGTTGTGCATTGTTTTCTACCACTTGAGTACTCAGGCTTCTTTTAACCACTAAAGCTTCACCTTCTACGGGGAGCCCCAATTTATGCTTCTTCCTCGACTTCAGTGGGTGCTACTTCTTCTTCTTCATGGTCATACTTAATGTCACCATTTACAAGTAGTAACATAGTGTTTCGGTTAGGACATTGTGTAGAAATATTCCCTCTCCCAAGACATTTAAAGCATCGAATGTCTCTTGATCATTCAGGGGTCTCTTTTCCTCGGCTATCCTTGTTGAGTTGTGGAGCACTGGATGATTCGGCCTTCTCTTTGGTAGGAGTAGGGGTAGATTTCTTAATTTTTTTGGACTCCATCTTGACGGTGTAGGCATGGTAGTGCGAGATATAGATCTTATCCGTAGTTTCCTTTCTATTTTCATAGCCATTTGCACCGTTTCATCGATCTGTATGTAATGGTACAACTCCAAAGTATTGGTAATTTCTGGATTGAGTTTGACAAGAAACCTAGCCATGGTTGCTTCACGATCCTCCTCAATACTGACTCAGATCATTGCCACTTCCATATCTTATAGTAATCCTCCACACTTCATTGGCCTTGTTTAAGGTTCTGCAGTTTCTGAAACAAGTCCCGATGATAATGAAAATGAATGAAACGTTTACGCATTATACCTTTCATTTCAAGCCATGTTGAGATTGGTCTTTCTCCATTCCTCCTTCTGGTAATAGTAAGTTGATCCCACCATATCAAAGCATAATCGACAAACTCCATGACTGCCAATCTCACTTTCTTGAGTTTGGAATAGTTGTGCTAACTAAATACATGTTCCACCTTACTTTCCCATTCAAGATATGCTTCAGGATCAGTTTTCCCTTAGAATTGAGGAATCTTGATTTTTATGTTGCTCATGTTATCATCAACATTGTCATGCCTAGGTACTTGTAACATTGCTGGTTCTTCTTCATCATAATGCTCTAGGACATCATTTTTTGGAAGAGGTTGTTGCCTCCAAGGAGTATCATCGTTCCGAGCATGGGGTTGATCTTGTCTTTGGTCTATCTTGTCATGAAGAGCACCAAACTCTGCACAAAACATTCTCATCATTTCTCCAATCAATGCTTGTATTTGTAAGTTTGGTTGACCTACATTTCCTTTAGGACTTTGACACATGGTTAGTAAACAAATAAAACAAAGGTAAACCTTACCAGCACACTCACAAAGCCTCCCAAATTCACTCCAAAGAAACACTCGTGTTTACTCTAGGGAATATATCTTGGCTTTTAACAATTCCCCTTCTGATCTCACTCTCTCAATTAGCCTTTTTCCACTCGATCTCTCATGCTAAGTCCTTTAAAGAACTTACTCAAGATTAAAACAAGTTAATTCTCTACTTGTGTGTGCCGGCTGCAAATAGGTTAGGGTAGAAAGGAAAAGAAGAAATGGAAATATAGAAGAAATGAATAAAGGTATTTAAAAAAAGGAAAAGGTTGAAGATGAGGAAAAATGAAAGTATATAAAAGGAAGAGGTGACTTACAATTCAAGAAACAACACTTACTGCAACCTTTCTCAAGAAACAATAAGATTATCTTCTCTTAGTGTAGATATGCCTCTTTGATGTACTTGCAATGGTAGAGCACTTTCCTTGGCTTTGCTTCTTTTTTTGAAATTATTTTCTTCTTCTTTTTCTGATTTTTTTTCTTCCTTTTGTCTTTGAACTCCTTTGATTGTTGTAGGAGTCTTTCTTTTCTTTTTGAATTTCTTTTCTTTTTGCTTCTATTGTTTGCAAGCCAATGCCACTTTTGTTGTCAATCTAACTATGCTATGAATACCTCTTGATGTAGGCTGAATCTACACACTTTGATTGAAGTAAGTAGACAGCCTTATTGTGTCCCGATCTAGGATTGACAAGTAGTGATGTCCTTGAATTATAAGTTTGGGCTGCAATAAAATAAGAAAGAAATAATATTAATGATGGACTTAAGAAAAGTATAATAATAAAAGTAATGAAAATAGAAAGAAATGAAAGAGATGGTTGTGGAATTAAGTGGATGATGATGGTCTTGATGAAGGATGTTGATGGTTTTTATGTTGAAATGGAGATGGTAGTGACGTTGTATCTCAAGCACACCAAAGAGGAAACTATGCTAGAAAGCACAATCCCGATCTTCACAAACTTACTTGAGGGGTGGTGATAGTGTCTTCAACCCACTAGATATAAATCTAGGAATTTAGGAATCAAGATGGAAGGTATGTCTCCATAAATATATGAATTATACTTGCTTAATCGATAAAGTTCACAAAGAACTTTGAAGAGAAATTAACTCACAAGTGTTTGTTTAATATATGAGAAGGGATGATTACAAATGAAGGCAAGCCTCTCAATTTATAGAAAATGAGAGGGCTTGGCTGAATAGTCTCCTAATGATTCGGCTAGATACATGACTTTAGGAAAGTACATAATGCTTCAAAATGAAAGGAGAAGTCTGTTGGCTTGGTGATGGTTCGACTAACCCTTTATGAAGGACCTTGATGTTTCGACAAAAGGTGGGGAGACATCTCATTTTGCTGAATGTGCATATTGGTTCAACTTGGCACCAAAGTCATCTCCTTGGCCGAATGATGATGTGCCTCCTCATGTTTGGCGCCAAAGCTCTCATGTGCAAGCATGTGGTGTGGCCGAATAGTCATGGAGCTTTGTATCATGTCCTTTGCTGGTTTAGGCCTCGAATGGGTGTGATCTCTTCACCAACGTTCTCCTTGGTGAAAGGGCATCTTCATGGGCATCATCATTCATGAAAGGTCACAATGTTTAGAAATGTAACCTTTCATGTTTGAGCTAGTTTGGAGGTGAATGAGCTGGAGGTGAGCTGGCCATAGGTGAGTTGTAGCATGTTGAACATTATGGCAGCTCCTTGTGAAAAGGTACCTCTTGAGGTAGCAACTATTCACGAAAATGTACGATTTCACAAATTTTGACTTAGGACATATTTGAAGTGTCTAAGTGGTGATGATGATAGTGCAGCTCCCCAGCTGAATTGAAGTCATCTTGTAGCTCAAAGCTTCAGCTCAATCCAACTATGAGTGCACGGGTCTCCGGACAACTTTTCATCAATGGTTCCTTATGCTCTCCTAAACATCCCCATATAAGTTTCCTTGCTGTTGCATGCTCCATTTAGCTCCAATTTAGCTCCCAAGTTGTGGCCGAATGTACCTACACACATAGCATAAAGAATTAAGTTAAGTATGTGAACTTATATAATGTGTATAAGATAGAAATGTGTACTATAGTATATAATAATAACTTATGCCTCACATAGTAATGATTAAGTTATTATCATTATAGCTATATATGTAATATATGTAATATATGTATATGAATATAACTATGTTATGGCATATGAAATAAGCATCATTATGTATAAAGATAGAAAGTTTCTTCCCATGAAAGGTTGGAATAACCAATTTGAACATAACGCTGAATTGGATCACATGACCTCTAGTTCATTCACACTAAAGTCTTGATCGGTTTACTGACTAAACAGATCTTTTTCGCGGTGGTGTATGGTAACCCAAAAAAGTCAAAACGAAATGCCCTCTGGAAGGACCTGAATGAAGTCCATAGTATTAGAAGTGCCCCTCAAGTTCTTGCAGGGGACTTCAATGACATCCTCTCTAATTCAAAGAAGAAATGAGGTTCTCTGACATCACGTAAATGCAAGCACTTTCAAGATTTTATGGGAAAAAATCAGCTTTTCGACATGGTTTTAAAAGGCCTTGGTTTACTTGGAATTGAGGACTAATCTATGAAAGACTTGATCGTATGGTGGCTAATGCGGAGTGGAAAGAGCTAGCTCCAAGAGCATCGGTTCTCCACCTTCCTTGCCTTAAATCGTACCTCCGTCCAATCCTTCTCCATTCTTCAAGTCAGTCTTTAACTCAGAAAGATAGACCCTTTCGCTTCCTCGCCAGCTGGACCAAGTATCCGAAGTTCAATAATTTTGTTCGAACAAACTGGCATAACGAAGGTAACATCATTAACTCTCTCAATAATATTACTAATGATCTCAACATTTGGAACACGGAAGTTTTTGGGCATATTATCAAGGAAAAACGCAACCTTACAATTCGTACTAAACTTAGGGAAATTCTCGATCGAGAATAATCCCTTTGAGAACAAAAGTAGAGAAGCACATGGGTGTTGGAGGGAGATCGAAACACCAAGTTCTTTAATAATCAAGCAATGCCAAGGAGAAGATCAAACCGAATCCAAGCTTTGCAAATAAATGGAAAATGGTGCTACGATGAAATCCAACTTCCACAACAATAAAATTCAAATTACCAACGGAAAAATTCTGACCAATTTAAAATCTGTCACAATTTACCGATAAAAATAAATTATTTTGTCATAAAGTTGTGACCTGATTGTAGTTTTTGATCGAATTATTTTTTCCGTCAGAAAGTTTGTTCATTTCAATAAAAAAATATCAATTTAATTTATGATTGAACAATGATTCCGTCGTAAATTTTGTTCACTTTAATAAAAATATACCAATTTAATTTGTGATGAAATAATGATCCCATCGAAAATAAAAAATAAAAAATATTATCACGACATGTAAACAATTCCATTCATATGCATTTATCTTTTAATTTTTTATTTATATGCATTTATGATATACTGATTTATGCACATTTTTCATTTTTATATTATGTTAAATATTTAATTTTTCTTTTATATGTCCATTTGAAATTATAATATATTGACTTTATCCTTTACTTTTTTTATTTATATGTTTTTATCTTTTTTTTTATTATTTTATATTGTAATTTTAGATTGTAAAATGTTGTTTGTCTAAATGATTTAGTTATATACTTTCATGACTTATATATAGCATACTCAATCATCTTCTTATAAAAAAAATAAAAATTTCCTCTACAAAGGTTATTGTTTTGCATATACTTAATGATAATATATATAGTGCAAATTGTTTCTTTTTTTTTATATAGTTAATGCAAGTTGTTTTTAATTAATTAATTAACTTCTTTTTATTGATAACATAGTTATCATTTTTTACATTTATAAGAAAAATAATATTTTAAATTTTATTTTTGGTGTTTTTATTTATTTTTATTTTTTATAACTCTGAAATTTTCTACGAAAATTGTGAGTTGAGGTAGGTTTGAATTTATTTTTAAAACATAATGATATCAATTTATTAGTATTATGCTTTTAATTAAAAATGTACAAAATATGTCAAAAAGTAAAGAAAATATTTTTGCATGTAACATAGTTTAATAATGTTTTTATATATAAATAAAAACAGTAATTAAAAATTTTTGCATGTAATTTACAATAATAATACCATAAGTCTTGAATTTTTGTTTTTTAGAAAATTTAAAAAAATAGAAATTAAAAATTAGTGTTGAGTTAATCGATTGACGAATATGGCCAAGAGGGGGGTGAATTGGCAATTAAAATTTTGGTGGAAGCTTTTGCAGAAAAATGAAAGAAATTTGCACAGCGATTTAGAGTGGTTCGACTTTCTCAACCAAAGTCTACGTCCACTACCTTAGCTATCCACACTAAGAATTTTCCACAAATTCACTAATTTGTCTTTCTTTTGAGGACAAAGAGTAACCTTACAAACCCTCAAGAATTATACCCCAAATTCTTGAGAACACTCTCTCCCAAAGAGAACAATAAAAATTTGCAAACTTACAAGGAAATCCTCACAAGGTAGATTGTTTGCACAATTCTAGAACAAAGAAAAGAACACTCAAGAATGAATACAATTGAGCACAATAAGTGTTCTTGAAAGAAAAATGAATATTGAATGAAAAATAGGCTTGAAATGCTCAAACTTGAGGTTTGATGCTTTCTCTTTGATTCTCTCTTGATTCTAGTTGCTTGATGTTTCTTGTTGTTGATCAATGGCTTCTAAGCTTGCTTAAATACACTTAAATCACTTCTGAATGTTGGGGATCATTAATGAAGATAATATAGCCGTTTTAGTGTGAAATCAATTAATAAAACAGTTTGGAGCGTGGGGGGAATCGGTACCCCTCATAGGGAATTGGTTCCCTAAGTGTAAAATTCAAATATTTCGACCGTTGAACAGTGGGGGGAATCGGTACCCCCTGGGGGTAATCGGTTCCCTCCGAGCATACTGGAATTCTCAGAGCCAAACCATTCAGGGGGGAATCAGTACCCCCTTGGGGGGAATCGGTTCCCTCTGAGCAATCTGGAATTTTTGGCTTTGAAACGGTTCAAAATACTTTGTAAAATTATTTTGAAATTGTTTTAAGATTAAAAACTTAATTTTACACTTGAGTAAGGATTAAAAATGACTTTTGAAAGATTTAGAGTAATGTTTTGATATTCGAATAATTATATCGAATATACTTAGAAAAATCTTTTTTGAAAATCTTAAAATTCATTTAACTTAATTTGTTATATCGAAATATCAAAATGTTTTCAACAATCTCCCCCTTTTTGATATAACAAAACATTTTAGTAATTTTAAGATTTTGAAATCAAGTTTTGAAATTATTCCCCCTTACTTTAACACTTCTCCCATTTCTCCCATTTAAAACATTTAATACTTCTCCCCCTTTTTGTTAAATCAAAAAGACATTTTAAAAGAATTTAAACAAGGTTTTCAAATCACTTAGTCAATTTGATTATATATAGTTTAAGATGCTAAGATCACAATCAAAAGAAACTTTAGCCATTAGTTTCATAATCAATATTCATAATTAATGTGACATGGCAAAATTGGTCATATATCTAACATGATGTAAATGATGCAATAATGAATAAATTTAACCACTCCAAATATATAAGTTCAAACATCCAAACAAATCCAAAGTCTAACAATCCACAAAATCAAACATTCCAAAATATTCAAAATGTTGAAACAATAATCTTTTAGTTCAAAGTTCTAAAGCTAAACACAGAATCAAACATCCGGATCGGGAGGAGGAAAACGAGCTCGCATAGCGGCCATCTCATGTTAGAGTGCATCAATACGTTCATTCATCGAAGCGTTGTTTGTGCGCATCTCTAGGAGAATTTCTAATTGTTGAGCTCCCATTGTGGATAAATGGGACTCTATAAAGTAAAGCGCGAATCCATGGTAGCATATCGAAATCGAATGTCTCCATAAAAGATTGAAAATATGGAGGCATTTGATGCGTTTGTTGTGCTTGCTCCTCGGGCTGCTCCTCAGGCTGTTCAGGCCCATATTCGGCTTCATCGATGTCTCGCATTAATTGTTCAAGCTCGGGATCATCGTCAGCTTCTGGTGGAGCTCGTGAAGAACAACCTCCCGGAGTATTTTAGAAGATCGAACCCATTCACCAGTTTCCTTATCCTTTCTCCATCCCGCTCTCGTTAAGGAAAGAAGATTAATTTGTTTCTTTAGAGAAAGAGGCATCTAGACCAACTCTAAGCCCGGTTTTAGTAAAAAGATTACTCAAAATGCAACCGTAAACTAGAGATGAACAGAGTTTCTTGTTAGGAACAAGATTTACGGTTTCAACAATTTCAGCAAAAAATGATATGAGGTAGGTTTATTTTAATACTATTTTTGAAACAATGTAACCACCAAAGATCCAAGGCTCTAAGAGTAGAATAACGACCTCCGAATGGTCGAAACCACCAAGAAATCATTAGATGAAGAAAACGTTCATGAAGGTCTAAGACACTCTTGTAAAAGAGGAAGATATTTAAAATTAATATCTAACATAGCTTGACGAGAAGGGATACGTTCTTTTCTAATTTTGTAAGAGTCGAAATATTGATAATACCAAAAATGATGATTTCTAGGACCAAGATGATTGAAGCATGAATTTTGGATAGTTATATTGGGATCAACTGGATTAGGATTAGGAATTGGAATTTCATGAATAGGAGGAGGATTTGGAGGTGGATTTAGTTGACGGTATGAGTGACTAGATCATGACCTAGCACGTTTAGGATTGGACATGGTTTAGAAATTGGAATAGAATGGATAACCTGCAATTTAGAAAACACATGTATACAATTCAATCAATCCCAAAACTCAATTGAGTCCTCAATCTTTCAAGGTTCTCTAAATCAATCCTAATGGGCAAAGTTTTTGAAAACTTTTGAAAAATAAGATTTTGAAAAAAATATGTATAGTTTTCATAACAACAACATAATTCAATTAAAACACAATAATTTGAAAAACATTTTTTTTATTTCGAAAATTTCAAAAATTTTGGAAAATTCTTGTGTTTTTGATGAAATTATTTGTAATATCTAGTTTCTAAACACTAAACAATCAATGCCTGATCACTATTTCTATCTAGAACTCATTAAAACTAGTCTTATGTTCAAAATCAATGAAATAGAGAGTTTAAAAAAAATTACCTTGAAAGATGAGATTGACATGATTTTAATGATGCTAGCAGGTTTAGAAGATGATATTTGAAGAGAATTCCGATTAAAAACGTTGTTTTGAGGCAAAGTGGAGATATGGAGAGAGTATAGAGGAGAAACGGTGGCAATGAGAGGAGAGTTTGAGCAAAATATGAGGTTCTGCCCGATAAACCAGAACCCCAGGGGGTATCGATTCCACTGTGGGGGGAATCGGTTCCCCTTCAAAGGGGGAATCGGTTCCCTCATGGGGGTATCGATTCCCTCTGCACCAAAATGCTAAAATCCGATTTTAAACTCACAAAATGCTAAATTAATTTTCTCTAGTGGTATTGGCAACTCATATATTGAAAATTAATCACGTTCAAACAATCAAATTAATCTTTAAAATATATTTGAACATAAAGTTAATTTTCATCAAGAATCATAAACTCCCCCTAACTAATAGCAATGAATGCAATCAAAAATTACTATTCTAAGCATTTTTCATTTAGTCTTAAAGGTGCAAAAATTATTTTAAACACTAAGTGAAGATAGGTTGGTCAAACCTAATTCTCTCCTAAGTGTCCAAAATCTTTCCTTGTCTAGAGGTTTTGTAAAGATATCCGCTATTGGTGCAAAGTATCAACAAATTCTAGAACTACATCTTCCTTAGTGGCATGGTCTCTAATGAAGTGATGTCTTATTTCAATGTGCTTAGTTCTAGAGTGTTGGATGGGATTTTTAGTGAGACAAATAGCACTAGTATTGTCACACTTGATAAGAATGGTACCTACTTAATTCCATAATAAAAAAGTTGTTGTTTTATCCATAAAACATGTGCACAACAACTACTAGCTGAAATGTATTTGGCTTCAGTGGTAGATAATGCAACACAATTTTGTTTCTTTGAAAACCAAGAAATCATCATATTTCCAAGGAATTGGCAAGTACCAGAGGTGGTTTTCCTATCTAATTTTCATCCTCCATAATCCGCATCAGAAAAGGCATGTAAGCTAAAGCTAGAGTCTCTAGGATACCAAAGTCCTAAACTAGGAGTGTCCTTAAGGTATCTAAAGATTCTCTTAACAGCTAGTAAATGTGATTCCTTAGGACATGATTGAAATCTAGCACATAAGCAAACACTAAACATAATGTCCGGTCTACTTTCAGTTAGATAAAGCAAAGAGCCAATCATTGACCTATATAATTTAACATCTACACATTTACCTCCTTCATCTAAGTCAAGCTTTGTTGAAGAGCTCATTGGAGTGTCATGAGGTTTGCCATTTTCCAGTCCAAACTTCTTGAGCATATCTTTGACGTACTTAGCTTGATTGATGAAGATGCCATCTTTTCTTTGCTTGATTTGGAGTCCTAAGAAAAATGAGAGCTCCCCATCATGCTCATCTCAAACTCACTTTGCATTAGCTTAGAAAATTCTTGGCAAAGAACATCATTAGTAGAACCAAATATTATATCATCAACATAAATTTGAACTACTAATAAATCTTTACCTTTATTCTTTAAAAACAATGTAGTGTCGACCTTCCCTTTTGAAAAACCTTTTTCAATTAAAAAGTTTGACAATCTTTCATACCAAGCTCTAGGAGCTTGTTTTAAACCATAAAGCGCTTTTGTCAATCTAAGAACATGATCCAGAAATTTTAAATCTTCAAAACCTGGAGGTTGTTCCACATACACTTCTTCCTTTATAAAACCATTTAAAAATGCACTTTTAACATCCATTTGATATAATTTAAATTCATGAAAACATGCAAATGCTAATAACATTCTAATTGCTTCCATCCTAGCTACCGGAGCGTATGTTTCATCATAGTCTATGCCCTCTTCTTGAGTATACCCTTGAGCAACAAGTCTAGCATTGTTTCTCACTATATTACCACTCTCATCAAGCTTATTCCTAAATACCCATCTAGTACCTACAGTAGATTTATTACTAGGCCTTTCAACTAATGTCCATACTTTACTTCTCTCAAATTGATTTAATTCTTCTTGCATAGCCATAATCCAATGTTCATCTTTTAATGCTTCTATAATATTCTTAGGCTCTATGAATGAAATAAATGCAACATAATTACAAATTTTTCTAAGAGAAGATCGAGTTGTTACCCCTTTAGATGGATCACCTATAATCTCACCATCCTTGACATAGTTGTACTCTCTTGGATAAGATACTTCCCTTTCTTCAATGGTTGGATTCTCAAGAGGATCATGAGTTACCTTATATTTGTTTCTTCCTTTGATGATGGTTCTTCAACGTCATGTCTAACTTCATTTGTATTTATAATACTTACATCATCATTCACACAAGAATCCTTCCTCGGAAGGGGATTATCATCAAAAATAACATGTATAGACTCTTCTACAACTAAAGTTCTTTTATTAAATACTCGATAAGCTTTAGAATTTAAGGAATAACCCAGAAAAATTCCTTCATCACTTTTAGCATCAAATTTGCCAAGGTTTTCTTTACCGTTATTTAAAACAAAACATTTACATCCAAAAGGATGAAAATAGCTAATGTTAGGCTTTTTATTTTTGAAAATTTCATATGGAGTTTTCTTTAAAATTGGCCTAATCATTACTCGATTTACAACATAACAAGCGGTATTTGTGGCTTCTGCCCAAAAATATTTTGGCAAATTATTTTCACAAAGCATGGTTCTAGCCATTTCTTCTAAAGTTTGATTTTCCTCTCAACAACTCCATTTTGTTGAGGGGTTCTAAGTGCTGAAAAATTATGGCTAATACCATTAGAATTACAAAACTCATTAAATCCAAGATTTTCAAATTCAGTGCCATGATCACTTCTAACACTAGTGATAGAGTAACCTTTTTCGTTTGGATTACTTTTGAAATGTGATGAAATTTTCTAATGCTTCATCTTTAGTACTTAAGAATAGAACCCAAGCATATCTAGAATAGTCATCTACCAAGACAAATGCATATTATTTTCCACCTAATCTAGTAGTCCTAGTTGGCCCAAAAAGATCCATATGGATCAATTGTAATACTCTACTAGTTGATACGTCATTAATAGATTTAAAAGAAACTCGCTTTTTTTTCCTTTAGCACAAGCATCACATATTTTATCATTATCAAATTTAAGCTTAGGCAACCCTCGAACCAATTCTCCTTGAACTAACCGTTGCAAAACACTCATGCTAGCATTTCCTAGTATCCTATGTCATAACCAACTATCATGCTCATCCTTAGCAACTAGGCATAAATTAGTCATTTCTATAGAGTCTAAATGCATCGTGTATATATCCCTATTTTATGACCAACAAGCATAATCGAAAATAGATGCAATGTCAATCAATTTTACAATCATTTAAAATAAAACATGTATCTTTTATCAAATTTATTTTTCAAAAGATTATGCTTTTAACCCATTCACATATAAAACATTATGCAATGTTGATTATAGAGATTAAGAGCACATGCATAAAGTTTTTGAAAATGTTATGCATTAAAACTTTATAATATTTAAACAAAACTCTATGCATAAACATTAAGAAAAATTTCAGGTCAAAATTTTGCAAAACCAAAGTTCTTGAAAAATCGATATCAATTGTTAAATAGATATCAATTACATTTTAAAAACAATTTTGACCAAAAAATAATATGATGAACTAGAGTTTATAAAACATTACCAAAAATTACCATGTTCATCATACAATATGTTTTTTAACATACATGAGATAAAACATAATTCAACATTTTAAAACCTCATGCATGCATAAACTAAATGAGCAACCAAATAATAAAAACATTAAGTTTAGAGATTACCCATTCCCTTTTTATGTGTGGCTAGAGCATCTTGAATATCATCATCTTTATCACCATTGCTCTCACACACCTACAAGAGACATTTAAGTAGATTTTGGTATCCAAATTGCTTTGGATCCTTGAACATTAGTTTCAATGCCTTTTGTTCCTTTTGGAAATTTTAAATCGTTTTCCTTTCTTTAAAGGACAAGTATGTTCCTTATGACCATGATAATGACAATGTGAACATATTGTCATTATTGAACTAGATGAATTATTTAGAATGATCTCTTTTTCTCTTGTTAAACATTCAAGCTTATCTTTCAAATTGAAATTTTCTTTTTCAATACTTTCAAATTTCATTTTTGAGAGTTCTAAATCCTTCTTCAAGATTTCATTTTGATTTTCAAAATCCATTTTCATTTCTAGAAGAAGTTTGTTTAATTTGAAAATTTCTTTTTCAAAGTTTTCATATTTTATTTTTGAAAGCTCTAACTCATTTCTCAACATTTCATTTTGATTTTCCAAGTCTGTTTTAGCTTTAAAAAGAAGATCATTTTTAGCAATAAATTTAGAAACCAATTTATTGTATTTGGAGTTCTTGGTCTCAAAATCCGAAAATAATTTATCATAAGCATCTTGTAACTCATTAAAAGATTTTGAATTTGATATATTTGAGTTAGAAGATACCTTTGGCTCTGTGAGAGCTAATAGAGACAGAACTTTTATTGGTTCTTCTTCTTCCTTGTCTTTATAAATCTCCTCAAGCTTATCCCACATTTCCTTGGCACTTGAACAAGAAGAAACTCCTTTATATACATTAGGATCAATTGCACAACACATATGCATAGCCTTTAAGTTTTGTTGAGCTTCATTTCGTTCTTGAACACTCCACTTCTTTGCCTTCTTAGTAGGAGAGTAATATCCTTTCTTGATTATCATCCAAGCTTCCATATCAAATTCTTTGATGAATATCATCATACACCTCTTCCAATGACGATAATTTGTTCCATTGAAGTGTGGAGGCACGCCAATAGGTCTGGATTCTTCCATGGAGAATGAACAGGAAGTAAACGTCATCTTTATCGATTTAACTCTTCCCGGATCGACTCAAGAGGTGATTAAACCTTCAAATGAGTGAGGATCTGATGCCAATTGTTGAGTTAATCGATTGACGAATATGGCCAAGAGGGGGTGAATTGGCAATTAAAATTTTGGTGGAAGTTTTTGCAGAAAATTGAAATAAATTTGCACAGCGATTTAGAGTGGTTCGACTTTCTCAACCAAAGTCTACGTCCACTACCTTAGCTATCCACACTAAGGATTTTCCACAAATTCACTAATTTGTTTTTCTTTTGAGGACAAAGAGTAACCTTGCAAACCCTCAAGAATTATACCCCAAATTCTTGAGAACACTCTCTCCCAAAGAGAACAATACAAATTTGCAAACTTACAAGGAAATCCTCACAAGGTAGATTGTTTGCACAATTCTAGAACAAAGAAAAGAACACTCAAGAATGAATACAATTGAGCACAATAAGTGTTCTTGAAAGCAAAATGAATATTGAATGTAAAATAGGCTTGAAATGCTCAAACTTGAGGTTTGATGTTTTCTCTTTGATTCTCTCTTGATTCTAGTTGCTTGATGTTTCTTGTTGTTGATCAATGGCTTCTAAGCTTGCTTAAATATACCTTGAATCACTTCTGAACGTTGGGGATCATTAATGAAGATAATATAGCCGTTTTAGTGTGAAATCAATTAATAAAACAGTTTGGAGCGTGGGGGGAATCGGTTCCCTAAGTGTAAAATTCAAATATTTCGACTATTGAACAGTGGGGGGAATCGATTCCCTCCGAGCATACTGGAATTCTCGGAGCCAAACCATTCAGGGGAAATCGGTACCCCCTTGGGGGGGAATCGGTTCCCTCTGAGCAATCTGGAATTTTTGGCTTTGAAACGGTTCGAAATACTTTGTAAAATTATTTTGAAATTGTTTTAAGATTAAAAACTTAATTTTACACTTGAGTAAGGATTAAAAATGACTTTTGAAAGATTTAGAGTAATGTTTTGATATTCGAATAATTCTATCGAATATATTTAGAAAAATCTTTTTGGAAAATTTTAAAATTCATTTAATTTGTTATATCGAAATATCAAAATGTTTTCAACAATTAGTATTTAAAATTTTACTAATTTAAGTATCTCAATTTAATAATACATGGAAACATGTTTTGGTATTCATTATGGATCTATCTTGGATGCACAATATTGATAGGTTAATAAATGGTCACATTATTAATCCTGATTTTGAGCGGCCACTGTTGGAGTTCATCACATTTGTGTTAAGTGAGACTAGATTTGTGGATCGAGGAAATATTAGGTGTCCATATAATCGACCTAAAATGCAGAAATAAAAGTTTTTGAGATCCATAAACGGTTAAAGCTCATGTGATCACCGAATGACTTGTTTCATTATGGAGAGCCACATTTTTCTCTCATTGGTTACTATAACCATATGACGAGATCTAGAACTCCAATTCCGGAGTATGCATATGATCCATGTGGTAACAAATATGATTCTCAAGAAGTAGATATTAGTGGTCCTGAATTAAAGGCATATTTGTCAGAAGATGATCAACCACCAATTAGTTCGATGCAGATGTTTTACGATAGACTTGGTGCTTCTTCTGAGCATATATGGCCCCGTAGCAATGAGTCCAAGTTATCAATGGTTTCCGAATTAATACACTGGAAAACACATTGTCAGATTCCTAATGCATGCTACGATGATATTTTTTGAATAATGCAGAGGTTAATGCCCGAAGATAATGTCATGCCTGAATATTCACTTATGTTTTGTTGAATTGTAATGGTTCAATACTTTTATTTGCTCATCAATGAAAAGACTATAAGGTTAGTGTATTTTTCCTCCTTAGGATTTAGATGGAGGTTTTTAGAGACGAATACCTTGTTTATTTAAAAAAAAAATTAAAATTATATTTTTACTTTTCTCTAAAATTATGCACAATATAACTACCCGAATAGATTACAAAAGAAACAAAAGGATTATTATTCTATTTTTATTTTATGTGATAATTTTAAAAGTGTTTTAATTTTGTGACAAAATATGTAGACCCTCAAAATTTGTAACGGGTCCACATATTCCGTTACAAAATTTAGAGTTTTTTTTCTAATTACCCGCTCATTTCCTCCAATTCCATCCATTAAAACATAAAATTTGTGACGGGTCCACATGTTCCTCTCAAAATTTAGAGTTTTTTAATTACCCTCTCATTTCCTCCAATTTTCCTCCATTGAAACATAGAATTTGTGATAGATTCACATGCTCCGTCACAAAATTTAGAGGTTTTTTTACTTTCCTCTCATTTCCTCCAATTTCCCTCCACTGAAACATAAAATTTCAAACATACCTATTTTGTACCTTTTTTTCTATTTAAACATTTCTAAACTCATTTTTCTCTAATTTTTTTTTCTTATTTCTTCTCTTCTTATTATCTCATTTTTTCAATAAAAAAATTTAGATAATACTTATTGAAATTACATTTTATTACAATCTATTTTACTAAAATTTTAAATTGATTATTTAGATATTTCGTTTCAATTACTCAAACAAATATGACTACTCAATCCAACTTGTTCGCCTTCATGTTGCTGCTTGTGACGTTGTAATTCAATATATAGGAGTTACTGTAGGAAGCATATTTTTTTGGTTGGTGCACTTGGTAAGGGGTTGGATGATTTTGTTTTATATGATATTTTAAAAAAAATCATTTTTAGAAAAAGTATTTTCAATTTGTGATGGAATTTGTGGACCCATCACAAATTTCTGACTGATCCACCTATTCTGTCACAAATTTGTGATGGGTCTACATGTTCCGTCACAAAAAAAAAAAATTTTAGAACAAATTATTTTAAATTTGTGATAAAATTTGTGGACTCGTCACAATTTTCTAACAAATCCATCTATTCCGTCACAAATTTGTGACAAGTCTACATGTTCCGTCACAATTTTTTGGAGGGTTTTTACCCGCTTCCACTTCCTTCAATTTCCCTCCATTGCACCATAAAATTTTTAATTTATCCACTTTTTTACCTATTTTTTTCCTATTTAAACCTTTCTACACTCTTTTTGCTTTGATTTTTTTTCTCATTTCATCTTTTCTTATTAACTCATTTTTCTTCCCAAAAGTTCTCTTAATTTCGTCCTGTTTTATTATCATTATTATCAATATTGATGTAAGTTTTAGTTTTTTTTCAATGTAATTTCTTTTAATGTATACTTTGTTTATTATATTATTTTTAATTAATCACTAACATCTTTCATTATATTTTGTTGGTTGCTTGGAAATTTTTAAATGATAACAATTTTTTAGTATGCAATGTTTGTATCTTACTCTTTTTTATTATTGAATATTGTATTTTTTATGTATAGTTTACAATCATATATTTATATTTATTAGAAATATTAAATTGTGAAATATATGTTGTAAATCCATATTTAATCTTAGTTAATATGGTGAATTTATTTTTTCATCATATATTATTATTTTCTTATTAAGGACTTGTAAGTATTATTATTATTATCTATTTTTTAAATTAATGTAATTATTTTATATTATTAATTTTTGGTACATTAATTAATTAAATAAAAATTTGGATTCATAATATTTTGGAGGGAATGAATTTTTTTGTGGATATAATCCCAATAAATTTCCCTCTTTTTTTAAAAAAATTAAGATTTAAATTTCCGATGGAAAACATTTATCCATCGGAAAATTAAAAATTTAGATTTTTTTTACATTTTTAAATATCCAGACATAAAAGATATGCTATCGGAAACATAACATATATTATTTTATTTATATATAACATTCCGATGGATTTTAAATTTTCCGTCAGTAATATACGTACATATTTTCGTCAGTAAACTTCTGACAGGTTACTTATTCCCTCAGAAATATTAGTTTCGACCTGTATTTTACTGACTATTCTTTTCCCTAAAAAATTCTGTTAATAAAATCAAATTTTGTCACAAATTCCCTTAAAAATTCCATCAACAATTACATATTTTTTTGTAATGTTCGATGGCCACCAAATTTTTTGTAAAGTTGTACCGGGATTATGGTAACAGATCTGGATGCTTACCGATTAGAGGCATGTTCCTCCTTCACGCCTAGCGATATCCGAAGCTTAGACGTGGAGGTTACAAATGACAAGATCAAAAGAGCCATGTTTGACATGAACCCACTTAAGTCTTCGGGCAAAGATGGTATTCACACACTCTTCTTTCAAAACCAATGGGGAACAGTGGGACCACCGGTTTACACGTGGGTAAAAGGGGTATTCAACGGTAACTGTATCAAACCTGAGCTTAATAAAACTTTTCTTGTTCTTATCCCTAGAATTGATAATCCGATTTCGTTTGCTGATTTCAGGCTGATTATTCTTTGTTCCATTTTATATAAGCTTGTGATGAAAATAATTGATAACAGGTTCAAAGCAATCTTTCCAAAAATAATTACCCCGACTCAAGCAAGCTTCATCGCAGGTCGCAACATTACGTACAATATTCTTATTTCTCAGGAAGTAATTCACTCGATGAATACCAAAAAGGGGAAAACCAAGTGCACGGCTCTTAACGTTGACCTAGAGAACGCGTACGATCGTGTTGGGTGGGATTTGCTTCGGATTCCCTCGTTGACATGTGATGCCCAAACTATAAAATCGAGTGAAATAAAATGATTCAAATTAACTATAACATAATATATTTAAGGTAAAATATATTAAATAATAAATATAATTATATAACTATAATTAAAAAATAAATTTGGAGCTAAAAAATCATAACAAAATGATATTGTTTGGTTTATTTTTTTAAAAAAAAATCTCATATGGTTAAGAAACATAGAAGAGCATCCCAAAAATCTAAAGAGTAAAAATATGAGAAAAACAATCTCACATGGCTAAGAAACATAGAAGAACATCCCAACTAACTTCTATAAATAATAGATGTAATTTGGCATTCAAAATCATGAAACCTTTTGGTGAGCATTGAGTGAACTATTCTTTCACTTCAATCAAACTCGAATTTTAGGCTTCAATCGAGCTTCTAATTTTTTTTTGAGTTCAAACCTTTTCGAGTTCAAGTTTCAATATTATATTTCGAGTTCGAGTTGAACTTGATAATTTTTAGCTCGTGAGTTTGAGTCGAGTTGAGCTTATTTTTAAAGTTTTCAAGTTCGAGTCGAGCTCAGCAATACTCGAATTCGACTTGGCTCGTTTAACAAACAACGTCGTTTAGTTTAATTTTAAAAAAAAAACAAAAAAACAAAATTGGCGATTTTTTTCGGTTTTCAGCCGGTTTGGTTCGAACGATTTTGGCCGGTTTACTAGTAACGATTCAACCGGTTAGATTAAATCGACTAAACAATGATTCCGATTAAATCATCCGACCAATCCGATTTTCAAAACACTGGTTTCGACCTCTACCATGCAAATTCTGTGGAACGACTCCCTCACTAAAGAATTTAATCCAACCAGGGGTATTTGTCAAGGATGTCTCCTGTCCCCATACCTCTTCGTCCTTTGTACGAAGCGATTTGGTCAAAGTATTCATTACGCTACGGACCTCGAACTCTGGGAGCCTATGCGGTGCTCTCGAGGAGGACCTCCTTTCACATATGTTTTTTGTTGATGATTTAATCCCTTTTTGTAGGGCGGATTCTAACCATGTCATATGGGCTATGCTGGACCAATTCAGTTGTTTCTCGGGCAACCGAGTTAAATCTAGCAAAACGAGGGTGTTTTTCTAAGAACGCCACTGAAGTCGAGACCGCCCAATTATGCAAATCTCTAGGATTTAAACATTATAAGGACCTTGGAAAATATCTGGGCATACCTTTATTTCACAAATGAGTTAGAAGAAGCACTTTCTAGTTCATTATTGACAAAGTCCGGAACAAGCTTAATAATTGGACTGCAACCAAGCTCTCAATGGCCAGACATATTACTCTCACAAGAGCAGCACTCTTAGCAATTTCGAACTACTTTATGCAAACGGTCTCTATTTCTAATGGGGTGTGTGACCAAATCAAGCAAATAGCCTACCGTTTCATCTTAAGAGCTCTCAAGACGCTCCTAAAATGGCTCAGTGAATTGGAATTCCTGTTGTCAACCTCTTGATCATGATGGCCTAGGTATTCGACCCCTTAAGATCCAAAATGAGGCATTTATCCTTAAGCTTGGTTTTGATCTCCTGACGAGACCAGATAATTTATGGGCTCGTATTGTCCGTGCTAAATATAAAATTCAATAGCATGTGCCTGAGCGCATCGATCCTAGCAGGGGTCGTTCGTGTAGAAGTCTCTCGACCATGCTTGGAGTTGTATCCGAAATAACCTTAGCTGGTCCATAGGAGATAGTTTTGCTGCCAACTTCTGGTTCGACTCTTGGATCCCAAGAATGAACCCGATAGCCGAGCATGTTAACCCCTCTCAAATGTGTGCCCCCATCCCAAAGTTCGGGACCTAGTTACTACTGATGGTGATTGGAATGTTCCCTTGCTCCAACATTTTCTAGATAAGGACATGATGTATTTGGTTATCGAAATGCCTACCCTAAATGATGATTTCGAGGAGGACAAACCCTGTTGGTGATGGGAATATATCAGGAGATTCACAGTCAAGATAGCCACTAAAGCCTTTCAAAAATCGTATTTGGAGCCTAAAAATAATCTGTGGAGATTAGATTGGGACTTTGATAGTCCTCAACGAGTTCGTCAGTTTCTCTGGTTACTTCTTTGCCAAAGAATTATGAGTAAAGCTGTGAAAGGAATCATCTAGGACTGACGCAAGATCCAAGCTGCCGATGTGTGACATCGGGAAGAAACAAGCATACATATTGTTGGCTCTTACAATCAACCGAAAACCGTAAAAAGGGAGTGATTTGGCCTTTAAATATCTTTAGTGTGGAAGCAATAAAATATAAGAATTAGACGCAAGATTTATAGTGGTTTGACTTTCTCAACTAAAGTCTATATCCACTACCTTAGCTCCACACTAAAGATTTCAACAAATTCACAAATTTGTTCTTTTTTTTTCTAGGCTCAAGAGTAACCTTTACAATTCTTTAATTTTTCAAGGCTAATTCACCCCCTCTTGGCGGTTTTCAATTGATCGTAAGAGTCAAAAATTGGTATCAGAGCAGGTCACAATTGACAGTTTAACAACCTTGTGAAGATCTTAGAAGAGCTCTATCAACTTCTTCAATCAACTGATAAAGATGGATTCCACATCTAACTCATTCTACATGGAAGACTCCCAAACGATCGACAAACCTCCATACTTCAATGGACCAACTACTGTCATTAGAAGAAATTAATGAAACTACTCATCCAATATAATGAGATGCATGGGGGATAATCGAAAATAACCACTCTTCTCCAATGAAGAAGATGAATGAGTATAATGACCGAGAACAAAAGCACGTCCAACAAAATTCCACAAGAAGACGTAACCCACTTTTTTTTTAGTATTTTGACTATGATGTTTTATTTTAGGATAAAAAGACCCTTAATGATGATTAAATAATCAATTTAATCTTTATTATTTTTTAGAGCATTTTGATCCTCAATATTCATTTTAAGATAAAAGACATCTATTTTAGAGTATTATTCATTTGTTAACAAACAATTTCAGTTCATATAGGGGTATTTTTGCCTCAAAATAATCATTTGAGGCTAAAATATTAAAAAAAAGAATAGGGACCAAGATGATTTTTTATCAAAGGTAAGGGCTTTTTTTAACATTATACCTTTTTAATTCTAATTTAAAATGGTTTATACAAGAATGTGTAGTTAAGGCATATAACAGATACAAATTCATATAATCTTTACCCACAGTACTGATTTGCATTCAGAAAACATTTCGAAGCATCAATATGAGGGTTGTTGGGTTCAAACATCTGTCTATATAGTAGAAAGTGAAAGCATATCGATAAAATTAACCAAAGAAAGAAGCCTGAATATTTTCATTCCTTTCATACAATTATTCTTAAAACTAATATTTGAACTATAAACTTTTGACATCTATAATATATCTCTAAAAAACTTTATATCACAGTTTTTTTTTGTAGAAAATACATTTTTCTTAAAGAATTGTAGAAAATATACATAAATAAATGAAATAAGATCTAAACCATGCGGTATAACAAATGAGAAACAAATGCCACAGTTGAGATTATTAATTTAGGGCGCATACAAGTGATAGTATATGTTCTCTTAGTAGTTTTTGACAGTGGCAGATGTATGTATAACTTAAAATGGACACGTGTCCGTCTTGAAATTCGAATTTCTTTATGTAGTTGTTCATTTTAC
The DNA here is from genome assembly GCF_006381635.1 of Hibiscus syriacus. Classification (NCBI taxonomy): domain Eukaryota; kingdom Viridiplantae; phylum Streptophyta; class Magnoliopsida; order Malvales; family Malvaceae; genus Hibiscus; species Hibiscus syriacus. The sequence continues at coordinate 352,777 of NW_024063037.1, forward strand.
TAAATGTGTCCACCTTAAAATTTTATTTATGCTCACCTCATACAAATTTATTTTTGTTATTAATACATATGTGTCCACCTTTAAAAGTATTTTCAAATCTTTCACTAGTCTATGATGCTAGAACTTGAGACATCTAAAAAATAATAATAATTTATTTAACCACTAAAGTAGTTTAGTTGGTCCATTTTTTTTATGAATTTTAAAAATAAAATACAACTTATATCGTATAAATAACTAATGTGTAATTGTAATACTATTATTTTTATATTTTATAGACTAGAATTCAATGAAGGAAGAATTGTTATTATTCACTCGTGTTTCATGGCCGCCATGTCGATTAGTATATTAATAAATACAAGGGTAAATTACATGGTTAGTACTTAAACTACTTTTGTTTCATTTTGATATCTGAACTTTTATTTTTTTCATAATCATGCCTAACATTTAATTTAGGTTTTAATTTGGTATCTTTAAAAAATAACAAAACTGTTGACATGGATTTTTTTATTGGGTAAACTACACGTTTAATATCTAAACTATTTCTTCTGGAACATTTTGGTACTTAAACTTTATTTTGTTTCAAAACTATACCAAACGTTTAGCTTATGTTTCATTTTGGAACCATGTCGTTAAAAACTTACTAGAACTATTGTACGAGATATTTTTATGGGTAAATTACATTATTCATCAATCAACTATCTTCTCACTCCTATTTTGGTCATGAAAGTTTAAAAATTTTCAATTTAAATACTCAACTTTCAAATTACTCATGTTTTAATCCACTAATTTATTTTATGAATATTTTATGACATGAATTTTTTTTATTTTATTAATATATAATTAAAATTTAAAATTATATGAAACTCAAAAATTATACCATAAACCCTAAACCCTCATCGCACCCTCACAACCTATCCATCCTACCCCTTCCTTTTTTTAATCATATATTAATAAAATAATAATTAAATATATCACATCATAGAAAAATATAAATAAAATAAGTTAAAATGATTAAAATGAGTAATTTGAAAGTTAAGTGATTAAATTTAAAAAAAGTTAAACTTTAATGACTAAAATAGGATTGAAAATATAATTGAATGATAAATGATAAAATTTACCTATAAAAATGTCATGTAGAACTATTCCGTCAAAATTTTAAGGATGGGACCAAAATGAAACATAAACTAAACGTTAGACATGTTTTTTTAAATTAGGTACCAAAACAAAATAAAAGTAATAGTTTAGGTACTAAACATGTAGTTTATTCTTTTTATTTTTTCAATGCTGACGTAGCATCAACATCATCGTTAAATTTTTAACGGAGGATACCAAAATGAAACCTAAACTAAACATTAGGTATGCATTGGAGAAAAAATAAACTTAGGTATCAAAACGGAATAAAAAGTATTAGTTTAGGTACTAGTTGTGTAGTTTACCTTAAAGGCAAACCAGTAATCCAACAATTAAACAATCAGTTACCAAGGAAAAGCAAAACTCCAACAACCGTTCATCATCATCTGTAGTTCTGCAAAATTTATGAATTATTTCTTCTGCAAAACAGCTTTTCACCGCGTTCAACTTGATATACATGTCTTTGTATATATATTTTAAAACCCAAAAACCTTTACGCAGCCTTAAAACCAAAAACTACGAATAAAAAGGATCCATAAAATTCATGTTTTCTTTTTCTCAGTGCTTACGAGGAGCAGAAGGATTGATGAAAATTTAGAGCTACTAGTGGAAAATTCCGAAGGGATCGCATGATTGAAATGAATCAACGAAAGATGATAACAATTCATTGGAAAATCCATGTCAACATTAGATCAATGCGATCCCTTTGGAGCTCTCCACCTGCACTAAGAAGTAATAAACTTTTTATTTTATTTTATGTTTGGATTTTCTTTGCCGCCGGTGATGAGTATGGGTTGTCTGGATGGTTTTCTTTATATGAGAAGAAAAAGGTTCAGCGCAGCTCTTCGCCTAAGGTTACTCAACGCAACGCCCGTTATCCTACGTTCTCAGGACGTTCGTGCATTGATGTTGATTTGGTGCAAGGAGCATAGATGGAAAAGAGGGCGAAACTCTGCATACAGTTAATGGGGTTGGGAAAAATTTTGAACATGAGATGGGTTCCGAGCTTTTATTTGATTGTCATCTTTGGGTTTAATTTAAAATCTTTTTTATTGAAATCCCAAATTAAAAGTCCGAATAGTCCATTCACAAACTCAATTGTCCTAGTACAAAATAACCCAACCCATTCTAAACATCCCAAGGCCCCTTTTTAAATTCATCAGCTCAAATACCAAAACCGTAGTAACCCATAGCAAACCCTAAGCAAGGATTCTCTGTCGCCGCCGCCAATGACTCTCCAAATTGTAGTCGTCAGATCCTTCACGTGAGAGCCCTCTCATCTGATAGTTCCTGTTCCATGTCATGGCCACCAACTGTGGTCTCAGCATTTTCCAGGTCTTCCAGAGGCTTCCTCATCGCCACGTGAGAAGTATCAGTTGTCCCCGGTAGCTCTACACATCCATGGCAGCACCAGGCTGTGCACGATGTTTCCCCATCAACGGCCTCATCATCAATCACAGAAACAAAATATGAAAAAAAGAAAAATGAATGATATATTTTTTAAGGGTAAATTACACCATTTATTGAACTTTACTTCTCTCCTATTTTGCTCACTGTATTTTTAATTTTTCTAATTTGCTCAATGAACTTTACAAATTGAATCATTTTATTCACTTTGCCATTAACTTTTTAACAGTGTTATACATGATACAACATCAAAACAACATCGTTGAAAACTCATATATACACCAAAAACACGTCGTTTTGAATCCTCTTCTTTCCCTATTGTGTCTCTACTTTGCAAATAAGGTGACCGGTTGCCACCGTCGGTTACTATGTCATTTTCATTCCAACCATCATCTTCCGTCGTTGATGGTAGTCGTTCGGTCTTAAAATTCATGGGTCGCTTTGTCTCGTCCCTGTGTCGAAATCTGGTGGTTTAACCAGAAAATGTCCCAAAAATCGTGAATCTCGACTGAAACGTTTTGCCTTCCTCACTTTCAATCTCCAATACGTGGACTTTGGAGCAAGTTCCGACAAAATAGAGGTCGGATTCAGACTCAAGATGTCAAGGCGAAGTGAACCATGAAATTTGAGATCGAACGACCACCATCTACAAAGGTCAATGCATCCGACCACTTTCTGTTTTTATTTTATAGTTAGGTGAGCAAAATATGAGATAGAGTAAGTTTAGTGAGCAACGGTATAATTTACCCTTTTTATTTTCAATTATTTTATATTAAAAATAATAAAAAAAAATGACATGTCATCACAACGTTAGAGAGATAACGACAGAGTGAGCAAAATAATTTACTCTATAAAGTTCAGTGAGCAAATTAGAAAAATTAAAAGTACGATGAGTAAAATATGATAGAGAGTAAAGTTCGGTGAATAACAGTGTAATTTACCATTTTTTAAATTATTAATACAAGGTCACTATAAAAATCCAAATCAAACAAATGTAAGGAGCATATTTTTTTTTCCAATTCCCACCTCTTAGAAACAGAGAAATAGAATCAAACATTACATTTCTTAAAGGTATTCGAACCTTTTTCCATTTTTTGTAGCCATTTTCTTGGTGCTTCAATCCAAGTAAAATCAGAGTAAAAAAAGAAAAAGAGAGGATTAGATCGTTTACCTTAGTTGAACAAGCCTTGTCAAGTTAAGACATTTTAATTTTGTTTTTGTTTTCATTATTTAGATGATCCCCTATCCTTTTTAAAGTTTTTTTTCTTATTTTTCTTTTGTTCGAAGAAGAGCTAAACTTTGAGAGTTATTTTATTTAAAGATTTGGTTCTTTAATTTATGAGTTCTTTTGAACTTTTCTTTATTATGGGTTTTCGATCTAAACTTGTTTGTAATATCTGTTCTTGTTAATAAAAAATAATTTTATTATTTATTTTTTTAGTTTATAAATAATATATATAACTTCCCGGATCTCGGGTTAGAAGTTCGGGCCGACTTGAGATGTTTTGATAAAACCAATTACCATGTAGGGAAGTTAAATACATTTAGGTGTCTAGTTGGGCCTTGATTTGAGCCCATGTGTGTGGTCCAAAAAGGATATTTTTGAATTGGATATGGAAGTTGAAGGACTTAAAGAGCAATTAACCCATTGCGCAAATAAAAGTTGAAAATCTTTAAATTATAGGATGATTTCAAGTTAATCACTCCACCCCTTATTCGCCAAACACTTTTCCTCATCTCTTCATCTTTTCTCTCATTTTCTCCCTCTTTAAGGTTTGATCAAAGGAGGAAGCTTTAAGAAATTCTAGCCTAGTTGGGTTTTGCAAAGGTAAGAATATTAACCTCCATTCAAAGAGCTTCAATTTAAGCCTCATATTTCAAGTTTTAAGTATAGGATCCAAAAATGGTTTAGTGGGGGTTTAAGAACCTAAGGGATTCTAGCTCATTTTTGGGGGTAGGATGAAATTAAAAAAGTGTTTTTAGACTCGTAAATGTTCCATAAACAAGTTAGTAACCTATTTTCATTGGTATTAGTGAAAGAAGTTGGAGAAGGTTCTAAAGTTAGAGGAAATGAAAAAATAGCCCTTGGGTGATTTGGAATGTTTTTCAGCTACCAAGACTTTGAGGTAACACATTTCTAACCTTTATATACTATTTTTAGGCCTTTTAGTACATTGCTTTAGTTTGTGTTAGATTTTGGAAACAAATAAGCATGTTCATGGTGAATTCTATACTTATGTGTTTTTAAGTTGTTTAGTGATTTTTTATGACCTAACTAACTCGAATAAGACTTTAATAACATTTGGGAACCTTATTAGAGCTTTTAGAGTGGTTTAGAAAGGATTTAAAATGCCCAAACAAGATATTTTTTAGTATCAGTGTTGGTACTAGATGAACAGTGTCGATATTGTTCTTATGCAAGACAAAAATAAGTGGGTTTTAGGGTATAAGTATCGATACTCATTATTGAGTATCGATACCAAGGGCTTTGTTTTGATACTTGAAGGAGAGGTTTCGAGACTGATTTTCCAGAGGCCAATTTTGGTACCGATACTCATGGGAGTATCGATGCCAAGGATTGAGTATCAATACTACCCCTTCTCCTATAGTTAATTTAAGCTGTCAAGTATCGATACCCAAAGAGGAGTGTCGATACTCCTGGGTCAGTATCAATACTGAGAAGATCAGTATCGATACCATCACACTTTTCTAAACAAGAAGTTATGGGAATCTAGAGGCATAGTTGTACGACCCAAAACATCCTTAAATTCTCCAATAAGATATCAAGTTGGAACAATATTAACAATGTAAATTTTCCCTTAAAAACCCTATAACTTAGGGAATCATAAGACTTATCTTGCATGATGTTCGGGAAATGAACCAAACACCCGAACCACTTAAAATAGGGTGAACGATTGTATGTTAGATTACCTGGCCAACCTCAAGTTAGTGTGCTAGGCACTTATTTGCTAACTGGGCATAGATGCCCCAAGGCTTGACAGAGCAAGTTAGTCTGGTGTGCAATTTCTGATGTAGAATTTTGGATCCCACCCTAGGTAGGATAGAGGGGTGCGTGAGCTCCGAGACGTAGCCCCTCAGCCGTACCATGATTTCTACCTCTGTATGTATGATTTAGTTTAGCATACTCATATGCTAATATTTATGTTTGCTAGTATGTGCATTAGAGGATACATGTAGTATAGTTTGGTTTCCGTGCGTAGGTTCGTAGGATGAAATTTTGTAGAGCCATCGCCTAGACTACCTTCCAGACCGCCACCAGCTTTTGAGTAAGTCTCAGATTTATTTTTAATGGACATGTATGATATATAGACCCTTGTATATTCAAGTCGTAACAATGTATTTTGGTATTATTGTAAACTTTAATTTAATTATTTTGGGAGTTCCAGTATTTGAAAACCAAATATTATGTATTTAAATTACTATTATTATTTTATGGATGAATTTTCATGTCTTTGCTATGTCGTTTTAAAAGAAAATTTGTGGGTCATCCACTTCGATGGTCTGTGTGATGCCATCGATCTTTGAGTCGTACTGGATTAGGACATTACAATATGATATAAAATATGGATTGATTTTTATTGTAGTTTTTTTAAAGTCCAGCTTAAAAAATCAATATATTTTACATATTAAGAGAAAAAAATGGTGCCAATAGTATTTTTAGCTAAATGAAAAACTAAAATCTCTATTGTTTTAGGGATTTTGACGATGAAAACATGGTGTCACTAGGGTATTTTTTTAAGGATTTTTTTTGTATATTTTCATTTTTAATAATAAAAATCGGATCGGGTTGGTTCAGAGTCGGGTTTATATTTTATTTTCAGAGTCGGAGTCTGGTCGAATTAAATAATAAAATAAAAGTCGGGTCGGAGTTAGATTATGGTTTTATTATGTCGGGTCGGAGTCAAAGCAGGCAAAAATCTAATCCGACCTGACCCATTGCCATCCCTATTTATACTATGTTTGTTTAAGGATTAATTGAGTTGAGGCTATCCTATTGTTGTTGTGTTTTTATGTTTAGGTCATCTCTTATTTATTTATTTTGAATCTGTTGTACTAATCTTGCAATTTTTCTTTTTTTAATCACTAACCTTTTTATTTTTTTATTCATAAACATTTGATTTGACCTTGCAATGACTCGTCCTGAGGTATGATCCGTATTATTATGGTTTGGGTAACATTTACTCCCTCTATCTCACTAAATATGTCTCTTTTGGTTTTTAAAATTGTCTCATTCGAAATGTGTTATTAGAAAAATCAACAAACAACAACACTTATGTTTTCTTTTTACCCTTATATATCTCACTCTTTTACACCTATCAAAACAAATATATCAAATCTATTAATCACCTTTTATGGATAATTTTCTCATTTCCCTTAGTCAAATATATCTCCTAAAACTATGTGCATAGTCAATATCAGAAACAAATTATGGGACAGAGGGAGTAAATTTTTAATCGCTAAATACTAACTTCACTATTTTATTAATTTTCATACCCAATTAATTTTTACGACCTCACGATGACCCGTCCCAAGGTACACCCGTTATTTACGGTCCGAGTAAAACAATTAAACTAGCCCCTAACTTTATTTTATGCAAATTTGTATTTATGTCTATTTACATTCCAATATTTTAATTTCAGTCATTTTAGTTTATGCTATTTAAATTCCAGCATTTTAAATTTCTGTCAATTTGGTCTTTTGATGGCAATTATTTAGAATTTGTTTTCTTCTTATTAATTATTTAACTCTTTTATACTCTCTTCAATACTTTACCCTCAAAATATATATTTTAAAATATAATATTGTAAAACATTTTATAATTTTATATTGTATTTGATATATTAAATAACATTATAATGATTAGCAAAAATCGTAAAATTATAATAAATACTTACCATAATACTATAAATAATTATAATAAAATTTGTATAGAAACTCGAATAATTCGGCTCAAAAACTTGACTTGAATTTCTTAAACTCGACTAGACTTGAAAGAATTTCAAGTTAAGTTCAAGTCACAAAATACGACTCGTCAACTCGAATAACTCAAATTTTTTTGACTTGACTCGATTAGATAGAATGCTCACCCTTATTTTATATAGTCAAACCTCACTATAAAATAAATAAATTGAAGGGTAAACAACGTTAGTACTTAAACTATCTGTTTTAGTCTATTTAAGTACCTAAACTTTTAATCTTTTCAAAACTTAACACTAAATTTTGAACATGGGCACTAAAATGAAACAAAAACTAAAGTTTTTTTAACGGCGTGTAAAACCCTTAACTCACATCCGTACCCAAAGACAATTTACGGATGTCACATTGTTTCTGTATAACATTTCTACTTGAAACCAGTAAAATTTTGCTTCTTTTAAAATTTTCAAAATTAACATTTATTATTAAACTATTTAATCACATAAAATCATAATGAAATATTTAATTTCCAATTCACATTCGGTTTTAGGTAGTAATTAGATAGTTTAATACTATTTCATATCACAATTAAAAATTGCCTAATTTAAAAATCAACCAATTAATCTTTATAACATGATTTATTACTACTCACACATAACCACTTAGCTACTTATCATATTTTCACCTTACTTAATTACATTTTCTCACACCATATTACTTTACAATTTTAGCATAACTCTTATCATATGCTTATACATCACCATATATATGTATAACATTTGTAATATCTATAATTAAATTTATTTAAACATTTCCTTTATTGTTGTTGTCTACCGCCACACGACCACCCGCTAACAGTAACTATTACTATAATGTCCACATTACACATATACTTATCATTCATATTCCAATCCAATCCAACCCAACATAACTTGTTGTTTATAAATTATCCAGTATGAATCAAGCTTTACATATAAAACTTTACAATAATTAAACTTGTACAATCTTTTCTTCATGTACTATTCCTTTTTCCATACCGTTCCTTTCACTGTATTGTATCTTTTACTATATTATTTCTTTTAGTTTCATTTTATAGCCAATGTAACAAGAATATAGGTACAGTAGAATATTGCGTTCACTATACTAAATATCAAAATGGAAATTCATAACATCAAAACATTATGAATCCTATAATTGTACACATAGTTCCAGGAGTATACAAATGTACTAGAATCAGGAGTGCATGAATGCATTAATTCAGGAGTGCAAAATTGCACTGATACAGGAGTCACAGATGCACTAATACAGGAGTACCCATTGGTACTAATACGAGAGTGCACAATTACACTAATACAAAAGTGTGTGTTCACACTAATATAGGAGTGAAAAATTGCGCTATACAGGAGTGTGTATTCGTACTAGTACATGAGTGCTCAATTGCAATGATTCAGAGTACACGAAGGCACTGATACAGGAGTGGATATTTGCACAAATACAGAAGTGCATGTTTGCACTAACATATGATCAAATGAACATCACTTTACCTCATGGTTTGCCAATATCTTAAATTAATAATCAGTAATCACTCCACCCCGTGTACCACTGATTCTCAAGTCTTATACACTGAGCTTTTATTTAAGTCTTATATATTTTTTTCATGTAAAAATAATTATAAGATGATTATCAAATTCATATACTTATTCGATATTAATTTTCTTCCTCTTAATCAACAATCATTTAACTTTTTTAACTTATCCTTTAAAGTCCCTCTAATAATCACTTATTACTATAATTCGCTTTAACTTTTCAAACTTCCACATTTGACCTAGTAATAATCAATACTTTTGGAAATTCATTTCTAACCTTTCCAATTATCTCAAAATAATCCATTGTCATACCATTCAACTTTGATTCACACTTTAAATAACAAAATCAACATATCAATAATTCATTTAAACTTTACTCATCAATTTATACTCAATTTTTATATCAACTCATAATTTATCCATATTTATAATTTAGTCTTTTAACTTATACATATTTCTATATCAATCCAAGACAACATTTTAACATCAGAATCACCATTCTATTGTTTACACCTCAAGTGTTTCAATACCCATATTCATTCAATAGCTTCCAAACTCATAATTTATATAATTTACATTTTGGTCCCTAAACTTTAACAACTTATCGATTAACCCAAAATCAACATTCCATCATTAAATCAACATTTTAATATTCAATTCCAATATATTACTTAAATTTCTAAACAATTATACAATTGCTAGTTAAATTCTCAACATTTTCCATTATTGCGAATTAGCCCTTATACTCTTACAATCTTCCAAATTCGATTCCAAATCCCTAATCTAACCATAGGATAAAGTCTTCTAGAATTCATCCCAAATTCAAGCATCATAAGATAAATTCAAACATTCTAACAACATATTAAAATTCTACTCATCAACTTTATACCAAAATCCATTTCAAACCCACAACTTATAAAATTTTCAATTTAATCCTCAATCTTAATAATCTTACAAATTAACTTTAATTCAAGCTTTATTAACATAACCAAAAATTCCAACTTTAATTCAAACATAATACCTCAATAATTGTACATTTTTTTATTGAAGTCTTTATCTCTTACATATTTATGATTTGGTCCTCAAACTTTACCAACTTCCCAAATTAGTCCAATTTCACATTCTAACATCAAATTCAACATTTCAATAATGAATTCTAGCATAGTACATCATTTATTGAATAATTGCACTTTAGTCTCTAAATTTTCCACAAATTTGAATATGTCCTTATACTTTTACAAATTTTCAGATTGATCCAAATCCACATTTTAATATCAAATTCATCATGTAATAAATATTATAACTATCATGCCAATGTAATGAAGTTGGCTCATTTCAAACATTTAAGGTAACATATAACATAAGAGTATCATAAATGCATAATTTACCACAATTTCATATTCTGGCAGTGCTATACCCTCAAAGAAATATTATTATGTATTAATTTACACACTTAAAAATTATTTAGTTTGTACCACATGAAACTAGACTCGAATACGAATATAACCATACAAGGCACTTCTTCTAATTTAACTTGTACAATTTATGGTTAATTTTCTAATCCAACTTACAGAATCTATTTTGAGCATAATCTGCTATCCTAATTTCTGACCTATCATCGGTTAAAATTTCGTATCCTTTTGTATACACTTTCAAATCAATAGTGGTTTGTTTTAAACAAAACTAGGTTGATTGATCGTTTGTAAATGTATATGCTAAGGCAAGCAATTCTGTGCAATTGTACACAATCGATGCAAGTAATATAATAGTAAGTTGAGTATCATCTCCACAGGGATTGGTGGGAATTTTTGATGTTTTGCTACAGCTAGAACTAGGTGTCACAAGCTAGTCTTGCAGTTCTTATCAAAGAGGAAAGTAAATGGAACAAATGGTTAAACAAATGGAAAAGTATTGTCGAGGAGAGGAATATTGTAAAGTATGGTGTGCAGAAAAGTTTGGTCAAGACAAGAAAATTATGCAAAAGTAAACAAATAAAAGTTGTCGAAGCAAATAAAAATGTTGAGTTCAATATATTCAGAAAAACCTCACACAATCAGACTTCTTACGGAGCATTTAGTTTAGTTTTTCTATGGCGAGAAGTTATTTCACGCTAATAATGATTTAGTGTGCTATGACACTTGGTTTGTCAAACTGTTGTTGTGGTAATACCCCTCAACGTAAACTGTAGTCTTTGCCTATTTTGCTCAAGTATTTACCCCTTTTAGTCGAATGAAACCTTTTCCTAATCTCTAAGTCTGATTAGAACCTCACTATCCCGGATTAGTTTAGTTGTTCATGTAGATATAGCCTAACTCTCTCGATATTAGGCATCTATTCCTAAAAAAATGGCAATCTCTTGAAAGCTCTTACAAAGTCTAGGAATATTTTGCCAAGGCACCAGGCAATCTCTCAAAAGCACTTATAGTGTCAAGGTAAAATATTTAAATAGTGAACAAAACAACGCTTAGCATAAAAAAACTATCATTAACAAGCAAATAATGATCAACAAAACAATAACCAACACCAAGTAAAATAATTCATGGTGCGGTGAATATCATCCACAAATCATTCTTTTAAGTACAACCCTTAACAGGATATGAAGATGAAGAACAAAGAATGAAAACTCTCAAAATAAGAGCTCTGCCATGACATTCTGACCACCACCACACCTATTCCAGCGGTCGGCCCCTCTCGAGGGCCTGGTCGCTGCTCCGATGAAGCCCAAAGGATAGTCGAGTGGAAATGATGGAAAATAGGGTTCTGTAGCCGCTTACTCCACACCTAGGGTATATTTTCTCCTTGATTTTACCGCCTTTTGAAAAGCTATGATGGGGTATTTATAATGGGAATTTATAGGGTTTAGTGCCCTTGGAAATTCCCTAAATACCCTCGTTGACATACCCATTTTATAAATGACATAACAACTAAAAGTGGTCAATTTCTTTGATGAGGGAATGATTGCACGTGAGGATGAAGCTGGGCAAGTGATGTCAGCAGTTTTATTGAGCCACGTCAGACTTACAAGATAAATCTTACCATGACAAGAAAAGGTGTTCCTCAGTGTCATCTTCTTGTGTTCCTCTAGCCCTGGAGAATTTCTCTGTCTCAGCAAATAAATTCATGATTCGTCATTTCATGCAACAACATACTTGGCCAACAACCTTCCTCTAAAGCAGCATCAGTTGAAACAAATATAGTTTACCTCGGTAAAACTTATCCATCGCATGCAAATGTATACTACATGCAACTATATGCAACTAAAATGCTATGACAAATGGCTTTTAGGCAAACAATAACCTAAGTAAAAAACCCAGAACATGGTCTTTTATGGAGTTATCACACCCCAAAACTTAAGTTATTGCTTGTCTTTAAGCAATTGATTATAAACGACAAAGTAAAAATTAGGACAATCATGTGGTTTCAAATTTCAGCCCTTAGTAAAAAGTTTAGCCTCAACATACTAGAATGTACTAAAAGTTAAGCACCTTTCCCTAGGTCAAGACTCTTTGTCCGTGTGTGTGTGTGATTGTATCTATTCTATGCTTTAACGTATTTAGAAAACTTATAAGTAAGTTATTCTATTTTTCCAAGGCATCAAATAATTCACTAAGAACAATTTCACTCATATTTATTCATACTTTATATTGTAATTTGTTTCTTTCTTTATTTTTTAGCATATTGCCCAAGGGGAGTCAGCTTATCACACCTACCATCTCACACTCTAGGTGAAAGGAAGCATACCTTCTACCCCTAAGCTAGTCAGGTAGAGTCATCCCATGACTACTTTCATTCACTCATATGCTAAGGCAACCATTTATTTAAGAAGTTTTCCATGTTATGCCTACACATAGAGGAGTTTCCCTCTACAGTTATGTTGAGGCATTTATTTTCAATTCAACATAATTCAAATAATTAAAGAGTTCAACACAATCTTTTCAATCATTTAATGCCATGACAGCAAAAAGTTCTTCCCAAAATTTTTTCTAAGCACCTTAAGCAGAGAAAACAAACAATTGTGTTACAAGATAACAAAACATCAAGTTCTAGGGTAGGCTTATCCTTTAATAATCATGTGAAATAATTCTATCTTAGGCAATAAAATTTGCTTTCATCATCGGGCATCCTTAACTATTCCAACAACTATCCTAATGAAACTCATGCCATGACAAAAAATATTTCAACCAATTATTATCAAATGTAATTAACCTAAGTATGGAGTATAATACCTCCCCCAAACTTTAGGGATTCATTGTCTTCAATGCATGAATATGAATGCAAGGAAAATTTCTTAAACATGCAGATGCAAATGCAAATGCAAGAATGGTACCTTATTATGGTGGAGAAGCGTTACTGGAGCCACATGTTCTGCACCGTTTGAGAGGAGGGGGCTCTCGGATCTAGTGTCTTATGAAGGAAGCTCGGTTGAAGATGGCATAGTGATACATCCGACTGTACGCTTGAGGTGATGCCTTGTCCTTGCGATACTTGCTGGTGATGAAATCTTCTCAGTGTGCGAGGGTTCAGCAGGGACACCGTGTGGTTGTCTTATTTCAGGATCAATAGTGAGTTTAGCGTTCAGATCTGGTTGTTATTCAGATGCTTCTTATGGAGTAGGCTGGTCATAGAAATCAAAATCTATGGCTGGGGCTAAATCATCATCATCAGATAATTCTGGTGGGATTTCTCAAGTGTGCTCTGAAGAAGATGAGGAGGAGCTGAGATATTCATCTGTTTTTCCATGGACTTCTTCGTAGATAGGGGAGACATGTGTGGCAAGAGGAGTGACATCTACTAGGGACTTGGGTGGAACATGTTTTGTTGAGGTAAAAATTTTACTACTTCCTGTAGGGACTGATTGGTTCATGATTTCATTAGGAAAAATGTGGCAAGTATTCATTGGTAACTGGAAACAATTCCTTGAAGAAAACATTCATCTAGGCATCTCACGCCTTGACATACTTGAAAAAGGTCTCCATGTGACCCTCAATGTTCCAGTTGTTCCCTTGTCTCTCGAGTGGATGTGACCACGACTTCCATTCTTACTGCGAAAACTGATTTTACTCCTCGCTCCAAGCCCTCGTATGGAGCGTTTTCATCAAAACTCATAAGCTCGGGCACCTTCTTTTTGGTGATGCCTTCCTTTGACTTGATAAAGTCCTCGAAAGGCTCCTCAGGAACCTTTTTTCTTCCTACACAAAGCAGTGATTAAATTGGGAAAAAATAGATTACCTCAGGTCCTCTTTGCACACTCGTCGATCTGCTCAAAAATTATCTCGCCCAAATCAATCGCGTGCCCCATAGATGATTGAATGGAGTATCATTAAGCGATGGAATAATTCTATCGTGTTGTGCAAGGTAGACATCAGTTTGCCGTTCAAAAAGTGGTTCCAGATTTTTCTTATTGACTTAAGGGCTTGACAATCAACACATTTCCTGTAACATCCCAAAATACGGGTTAGTGCCTAAATTGTAAAACTTCAGAATTTGGTGATTAAAGTAGGATGATTGAATAGTTTAATGATTTATTTGGAAGGATTGTTAGTAATTATTAAGTAAATTGAAGGGTAAAATGGTCATTTGATCAATAAATAAATTAAAAGGTGATAAGGATGAGATATATACACGTGAGAAATGAAGGGGGAGAGGAAACAAAGTTTCCAGAGTTCTTTTCATCCTTCTCTTTTCTCTCCATCGTGAACCAAGCTAGAGCAAAGGTGAGTTTTCTGATTAGTTGGTTATTTGATAAATTAAAGGTTAGGTTTTGATCATTAGATGATAACTAAGCTTAAGGAAAGCTTAAGTTGTCTTATAATCAAAACATGAAGAAGTTATAAGAGATTAAAGAAAATGGGTTTTTAAATGAATTTATGGAAAAAAGTTGATAAGTTGAATTTGAAGTTAAATTTGACTTGTCATCATGCTAATTAAGGAATATGAAGTGTTAGAATTGTATTTAGAACAAATTGAAGTTTGAGTATGATTCTTGAATTATATATGAGGGATATGATTTTGATGTTAAAGATGATTTTCATGAATATAAGTTGGTTTAAGTAATGATGATTGGGTTTAATGACATGATAAGGGTTTAAAAGAGAACAATTGAGTGAAGAATTCATGATTTTCGGGCTTAAAATACAATTTCTGGGCTATGTGCATCGATGCACATTCAATGTGTACCGATGCATCAATGATAAATCCCAGAAATTGTTCAAGGTGTATCGATGCACATGAAGTGCATCGATGCACTCCTTTAAAATAAAAACATCGAATGCCATCAGTGTATCGATGCACAAGTAGTGCATCGATGCACCCCCTTAAATGGAAACATCGAATAGGATTTATGTATCGATGTATATATAGTGCATCGATGCATCCGTCAAGGGATGCATCGATACATGGTATAGTACATCGATGCATACCTTCATTAAAAGATAAAAATAGCTTTCTTTTTAGCCTAAGGAATGATAGTTTATAATATATCAATTAGTATACTGATATGTATCAATGTATTACTATGTAGATTTAGAACGTAATCTCATTCCAAACAATTGAAGGATTAGAATCGAGTCAAAGCAAGGCTAAGGTAAGTACATATTAGAAGTATGGTACAATGGAATAAGACTTATGATAAGTCTAATTCCTATGTTGATTTTCATAGCACAATAGTTATGAACATGCATACATGATAATTATTATGATACATGCATAAAGCATATATGTTCATATGATTTGATAAATAATATATGTGAATAGATTCAAATATACATGTGACATGGTAAGTGATATGAGTTATGTGATCACAAGAGAAATGACATGAATACATGAACATATGAAACATAAGAATAATGCCCATGGTATACGATATGAGAGCTATAGGTATAGTTGGCATGCCAAGAGTCGAGGGTTCTACGTGGTCCTTCGGGACATATATGTATCCTTTGGAACATTTACATGGTCTTTTGAGACAAATTTGATCACTGGAATATGTATATGGTTCTTAAAGAGTGGTCCTTCGGGACAAATACAATACATAGGTCCTTCGGGACAAACTTTTATAGCCCCTAGTGGGACCCTATATGAGCTGTGGTGACAGCAATAGTGCACAACCTCAATGTACTCAAATACCTTGAGTTCTTAAAAATGTACATGGGCCTATAAAAGGTTATCAAAGGTAATTGCATTGTTATAGTTATATGTTACCATATTATTATTGTTTACATTGAATTTTATACGACAGGATTGAATGGATAGATTGCATGTTAATATTCATACGGAATGCATTATTATTATATTTATATGTCTCACTAAGTCTATGACTTAGCGTGTAAGTGATTTACTCGTAGGTACCAAGAATCAGGAACAACGGAAATAGGGTGGCAAGAACAGCAACACTACTAGAAGATCAGATCAGAAGCAACTGGTAAAGTATGTCTTTTGTTGTGTATAGTGTTGGCATGTAAGAAAAGTGTATGTTACAAATGCTCTGATCAGTTTTGTCTTGTTTTGGTTAACTTGTGTAAAGTAACAATGTTATTTTAATGAAAGTTTTAAATTTCCTTGATTTTTCGTCAAGAGTCAAAGTTTGAAAAGTCAATGTGACACCTCGGACTCGTATCCGGGTCGGGTACGGGTTGAGGGTGTTACACTTCCAGTTGGGCGCATTCCCTTTAAACTTCACTCAGCTGAAATACAAATCCTCCAGCACACCGTCTTATGTCTCTGAATCAACCTTAACAAGAAATCTTTTATGTTAATCCTCCACCTTGTCTCTGAATCAACGTACACAGTGTTCTGGTATGGGTCGCCTAGGTGGACATAAAACTCTCAGACCATGGCTGGCTCCACCGCCTTTTTGTATCGGGTGAATTTCTCCCACTTATGCTTCCGGACGATGTCTATTACTTCTGGTCCAAAATGTTTTTCACCAGCCTCAGGGAAGACAAAGTTGTCCTCCAAGTAAACTTATCGTTTCTGTATGGCCTTCATATTTGCCTCATTTTTCAGGAAAAATATGGGTAGCGGGGGTTTTTTTAGGGTAAATCGGTAAAAAATACCCAGGGAAAGGAAATATAGTATTAAATAGGAAGATATTTGAGCTGACAAAAATTAATAAAATAATGGGAAAGAGATTTGTTTCCCTCTCAAAAGTGTTGCCAAAACTAATATTTTAGGGTTTAACTTCCTTCCATGTGTGAGTGTGAACCATATGCTTCCACATGTACCTTAACTACTAAAAGAGACAAAATAAGAGATTAAAATAGAAATAAACAACTGGTGAAAAATAAATAAAAATAAATTATTTATGTACAAAGCATAAATTATCGTTGCCTAGACAATAAAATTTGCTCAGGGAAGAGGGTCAAACTCTTGGGCATCGTTGAGTACAACGCCGATTTATCACATATAAGGGGTTCTCCATTGTACATCTTGTGTCGATGACCATTCACTTTGAAGGTAGACTCATCATTCATGTTATTGTATGTACTTGATGTACTATGATCGGTCATGACCATCTAGACTTCAGCTTGTCTGGGAACATCTTGAGTCTTGAATTATAGAGTAATACTTGTTGTCAAGGAAAAAATTACCTAAGCAAATTTTTTGTCATGCCATTTTTTTTTATCTTTTCTTTCTAAAGGCGAACATTTTCATACGCCCGAGCTCTAAATTCGTCCATCTCATTTAGCTTCAACAATCTTCTCTCTCTAGTAAGTTATGCATCCATGTTTAGTTTCTTGATGGCCCAAAAAGCTTTATGTTCCAATTCCACAAGCAAATGGCATGCCTTGCCATATACTAACATGAATGGTGACATTTTGAGAGGCATTTTGAATGCTGTCCGGTATGCCCATAGTGCCTTGTCGAGCTTCGGTGACCAATCTTTGTGCCTCGGGTTGACCACCTTATCAAGAATCTGCTTGATCTCATGATTAGAGACCTCAACTTACCCATTAGTCTGGGATGATATGGCGTGGCAATTATATGTTGCACCTCGTACCTCTTTAACGCATTGGCAATTAATTTGTTGTCAAAGTGAGTACCTTCATCGCTAATAATTGCTCGTGGTGCTCCAAAACGTTGAATATGTTTTTGTACAAGAATTTCAGCATGGACTTGGAGTCATTGCGAGGTGTGGCCACATCTTAACCCATTTAGAAACATAGTCTACTGCCAAGAGTATGTATAGATCACCAAACAATGATAGGAAGGGTCCCATAAAGTCGATCCCCCATACATCGAAGAGTTCAAATTCCAAAATGTTTTACCATGATATCTCATTTCTCTTGGATATATTCCAGTGCACTAGAAATGATTACATGACTTGTCGAAGTCGTGTGTATCTTTGAATAAGATGGGCCAATGGAAGCCAGATTAAAGGACCTTTGCAGCGGTCATCATCCCACCAAAGTTCCCTCTACACGGGGATGTATGGCGGGACACACTGTCGGATAATTTGGTCTCTACACTGTTTCAATAGGAATGATTCATCCCATTAATAATGACGTGCATCATCTCTAAATTTTTTTCTACCATGGCTAGATAAATCTAGAGGCATAATACCACTAACAAGAAAGTTAACTATGTCAGCGTACCACAACACTACCACAGAAAATAAAATTTTCTCTCCAGGGAAATATTCTTGAATATCCTTCATGTCATGACAAATATTTTTGTTCTCTAGCCTAGACAAGTGATCTGCAACTTGATTTTCAGTACCCTTCATATCCTTTATGTCCAAATCAAATTCTTGCAACAATAATATCCATCTAATAAGCCTAAGCTTTACATCTTTTTTATTAACTAAGTACTTAATGGCAAAGTGATCAGTATATATCATGACCTTAGTCCCTATAAGAGATGGCCTAAACTTATCAAAAGCGAATACCATAATAATCAGTTCGTTTTCAATAGTGGTATAATTGAGTTGAGAATCATAAAGGGTACAACTAGCATAATAGATGACATGGAAGATTTTACCCATTTTTTTCCCTAGCACTACCCCTACCGCATAGTCATTGGCATCACACATCAGCTCGAAAGGGGCGTCCCAGTCATGTAGAACTATAAATGTTGCCGAGACAAGATTTTTCTTTAGATCAGTGAATGCACTGAGGCAATCGTCATTGAACATGAACAATTGATTTTGTTGAAGAAAAAGACACAAAGGCTTTGAAATCTTTGAAAAATCCTTGATGAACTATTTGTAGAATCTACATGCCCTAGGAAACTTTTTATGCCTTTCACAGTGGTGGGTGGGGGCAGATTCTCAATCACGTCCACCTTGGCTTTATCAACCTCGATGTCTTGGAGAGAAATTTTATGTCCCAACACAATTTCTTCTGTCACCATAAATTGATATCTCTCCCAGTTTAACACAAGGTTAGACTCCTCACAACACTTCAGCACTTTAGATAAATTGTTGAGGCATCGGTCAAAGTAACCGCCCGAGATGGAAAAGTTATCCATATATATTTCCATGAAGTCTTCCACCATATCTGAGAAAATGGCCATCATACACCTCTAAAAAGTTGTCGGAGCTTTACATAGTCCGAATGAAATTCTTCTAAAGGCAGAGGTGCCATATGGGCATGTGAAGGTGGTCTTCTCCTGATGGTGTTATGGCGATCTGATTATACCCAGAATATCCGTCAAGGAATAAGTAAATGCCTTGACTGCTAACCGATCAAGCATTTGATCAATGAAAGGAAATAGTAATCCATGCAAATCTGCCAGCCCATGACAGTTCTTGTAGGCAAAAGCACATCATTTTCATTTTTACCACGTTCACTCCACTTTTCTTCAGTACGCATTGAACTGGACTGACCCAAGAGCTATCTGATATTGGAGATATCACCCTAACATCGAGCCATTTGATGATTTCCTTCATCACCACTTTTTTCATTATCGGATTAAGTCTCATTTGTTGTTCCACTGAGTTGTTATGGAAATCATCTAGTTGGATCTTATGTATGCATATTGTAGGGTTGATTCCCTTTAAGTCTGCCATAGTCTAACCTAGAGATTTTCTGTGTTATTACAAAACATTCAAGAAGCTAACTTCTTGCTCGGGGGTTAGACTAGCATAAATTATAACTGATAAAGCATTATCACTACCTAGATACGCATATTTCAAATGTGATGGCAATAATTTAAGTTCTAAGGTAGGTGCATACTACAAACAAGGTTTTGGAGGAACAAATTCATTGAAATCAAGGGGTTCAAATCTCATATATGGTCTGGCTTGAAGTAAACTAAATTATTCCTCCTCTAATGAATTTTCCTTAAATTCCGCATTCGCTCTATCTTTAGTATGTCTTTCATCTGCTTCAGTCAAAAAACTTGTGCCGAGACAAAATGCCTCATTCAGATAATTTTCGCCTGGGAAAAAATTATTGTGTCCCTCTGGTTGTAACAAATTGTTGTGGTAAAACATTTTACACTATTTCTTCTGAAAATTTTTGTCTTGGCACAGATTGTCATACTCATCAATATGTAAAAATTTACATTGGTCAGACTTTTCCATTCCAACATCCTTCATTGAATCAACATCTTCAATGTAATGGTATTCTTCAGAATTATCAACATATTTAAGAGTGTTGAAAACATATATTGTGACGCTTTGATCAGCCACCCTCATCATGAACTCTCCCTTCTCATAATCTATTAGAATACACCCGGTAGTTAAGAAAGGGTGTCTGAGAATAATAGGTGCATTTTCATTGGCCTCACAGTCTAAAATGAGGAAATCTGTTGGAAAGACAAACTTATCCACTTCAACAACAACATCTTCAATCATGTTGTTAGGACGAACGTGTGATCGATTAACTAGTTGTAGAATCACGGTGGTTGGTCGAGTGTTACCCATTCCAAGCTTCAAAAATATGGACTTGGGCATCATATTTACACTTGACCCCAAGTCACAGAGAGCTCTTCCCACGTATTTATCACCAATGAAACATTGTATAACAAAACTGTAGGATCTTTTTGCTTTGGCCGAAGTTTACTCATTACCGAACAATATTTTATTCCCGTGACAATAGTTTCTACTTTTACCACCTTTCTCTTTTTATGACAATAACCTTCAATAATTTGGCATATGAAGGCATTTTCTTAATGGATTCAAGTAAAAGAACATTGACATGTAACTGGTCAGAGACATCAAGAAACGTTTTGAACTAGATCTCATCATTATGCTTCTTCAACCACTAAGGGAAGGGTGGTGAGGTTTAGCTTCATCTGCTACAGGTGGTGATGAAACTTTTACCTTGGCAAATAACTTTTCACCACCAGTGTGATGACTTGTTGAAGCCACGTCATTTTCCTTCTTCTTAGGCAGTTCTTCTTGTTCAATAATTTCTCCTTGACCTTCAGATTTTTTATATGTAGTTCCTTGCCGAGAAATTTCTTGTTTCTCTCCCCCAAACTTATCATCAAGATTAATTCAGGTACCACTCCTAAGTGTAAGCGCACTACATTGCTCCTTCCCATGAGTCTTAGTGACCTGAGTATCACTAGGGATGGTTCCTTACAGATGATAATGTGTTGATGTGGCTATTTGGCCCACTTGATTCTCTAATGCTCTTAATGATGAACTACGGCTTTGTAATAGAGTTGTTTGGCTTTGTAATAAAGCACCTTGATTCTTGATTGTCGATGAGTACTCGTGTATCAAGGTCTTTGTTGAAGCCATTAAATCTTTTATCGAGGCCATAAATTAATGCAGTGAAGCTTCAAGGGAGTTAGAATTTGACGAAGATGCATTACATTTATTATTACCTTACCAGGGTATCTATTGATGTTGCGAACTTGAGTGTTTAGAAATATTTTATTGTGGCCTGTTAAAATTGTCTGCATAATTATTATTATTGTTCCCTTGATTATCCCACGAAAAATTTGGATGTTGTCTCCATCCAGGATTGTATGTATTAGAGTAGGGGTTGTTGTTGCTTCTGTTGAAGTTTTCCACGATATTGATGGACTCCTAGTTTTCTGGGCATTCACTCTCATGATGGTTTCCGTGACAGAAAATGCATGCTGAGTTAGTTGACTTCTTTCACCTCACTGAACGCTATAAATTTTTCAGCATGTTAGTTATAGCATAAAGTTATATAGAAACTAAATCCTTACTGTCAAGTTCATACGCCCCAGATATTTTCCTACTGGTTTCAAGCCTTGCAGACATGAATTGATAGTCATTATTGGCTATCCAATCGAGGATATCAAAGGCTAACTCGGGTGATTAATCGAGTAAAGTGTCATTTACCGACACATCCAATATCATGTGAGTAGGTGCAATGACACCGTAATAAAACTTGATGACTTGAGTCTAGTCGTGGAATCCATGGTTAGTGCACTTGCGAAGCAAACTTTTGTATCTGTCCAAACACTCACACTTAGATTCATCATCGCTTTGGCGAAAACTTGCAATGTCATTGCAGAGTTGGGTGTGCATATTGGGCGGGTTGTATCTAAGCAAGAAATTTTTGCATAAGCCAGCCCAAGATTCCATTAACCGGATGAGACTCACTCAACTATGCCCATGCTCGATCTCACAAAGAGTATGGGAATAATTTTAGTTTCAGCACATCCTCGTGCATACCTTGTTGTCAAAACGAGTCGCACACTTCAAAGAAAGCACGCACATGTTGTCTAGCATCTTCATTAGGTAATCCACCAAAATTACCAATAGAATTAAGCATGTTGAACATCACCGGCTTGAGTTTGAAGTGAGTTGTCTATATTTTTGGTGCCACGATTCTGGGTTGAGATAATCGAGAATAAGATTTAAGTTATCTCATATAGCTCGTGGTCTTAAAGAATTTGGAGATTATTATTTGCTGCGACATTGGGATCTGCTTGGTCTTCCATATTATTATTAGATTGATACTACAATTGATTCATATAGTCTCTAGCATGCTGAGTATGTCGTCTTTATCTGAATGACTTTTCGATCTCAGGGTCGAATGGTATTAATGGTTTGTCAACAGATCTCCTGGTCATGCAATGAAAAAACCTACAAAATAAAATAAAAAAACAATTGAGTTAAACTATATAAAGAAAATGTGAAAAGAAAATAAAAATTTGATATGGTGAAAATTATCAAAATTCCTCCAGTTGCCAATCCCCAGCAATGGCGCAAAAAAACTTGAACGCTTGTAAATGTATATGCTAAGGCAAGCAATTCTATGCAAGTGTACATAATCAATGCAAGTAATATAGTAATAAGTTGAGTATCGTCTCCAGAGGGATTGGTGGGAATTTTTGATGTTTTGCTACAACTATAACTAGGTATCACAAGCTAGTCCTACAATTCTTGTCAAAGAGGAAAGCATACATGAACAAATGGTATAAACAGATGGAAAAGTATTGCCGAGGTAAGGAATATTGTAAAGTATGGTGTGCAGAAAAGTTTGGTCGAGACAAGAAAATTATGCAAAAGTAAACAAATAAAAGTTGTCGAAGCAAAAAAAAATATTGAGTTCAATATTAAAAAAACCTCACACAATAGCGTGCTATGCTTAGGCTGCCTGACATGATTACTAGAGTATTAAAGGATGGTTGCTACGGTAATACTACTTAGTGTGAGCTACAACCCTTGGTTTGTCAAATTGTTGCTTTGGCAATACCCCTAAGTGTAAATTGTGGTCTTTGCCAATCTTACTCAAGTATTTACCCCTTTTAGTCGAATAAAACGCTTTCTTTATCTCTAAGATGAATTAGAGCCTCACCATCCCTAATTAATTATGTTGTTCATGTAGATCTACACTAACTCTATCGATATTAGGCATATATTCTAAGAAAAATAGCAATCTCTCTAAAGCACTTACAATGTCTAGGTATGTTTTGCCAAGGCACCAATCAATCTCTCAAAAGCTCTTATAGTGTCAAGGCAAAATATTTAAATAGTGAACAAAACAACACTTAGTATAAACAAACTATCATTAACAAGAAAATAATGTTCAACAAAACAATAATGACCACCAAGTAAAACAGTTCATGGTGCGATGAATATCATCCACAAATCATTCTTTTAAGTAGAACCCTTAAAGGGATTTAAAGATGAAGAACAAAGAAAGAAACACTCCCAAATTAAGAGCTCTGTCGTGACATTCTGACCACCACCACGCTTGTTCCAGCGACCGACCCCTCTCGAGGGCATGTCCACTGCTCCGATGAAGCCCAACTATGGAGGACACTAAGGACGGTCAAGGGGAAACGGTGGAAAGTAGGGTGCTACATTTTCTTACTCCAATCCTAGGGTATATTTTCTCCTTGATTGCGCTGACTTTTGAAAAACTATGATGGGGTATTTATAATGGGAATTTATAGGGTTTAGTTCCCTTAGAAATTCCATAAATACCCTCGTTGACATACCCATTTTATAAATGACATAGCAGCTAGAAGTGGTCAATTTCCTTGATGAGGGCATGATTGTATGTGAGGATGAACTTGGGTAAGTGACATCAGTAGCTCTGTTGAGCCACGTCAGACTTGCAAGATAAATCTTTCCTTGGCAAAAAAATATGTTCCTCACTATCATCTTCTTGTGTTCCTCTAGCCTTGGAGAATTGCTCTGTCTTGGCAAATAAATTCCTCATTCGTCATTTCCTGCATCAACACAACCGGCCAACAACCTTCCTCTAAAACAGCATCAGTTGAACCAAATAAAGTTTGCCTCGGCAAAACTTATCCACCATATGCAAATGTATACTACATGAAACTATAGGCAACTAAAATGCTATAACAAATGGGGATATGATCGCCAATAGCAAAGACCCAGAGAAGTACCCAAGTGGCCCCATCACACAAGTAAGGGCTAAGGAGTTTCAAGTAGCCATGGAGAGTATGTTTACATCAAGTTTGGAACGTGATGAAGGAGTACTAATACGGGAGGAACACTTTATGTTGTTTATGCATGAATTTGCATGAGAATTTGAAGTTTGCATAACATTCATTGCATTTAATAAGTGTGTTGTTCATTCAAGCATGCATTGCATTTAAATCATCTAGTTCATTTACGGAAGTAGTTCATTAATTAAACTAGTTCATTCATCAAACTAGTTCATTTATTAAATTAACTCTTAATTGTTTCATGCATGTTTTCAATTAAATATTGAATAAAGTTCACCTTTGTGTCTAGGTGCATGAAAGAAGTTGAACGGTTTCAACATATGCAAGAATGTCAGTCAGAATGTATTCCAATTCTGGATGCGATACAGATTTTTTTGGTTTTAGAAATTAATTGGACATTATTTCTCTATGTCTTATCTTTCCAACGCCTTTTGAATCACCTTAATCCGATATCAAGAGCTTGAGATATGATCGATTTATTGAAGATAGTGCAGGCTGGAATTTTGTTACAGGAATTTTATGCATGGATGATTTGGATGAGTTTCAGCCAAGGGAGAGTCTTTTCAAATTCAACCAAGTGACAAGCCATTGAAGGACTCTTAATTCACCCATTCAAGGCAATCAAAGCTGATTGTTATCATCTAAATTCAAGGGATGTTCATATTCTTCAAGGGAGCATACAATGAAGGGTGATTTAATTCACTTGTTAAGACAATTTTCAGCATGGAATAGCAAGAGTCTTCCACCCCTTGGACGAAATTAAGGCCAAATTCAGCTTCAAATTGTCTAGATTCATCCCCAAAATGATCTAGAAATTCAACCAACCTTGAAGATAAGAAGACAAAGCATTCAAGTGCATTTTATTGCTAAATTGATGAGAATGTTTTCATCTTTTAAGTCTTTTCATATGCTGCTTAGAAATACTATAAATAGACACCTTTGGGATCATTTGTAGACACACATTTGAATATATGAAACATATTTGAGAGGTTGCTTTCATTCTTGTTATCTTGTAGAACTTTATCGGCTTCAAGATAGTCTTGTAGTCTTCAAGATAGTCTTGTAGTCTTCATCCATTTCCTTTTGTTATAGCGTTGGTTCCTAGCTCATCTATAGCTAGTGGCTCACGTTCCATATCCTACCACTTCTACCTTTCCACCTTATTATATTGTTGGTTCCTAACTCATATATAGTTAGAGGGTCACAATCCATTTCTCTGGGATTCTTCATACTATACACCAACTCCCTACTATCTTCACCAACCTTTTCATCCTTTATTTTATTTAACCACAAGCATCACTCTTCCTACGCTGCTAATCCATTTCAATAAATCTTTCATCTTTTCACTTCCATATTTTATTTATCCATTTCTATTTTACAACGTTGTTTGCAAATTTCAGATTAGACCATATCATTTGGCATCAGAGCTAGCCGATTCAGTAAGTGTAGCATATCATTTTCTCTCTCCCGAGTTAGTAAAAAAATAAAAAAAAAGTTTAAAGAGGGAGGGAGTAATTCTTTTCATCTTAAAAAAATATTTACTTCATCTTTATATTCCATTATTCAATTTTGTTATCTTTACTTACCATCTCTTTTCCTTGTAGCCAATTTCTTTTCACTATCCTTACTACCAAGCCACAATTGTTTCAGTCGAATTCCACTATACCTTGTAAGCCTTGAGGAAGTTCCCAAAAGGACTTGAAATCAATGCACGAGTGGTAAAAGGCAAGAGTGATCGTCAAGGATAAAAGTCATCCCGAGTGAAACACAAGTGAAAGTGACTTTTCTTGGAGTGTTTGGTGAGGTTTTTTTCTTTTATTTGTGAGGTTATTGTTTTATTACTAAATATGTCTCATCATTCGGGAGACAATTCTCAAGTTACAGGTAACGTTAAACCAAACCTACAAATGCAAGCCATGGTGCGTGAATTGACCAGGATTTTGAGGGAAGAGTTGGAACCTCTCCATGAACGTATGGACCATATTGAAGAGGAGCGTACTCAAGGATTCCGAGAGCAAGAAGATTCCAATCAAGGAGGAAATGAAGAAGTGGAAAGACCAAAAGAAGATCATGCATCACAACAAAGAATATGAAATAGAGGTATAAGGCCCCAAAGGTTTTGTCCATTAATGGATGATAATATTGTTAATATCAAAATTTCCATTCCACCATTCCAAGGCAAGATAGATCCCGAGGCTTACCTATCATGGGAAAAGAAGGTATAGCACATCTTCGGGTGCCATGATTATTCCGAACTCAAGAAGATAAAACTTGCTTCCCTTGAGTTTATGGATTATGCACTAATATGGTGGGATCAATTGACATCAAGTAGGAGACACAATGGAGAACATCCTATCACTACATGGGATGAAATAAAAGCAGTGATGCGAAGCCAATTCATTCCAACCCACTACCATCAGGAATTATTCAACCGTCTTTAAAACCTTTCACAAGGTAATCGAACTGTTGAAGATTATCACAAAGAGATGGAGGCGGCCATGATTCGAGCCAACATCGATGTGGACTGAGAAACCGCAATGGCAAGATTCCTAGTGGGACTTAATTCAGACAATGCGAATGTTGTTGAGTTGCAACAATATATGGATATGGAAGACATGATGTATATGGCCATAAAGGTGGAAAAGCAACTCAAAAGGAAGGGTGCCACACGATCTTATGGGAGTGCAACTTCAAAATGGGGGCAAAGTTCATATAAGAAGACTTCTCCATTACCATCCCACGAAAGAGGAGGACCACCCAAAGGAAGTAAGTCCATTGTCGAAACCAACAAGGGTAAGACTGCTGCCACTCCAAATCATTCTTGTGACATACAATGTTTTAAGTGTTTGGGGTGTGGACACATTGCAAGTCAATGTCCAAATCGCAACACCATGCTTCTTCGAGATGATGGAGAAGTTGAATCGGAACAAGAAAATGATGAGAATGAAGATGCTACCATTGATGAAGAAGAATTAGAGCATGCCATGGAAGGAGAGGTTCTTATTGTCAAAAGGAGCCTAAATGTGCAATCCAATGGAGGAGATGAGCAACGTGAAAATATCTTCCGTATTCGCTGCCACATTAGAGGAAAGGTAAGCTTTGTTATTATTGATGGAGGTAGTTGAACTAATGTTTCTAGTACATTAATGGTAGATACACTTGGATTGGTAACAACAAAGCATCCATAACCTTATAAACTGCAGTGGCTCAACGATGGAGGAGAACTCAAGGTGACCAAACAAGTTCGAATTGCTTTCTCCATTGGGAAATACAAAGACGAGGTGTTATGTGATATCGTTCCAATGCATGCAAGCCATTTACTACTTGGAAGGCCTTGGTAATTTGACAGTCAAGTGATCCATGACGGGTATACCAACCGATATACATTCACCCATGGGGAAATGAAGATCACTTTAGCTCCACTTTCACCAAAGCAAATACATGATGACCAAATTCAATTGAGAGAAAATTTGAAAGAGCTAAAGAGATAGAGAGACAAAAATGGAGGTAAAAGCAAAAGAGTGTGATCAAAATGAGAGAAAGAAAATCATCATTGTTTCTAAAGAGAGAGAGTTGAAAAAGTGTTTAATGACGGCAAAGGAAGAACTTGTGCTCATGTAAAAGGAAAAAAATTTAACACTAACTACCTTGATCAAAATTTACATGCTTTTGTTGTATCTTTATTATAGGAGTTTGATGACCTATTTTTGGAAGAAATACCAAGTGGGTTTTCACCTATTCGTGGCATAGAACATCAAATAGACTTTGTTCCTAGAGCGTTATTCCAAACCGAAGCAACCCCGAAGAAACTAAGAAATTGCAAAGGCAAGTATCTGAGTTGATAGAAAAAGGCTATGTGAGGGAAAGTCTTAGCCCATGTGTCGTGCTGGTTCTACTTGTGCCAAAGAAAGATGGAACTCGGCACATGTGTGTGGATTGTTGAGCGGTAAAAAATTACGGTAAAGTATCGTCACCCTATTTCTCGCTTAGATGACATGTTAGATGAGCTTAACGGTTATAAACATCATTTCCAAGATTGATCTTAAGAGTGGTTACCACCAAATACGAATGCATGAAGGTGATGAGTGGAAAACAACATTCAAAACGAAGCAAGGTCTTTATGAGTGGTTGGTTAGGCCTTTTGGCTTAACTAATGCACCAAGCACATTTATGAAGTTAATGAATCATGTTCTTAGGCAATTCTTGGGTAAGTTTTGTATGGTTTATTTTGATGACATTCTAATATATAATAAAACCATGGAAGAACATGTTTAACATTTGAGGTCAGTTTTACTTGTTTTGAGGAAGGAAAAATTGTTTGCTAATTTAGAAAATGTATGTTTTGTATTGACAGTGTTGTTTTCCTAGGTTTCGTTGTGAGTTCTAAAGGTTTGGAGGTTGACAAAGAAAAGTTTAAAGCTATTGAAGAGTGGCCATGACCAGTAAGCATTTCTCAAGTTAGGAGCTTCCATGGACTTGCAAGTTTTATCAGAGATTCGTCCCAAACTTCACACCATAGTCGCCCCACTAACAAGTGTTATTAAGAAGAATTCTAAATTCTTTTGGGGGGAAGATCGAGAGAATTCATTTAATAGAATTAAAGATGTTTAATTCATTCCCCTTTACTTGCTCTACCTGATTTTAATTTAACTTTTGAAATTGATGTGATGCATCAGGTGTAGGAATTGGAGCAGTCTTGTCTCAAGGTGGACATCCTATAGCTTCTTTTAGTGAGAAATTAAGTGGAGTTATGCTTAATTATCCTACCTATGACAAGGAGATATATGCTCTTATGAGAGCAATGGAAACATGGAAACACTACCTTTGGCCTAAGGAGTTCATCATTCACACCGATCATGAGGCGTTGAAACATATTCAGGGCCAGCATAAACTCAACAAAAGGCATGCCAAATGGGTAGAGTTTCTTGAAACTTTTCCATATGTTATCAAGTACAAGAAAGGTAAGGAGAATATAGTTGCTGATGCATTGTCACGAAGGTGTGCTCTTTTAAACACTTTGGAATCTAAGTTGTTGGGTTTTACTTTTATTAAAGACTTATATGTTTCTGACTCTGATTTTGGAGAAATTTACAAAGCTTGTGAGAAAGGGAAGATTGATAAATACTTTAAGCATGATGGTTTTCTATTCAAGGAAGGGAGACTATGCATCCCTCAAGGTTCCATGCGAGAATTACTACTAAGGAAACCCATGGAGGAGGATTAATGAGACATTTTTTGATAGCAAAGACTTTGGCTATACTTCAAGAACACATATATTAGCCCAAAATGAAATGAGATGTGGAAATGTTATGTGAGCGTTGCATTACTTGTAGGAAGGCCAAATCTAAAGTCATGCCACATGGACTTTACACACTACTACACATACCCGAAGCACCATGGATGGATATTTCAATAGATTTTGTGTTAGGGCTTCCACGTACAAAGAACGACAAAGACTCCATCTTTGTAGTTGTTGATAGATTTTCTAAAATGGCTCATTTCATTTCATGTGACAAAACTAATTATGCCTCACATATTGCTACTTTGTTTTTCAGAGAAATTTTAAGGCTACATGGCATACCCAGAACTATTGTGTCTGATCGGGATGTGAAGTTCTTAAGCCACTTTTGGAGAGCCCTATAGAGTAAGATTGGTACTAAGCTACTATTCTCTACCACTTCCCACCCTCAAACGGATGGTCAAACTGAAGTGGTGAATTGAGTACTTTCCATGTTACTTCGATCCATCATTGGGAAGAATTTGAGAACATGGGAGGAGAGTTTACCACATGTGGAGTTTGCATACAACCGTTCAATCCATACTACTACGGGGCGTACACCTTTCGAAGTGGTGTATGGGTGTGGCTGTACATGAGGAAAGAAAGGTTTTTGGCTCAACGAAAGTCCAAATTAATGCCTCGAGGAGATGGACCATTCCAAATAGTCAAGAAGATCAATGACAATGCCTATCAATTAGATCTTCCAGGTGATTTTAATGTTAGTTCAACCTTCAATGTTGCTGACTTGTCTCCTTATTATATAGGTGATGATTTGGGGACAAATCACCTTAAAGAGGGAGGGACTGATATGATCGCCAATAGCAAAGACCCAGAGAAGTACCCAAGTGGCCCCATCACACTAGCAAGGGCTTAGGAGTTTCAAGCAGCCATGGAGAGTATGTTTACATCAAGTTTGGAACGTGATGAAGAATTAATAATAAGGAGGAACACTTTATGTTGCTTATGCATGAATATGCATGAGAATTTGAAGTTTGCATAACATTCATTGCATTTAATAAGTGTGTTGTTCATTCAAGCATGCCTTGCATTTAAATCATTTAGTTCATTTAGGGAAGTATTTCATTAATCAAACTAGTTCATTCATCAAACTAGTTCATTTATTAAATTAACTCTTAATTGTTTCATGCATGTTTTCAATTAATTATTGAATAAAATTCACCTTTGTGTCTAGGTGCATGAGAGAAGTTGAACGGTTTCATCATATGCAAGAATGTCAGTCAGAATGTCTTCCAATTCTGGATGCGATACAGATGTGTTTGATTCTAGAAATAAATTTTAAATTTTCCTCTATCTCTTATCTTTACAACGCCTTTTGAATCACCTTAATCTGATATCGGGAGCTTGAGATATGATCGATTTATTGAAGACAGCGCATGCTGGAATTTTGTTACGGGAATTTTATGCATGGATGATTTGGATGAGTTTGAGCCAAGGGAGAGTCTTTTCAACTTCAGCCAAGTGACAAGCCATTGAAGGACTCTTAATTCACCCATTAAAGGCATTCAAAACTGATTGTTATCATTTAAATTCAAGGGTTGTTCATATTCTTCAAGAGAGCATGCAATGAAGGGTGATTTAATTCACTTGTTAAGACAATTTTCAGCATGGAATAGCAAGAGTCTTCCACCCCTTGGACGAAATTAAGGCCAAATTTAGCTTCAAATTGTCTAGATTCATCCCCAAAATGATCTATAATATTCAACCAACCTTGAAGATAAGAAGACAAAGCATTCAAGTGCATTTTATTGCTAAATTGATGAGAATGTTTTCATCTTTTGAGTATTTTCATATGCTGCTTAGAAACACTATAAATAGACACTTTTGGGATCATTTGTAGACACACATTTGAATAAATAAAACATATTTGAGAGGTTACTTTCATTCATGTTCTCTTGTAGAACTTTATCGGCTTCAAGATAGTCTTGTAGTCTTCATCCATTTCCTTTTGTTATAGCGTTTGTTCCTAGCTCATCTATAGCTAGTTGGTCATGTTCCATATCCTACCACTTCTACCTTTCCACCTTATTATATTGTTGGTTCCTAACTCATATATAATTAGAGGGTCACAATCCATTTCCTTGGATCCTTCATACTACACACCAACTCCCTACTATCTTCACCAACCATTTCATCCTTTATTTTCCTTAACCACAAGCATCACTCTTCATATGCTGCTAATCCATTTCAACATATATTTCATCTTTCTACTTCCATATTTTATTTATCCATTTCTATTTTATAACGTTGTTTGTAAATTTCAGATTACATTCAAAGTATTGTGGACTTCTTATTAGAATCACGATCGGGCACATTCATATATGACTCGGAACACATAATCGATATCATATCAAATGGCTTTTAGGAAAACAATAACCTAAGTAAAAGGACCCAGAACACGGTCTTTTACGGAGTTATCACTGATATACAAATTCAACGTTATAAAAATTATCTTCTAATAATTCTTGTAGAATTTATGGTGATTTTATAAACTTACTGTCCATATCACCAATTTAGGCAAATTTAACTAATTTGCATCCTTAGCTTATTTACTAATTCTATTAGCTTATCAAATGAACACATATGAAAGAATTTAAGATCCTATCATTGTTTTCATGCAATTCAACTCAATTCCATATCAACTTGGAATCAAACAACTAATTTCCATGAAATTCTCATAATGACCAAATAGTATATAAGCAATTCTAAGTGATTTTGATCATTATTCAAGCTTAAAAACAACACATAATATCAACAACACAAAAGGCTGTCCTTAAATAATCAAAATCCAACTTGTTCATCATCCACTCTAAAAATCAAACATTGATTCAAACATAAAAACCATGTAATATTCATATCAAATTATAGAGGATTTAATATAGATCATTTTTCTATTTCATAACTTAATCAAAAAATCAAAAGAAAATGGCTAAAATTGAAGAAAATGAAGAAAACTTACCTTGCCCCTTTTTCTTCCATGATTCACGCCATATATAGGAAGAAGAAAACAATTTCTAGATAAATCTCTCAAAATATCTATGTACAATTGTATAAATTCTAATTAAAATAAATTTAAAATTCATTTTAGTCCCAAAAGTCCAATCTACCCTTAATGAATCTTGATATTCATCTCCATGTCATCCTTTCATCACCATTTTCATAATATTAAATAAATATAAAAAACATATTTATTGATTTCCATCTTTGCCCTTTCAATTTTCCAAAATCTCAATTTAGTCACTTAAATCCACTATCCCACTTTAACATGGAAAATCCCCTTAATCCTATTTATCTGTATTAAATTTTGTTGTTTAAAAATATCATAATAATATTTCTAACCTCAAACTACCTTCCTTCAAATTTTTGTAAACATCTCATTCGATCTGATTATCCAAATATTTTATTAAACTTTATCACTGAATAGCTTTTTATGCAAACTTCAGATCAAAATCTGAATTCAATATAAACTCCATATTCAAGGATGGACGGTTCTTTATGGATTAAATTTTTTTGGGGAAAATTACCACTTTGGTCCTTGAAATTTTTATAAGTTTCTACTTTGGTCACAAACATTTAGAAATTACATTTTAGTCACTTGTCAAAATTTTAGGATATACACGACTGGAATAAAATGAAATAAAAACTAAACTTTATATCTGATTTAAAAAAATAAAAGTTTAGGTACTAAATGATCTATAACTGATAGTTTAGGTACTAAATGTAAAATTTACCCTAAATTGAAATACTTTTTTTTTCTAAAAATTATATTTATACCTTCTATGCAAGTAGGCTTATGGCATCCAGCTGCCGCCCCAAGTTTGTAGCCCAAACTATAAAGGGTAAAAATGAAGTAAGAAAAAAAGGCCAGAGAAAACATTAGTCCAAGGGCCCAACCGACATCCATCCGGTGACCTCTTGATCTACAGCCGAATGCGAGCTATGGACCACGGTCGAAATAGTTTCTAAAAATAAGCATTTTAAATATTAGTTAGTGCTAATAAAACTCGTACCCTAAACCATAGTAACGTAAGAAACCACTCTTTGTTTGCCTCTTCCTTCCATAATATTTGGTTTAAAATACCCCTCCTTCCTATAGTATAATTGAAATTATTGGATAAAGAAGACTGAAGATAATCAATAAAAATAATAATAAGTGACTATTTAACATATAAATTATAATGTTTTAATTATATATAACTTTACTCTTTAAATTATAAACAATTGTATTTAAGTTTTTTTAATAGAAAGCTACTAATTATATTAAAAATAAAAATACAGAATTACAATAAAGATTTATCAGTATAACAGTAAATATAAACTAAATTATAATTAGAACATTATCCTATAACTATTAACACAAAAATTAATAACCTAGATCAAACAAGAAACATAAAAGAAAAGGTTAAAAAACATAACCAATGCTCGAATAAAATAAATATACGAACAAATCTGGCTATATCGACAAATGAACCACAAAAGGGGATGAAACTACTGAAAGATCGCTGACAAATCACAAATCAGAGTCAAGCGACGTGAAAAAACTATCTACGAGCGTAAAACACATATCTAAATCAATCAAAGGGTATAAAGCATGGAATATTAGTAGGATAACAAATAAGTGTCATTTTAATTAATTGTGACGATGTCAAATCCAATCATGTAAAAAAAGATAAACAAAAAAAAAAAAAAAACGTCAGCTACCAAAAGACAAAGAAAACACGTGTCACAAAGACAGAGATAAATATATCATAAAATTAAATAACATATCATAAAAAAATAATTATTCTTATTATAAAAAAAAAGATAATCTACTGACAGCAACCGGCATCAAATCCTGTGTAGAAGCTTCTAAAATACTTTTCTAATTAATTACGTAAGTCCTAATAAAACTTCTCCTGGATCTTGCAAGTAGTGACGAAAAAAACCACTCTTTGTTTCCCTCTTCCTCAGTCTAGTTAGCAAAAGAAACCACTCCCGGAAAAAGTGCGAGCGATGGCGACTCCGTTCGGCATCAAATACGCCGTCCATCTAATCATCACTCACTTCGGCGATCTCGTCGCTGTAAATAAACCTAAGTCTTTCTCTCTTCCGCATTCTGTTTATACCTATAATTGTGCACATTTATTTATGCATTTATATAAACATTTCTGATAACTAATGATGGTGGCAGTTTAAAGTTCAATTCTGTTTTCTTTGTTTATTTACAGAGAGTCTGTGAGTGTCTTCTCCGGAGAGAACCGTTAACTCTTCAAGCCACAGTCCGATTCACAGAGCTCACTTCTTCTCAAGTCAAGAACAGCTTACTTGTTTTGATTCAACACAATTGCGTTTAAGCTTTTGTTCTCGAACAATTGGTTCTCTAATTCTTCTTCGTTTTTCAATTATATTTTTATATATGTATGTTTCTGTTTGGCTGCTATGAATGTAGGAAAAAGAGGGCTTAGTTTTAATTCCCTCTCTCTGGATTATTTGGCAATGGGATCGCAAATGGTTCTGAATCTCAAAATTGAATTGAATTTGGTAATATTCTGCCTTTGTTTTTAATTTGTTTGTTTAAATTAATTTGCAATGGAATATGCAGTTGAGCATGAAGATGCTGCAAAAGTTAACACTGAGTACGTAGAATTGTTCGATAACATATTCCATGGGTGGAGATTTCCTAACTTCTTGACTATTGTCTCCCAGAATCTTGATGAACAAGTAAACTCTTCATTACTACTAATATTGTAAAACTAAGACTAAAGCTCTGTTTAGTTGGCGCTTTTGCTACGTGTTCCTTTTTTCCTCTTTAAAAATTCATCGAAAACAAAAAGGAAAGGAATTTGAAAAGTAGAAAAACTAAGGTAAATATAAAAGCCATCAATCAAAGAGAGCCCAAATAAACATAGATTATTCAAAACTTAATTATATTTTGTGCTTTGCTTTTGTAGTATGTTGATCTGTTGGAGGCTTTGCTTCAGCATGGAAGGCTTACCCTCAAACAAATGTCTGATTGAACAAAATCGAGTCAAAATGAAGGCAACTTTTTCAGACTTCCATGTTTACTTTCTATTTCTTCAATATATACTAAAGTTACTCTTTTGGTTGAAAGGAGTTAGGGATTGATTGGATACTGCGCTTGAGCTAAGTGATTAATATAACCGTAATTCAATTTTCATGTCCATTTAATATATTTTTATATTTTTTCTAGGAGATGATGTAATTTTGGATGCTGTCTAGGAAGCCATTATTGAGTTACTGAACGCTCGTTTTATTGAACAGTGTCCTGCTTCTGAACCAGTTCTCACTAACCCAACTAAACAAGAACTTAATGCAAGAAAGCGAGCAGCTAAATCTGGCAAGGTATCTATTGATCCGTGTCAAATTAGTATGTTATTGCTTTTGTGCAAAAGTTGGACCAGGCAAGTGGTTTTCTCTGGTGATAGAAACATCATTAGAGGATTGGTATTGGAAACAATGTCTATACGGTACAGTCCTACCCTTAAGGACTACTATTGAAACATACTTATGTAACACTAGTTCATAATCAAAATCAACTGTCTTGTTTCTGCGTTCCTGAAATGTTTTGGCCCCTATATACTGGTATAATGCATCCTTAATTTGGTTTTTAGTGACTTCGGGTCAGGTAATTCCGGAGTAAAATATTCTGTTATGTTGATGTGGGTTTATGTAGAGCTGTTGTCACATGAACTAAGCAAGCATAACAAGTATAAATGATTATTTTTCCATTAAAGCAAATATTGTAGGCTTATGGCCATTCATATTCTATTTAATGTGAACGGCCTCTTGATATCAACTTGTACCATCTAAATTTTATCCCGAGTAAATGAGACTCTGATGAGTATCTTCAATATATCCTTTTAGATTCTTGAAGAACAAGAAACATTAGAGCAACGTGTTGTGCAACCTCCTGAAGCATTAAGATTTTTGCTTCTCACTCAAACTGAACCTGCTGCTGAAGGGAAGGATGAGACCAGTTCCCCTATGGTGACACCTGGCGAGAAGGTTGTCTTAAGACATTTCATTTGATGTGATTCATTTATTTGTATGCTAATTTGAAATTTCCCCATCTTTTATAGCGCAAGCGTGATGCCTTAGAGTCAGAGACAGAATATGGAGCTACAGATGAGCAAGTAGTTCTTTGGCGTGCTAATTTCGAGGAATTTATTCGACGTCTTAGGCATAGGGTCAGTTTACCTTATGATTTGTCATTTAAATTATACTTTTGAAGTTTTGATATTCTAGAATATTTTAGTGTTTTTATCACTCGAGGGATGATAGGCTTCATGCTAATCATGTATAATCCTAGTGTAAGTTATGAAGTTGTTCATGCTAATTATGTATAATCCTAGTGTAAGTTATGAAGTCGAGATAATAGGAATGGGCTAAATGTTGCTAGTACTAAGCATTGTGTTTCATATATGTAAATGAAAGATATTGCTAGTACTATGTATAATCCTAGTGTAAGTTGTGCTCAATCTCTAGGCTTGCATCGAGAATGTGAAGACGCTCCTGGATGATGGAGCTGTTACTGTCTTAAAAGCGATGCTCGAAGCAACTAGAAGCGCAGAGAAGAAGGTTAAAACAGAGAATTCAGGTCAGCTAATCTTCAATATGCTTGCTATTTATTTTTTGAGCACCTACAATTATGTATTTATTTTACTGCCAAAATGATATTTAGATATGTTTATCTATTTCTATAATGCAAATATGGATCTAATACGGTATTAGTGCGAGGACTTGAGTTATTCTGTCATGTATAGAAATTATAACTTGCAGTTACAGTAGGAGATGCTTTATTTTTCAGCTTTAAGAAACTACTTATACATCCATGGAGTTTTTAAATTAATCTTAATCATGATTCTCTGACTTCTCATTTTCTTGTAGTACTCATGCCTGACTCCAAATATATAGAACTTGGAAAAAATGAACATGCCTGTGCTGGACGCATATCGTATCTTTCACCCGCACTTTATTCCAAGTAACATAGATCTTAATAATATGTGAAAAGAGGAGGTGCAAGATGCTTTGGCTATATTGTAAGCAATATACCTCAAAAGCCATACATAGCTATTTTGGCATAATTAGGCAAGGGAAGTCAACTTAGTTCAACATAAAAAGGATAAAAGGATTATTCCTTTGGTTCATACAACATTTTTTTTATTACCGCTTCTATTATTGATGGTCTGCATTTTACAGTTCCACTCTCTGAGTTCCATTTATGAAGAAGTTATAAAGAGCGAAGAAGGTCGCAATATAACCTTTGATCGCGTTAGAGCCTCCCTGATTCAGTTGAGTTGCCCTCCGTTTGTAATAGCAGCCAATGAGTCATATAGTATCGGTTTGTATGCCTTTTTTTCTCTGTCTATCTTTGTTTTGGCTGATTAATTTGTTTTATATTTCTGGTGACCCATTGTTGTTCTTTTTCAGATTTCAAGAAAATAATTGAACTGGCTCAGAATGAGGAGGTTTTTCTGATTTCAGTGTTGATTAAAATAGTTGAGTTGCTCATGCTTCATTCTGTTAAATGACCATTAACATATCTTATACTGCAGGTGGAGTCTGTTGTGTTGAAAAGATATGGAAAAGATGCATATAGAATGTTCCAGTTGCTGTCGAACAGCAGTCACCTACTTGAAACTGGTAAGGTAACAATCCTCTACCGGAGATAATAAGTACAGACTTTAGTCATGGCTATTCGCTACCATAGCAGCAGTTTTAAAAATGTTTCTGAAATCTTTTACTGCACTGGAACTTTTTTATTTTATTTTTAGGGCTGTAAACAAGCCGAGCTTCAACAAATAGAATAAACCTATATTCATGTTTGTTTAACTTGCTTTGACATCAGCATGTGTTTAAGGAATTTAGGGTATTCATCGATTGGAGCTTGACTCATTTAAAATTGGATGTAATCAAGCATTGTTTGTCCATTAACTTTAAACAAACATATTTGAACATATAATCAAATATGTTTGGTTGATTTAAATGAACTTGTTTATGAACATACAATTGAATATATTCACAAAAAAGCATGTTCATGAACAACAAACATCTATCAACAAATTTTAACATTATTAACTTACAATACACATATGCTCGCAGCTGCAAATTAGCAATTAAAAGTTACATATTCATAGAAGTCTAGATCTCTCAATTAAAGCCATATAAAAAGAAAATTAAGAAATCTTCGTTACAAGTGAGAGCATCCAACTACTAAACTTCAATTGTGAAGTCCAATAAAATTTGAAACACAAATCTTCACTTTTTAAGTTTCAGGGGAGCACAATCTCCATGTTTGCACTGCAGCCATACAAAAGTACAAAAGAACCAAAAGAAAATTTTCCATATGACAATTTTGTTTCACCTAAAAATGGTTGAGATAAAATAACCTTCAAATTTTGTCAAAGCTCGGAAGAGAATTCTTTTTCTCTTCTTTACTCTATATAAAAACTTAATGTTGGATGAAAAACTCTATAAAATTTTAAATTAAATGAGAATTCCATACTATTTTCTTGCCACTTACCACAAAAGACCTGCAAGTCTTTCTTATGATTGAAAAGACTTCAATCTCTCAAAGTAAACTACTCAGCATGATAAAACCTGGTGTCTTTGTCTTATTTGCAGAATTCCATAATGTTTTCTTCACTTAAGCTGCCATATATTATATTTACTTAAATATGCACTAGTCACTAAAGTTCAGACAGATATGATTCAGTGCTCTAGAGATGGCATCTGAATCCGCACGAGGAAATAAAATTGTTGCTAAGTTTAAAATTGCCACAAGTAGCCAAAACATTCTTCCAACACAATAAACTGGAACATTATTTTAAGGCTCCCTCCCATAATTTTGTTTTCTATTTGAGGTTTGGATTCATTCATTCAGCAACCCTCTGGTTATTTAAATTTCTACATGCAGATAACGAATATCAGTCTAGAAGCCATTCATATCTGTGTGTCTTTATCTTCCTTGGATACTAGCTGGTGATATGATCCCGGTTGTGTGTTCTGAGTCGTATGTGTGTTTGCCTGATCGTGATTCTAGTAAGAAACAATTGTCGCAACGCTTTGAACTCTGAAATATCATAAAACATATATGTGAGATGAATATCAATATAATAAAATTGATAAAGAAAGGATTGGTTTGATGAATTGGATAGTTTGAAGGCTAAGGATGGAAGATGGTAGCCGTGGTAATATGAAAATGAAACAAAAGAAAGTGATGGTAAGATGTTGAAAGTGGGGTGGACTTGTATGGTTGCAGGATGGCGGTTTGTGACACATTAGCTATAAAGAGCTAGGAACCAGCAACATATCGTGATGGAGTCGAAGTGGAGGAGCGTGGAACGAGACCCACGAGCTATAAGAGAACTAGGAACCAACGCTATATAAGATGGAATGGATAGAAGA
The DNA here is from genome assembly GCF_006381635.1 of Hibiscus syriacus. Taxonomy (NCBI): domain Eukaryota; kingdom Viridiplantae; phylum Streptophyta; class Magnoliopsida; order Malvales; family Malvaceae; genus Hibiscus; species Hibiscus syriacus. The sequence continues at coordinate 393,391 of NW_024063037.1, forward strand.
TTACAAGCACAACTTGAAACAATAGAGTCCTCGCTAGAATTAAAATGAAAGCATTTTTTCAATGAGTTTATAATTCAAAAGAGAGGTGTCTTACAAATGATCCTAAGGTGCCTATTTATAATGTGAATAGGCACCATATGAAAAGTCACACAAAAGAAAGATGAATGCTCTTGAATACAAATAAATGAGTTGTCTTCTTTTTATCCCTTGGTGGCTGAATATTCTAGATGGAAATGAACGAATTTGGACATAATTTGAGATGTATATAGCCTTATTTTCGTCCAAAAGAAAAAAGAGACTCTTGGGCTGCATTGCTTGCTTGCAAATGAATAAATAAGGGAATGAATGTAGTCTTAGGATGAATGTAGACATCCTACATGTCCAAATGAGCTTGTCCCTTCATATTCTTTGTTGAATTCTTCACTCAAATGAGTGAATAATTGAAATAACTCCAGCCTTCATTGTTTGTCTCCTTTGTTGATTTTATGAAATAAAAATAGCCTTCAATCACTTGTCCTCTAGTTTAGCACGTGAATGCCTTCAATGGGTGATTATTTCAGCTTTGATTAGGTGAATAATGAGGCTTGAATGCATTGTCTTCTCAAGAATATGAACAACCCTTGTGTGTAGATAAAATTTCAGCTTTGAATTGCCTTGATTGCATGAGTAAAGATGATCATCAATGGTTTGTCTCCAAGCTGAAGTTGAAGGGTCTCTCCATCATTCTACACGTCACATGAACCTAGACACACATATAGGATATATTCAAACTTTAAATAAAATATGCATGAAACAATTAAAGAGTTAGTTAAATGAATGAACTAACTTTATTGAATTTAACTAAATGCATGAATGAAGTAGTTTAATGAATTATTTAAGATGCATAAATAAACTAATTCCCTTAAATGAACTTAGTTATAAATGAAATGTATGCTTTAATGATCAGCGCACTTTATTAAATGCAATGGAAGTTATGAAATACTTAAATTCTCATGCAAATGTATACATGAATAAGGTAAAGCATTCCTTCCTTATCGTTTTTTCTTTCCCACGTCCATGGCTTGTTGTAAACAAGCTTTCCATTGCTTCTTAAAACTCCTTGGCCCTTACATGTGTGATGGGGCCACTTGGATATTTTTCTGGGTCTTTGCTGAATGAGTTCACATCAGCTGGTGTGGGGCTATGGACAGCTAAAGAGGAAGAAGAAAAGAAAAATGGAGTGATGAGTGGTCTGAAAGAGTGAAATGATTGTTGGTGCTGGTGGTTGGCTACTGATTGGGATGGGATGACATGAGAGGCAACCAATGATAGGAGTTTTGATTCAGAAGGGGTAGAAAACAACTGGGTTTCAATTAGTATAGTGTAAATTGAAAATCCCAAAAGAAATATAAAATATTAATAAATATATCAATAAATAATGAAATAATAGTAAAAAGCTTGTTATTATATCATAATCGAACAATAAATAGTTCTAAACAATATTTAAATGAATCATAAACGACTTTGTTTGTGAATGTAAACAAATGAAATTTTTTTTTCAAGCCTTATAATCTTGTTGAAAATTGTTATTTTAGCTTGAGAAATTAATATACACAAACACAATTCAAGTCTATGTTATGGTTTGAGATGAATAGAAGAGAAATCGAGAAATAGGTAATAGGAATAGAGAGGAATTAGAGAGATTTCAGAGAAGAAAATGCTTGTTCATTCATAACATGAGAAAAATACATCATCAAAGCTCATTTTTATTTAGTTACAATATACCATAATCCTAAGCTGACAGTCCTTTGTAACTGAATCTAACAAATTCATTCTTTCTTCATTTGTTTTGTAGATATGGGCTACTGGGCTTAGCTAATTAATTCTCTTGGGCCGCTCTTGCTGCTTCAGATCCGCTCCACTCCTTCTGATATGCTCCAGAGGGTAAGTTATCTTCATTTCCCTCACGTGCCATAATCTCCAATCTTTCATTCTCAATCCCTAACCCTTGTCTCATTTCCCCCAATTCTTTCTCGTCCTCTTCGTGTTCTCGCCCTTCTCCTCCCACCAAGACAATACCCACCCCTCGAGAGGATCCTTGTCCCCAAGGATCAAAAGACGGAAACTGGCCACGAGGCACTGAATAATCCTCCCAGGTTTCATGCAAGGTGTCCAGGTTAGTCCATCGAACGAGTAACTGAGTAATTAGCCTGTTATGTCGATTGATAATTCTTCTTCCCAAAATTTGACTTGGTTCTATGTGAAACTGACCTTCGCCATCTATCATAGGAGGCTCTGTCGAAGATGTTACTACTGGCCCAATATACCTCTTCAACATACTAACATGAAAGACTGGGTGCAATCGAGAGGTTTCTGGTAATTCTACTTCTTCAATTATTTCTATAATTTTGTATGGCCCATAGAACTTAGGTGCTAATTTCAAATTCTTTCTCAGGGCACGATAAGGCTGTAACTTCAGGTAAACCTTATCCCCTACTGCAAAATTTCTTTTAGAACGTTTTTTATCTACCTGTTGCTTCATTCAGTTAGCAGCCTGCTCTAATTATTATTTCACCATTTGTCTGATTTCTTCCTGCTTTTCATAAATTCACCCACAACATGTACTGTAGCATCTGGTTGTCAAACCATTGTAGGAGGCTTATAACCATATAAAGCCTGAAAAGGTGTTAGGTTTAAGGCTGTGTGATAGGTAGTATTATACCACCACTCAGCATGAACCAACCACTTAGCCCACTGTTTAGGCTGCAAAAAATAGAGGCCTTTTAGATACTGCTGAAGACATTGATTAACCCTCTCTGTCTGACCATCTATTTCAAGATGGTAAGTAGTATTGAATAAAGTTATAGTACCCAATTGCTTCATTAGTTCTCTCCAAAAGAGACTAGTGAATATTTTATCCCTATATGAAATAGCCATTTTAGGCTGACCATGGAGCTTGTAAACATTGTCTAGATATAGCTTAGCAACCTCAGCTGCAGTGTAGGGATGAGACAATGCCATAAAATGGCTATATTTGGTAAACTTATCTACTATCACCAATATACAATTTTTCCTTAAAGAAGTAGGTAAACCTTCAATAAAATCCATAGTAATCACCTCCCAAGCTTGCTGAGGAATAGGAAGGGGCTGTAGCAATCCTAGTTTAGGTATATGCTCCACCTTAATTTGTTGACAAATTGTACAACATCTGATATAAGTGACTACCATAGCTTTAAGCCTAGGCCAATAAAAATATGATCTAATCCTCTGATAAGTAGCTTGAGTCCCATAATGACCTCCATGAGGGGAGTCATGTAAAACTTGAAGAATTTGGAGTATAAGAGACCCAGTAGAACCAATGTAAACTCTGCCTTTGAATCTGAGTATCCCTTTTGAAAATTTCCAATTAGGATCAGCAGTAGGTGTCACAGTTAAGATATTGATCCAGTCACAGCTAATTTATCATCCTTATAGTTGTTTTCCACTTCTTGTACCCAACTAGAATTATCAAAGTAGTTCCCATAGCAAGACAGTAACCAGCATCTTCCCATTGCCTGACAAAGCATCTGCTACAGTATTGGACTTTCTTTTTTTGTACTGTATAGAATAGTCCAGCCCAGTAATTTAGTCAACCCTTTCTTTTGAATTGTGGTGGTCAGTTTATACTCCAGTAGATACTTTAGAGGCTCATGATCAGTTTTAATAATAAAAGGCTTACTCTCTAAGTAATGCCTCCATTTAGAAACTGCTAATAAAATAGCAAGATACTCCCTTTCATAGATAGAGAGGGCATCATGTCTAGGGCTTAGGGTCTTAGATAATCAATAGGTCTACCCTCTTGAGATAGCACAACACCAATTCCTCCTGAACTAGCATCTGTTTCCAAACAGAAACTTTTACTGAAATCAGGTAAAGCTAAAACAGGAGCAACACACATAACCTGTTTTAACTTTTCAAAAGCATCCAAAGCTGTAGTAGACCACTGAAAATTATCCTTAGTAAGCAGTTGAGTCAAAGGCTTACTTATGGAACCATAATCCTTAATAAACCTCCGGTAGTAGCCGTTAAACCCAAAAATCCACGCAGGGACTTTAAAGATTTAGGAAGAGGCCAATTCTGCATAGCTTATATCTTAGTAGGATCTGTTGCTACCCCTGATGCAGAAATAATATGCCCCAAGTACTCCACTTGGGTCTGTCCAAAAAAACACTTGGACAGCTTTGAAAATAACTTATTAGCTTGCAAAACCTCCAAAATTAGCTGTAAATGAGTAATATGTTCTGTCATGAAATTACTGTAAACTAGGATATCATCAAAGAACACTAAAACAAACTTTCTAAGAAATGATTTAAACAAATCATTCATTAATGCTTGAAATTGGCAGGAGCATTAGTAAGACCAAAAGACATTACCTTGAATTCATAATGCCCTTGATGAGTTCTAAATGATGTTTTGTAGATATCCTCTTTAATTCTGATTTGCCAATAGCCTGACCTTAAGTCAATCTTGGAAAAATAAACTGCACCATATAGTTCATCCAACAGATCTTCCAGAACATGAATAAGGAACTTATCCTTCACTATAAGATTGTTTAATTGCCTATAATCAACACAAAACTGCCAAGTACCATTCTTCTTTTTAATTAAAAGACATGGAGAAGCAAAGGGACTCTTGCTAGGTTGGATAATAGAGGAGGATAACATAACAACAATTTGCTGTTCCAATTCAGTTTTATGGTTATAAGGAAATTTGTATGGTCTCAAATTGATAGGACTAGACCCAGGTTTGAGAGGAATAGCATGATCATGATCTCTTCTAGGTGGTAACTCCTTAGGTTCAGCAAAAATAGAGCTATACCTCTTTAAAAGGGGTTTAAGAGCCACATGAATGGTTTTAGGAGTCTCAGTCATACTCAGTAAAACCACATGTCCCAAAATAGTTGCATCTGTGGCTGTCATTTTCAGTAAGGAAGCACATGAAATCTGCTACAAAAGCAATGACGGTTGTTGCCCCTGTATAATAATATTCTCACCCTGATGTTGAAAGCTCATGGTCATCTGATTGAAGTCCATCAAAATTGGACTAAATATTTTCATCCAATCAACTCCTAACACCATATCACTTCCTCCCAATTTAAGGAGTCTAAAGTCATGTATGAAAGAGTGTCCTTGCATCTGCCACTCCACTTTGTTGCATCTTGCTGAACTATATAGTTGTTGACCATTAGCTACTGTAATAGCCAAAGGGTATGGGATTAGGACTTGATTACCAGCATCAGCCCATTGTGGTGTCAAAAATTTGTGTGTACTACCACTGTCAATCAGTATGTTCAAAGGTCTACCCTGAATTGTTCCTTGAATTCTCAATGTGTTATGACTAATGCACCCAGTAATTGCATTCATAGAAATTTCTAAGTTTTCCTCTTCTTGCATGATCTGGTCTGAATCAGTCGGGACAGATTTTGTAGAAATAGGATTCTCCTCTTTAATCATCATATTGAAGTTTCTTGTTTTACACTGATGGCCTGGCTGAAATTTTTCTCCACACTTAAAAAAAGGTTGTTATGCCTTCTGTAATCAATAAGGTTTTGTTTAGTATTTGTTATTGCAGTAGGTTTTGTATTTTCAGGTAGTAAAGATGGTTTAGAAACAATAATAGGGTTTGGGTAGGGTGGGGTTTTAAAAGAATGTCTCAACCTTCTGTTCTCAAATTCAACAGACAATTCATAAGCTTAGTTTGCTTACATACTTAAAACAAATTCTTAGGGTCTAAAGCCTTGACCTTATGCTTAATATCATCTCTGAGTCCACTAATAAAGATTGACACAAAAAATTCCTCAGTTAAAGTAGGATTCTGCAAAAGCATATAAGGTTGTAGCACCTCAAACTTATCCTGATAATCCTCTACAGAACCTTTCTGTGTCAATTTAGTAAAATCCTCTACAATATCATAAAAGGATCTGTCACTGAATTTGTGACAAATATCAGCTTCAAATTCATGCCATGTTACATGGTGTATCTGCATTATATAGCCATCAAACCATATTTTTGCTTTGCCTGTTAAATACATAGTGGCCACATCCACTCTCTGTTCTACAGGCACACTACAAACAGAAAAATATTTCAAACATTTCTGAATCCATCTTCTAGGATTAACCCCTTCAAAGAAAAGTTATATTTTAGGTCTATGCCACATAGTTCTTGAGGTGCTGAATGACCCCCCTGACCCTCTTTTTTCAGCTTCCAATCCCACATAATTGGTTTAGACTCACTGTTTTCACCCATTTGATTTTCAGGCCTAAAATTATTCTTAAGAGCTAAACAAACATCAGGTTTAGACTTTAATATCCCAGGTTCATCCTTTTTGTAAGTAAATCTAGACTTGTCATTCACCACATCACTAAAACATGATTTTCTCTTTATCTTTAGAAGTATCAGGAGATTATACTGTTCCCCAGTAGAATGCTCATGCTCCTCATTTCTGCCTGTCAGAATCCTTAACAGTTCCTCCACATAACCTTGATTAGTAGTCATTCTGGACTCCAAAGCAGTGATTCTATTCTCCTGAGTTTCCTACCACTTAGGTGGATTAGTTTCATCTTGTCCCTGTTTCACCAACGCAGCCAGATCTTCAATCTGTTTCTGTATCCCGATAAATCAGTTTCTGCCATAGTTTGGTTCTTCTTTGGCATGCCCACAAAATTTTTTGCCAGAATCGAAGTTCTGATACCAATTTGTTATGGTTTGAGATGAATAGAAGAGAAATCAAGAAATAGGTAATAGGTAATAAGAATAGAGAAGAATTAGAGAGATTTCAGAGAAGAAAATGCTTGTTCATTCATAACATGAGAAAAATACATCATCATGGCTCGTTTTTATTTAGTTTCAATATACCAGAATCCTAAGGATGCCAGTTGGCAGTCCTTTGTAACTGAATCTAACAAATTCATTTTTTCTTCATTTGTTTTGTAGATATGGGCTACTGGGCTTAGCTAATTAATTCTCTGGGCCGCTCCTGCTGCTTCAGATCCGCTCCACTCCTTCTGATCTGTTCCAAAGGGTAAGTTATCTTCATTTCCCTCACGTGCCATAATCCCCAATCTTTCATTCTCAATCCCTAACCCTCGTCTCATTTCCCCCAATTTTTCCTCGTCCTCTTCGTGTTCTCGCCCTTCTCCTCCCACCATGACAGTCTATTTCTATTATCCGAAAAACGATTTGTCCATTTAATTGGTGAAAGCTTTTCTCAATTTCAGCCCTTTCTGTTTCCTTATAGTTTCATGTTGTAGATTGCAGATGCCGCATTTGTTGAAAAGGAGACGCCAAAAATTCTTTATAAACTGTAGAAGGATGATTATTTGCAAATGGAGGTACAAGCCTTTTTTTCCTGCCCCCCATGAGTAGACACGTTAAATTATCCATGTTCATCTTGGACGTTCTTTTGGGTAATAAGGAAAGTTCATGTTTTAATTGTGGAACTGAAGGGTCTTTATGTTATCGGTTGGTTATGTGCATTGGTAGTTGTGTTGGTCATCCTGGCAAAAGGAGGAGAAAAGTAGTTTATTATGTGCTTTTGCCATGTCAAGTAGACAATGGTTTGAACATTCTGATCTCGTTAATTATGACTCTGCTTGTTTCTCCCTGAAGAAATTACAAGTAACAGGAGCTAAAAGACAAACAGTTCCTGTTGTGGAAAGTGAACGAGAAACTTCTCCGGGAACATGTTCTAGATGACATGTTCCATGCTGCCCTAAATTTGAGCCAACGAGTGGCGTTTGAGTTGGAACAGGAACAGCAGGTTTGTTATGCACAAACTATTGATTTAGCATATTCTACAGTTCATGAAATCTTCCATGTCTAGTTAAATTTCCTTGCCATGGACTGTGTTCTCCAGCAAGAACAATTCAGTACATCTCTTCTACTAATAATATATATGTGAATGTTCCAGCTTTTGAATATCCCGCGAGATAAACGTCTTAGTCGGCTCAGAAAAGTCCAGTTACTCTTGGAATCGTCACAGATGAAGCTTGACGATGCCATCATGCTTTTCCATGACTTCTGAGGGAGCCATTTCATTGAGTAATGGAGAGATGTGCTGTTGGACCATTTTTCTGTCTATTAATTTGTCGTTCCATTTGGCTTTGTAGGGATTCCAAAGGTTCAGAAAAGCGTTTGGGTTTTAGGAATGATTGATATTTATTTATTTATTTCATTCGATTTCAATGAATGAGTTTGTGGATATTTCTGACCTAATTAGGATTTATATATGAATTTATAGATTGTCCATTAAGAATAAGGGTGGTAGGATTCAAACTTGACCTTCCAATCTTAAATTCTTGAATTTTAACCATTTGTATCAACATTCGTTGGATGATCACATTGCTAATAGTTGAGGAACGAATCGTTTAATTTTCCCAACGAAAAGAAACCTTAAATTAAGTGAAACATGGACCACCTAGTGAAATTGTAAAAACAGAAACAGTAATTTTGGCAGGGCCGGATATTAGGGAGCGCCTTGGGCTATTGTTCATGGCCCCCAATTTCTATATTCTCCCATTTTTATATTCTTTTTCAAATCTCATTTTTTTCAATTTATCAAATATTCGTTAACTTTTAGTCTTTTTTATTCTCAAGTTAATGATAAAATAATATACCATTTTTCTTCTTCTTTTTAAATTTGTAGCTCTTAATTATATCAATAAATATTTTTAAAATTAAAGAATACTTGGGAAAGATTAAAGAGAAATGCACTTGTATTTTTTTTTCTTACAGGACCATTGAATAATATATATATATATATATATATTAAAAATTGTGGTAGTTGAAGATTTTGTTGTGCATAAGGTATGTTTAGATGTAGGGAAAAGGAAGCATTGCAGAAAATTGATTTGAATGAATTAAAGAGGATGCTTCTTTTCCTTGATAAAAGCAGAGTTTGGGTTTTCACACGTTGAGAAAGTGTGATCATGAGCATGGTTCATATATACAGCAGTGTGTGCGTTCACATGAGCTTTTGTTGTTTGTTAGGGTTTGACTTGCTCCCTCCAAATCTCTCTCCTCTTCCACTTAAAACTTGCCATCAACATCAGCAGCGTAAGTGCACTTCATAACTTCCATTGTGCTTCCTAATAAAACAACTCATGCAATAACAACCATAAATTTGTTATTTTTGGGCTTAATATATATATAGCAACATATACATACATATTCCACTTACTCAAAAACTAAAAAGTTTTACACATTTATATCCATTATATTTAAATAAATAAATGGCTTAAATTTGATTAAAATTTATAATCATAAATCTTGAACTCTAAATCTTGAACCCTAAATCACATCCTAAATCTAAAAAGAAAAAAAATATTATTTCATTGTGAGTTAAAGAAATATTTATTTATGACTCATAAATTTTAATGAAATTTAAACCATTTATTTATTTATTTCTAATGGATATAAATTAGTTTAAAACTTATTATAGAAGTAGAGCATAATTTATGGACAATAAGTACGACAAAATTAGGAAAACTGATGGCGCCAATATTATTTGGCAAAATAGGATATCATAGAGTTTATCTTATAAACTGCGAAAAATGCTACAGTACAAGTAAAGTTTGTCATGATTATAAGATGAGTTATATTAAAAACCTTCATGCCTTTATAACGAATTTCAAGTTATTTAATTTTTTAATTTAATTTATAATAGCTCGTGCATGAACCAACCTACTTCAACAATGAAATGTGTCGTAATCGGTTTTCGTCTGGGTACGAAATATTTATTTGGCGGGAAAATTGATGTGAATAAATGGTTTTTGCAAATAATTTGGGAGTCGCCATCGGCCTTTTGGGTCAGGTAGGTCGAATACCTAAAAATTATTTTTTTAAAAGAGTTTTAAGAAAACATCAATTAAAAAATGAACTGGTCTGCGTTTATAAACAAAAATTCGTTCTTTTTAATAATAAAAAGGGATTCGTGGTCGGTTACGTTTAGGGAATGATTAGCACCCCTACAACGCCCAAAATTGGTACTTTTTAATTATAAATTGTCTCTATTATTAAAAATTTAAAAATTTAATATATATTTAATTTATAATCCTATTATTTCAAAATTAAAAAATATTTAAAAATATCGGAAAAGGACTTCTAGGTGCCTTAAGACAGCTCTTTTCTTTGATATTAATAAATATTAATTTGAATAAAATTAAATAATAATTTTTTATAATATTTAATTTTAAAATACCAAAATAGGACATACAGTTGTATTAAGACTGCCCTTTTCTTTGATATTGACAAATAAATATTAAAATAATTTATTAAAAAAATATATAAATTATTATTTATTGTATATATTTATGACTACATAATATAATAAAAATATTTAAATATAAACAAGTAAAATTAAAACCATAAAAATACAATTAGAACTATATATTTTAAAAGCAGTAAAATAAATGAAAAGATTTAAAATTAGTGACTAAATTATAGTAAAATTAAAATTAAATACCTAATTCATAATTAATCAAAATTATAGGGATTAAAAATGCTATTTTCTTATTTATTAATTTAGTGACTAAAATAAAATTATATAAAATTCGGATATTAGAATAAAATAAATTAAAACATACTATTCAGATTAAAATATTAATTATTAAAATTATAGGACTAAATCTGTTATTTACCCTAAATATATTATTTTAATACAAAGGACTAAAATAAATAAAATTAACATTAAAGAACCGAATTAAAAGGATTATAAATTGATTTAGTGACTAAAATGTAAAGTTTACAAATTAGGCTGACTGCGGAAAGGATTTAACTATTATTTAATTACATAAATAGCCCTCCCCGAAACGACGTCGTTCGGGAAGGGCTATTTAAAGCCAAAATCAGCTGGCCCGAAGGGCCAGCTTCATTTCTCATTTCTTCCATCTCTCTCTCTTCTCTGAGAGAGAGAAAATTCTCTCGCTTCTATCTAAAACAGAGAGAAGCTATCCGGCCGCAGCCGCTCGCCGACGTTCTTTCGCTGCCGGCCACCGCCTTCGGTGGCCGGAATAAAATTTTTTTTATACTAAAACATAGATCGGACCGTCCTAATGACGGTTCCGATGGTCTTTTCTTTTAAACGGCTCCCGATCGGAGTAAATCTAAGAAATATACCTTCGGTTTTCGAAGGTTTTGGTGAGGTCCGGCGGTCGTGGCTTCCTCGGTAAGCTTCTCTTCTTTCCCTTTTTTTTGTTCTCTGTTTTTTGCTGGGGGTCCCTTTTTCTTTGCAGGTTGGGTGATGGCTTTATAGCCATCACCGGCGTCTGTCTCGGACCGGTCCGAAAGGTGGAGTTCGGTGAGTCACCGAGCTATGTGGTGACTCACCCTTAGAGCTTGCGACGTGGGCGGCGGGTGTTGAAGCAGCAAAGCTTCTGGATTCTTCAACGAGGCGGCGGCGCCGTGGCGTGGCACTGGCAGCTGGGACGTGTCCCTAGGGTTATGATACCCTAGGGTTTCCTTGTTGGGTATTTCTGGACCGTTGGATCTGGCAAGATCCAACGGTGGCAAGCTGAGGCGGCTGGGAGAAGAGGGAAACCCTAATCTGGTTTAGGGTTTCTGGATAGGGCTGGTTTAGGGTTCTGGATATGGGCCACCAAGTTTGTAATTGGGCCTCAATTTGGGTTTTGTAATATTAATAAATAATATATATAATAATAATAATAATAATAATAATAAAAATTTTAAAATAAATAAAATAAAAAAATTGATGTCTACAGCTGCCCCTCTTTGCTCATCCATGTGTTGACAAGAATAGAGCAAAGACGAAAAAGATAATAATTTTTTTTCATTTGGCTTCCCTTGATTATGATGGGAATGTTGAAATAATTCTTCTTTGGGATTAGCTCTTCTCATTACGAACTTTTCCACTGGGGATGATGTTGACCTATTTCCCTCTATGATAGAGTCATTCAAAAGGTTGAATAAGTTCTTCTTATTTTGAACTTCTTATTTCTTTTTCATATGAGTTCTTCTTATTATGAACTTTCTCTGTAAAGGTTTATGCTAATCTATCTGCTTCTGTGATAGAATTATGCAAAAGGTTGAACAAGCTCTTTTCATTGTGAACTTCTTCTTCCTCTTCAAATAAGTTCTTCTTATTATGAACTTTCTCTGGAAATGTTGATCCATCAAGTGATGAATTTGAACAAAAGGTTAAACAAGTTCTTCTCATTATGAACTTTTTCTTCCTTCTTCAGATGAATTCTTCTCATTATGAACTCTAACTGGAAAAGCTGATCCATCAAGTGATGGATTTGAGCATAAGGTTGAACAAATTCTTCTCATTATGAATTTCTTCTTCCTCCTTCAAGTAATGAGTTCTTCTCATTATGAACTCTACCTGGAAAAGCTGATCCATCAAATGATGGATTTGAGCAAAAGGTTGAACAAATTCTTCTCATTATGAATTTCTTCTTCCTTCTTCAGATGAGTTCTTCTCATTATGAACTTTCTCTGGCAAAGCTAATCCATCAAGTGATGGATTTGAGCAAAAGGTTGAACAAATTCTTCTCATTATGAATTTCTTCTTCCTTCTTCAGATGAGTTCTTCTTATTATGAACTTTCTCTGGCAAAGCTAATCCATCAAGTGATGGATTTGAGCAAAAGTTGAACAAGTTCTTCTTATTATGAACTTCTTCTTCTCTCTTCAGATGAGTTCGTTCTTCTTATTATGAACTTTCTCTGGCAAAGCTAATCCATCAAGTGATGGATTTGAGCAAAAGTTGAACAAGTTCTTCTTATTATGAACTTCTTCTTCTCTCTTCAGATGAGTTCGTTCTTCTTATTATGAACTTCTTCTTCTCTCTTCAGATGAGTTCTTCTCATTATGAACTCTAACTGACACTGTTGATCCATTGAATGATGGATTTAAATCTTTGCTAAAATCTTTGAAATTCCTGTAAAAAATTCAACATGGATGAAAATGAATGAAAATGCACCTATTTTTGCAAACACCTAAATATGATGCATGATTGTTAAATTATTTGATTTCAGATTTGTGAACTGAATATTTCTTCAGTTGTAGAAACCCAATAAATCTTTCTTCTTCAAATCAGAGAATCTATCATCTTTGACAAATGTAGATGTAGATATAATGTCACAAAACCTCTTGAGAATAAAACTCAATAGTATAGGCTCTTGAAAAGCTTGCATTCATGCAACATGTTAATTCTGATAACAACTCATCTGATTATGAAGTGATCTTTCAAGATGATTTCACAGATATCGATAGTTCTTTTAATACCGAGAAATCTTGAATTCTGATTCTGATAACAACTCATCTGATTATGAAGTGATCTTTCAAGATGATTTCACAGATATCGATAGTTCTTTTAATACCGAGGAATCTTTAATTCTGATTCTGATGAGGAGAATAAACTGTTATACTTGACAAAAATGGGATTCTCAGAGGCTGAAGCTTCAATAGCCATGGAGAGATGTGGTCCAGATTCATCAATTGTAAAATTGACAAATTTTATATGTGCTGCTCAAATGGCTAAGGTTACTGACACATTTCTTCCGGTAAAAGATGGGAAGCCATTATGCAATTATCCCAATTACAAGAAAAGGCGAAACTTGGGCTATGATTTTTGGGAAAGGAATAAGCAAAAGAAGCTTTAAAAGAAACTTCTTAATGAATATGATCATGCAATTCATCTTTTAATTCCAAATATTGGTTCTGGGTTTTATATCAAACCAAATCAGAGAACTTAAAGAACACTTCCAGAAGATGCTATTAGCACATTCCTCTTCCAAATTCAATAACTGGTTCTGTGGTTCATACCAAACCAGATCAGATAACTCAAAGAACACTTCCAGAAGATGCAATGAGCACATTCCTCTTCCAAATTCAATGATTGATTTTACCAAACCAGATCAGATAACTCAAAGAACACTTCCAGAAGATGCTATGAGCACATTATTCTTCCAAATTCAATGTTTGATTTTACCAAACCAGATCAGATAACTCAAAGAACACTTCCAGAAGATGCTATGAGCACATTACTCTTCCAAATTCAATGATTGATTTTACCAAACCAGATCAGATAACTCAAAGAACACTTCCAGAAGATGCTATGAGCACATGGCATTTGTTCCAGTTAATGTTTGGACTGGGATATCACATACTTATTCGATGTAAGCCAGAATTTGTAGATTCGAAGCATTTTCATGCTACTACACTGAAAAGGGCTATATTCATAATTCTGCCAATTAAGAACATATTTTCTCTTATTCTGCTTCCTCCATGTGCTGATGCTTTTCCATTGACAAAGAAATGATGGCCTTCCTGGGATCCAAGAACAAAGTTGAACTGTTTATAAACATGCACAGGAAGTGCCAAATTGACAGAAAGGATCTGTAAGGCTCTTGAAGCTTATGACAATGAGTCACATTCGAGTGTCCAGAAGTATGTTCTTGATGAGTGCTGAAAATGGAATCTAGTATGGGTTGGAAGGAATAAAGTTGCTCCACTTGGATCTGATGAGGTGGAAATGCTTCTAGGTTTCCCTAAAAACCATACACAATGATCTGTATAGAGACATGTTCCATGGTGGTATCAATGTCCTGTCTCTTTTCTCTGGGATCAATGATGTAGAAGTTGCCTTTTACTGTATTGGCATACTTTTGAAAGTAGATGTGCAAGAACTGAATGATGATCGATTGGAGCAATTGATGAGTAGATTTGTCGAATTCGACCTTGTTGTCGGTAGCATCCCGTGTAACAATCTTAATGGAAGCAATAAACATCATCATGATGAACTAGATTTTTGTTGGTGTATTTACTTGTAATGATTGCTACAACGAACTATCTTTTCTACTGCTCCAATATACCCCATTCTTTTTGAATCATTGTATTTCATGCCTTTAAAAGTATTAACATAAAGTGATATTCAGAAATCTTTAACTTATTTCAAAATTATGTTAATCCATAAAAGAATAAATTGAATTTTTGAAAATAAATTGAATCTCAAATAAATTGAACTTGAAATAGATAGAATTGTATTCAAAGTTATGACAAGCATAAGAATGATAAAAATTTAAATGACTCAACAAATTATTAGCATAAGTATTTCTAAATTAATCAAATTGACACAATTTAGAGTAATGATGTAAACTTTTGTCTGGAAGATCTCAAACGTTGTCAAAATGCTTGTAGATGTGAAGTTTCTCCCAAACTGTCAAAATCTTAAGAAAGTTCAATTGCCAGATGCCTAATATCAACATGCATTTGAGCCGCCCTTTCAGGTTTTCAACTCAAATCCTTCCTTTGGTTACAAGATACCCTTTGCGGGTTTTCACCTTGACCCCCCTTTTTCTTTTTCTTTTTTTTTTTTTCTTTTTTTTTTCTTTTTTTCTTTTCTTCAAGCATAATATTTCTTGACAGAATCCGAGTTTATTGGATTTCTCAGAATTTTCCATCCATTTATGCCAAGATCAACGCTCCTCCGGAAAAAGGCCTTTTTCACAACGTATGGTCCTTCCCAATTAGGCATCCATTTCCCACGGAAATCTTTATGTATAGGCAAAATCTTTTTAGTACTAGATCACCCTCTTGGAATTCTCTTGGATGTACTTTTTTGTCATGAGACTTCATCATCCGTTTCTGATACATTGTCCATGGCAAATAGCTTCAATCTTTTCTCCTCAATAAGGTTCAATTGATCAAATCTAGCTTGGATCCATTCAGATTCATCCAATTTTGTTTCTCTCAAAATTCGAAGCGATGGAATCTCAACTTCAATTGGTAAGACTGCTTCCATCCCATAGACTAAAGAAAAAGGCGTTGCCCTAGTAGATGTTCGAACAGTAGTTCGGTATGCATATAGAGCAAAAGGTAACTTCTCGTGCCAATCTTTGTAAGTTTCAGTGGTCTTTGTAATGATTCTCTTGATGTTCTTATTTGCTGCTTCAACTGCCCCATTCATCTTTGGACGATATGCCACTGAGTTTGCATGTTTGATCTTGAACTGTGCACAAAGTTCGGTCATCATTTTGTTGTTCAAGTTCAGAGCATTATCTGTAATGATCCTTTCTGGTAGGCCATACCGGCAAACTATCTCTTTCTTTATGAATTTGCAGACTGTGGACCTCTTAATATTGGCATATAAAGCAGCTTCAACCTATTTGGTAAAATAATCAATTGCCACAAGGATGAAGCAATGTCCATTCGATGCTTTTGGTGTGATTGCTCCAATGACATCTATTCCCCACATAGAAAACGGCCAGGGTGCTGTCATTACATGTAAAGGAGATGGGGGTACATGAATTTTTTCTATATATATCTGACATTTATGACATTTCCTTGCATAATCAATGCAATCTGTGTGCATGGTAGCCCAATAGAATCCATATCTCATTATTTTTCTGGCCATGGAAAGACCATTTGCATGTGTTCCACATATTCCACTGTGTACTTCTTCAATGATGCTTCTAGCTTCGCTGGTATTTAAACATCTCAATAGCATTTGATCATTGCTTCTTCTATACATAATCTCTCCATCAAGAAAATATCCACAACCATTCTTCTCAAGGTTCTTTATCAATTTCAGATGCATTTTGTGGATAACTTTGATTTTTGATATATTGCAGAATATCATGATACCATGGTTTACCATCTACCTCTTCTTCCACACTATAACAGTGCAGGAATTTCATATACTTGCATTTTGATTGGCATCATATCAACTTTCTTAGTTGCCTGAAACATAGCAGCTAATGTAGCCAAAGCATCTGCCATTTGATTTTCTTCTCGAGGGAGATAATTGAAGGTAACTCTCTCAAATTCTTTCACTAATTCGAGGGTAAAATTTTGGTATTCCAACAATTTGGGATCTTTTGTTTCCCATTCTCCTCGCAATTGATACACCACTAACGATGAATCTCCATATATTTTGAGACATTTGATTTTTCTTTCTATAGCTGCTTTCAATCCCATGACACAAGCTTCGTATTCCGCCATGTTATTGGTGCAAAAGAACTCCAGTCTACTTGTAAAGGGATAATAAATATTTTCTGGAGAAATTAACACTGCTCCGATTCCTCGTCCCAAAGCATTGGATGCTCCGTCAAAGTAAAGCTTCCAAGATGCATATGCATCATTTGTTCTGACTTTTATTCATGGATATGCACAACAAATCTTCATCGGGAAAATTGAAACTCAAAGGCTGATAATCATTTGATACACGACTGGCCAGAAAATCAGCTATGACACTTCCTTTTATCGCTTTTTGGTTGACATATACAATATCAAACTCAGATAATAACATCTGCCATCTAGCCATTCTGCCTTTCAAAGCTGGTGATTCCATTAAGAATTTCAAAGGATCAAGTTTTGATATCAACCAAGTAGTATGGTATAACATATATTGTCTGAGTCTTCGAGTAGTCCACACCAAGGCACAACATAATTTTTGTATTGGTGGATATCGAATTTCACAATCAGTAAATTTCTTACTCAGATAATAAATAGCTTTTTCTTTCCTTCCAGATTCATCATGCTGTCCCAGTACGCATCCCATTGAATTTTCAAAGACCGTCAAGTAGAGAATTAATGGTCTATCAGGCATTGGTGATACTAAAATTGGGGCATTGGATAAATATTTCTTAATAATATCCAAAGTTTCTTGACATTCTTCATTCCAGACTTCAGGATTGTTCTTTCGAAGTAATTTGAACACTGGATCACATTTGTCAGTTAATTGAGAAATGAACCGAGATATATAATTTAATCTTCCCAAAAAGCCTCGAACTTCTTTTTTGTATTGGGTGGTGGAAGATCTTGAATTGCTTTTACTTTATCTGGATCAAT
The DNA here is from genome assembly GCF_006381635.1 of Hibiscus syriacus. Lineage (NCBI taxonomy): Eukaryota > Viridiplantae > Streptophyta > Magnoliopsida > Malvales > Malvaceae > Hibiscus > Hibiscus syriacus. The sequence continues at coordinate 411,218 of NW_024063037.1, forward strand.
CTCGATTCCTTTTTTGCTTACCACAAATCCCAAAGTTTCCCGAAGTTACCCCAAAAGTGCATTTACGGGGTTGAACTTTAATTGATACTTCCTCAATCTCTGGAAAAGCTTTCTCAGATTTTGAATATGTTCTTCTTCAGTTCGGGATTTGGCAATCATGTCATCCACGTATACTTCAATCTCTTTGTGCATCATGTCATGAAACAAAGTTACCATGGCTCTTTGATACGTTGCCCCTGCATTTTTCAATCCAAATGGCATCACTTTATAGTAGAATGTGCCCCACATGGTTATAAATGTTGTTTTTTCCATGTCTTCAGGATTCATTTTTATCTGATTATATCCTGAAAAGCCATCCATGAATGAAAACCATGCGTGTCCTGCAGTATTGTCTACCAATGTGTCTATGTGGGGTAATGGAAAGCTATCTTTCGGACTAGCTTTGTTGAGATCTCTGTAATCCACACACATTCAAACTTTTCCATTTTTCTTCGGTACGGGAACAATGTTAGCTACCCATTCTGGGTATTTAGCTGCCTGTAGGAAACCTGCATTGATCTGTTTCATCACTTCCTCTTTGATCTGCAACAACATTTCTGGTCTCATTCGTCTGAGTTTTTGTTGGACCGGTTTATATTCTGGATTGATTGGAAGTTTGTGCATTACTATATCTGTGCTCAAACCAGGCATATCTTGATAAGACCAGGCGAAGATATCATTGAACTCTTGAAGGAGATTTATCAATTCTTGTTTTATATGGATGGTCAGAGTAGTACCAATTTTCACCTCTTTTATTTCTTCATCTATTCCCAGATTCACAGTTTCAATCTCTTCTTTGTGAGGTAGAATTTGTTTATCTTCTTTTTCTACCAATCTTAATAATTCAGTAGGAACTGCACATTCTAGTTCATCCTCACACCCATTGATTTCTTCCAGACATATGGGCTACTCTAAATGTATCTCTTGATTAAATTTAGGAATAAACATGCTATTAACATGGTGATACCTGCAAATTTAAGTCGGACACATTTCTGAAAGAATATAGTAAATTTATGAAATAAATGTAAAAATGTAAGAAAATGTAAAGAATGATTGCCATCTGAAAATTTTAAAGAAAATTTCTTATATTTAACCTAATTTTCTTTACAAGATAACAAAAATTTTTCATACTTTTGAGCTAAACATAAAGATTAGTTCTGAATATTACTCTGCGTCAATATTAAAAACTATAGGAAGGTCTTCAGTGGTCCAATTGTTGAGTGTTTCTCCAGGAAAACATGGGCGAATCCTATCCAAGTATTTGCCAGTCTTGTTGTCATTCATGATCATGTTGATAAATAATCCATTCATAGCTTCTTCAACTATGTTTTGATCTTTCGTCAACTTTTCTTCTTTAAAGGCTTCAACAAGCTGTTGTTCTACATTAATTGTTCCCCCTGATCTGAATGTGGTCTTCAACTGTGGGAAAAACATGTGTTCCCAAAGGATTTCTTTCCCTTTCAACCTTGCTTTTCTGTCTTCACATCTTCTTTTCATCTCTTTGTTCTTTGCTGAAAATTGGGCTTAATCCAAGCCCAAAACGATCTTTCTTCATCTTTATACTTACAGAACTGAAATCCCTTGAAGATTCTTTCCTAAACCTTTCCCAGCTTTAGCTCCGATGCCTAAAGTTTGTCGTAACGTCATCTTGGTACAATCAGATAATCTGGGATATGGAATTTTGCTTCCTTCTGCAATAAAGGTTGCATTGACAAATTCAAGAGCTCGGAAAGAACATTCAAGAGCATCATTGGTTTCAATATATGGAACATCACTTGTTACAGACGCAATGATTTCTTCTTCAGCTCCAACACATATTAGTTGTCCATCAACAACAAATTTCAATTTCTGATGTAATGAAGAAGGAACGGCTCCTGCTGAATGAATCCATGGCCTCCCTAATAAACAATTATATGTAGGGTGGATGTCCATCACCACAAAGTCAATATTGTACACGACTGGTCCGATTAACAACGGTATTTCCATTTTCCCAAGCACCTCTTTTTGATACCATCAAAGGCTCGTACTACATTCTGATAGCTCTTCATGTGTGATTTATCCACAGGCATTCTTTGAAGTGTGACTAGAGGCATCAAGTTGAGAGTGGATCCATTGTCAATCAATACTCCTGGCAACACATGACCATGACATTGTGTCATGATATTCAAAGCTTTTACTGACCCCATTCCGCCTTCAGGTATTTCATCATCCGTGAACGTTATGTAATTGTCAGCGGCTATATGTCCCACAATTCTGTCAAGTTTATTGAGGGATATATCCTCAGGGATAAATGTTTGATTGAGCATTTTCATCAAAGCATTTCTATGTGCTTCTGAATTCATCAATAGATCAAGAATAGAAATTCTCGCTTGTTGTTTGTGTAGTTGTTCAACCACACTATACTCACTATGCTTCAGGAATTTCAAAAGTTCTTGAGCTTGTTTTTCTGTCACAAGCTCATTGAATGCTGGAGGGGATTCATCATCAAATACCTTCTGAGGTATTACCATGGTTTTTCCTTTTGTTTCACTTGTTCGAGGCATTGATGTTTCGGGAGAGTAACATCTCCCACTTCTTGTAAAGAACGACTTCACTCACTGCTTCAGATGTCGATGTTCCCAAACTCTGTATTTTCTCTTCTTTTTTCTAGAGAAACAGATCCTCCTACCATTGAAACATTGGTAGTATAATTCCAAGGTACCCTGCGGTTCTTTGTATGGAAATGGTAGAGGAGTGGTGATAACTACTTTCGGCTTTATTGGTACAGGAATCACCGTAGATGATTTTACATTAATGATCACAGGATCATTTGTTCTTTAACTAGGTTTAGAATCCTCTGATGAGCAAACATCATCTTCTTTTTTCCTTGGTTCTTCTTCAAAGAATTCTATCTCTCTGCTATTCATTAATTTTTGCACCAAATCCCTAAACTCAAAACATAGTTGAATTTCATACCCCTTCTCTTGATGATATTCACAATAATTCTTGCCTTCATTATGTTTTGGCCTGAATTGTTGTGGAATTATACCGGCTAAAGAGAGTTGTTGGAATACCTAAACAAAAGGAGATTTAATTTCAGAAATGTCAGTTTTTGCTTTCTTTCTGTTCTCTTCCTGAATTGCATTCACATTTTTATCTCCATGATTTGGCAATGGATGATTTGATGTAGATGGTGAATTGAATTCCAACTTTCCAGTGTTGATCAAATTTTGAACCACCCTTTTGAATGCCAAACAGTTTTCAATAGAATGACCCATAATTCCTTCATGGTAAACACAGTGTGCCTTTATATCATACCAAGGAGGGAATGGTGATTGCATGAGAACCAAAGGATAGGGCCGTATGACATCTGCTTTTAACAGCGAATCATAGATCTCAGCATATGGTACTGGTAAAGGTGTAAAAGACAACCTTTCATTTTCCTTTCGAGATCCTCTGGACTCTGCTCGATTAGTGTTTGTTTCCTCTTTCTTAACCCTTGGCTGGGTTATTGTAACACTTTTCGATGAATCCTTGTTGTAAGAGTTTGCATTGTTGACTTCATTCTCTTTTTCCGGTACATAGGTCTTTGGAACTAGACCCCTCATTTGATTCAATTTTGCCACTTTTCAAGACATTTTCAATGAGTTCTCCAAAAATGACCAAATCTGCAAAATTTCTGGTTGCATTCCCCATTAGATGATTTAAATAAGGAGCTTTCAATGTATGGACAAATATTACTGTGGCCTCTTTTTCTGACAAAGGTGGTTGAACTTGGGCTGCTGTGTCACGCCATCTCTGGGCATACTGTCTGAACGTTTCGTTATTCTTTTTCTCCAAATTTGGAGAGTCATCTATCAGGGACCATGTCTGTTACGTGGCGGTACTGCTCTAGGAATGCTTTAGCCAGATCTTTCCAGGATCTAATGTTGGCTTTGGTCAATTGAGTATACCATTTTAAAGCTGGTCATGTCAAACTATCTTGAAAGTAGTGAATTAACAATTTCTCGTCTTTCACATATCCTGCCATTCTGCGACAAAACATAGTGATGTGGGATGAAGGGCATGTAGTACCGTCATATCTATCAAATTCGGGAGCTTTGAACTTGATGGGGAGGATTAGGTCTGGAACCAAACTCAACTCACTAGCGTCAAACCCATAGAATGATTCAGTTATTTCCACAGATTTCATTCGTTCTTCTAAGCTCTTGATCTGTCTGGTCAATTCTTCATTTACTTTTTCTTTCTCATTCAGCTCATTCAAATCTGGGATTAAATGCTCAGTATTAAATCCTATCTTCACATCTGATATAAGTGGATTTTTGCTTGAAGATGCAGCTCCACTTGTCGATTTTCATGTGATTTGGCTTCTTGAAATGCTGAAGTGCGAGCATTAATTTGTATAGGTGTAGTACCAGAGTGATAAATTGGTTCTGGTGGAAAACCTAGAGGATACATAGGTTCTTGGTCGAAAGATACAGGATTTTCATGCATTTTTCCAATGATAGCCTGCCTTTTAAACATGTCCTCTAATTTATGCATCATACTGTCTTGTGAATTTGCAATACTGGCTTCAATTTTCTCTAGCTTTATTCTCATTTCTGCTTGTTCTTTATTATGCTGTTCCTCAATACGTTGTATTTTATCCTCCATAATTCTCTTAGTAGCTTGTCTAGTACCGTATGTTGTATTTCTCTTTTGGCCAGAATAACTGCGATTGAAAAATCTTTTGATATATTTTTTTTCAAATTTTAATTAATGAATTTTATCTTAATAAAATAAAAAAATCCATAAAGAAAATCATGAATGAATAATGAATGTATGCAAAATGCATGTATGCAAAAAGGTATTGATCCCAAAAAGTTAACTGTCATAGAACAACTTTCATCGGCATACAAAAGTTTCTTTATAATAGTTCATAACCAGATAAAGGCGTAGCTTTCCTATTAACTCTATAATTTCTTTCATTAACCATGACACCTTCTTTCCAAATTTAGAAACTGGATCAACGTGATGCTCAATTATTTCAGCTTCAACAGCTAGTTCCCCGACACATCTAGCAACTTCACTCATTTGTACCATGGCCTCGAATACCATATTACTTCTTTCTTCACTTCTTTCTACATAGAAATTAGTTAACTTTTGCCATTGCTCATTAGTTCCTTCAAGAGTTTGCTCTAATTCAGTGATTCTGACTTGACAATTGGCAGAATTTTTTCAAGATCTCTAATGTGTCTTTGCAGTGAAGCCTCCTCATTACTTTCTTTGAGATCATTAGGTCCTAGACGAACCTTTTCTTGAAATAATTCTTCAAGTTGCAAATGTAAGCGTTAAACTCTGAGTTTTTGTCTAGACTGATCCAGATCTTCTTCAAGTTTTGTTCGTGCTTCTTGCGTTCTTTGATCTTCTGGATTTGAACATTCTTGTTCTGCATCTTTGCATCCAATTGCTAGCCACTTCTTGCTCTACCTCAAGTTTGGTGTTGAAATTCTTTCTTTCCAACTCCCATTTTTCTTTTTCAATTAACTCTTCAATCTTTTGGCCCCTGACTTCAAGTTCGGCAATCAACTGGTTCATTCAGATTCAAATCCTTTGAACATGATATTTTTCTCACCTTCAAATTTATCAAAGATGTCATTTTTCATCTCTTCTAAATCTTTGGCTCGATCCCTTTCTCTTTGCATTTCATTCATGATTTCGCGGTGTTTCAGCTTTGTGTTTTATAATTCGCTCTCTTCTGTCAACCTCAAAATCTTCCATTTTTTGCTTTCCTTTCAAGGCTTTTGAGTAGACGGCTATCTTTCCTTTCAGATCTTCAACTCGACTTTTCTCGATGGTTCAATTCTCTGCTCATCTGTACTGTTGATTGGCTTGGTCCTGATGCTTTCCGGGATTTATATAACTCTTGGTAATTTTTTCTTTAATGCTCTAAATTCACCATCAACTTTTTCTTTGTTCTCTCAACATTGCACATTGTGATGAATGAAAGTCAATATCAACACCAACATAGCTTTATCTCGTCTCATTTGCTCTAATTCTCTTGACCAGCCTTCTCTTTCTGCTTCAAACTCAGCTCTCAGATTTCAATCTCTGATGGAACCACTTAATACGATCTTCCATAGAGATATCCTCATTTTGATCTGGTAGGATATTTTCATTTTTCCTGACAGCTCTCCATTCCTCATAATCAGGAGTTAGCATTTCTTTTGCTGTTTAGCTCGGATACAAAAAGTGTTTTCCAAGCCGTAACAGCTTCCATGATATTTCTTTTATAATTTTTCTGTGGAATGCGAACTCAGATGAATGTAATCCAGCGGTGACAGGTACAAATTGACGACCTTCATACTCTTATGACCAGAAAGTGGTGCATATCCAATTCCTCCCCATAATCCGAGCAGCATTATCCAATTGTAATCACCACATTTGTAAAAGAATTCCCTTTGGATTTGCCACGGGGCTCGCCAAACAATGTCATTGCTTTGCAGATTTCGAAAGCATTAATCCACATATCTTTCTTAATTTCTTTCGGCCATTCTTGCTCCAGAAATTTTTAATGGTGAGTAATCCGTATTAAAGCGTCGGTATGAAACCTTTTCTGTCTTCCAGAAATGGCTACGGACCCAAACATATAACAACTGGGTACCCTGAGAATCGTCCACCTCCTAGCTTTCTACAAGCATTTAACGATCTGAAGGTCTCTGCTAGAATTGCAGAAGCAGGATTAATCTTTTCGGTAGCTGTTCAAACAAATCTACCACTGCAGCTTCAACATATCCCAATATTTTGGGAAGATGACCATACCATACATACCCAGAGCAAATAGATCGAATCGTACTTTAGTGTCTGGATGACTCTGAATAAGTTCTTTAATGTTGGTCCAAGCAATGCCTTCGCTTTCGCCTTTTTGTTTTGTACGGGATGCCACCCATTCTTCTCGTACCCGGCAATCTTTGTTAATTTAACTCGAAAGGGTTGAGTTTTAATTGACTTTGAATAGATTCGATTCTCCAAAGCCCCTTCTATGTAACAAAGTTGTGTACTCTTCAATAGTAGGGACCAAGTCTCCTTATTGAGAGTAAAGCAATTGTACCATGGATTCCAGAATTGAATTAGGGCTCTGAGTAATTAATCATCAACTTCGACATAGAGCAAATATGGGATGTCTCCGTAAGTCTGATAAAACTACAATTTTTGTTTGAGTCCCAACTTTCCCAAATGCTTCGCAAATCTTGCATGTCTTTTTTTAGCGAAGCTGGAGCATAACTAGCCAAGTCTGATACATAATCATCTGCAGACTGTCTCTCCTTGTCTTTGTAAGTCCTCAGCCCACTGTCTTACTTCTGAGTTTAGAATTATTTGATTTGAACACTTTTTATCCATGGATGAAGGCTTTCCAATGAGACAATTAACACGAGGATCAATTCCTTTTATCCTGTATGATGCTATGCAAAGAAAAAAATAAAGAACACACAAAAAGAATGAATAGTTTACATAATAAAGAAATTTAACAATAATATATACCTAAATATCTTTATTTAAACATGCTTTAAATAATTTAAATTCACATGTAATTTAATCAGTAAGAAAATAAATAAATTAATTAAAAGGAAAGTTAGAATTCATTTCTCCTGTGTGTACACCTATTTCGGCATGACTTCAGATCGGAAGAGTTTCTAGGGTTTATTATGCAAGGTTTCAGATCTAAGAATAAAGGTACCGAATTGTCCTTGTTAGTTCCCCCTTGGGTTGCTAACCCTCATCTAGTCCATCACAGACTAAATGGATCGAGTTCAATTCGAGGGGATACATTTCTCTATGCCTGACACGGAGAATAAATTCTCACGAAGACATAGAGCATATGAACCCGAAAGTTACTTGCTAGGTCTGACACGGAGAATAAATTCTCACGAAGACGTCGCTTTCACTCCCACTTAAAGGGACAAACTCAATTATAGAGCTTATGTTATGCAATGCAAGTATTGTGTGTGAGGAGAAATGTTCAAACCTCTGACAGAAAATAAATAATGAAATAAAATACTTGCAAATAAAAATGAAATATTAATAATATATAAAATACTATAAAAATAATAGTATATATAAAAAAAGAATTATAAATTGAATATATGAAATTTTAATTTATAATTAATAGAGACAATTTATAATTGATTTTTAAAAGTTTAACCAGGTCCCCAGCGGAGTCGCCAAGCTGTCGTAACCGGTTTTCGTCCGGGTACGAAATATTTATTTGGCGGGAAAATTGATGTGAATAAATGGTTTTTGTAAATAATTTAGGAGTCGCCATCGGCCTTTTGGGTCAGGTAGGTCGAATACCTAAAAATTATTTTTTTAAAAGAGTTTTAAGAAAACATCAATTAAAAAATGAACTGATCTGCGTTTATAACCAAAAATTCGTTCTTTAATAATAAAAAGGGATTCGTGGTCGGTTACGTTTATGGAAGGATTAGCACCCCTACAACGCCCAAAATTGGTACTTTTTAATTATAAATTGTCTCTATTATTAAAAATTTAAAAATTTAATATATATTTAATTTATAATCCTATTATTTCAAAATTAAAAAATATCGGAAAATGACTTCTAGGTGCCTTAAGACAGCTCTTTTCTTTGATATTAATAAATATTAATTTGAATAAAATTAAATAATAATTTTTTATAATATTTAATTTTAAAATACCAGAATAGGACATACAGTGTATTAAGACGCCCTTTTCTTGATATTGACAAATAAATGTTAAAAATAATTTATTAAAAAAAATATAAATATTATTTATGTATATATATTTATGACTACATAATAATAATAAAAATATTTAAATATATAAACAAGTAAAATTAAAACCATAAAAATACAATTAGAAAATATATTTTAAAGCAGTAAAATAAATGAAAAGATTTAAAATTAGTGACTAAATTATAGTAAAATTAAAATTAAATACCTAATTCATAATTAATCAAAATTATAGGGATTAAACATGCTATTTTCTTATTTATTAATTTAGTGACTAAAATAAAATTATATAAAATTCAGATATTAGAATAAAATAAATTAAAACATACTATTCAGATTAAAATATTAATTATTAAAATTATAGGACTAAATCTATTTACCTAAATATATTATTTTAATACAAAGGACTAAAATAAATAAAATTAACATTAAAGAACCGAATTAAAAGGATTATAAATTGATTAGTGACTAAAATGTAAAGTTTACAAATTAGGCTGACTGGAAAAGGATTTAACTATTATTAATTACACAAATAGCCTCCCCGAAACGACGTCGTTCGGGAAGGGCTATTTAAAGCCAAAATCAGCTGGCCCGAAGGGCCAGCTTCATTTCTCATTCTTCCTCTCTCTCTCTTCTCTGAGAGAGAGAAAATTCTCTCGCTTCTCTCTAAAACAGAGAGAAGCTATCCGGCCGGCAGCTGCTCGCTTCTCGCTTCTCGTTTCTCGCTTCGATGGCCGGAATAAAATTTTTTTTATACTAAAACATAGATCGGACCGTCCTAATGACGGTTCGAGATGGTCTTTTTTTAAACGGCTCCCGATCGGAGCAAATCTAAGAAATATACCTTCGGTTTTTCGAAGGTTTTGGTGAGGTCGGCGGTCGTGGCTCCTCGGTAAGCTTCTTTCTTTCCCTTTTTTTTTGTTCTCTGTTTTTTGCTGGGGGTCCCTTTTCTTTGCAGGTTGGGTGATGGCTTTATAGCCATCACCGGCGTCTGTCTCGGACCGGTCCGAAAGGTGGAGTCGGTGAGTCACCGAGCTATGTGGTGACTCACCCTAGAGCTTGCGACGTGGGCGGCGGGTTGAAGCAGCAAAGCTTCTGGATTCTTCAACGAGGCGGCGGCGCCGTGGCGTGGCACTGGCAGCTGGGACTGTCCCTAGGGTTATGATACCCTAGGGTTCCTTGTGGGTATTTCTGGACCGTTGGATCTTGCCAGATCCAACGGTGGCAAGCTGAGGCGGCTGGGAGAAGAGGAAAACCCTAATCTGGTTTAGGGTTTCCATTGAGCTTCTGGATATGGGCCACCAAGTTTATAATTGGGCCTCAATTTGGGTTTTGTAATATTAATAAATAATATATATTAATAATAATAATAATAATAATAATAATAATAATAAATTTTAAAATAAAATAAAATAAAATAAATTGATGTCTACAAAATGAATTGTTGTTGTTTTTAAAGGTCACAGATTTAAGCACTAGCTGTTATAATAGCAGGGTGATTGAACGTTTATTGTTAAATGATTGAGGGTATTTATCATAATAAAAAAACATTAGTAGAACTCGTCAAATCAATAGTATGAGATCTAAAATATCATTTTTACCATTAATAATTTATAATTAACTACGCATTAACAAGTACACGCAGATTTCTATTTTTTTTTAATTTAGTTTGTTAGAACATTTAGTATGCTAGATATTTGTTTAGTCGTTAATTCTCAAGTTAATTGAAAATCTGCTGCATTGATTATTATATTAATGACGGTTTTTCTTATTTTTTTAAAAAAATATAAAATTTTATAAAAAAAATCATCAACGATAAAAAAATTATTTTTTTAAGCTTATCATGTTGATATCACGAATTCTAATAAATTAAATGAAAAATTATTTGGTCTGTTGAGCCCACACTCCGTGGGTCAATATAAAAATTAGTTTTTAGGAGAGTTCGTAAAATAAACATGATGAATTCCAATTATACTATGACATTTATTATAATTTGCAAAATAAATTTTGAGTTGTTCTATTTTATCAAATAAGTTTAGCGTTCCTAATTTTGTCTTGATAAGTACACCGATTTTTGTGAAAGATAAATTACCCAGTGCAATAAGGATTTTACTTTAAAATTGAGATTTTTCCTTTAAAAAATAAAACAAAATAAATAAAATATAGTATCTATTCAAAAAAAAAAATCTTTAATCATTTAATATATATATATATATATATATATAGGTTAAAGTTGAGACTTCAAAATATAATAATAATCCTTAATTACTTAAATAATTTGATTCGTACAAAGAACTCAAAAAAGTGAAACGTATGTGGACACTTTGAAAGTATACGACATGGAGAGTACCTATTGGTGGAATGCAAAAGAAGCTAGAAGCGGTGTTTCACATCAGATACTTACATACGAGGCTATGACCAAAGAGATATAATTTGATAAAATCGATTTATCACGTCATCTATAGTCTTAACTAATAAAATTAATATATTTTAAAGTAATTTTTAGATAGTTACTCACATTTTATTTATATTTAAGAAAAAATAAAAAATTTACTTTTAAACAATTAAATAAATAAATTTAATTAATTAAAATAACAGATAACATTATCAACCGGATCCCTTAATAATTTTTCATGACCGAGGCTTTAATAGATAGAAAAATGTAACGCAACTGCAAGTAATTGTTTATATAAGACAAGAAAAAGACGAGAAAACACATTACAGTGGCTGATCCTTTTTTTAATAAGATTCAACACCAAATAGTTAACCCACTCCCACATGTCCCCTCTTGTACAAAAGCCCTACGATCATCACATATCGAGAGAGCTCACATACATTTTAATGGAGTTTTTGAAGCTGTTCCAAGCTTTTTTCAGTTCACTCATTGTGGCTTTTTCTCTCTATTTGTTCTTGAGAATGTTATTCTCTTGCTGGATTCTGCCCATCCTTGTTTACGATAAGCTGGGAAAGAATGTGTTTGGGGGTCCGACCCCAACTTTTCCTCTGGGAAATATTAGAGACATGAAAACCGTTAGTAAGAAGAATATGAAAGATGACTCTTCTTCTTCTTCAACTATCTCCCATGATATACACTCCACTGTGTTCCCTCACTTCTCCCGGTGGCAAAAATCTCATGGTAACTCATCTTTAGCTTCTTTTGATCAATCTCGTATATAATGAGAATCCTTGATTTTTTGTGTGTGTGTTTGTTTTGCAGGAAAAGTGTTCATCTACTGGCTGGGAACTGAGCCATTTTTGTATATTGCAGAACCCGATTTCCTTAAGAAGATGTCATCGAAAGTACAGGGAAAATTCTGGGGAAAACCCAATGTGTTCAAACACGATAGGAAGCCTATGTTCGGGAGTGGATTGGTGATGGTTGAAGGAGATGATTGGGTTCGCCATCGCCATGTTATTTCTCCTGCATTCTCTCCACCCAACATGAAGGCCATGGTAAGCTTGATGGTGGAACCGGCCACAAAGATGCTCCGAAGGTGGACAACCCTAATAAATTCCGGTAAACCGGAGATCGACGTCGAAAGAGATATCTCAACAATGGCGGGGGAGATCATTGCTAGGGCAACCTTCGGGTTGAGTTGCGGAAACGGGAGTCAAGTGTTTGAGAAACTGAAAGCCATGCAGATCACGCTCTTTAACTCCAACCGCTATGTGGGTGTTCCTTTCAGCAGGTGGCTTTTTCCCGAGAAAATCTTGGAAGCCAAAAAACTTGGTAAGGAAATCGACCAGCTATTCATGTCGGTCATAGAAGATCATGTTGGGAAGAAGAAGAAGAACAAGTGTTTGGATGAGGCGTACTTGGTCGGGTACATGATGGAAGGGAAGAGGTTTAGCGGAAGGTAGGTTATTGACGAGTGCAAGACTTTCTTCTTCGGTGGCCATGAAACCACTGCACTGTTACTCACATGGACGTTGCTGCTTTTGGCCATGCATCCACAATGGCAAACCTTATTGAGGGACGAAATTACACAAGTTTTTGGAGATGGTGACATCCATTTCTCAAAACTTGCGGACTTAAACAGGGTAAATCAATTATTGATTTAGACCACTTTTCTTTTTTACTCTCTCTCTCTCTATATTCCATAGATACCAGCACCTATTTACTTTAGTGGGATAAGACACCAATACTTTAAATAAGGTAAGGAGGGCGAACCTTGTTGTTTTTTAATGGTGCAAACTTGGTTTAGAGTATTGGTGTGCAGTTGGGCATATGAGCCGAACTTTACGGGTTTTGAACTCGATCTGAATTGAGTGGGCCAACTCTTTAATTTTTTATAAAAAAATCAGGTTTGAGTCAGATTTTATAAAAGAGAAGTTTGGGCCGGATTGTGTTCACATTAAGGGTGAAAATATTTGATTTGACTAAAAAAATAATATTATTATATCTTATACATGTAGGGATAATTGTAATAATACTCTTCTTCATCATATTATTTTTTTTTCAATTAGATCCTATTTTATTGAATAAAATTAATATTTTTTTATAAATATATTTATTTCAGGTATGGTCAGGTTAGGTTCGGATAGAGGAGGTTTATTTTTCGAATCAGGTTGGGTTGGTTGAAAATCTAACCCGACCCATGTCCATCCCTATTTAGGAGAGTTATTCCCATAATAGACTTCTCCAAAACCTAATCTGGATTAGTCGATCAATAGATTTGATACAGTGATTAGTTAAAAAAATCTATAAATTAGTGTGTCAAATCATCCTATGATATAAGATAAATGCATAACAACTAATATTTAATTTCTCTATTTTGATAAACCTTTACTTTGAAAATTTTATTATTTTTTGTGTCAGTTTCATCCTTCAATTTTTATAGCTAAGGATAAATGATTTGCAGATGGGATTGGTGATGGAGGTACTAAGACTCTACTCACCAGCCCCAAATGCACAAAGGCAAGCAAGAGAAGATATAAAGGTGGACGATGTCCTTATCCCTAAAGGAATCAACATTTGGGTCGACACGGTCGCCATGCACCATGATCCGGCTCTATGGGGCAACGACGTTAACGAGTTCCGGCCGGAGAGATTTAGAGACGATCATGTGTACGGCGGGTGCAAGCACAAGATGGGGTTCATGCCATTCGGGTTTGGGGGGAGGATGTGTGTTGGAAGGAATTGGACATGCACGGAATACAAAGTTGTCTTAACCTTATGCTCTCCACCTTTTCCTTCTCCCTTTCACCAAACTATCGCCATTCACCCTCTTATTTGCTTTCTCTTTGGCCTACTATGGGTTCCCTCTCATTGTTTGTGTACGGCGGGTGCAAGCACAAGATGGGGTTCATGCCATTCGGGTTTGGGGGGAGGATGTGTGTTGGAAGGAATTGGACATGCACGGAATACAAAGTTGTCTTAACCCTTATGCTCTCCACCTTTTCCTTCTCCCTTTCACCAAACTATCGCCATTCACCCTCTTATTTGCTTTCTCTTTGGCCTACCTATGGGTTCCCTCTCATTGTTCAACCCCTTTAGGTCTACCTTAGAGTTTGATGAAATTAATAAAAAAAGTCTTTAAATAGTTTCATCTTAGAGTGATTTATAAGGAACTATCTATTTGAAAGATTCTAATGACGTGAATGTTCAAACACATTTGATATACAATATACTTAAATTCGATACTTATAGAGATAACAACTATCACTTTGATTGCTAAAATAACGTGTCCTGAGTTAATTCTAGCATTTAAATATTGATAACATGTCTTGATCTATTTTTAATTAATACTACTAATTAGTTTTATTGAATGAAGTAAAAATACAACAAAATCAGAGTAGAATAAATTATAATAATATCATATAGTCTACTTGTTATTCTATGTGATAATTACAAGTAACAATCAATGAAAATGTATCGAATAAGAAAAAGAGTTAAAAATTTAATTAAATAACTCAAAAATAATAATAAATACAAATTAGTTTTATTACAAAGAAAATCATTTTCTTACAGACAAGTAAAGTTGATTCTCCGGGTAGTACGGTTTGATTTAGACGAGAAATAGAAGTTAAGGAACGGAGATTAATGAAACTTAAAACTTCGGTACTCATCGAATATATAAACAATGATAACCAAAATGAATCATTCTACCGTACGACAGTTTTAATATACGATTAAAAAAAAATGTTATCGGTTTTATTATTTTTTTTAACAAAATCGATAAAAAATTATCGAAAATATTACTATTTCTACATAAAATATTAATGTTTTTTAATATTTCCGATAAAAAAACCAATAATAATAAAACTAGTACTACTTTACCAGATATGTTAACAAAATCGATAAAACACTCAATAATAACAAAATCGATGGAGATAATAATATTTTCAGTAATATTTTATCAATTTTATTAAAAACATAATAACAAAATCAATAACACATTTTCTTAATATTATATTAAAGTTATCGCAAGTAAGAATTTCATCATTCGTTTTCAATTCAATTCTCCACTTTTTTAGTTGGGCGAGCAATTTTTTTTTCCCTTTTTTAATGTTTTTGGTGATGGGTTCTTCGACTGCCACGAGGTCGCCGAGCTCTCCCAGCTCCGCCTGGCTCATTCCTCGGACTCACGTGCCGTTCTCGTTGAGGCGCCCACGATGAAGCCCTAACGGTGCTTCGCGGATTGTGGCCGATTCCACGGCTGGGACTGCGGAGGATTCCTTTTCCGGATGGTTCGACGCGGAGCATGTCGAAGATCCCCTTCACTTTAAAAGGAACGAATGGTTTGGAGGTAGGGGTGCACAAAAAATCCGAATATCCGATTTTACGAAAAAAATATCCGAAATCGGATTTGGGAAAAATCGGTTTTTTTTTAATCGGATCAGATTTTTTTTAAACCGGTTATTTTAACCGGTTTGGAGAAAAAAACCTAGACCGATTTTTTTACCGGTTAAAAAACCAGTTTTTATCCGGA
The DNA here is from genome assembly GCF_006381635.1 of Hibiscus syriacus. Classification (NCBI taxonomy): domain Eukaryota; kingdom Viridiplantae; phylum Streptophyta; class Magnoliopsida; order Malvales; family Malvaceae; genus Hibiscus; species Hibiscus syriacus. Next base: position 426,915 of record NW_024063037.1, read on the forward strand.
AAAAAATCGGTCTGGGTTTAAAAAACTAGCCGTTAATATAGCCGTTGGGGGGTTTTGTGACCGTTTTTGACCGTTTTTTCCTTTAAAAAAATTACCATTTTACCACCCTAAACATGTATAAATAGGTTGGGAATGTATTTGGTTGATTACAAATTTCTCAAATCTTATTACACAACACTTAAACATCTCTCAAATCTTATTTTTGTAATTTTGTGTTCATCATGAGTAACACGGCTGAATCTTTCGTCGGGGGAAACCTTGAAGTCGTGAGAGTGAACGAACACACTCGAAACAAAGACATTTGGGATCACTACGATTTATGTGAGATGTCAAATGGCTCGAGGAGGGGCGCATTGTAAACTTTGTCTAAAGTTTCTTACATCGGAAGGAAACACAACGTTGAAGAACCATTTGACAAAATCATGCAAGGCACTTCGCTCAAGATCGGATCCTAGTCAATCGAATCTTACACCGCAATGTGGTGTTTTTGTTTACGACAACAAAAAATTACGAGAAGCGTTTACAAAGTTCGTGATTACAAAAGCATTGCCGTTCGACCACTTTGATGATGAAGATTTCACGATAACAATTCAACAACTAATGCAACCACGTTATACTCAAGTAAGTCGTACTACCCTTAGAAGAGATGCTATAAAAATGTGGCGTACGGCGAGGGAAAAAATGATTTTAGGATTCTAAGAACACCGTTATGGTGTGTCGCTTACATGTGACGTTTGGAGTTCCCCTCATAATACCGGAAATTCTTTTTTAGCCGTTACGTCACATTGGGTAAATCAAGATAATTGGCAAATGATGAAAAGAACAATCGCGTTTGAATTATTCGGTGAGCCGCATACCGGTGCTAATTTATTTACACTTTTAAAAAGGGTAATTTGTCTTTATAAATTAGAAAATAAAGTTTTTTCTATATCATTTGATAATGCATCAAATAATACAAACGCGGTTCCAAGATTGAAAATATTACTTTCACCGATTTTAGACGGTGCATTTTTTCATACCCGTTGCGTTGCACACATAATTAATTTATCCGTGCAAGCCGGTTTGGAGGTTATTGAGCCGATTAGATTAGAATTTAAAACAATGATAAATCGGTTCTTTGTAACAACAACAAAAGACTAAATGATTATAACGATTTTTGTAAGTCCGTTAATAAAAAACTTTGGGTCCTAATTTGGATTGTCCAACTCGTTGGAACTCAACTTGGATGATGATGCATACTGCCTTAAGGCAAAGGAAAACATTGCAAACATTTCACGATCGGCTTTTCGAGAGGGGTCATGTCCCAAACATTTATCCGGATTCGAGTTGGGAAACTATAGCCAAAATAACCGATTTGCTTGAGGTTTTTAAAAATGCAACAACTTTTTTTCCGGTGTTTATTACCCTACTAGCCCGTTGGTTCTTAATCAAATATTTTTGTTGGCTACCTGACTAAATGACTTTGAATTTGAAACCGAAGTTTTTAAGAAATTGGCTTTGCAATGAGGAAAAACTTTTAAAATATTTTAAGGAGATTCCCCCCATTTTTACTTGTGTCGCCGCTTTAAACCCAACGTTAAATGTTGGTGGGGTTGAAACACTAATTAAACAAATTGCGTTTGCTTTTAATCTAACCGATGATGAACCCAACTTTGTCCAAAATCAAATAAATTATTTTAACAAATGTTTTCGAGACATGTTTGCATTTTATTTAACTAAATACGGATCAAGTAGTGTAATACACGATCAAATGAGAATGAATGCGGAATCATCTAGTAGACGTCCAAGTAACATAATTTGAATCTTTTTAACACTCTTGTAAATTCCCAATCCAACGATCACGTACTACCACCCCAAGTAGCGAGTTGGGAAATTACATGTCATGCGATTTTCTATCAAAAATGACATTTGAAGAGTTTGAAACTTTGGATATTTTGGCTTGGTGGAAAGAAAAGGAAGCACAATTTCCGATTCTAGCCGCCATGGCCCGTGATTTACTAACCGTCCAAGCTTCTACGGTAGCTTCGGAATCCGCTTTTCTGTTAGTGGCAGGTTATATCGCAACGGAGATCAAGACTAAGTCCCGAGTCGGTGGAAGTATGCATTTGTTTAAAGGATTATTTGGATGGAGCGGCTCATAAGCAACATATCACCACCCTAGAAGATGCAATTGATGCCGATTTGGAAGCAAACTTACACATTGAAGAAGTCGAACTTGGAATATCCCCTCCAAACGAAGAAGGCGAAGATGATGAAGAAGAGATGGCAATGTAGTTTATAACTTTATTTCAATTATCGTAAACTTTGTTTCAATTATCGAACTTGAAGTTTTTAAGTATTTGAATTTATCGAACTTGGAAGTTTTTAAGTATTTGAATTTATCAAACTTGGAAGTATTTAAGTATTTCAATTATGTTGAGTTAATTAAGTATTTCAATTAAGTATTTGAATTTATCGAACTTGAGGTTTGATGCTTTCTCTTTGATTCTCTCTTGATTCTAGTTGCTTGATGTTTCTTGTCTTTGATCAATGGCTTCTAAGCTTGCTTAAATACACCTTGAATCACTTCTGAACGTTAGTGATAATTAATGAAGATAATATAGCCGTTTAAGTGTGAAAACATTTAATAAAAATGCTTGGAGCGTGGGGGAATCGGTACCCTCTCATAGGGAATCGGTTTCCTCTCATAGGGAATCGGTTCCCTAAGTGTAAAATCCAAATATTTCGACCGTTGAATAGGGGGAATCGGTACCCCCTATGGGGGAATCGGTTCCATCCGAGCATTCTGGAAATCTCGGAGCCAAACCATTCAATGAGGAATCGGTACCCCCTTGGGGGGGAATCGGTTCCCTATGAGCAATCTGGAATATTAAAATCGGTTTTTTTATAACCGGGTTTTTAAAAAAACCGGTTTTTTTAAAACCGAAACCGGTTACACCGGTTAGGATATCCAGCCCTCCAAACCGGTTAAAAACCGAACCGATTATTTTATAAACGGGTTTTTTTTCTATGAGAAAAAACCGGATCGGATAAAAACCGATCCGGATCGTATTGAAATCCGACAAATGTTCATCTCTATTTGGAGGTACAAATATATTATATTTTGCACCAACCATTGTTCTTTGATCGAATATTGCTCTGCTTTGTTTTCAAGAGTTGGTAGAAAATAATGGAAGTTGTATCTTTTTGTTATTTCAAAGGAAAAAGGGATGAACATTATATATACAATTCGAATCTGATTTTAAATTGTCAAATTAAGTTCTTGAATTATGTTTAAGAATTTGTACGTAGTTTGCTTTCAGGAATTATAGGTGCTGGAACAGCTGGACTTGTGGTAGCAGGGCTTTCCTTTGCAGCAATGGCCCTTTGTAATCAGAGCACTTCTAATTTATCATGGTCTAATTTTAGCTGCACCACGTTCTAATTTATCATGGTCTTGTATCGGTTTATAAGATATTACTTTAGACAATTTAGATGGAATTGACGCTAACCGTTGAGATGAAAGACTATTATTGTAATTTTTTTACAACAGGGCCAAAACTGCAGTTGGAACCATTAAAAGGTCAACGGGAAATTCTGTTAGCCTCTGATACTGAGAGTGATTAGGTTGAAAATAATGAGAATGAGAAAGGTATACATAAGGATCTTTTGTCACCTTCAGAATTTAATGGCACTTTTACTGATAATAAACTTGAAAACGATAACGAGTCCCACTTAGTAGACACATCTAATGGAAACCGTGCCGCTAGCACTGCTCCAATTCAAGAAGACTTGGGAAATGTTTCAGCTTTGGATAGAATGCCAATTGGCATGGACAAAACTCCAATATCACCTAATTTGCCCGAATCTGAAGTTTTCGGTAGCTCTTTTGCTGCACCAAATCCTAGAGCATCATATAGCAATCTTGACATTGGTTCACCTGAGGCAACTTCTAACTTGTCTGACCAAATAAACCTAGACAAAGATATCAACGAAGGAAAGCTTGGATCAGAAGGAAAAGGGAATTCCGATATCTCAGTTGATTCTTCTTCTAGTTTTAGTCCTAGCTCTAGTTCAGCCAATCAGCCTGTGATTGTGAACTTCTCATTTAGTCCTGATTTAGAACCAGTTTTAGAAACTCAGTCTGTACACGTAGACAAGACAATCTAAAAATGATTGAATCATCTCCAACTGAAGGAAACCTTGAGAGTAGAAAAATGTTGCAGTTTTCTGTTGAAATGAAGATTTCATCTCTAGAAAGGAAGAACTTTAATGAGAGCGAGTCTTCTTAAAAAAAATTATGCTTCAGCACCAGCACATCCCAAAAATAAGCAAAGCAAAAATGATTATGAAGCGATAAATGATAGCATACCAGTTTTTGGATCTCCAAATCCTAGGAGTTCCTTCTCCCCTTCTGGCATACCTGCTTCATCTGTAGGTTCTGCAGCTCTACAGGTGCATCCAGGAAAGGTTTTGGTTCCTGCAGTTGTTGATCAGGTCCAGGGTCAGGCACTTGCAGCCCTTCAAGTGTTGAAGGTATCTCATTTGCAGATAAGATGAGCACTTGCAAGGAACATCACACCAAGGAATACGATTTACTCGTACCATTTTCGGATAGCAAATGCTCGTCCGAAACATAATTCGATAGAAGAGTTGTCCATCCTTGAATATAAGTTATTACCTCATCTTGCGGAGAACACTGGACATCTCCTCTCACCTCTTCTTCGCCCTTTCGTAAGTTCCCAGCTTTTCCTTACTGACTTTCAAAAGCTCAGTGATCCCCTTTTCGTATGGTGCAAAACCAGCAACTTCCCTGATCAAGTTCCTCACAAAATGGACTCTCTTGCTCGTTTTCTAAAAAATAGCAACGAAAGTGAAATAAAAACTTTTTAATAATCAGAGCTCATGCCACAGTTTTTTAATAATCAGAGCTCATGCCACAGTCATGAATGTTCCAATAATCTTTCAAATCCAATCACAGATCATTCAGATTTCAGTTCATGGATTGAACAGGTGTACATATATATTGAACTAAGGACTCAAAACACTTTTTAAGTAACTGATCTTCATAAACCTCTAAAATTTCATAAAATTTAGCAGCAACAGCAATTAATCAAAGGCAAAAGGATGGCACATGCTAATCTCCAAATATCTCAAGACAAAGATCTGTAATTATATGACATCACAGTTTTACTGCAAATGAAATGAAAAATGGGCTTAGAAAAACAGAAAATGGAATTTAGAACATAAAAACATCGTAATGCAAAACCATATCCATATAAACCAAACAACCACGAATCAAATACAAACATATCCAAATATATTGCAACACGTAAAAGAGTGAAGGAAGCTTAGAGAAAAAGATATACAGAGATTCGGTTACCTATCGAAACGGCTATCTCAGGTGGAATAGTATATTAGGGTTTTGCGTTCATTATCTTTGCAATACATCGAAGAGGCTAAGTGCCTTTTTAAGTTTTGGGTAAACTACATACTTAACTGCCTAAACTATTAGTTTTATTTCATATTGTTCCCAAAACTTTAATTCTTTTCAAATTTATATCTAATATTTAGTTTAAGTTTTATTTTGGTACACTGCCATTAAAAATTTAATGGTGATGTTGACGTGTTATCACAAGGTTATATCATGTCATCGTTAAAAAATTAAAAAATGATACATAGGCAGTTCTATTAATTTTTTAACAATAGGTATCAAAAATGAAAAATAAATTAAACATTAAGAATAATTTTAAAAAATAAATTTTAAGTATAAAAACATATAAAAATAATAATTTAAGTATTGTTTATCTTTAAATTTTTAATTTTATTTTTCTAATAACTACGGATTGAAGCCATGATCCAAATCAAAACACATATCACCGTTTTGTGGCCCAATTACAAGTTTTCAAAGAAGTGGACCAATATATATGGGTAAAGTACAATGGCTCCAGCGTTGCTTTGTCGAGTCTTTGATTATTAAAAATTATAATATAGTTATTCGATTGTAGGATATTTTCTGTTAAGTCCCCTAACTATTAAAAGTTACAAAATAGTCACCTAATTATTCATATATTTCAAACTTGACCTTTTACGTTAAAAAATAAACGACAACCTGAGCTGCACGTTAACATGCGTACTGGAATATGATAAAACCTGATCATATAATCTCAAATGATTATCATATCCCGGTCAACAAGTTATCGTCTAACTCAGACAATTGTCAATTTTTTAACAGGAAATGATGAGTTTAGAACACATGAATAATAAAATGAACTTTTTGTAACTTTTAATAGTTGATGGACTCAATAAAGCAACACTCCATAGTTAAAGGATTATATTGTAACTTTTAATAATTAGAGACTCAACAAAGTAGTATTCTATAGTCAGAGACGCCTTACCTTATATATATAAACAATTAGTTGTTGAAGTTTTAAGTATTATTGGCGAGTAATTTTTTGAAAAATACAAATGTTAAAGAATTATTTTAAAATCTATATCATTTGCTATCGTGCACATAGAACTCATTATGAAAGAATTTAATAATATTTCTTATTTGGCCTACAAGTATGTTTTTTACATTATGGATCGAGTTTTTTTTTCTTGTAGACAAATTGAACTATCTAATGGTTTGGAATAGGTTTGTCATGTTTATAATATTTTAGATTCGATTTAGAAAATAAAATTCGAATGATATTACTATTGGTCAAAAATGGTGTCGAACGACGACAATTTAATGATTTGAAGTTATCAATCACTTAATTTATGGAGTTTGAGATATATTATAATAAAACATCTATTAAATTTACAATGTTAATGATGTGATCCAATTCATCATCATGTTTAACTTTGCATGTCCAACCTTTCAAGGGAAGAAACTTTCTATCTTTCTACACAATGATGTTTATTTCGTTTGCTATAACATAGATATATTCATATATATCTACTACATCTATAGCTATAATGATAATAACTTATGCATTATGTGAGGCATAAGTTATTATTATATACTATAGTACACACTTTTATCTTATACACATTAATATAGTTCATGTACTTAACTTATTCTTTAGGTTTTAAGTGTAGGTACATTCGACCACAACTTAGGAGCTATCTTGGAGCTAAATGGTGAAAGCAACAACAAGGAAACTGTTGAAAACATTTTGATGTTTCGATATAACAAATTAAATTAAAATAATTTTAATTTTGAAAATGATTTTTCTAAGCATATTCGATATATTAAATCAAATATCAAAATATTACTCAAAGTATTTCAAAGTTCATTTTAAATCCTTACTCAAGTGTAAAATTAAGTTTTAATCTTAAAAATAATTTCAAAATGATTTTACAAAATATTTCAAACCATTTCAAAGCCAAAAATTCCAGATTGCTCAGAGGGAACCGATTCTCCCCCAAGGGGGTACCGATTCCCCCTGAATGGTTTGGCTCCGAGAATTCCAGTATGCTTGGAGGGAACCGATTCCCCCCAGGGGTACTGATTCCCCCCACTGTTTAATGGTCGAAATATTTGAATTTTACACTTAGGGAACCGATTCCCCATCAGGGGTACCGATTCCCCCCACGCTCCAAGCAGAAATATTTATTGTTTTCACACTTAAACGGCTACAATAACTTCATTAATGATCCCCAACGTTCAGAAGTGATTCAAGGTGTATTTAAGCAAGCTTAGAAGCCATTGATCAATAACAAGAAACATCAAGCAACTAGAATCAAGAGAGAATCAAAGGGAAAGCATCAAACCTCAAGTTTGAGCATTTCAAGCCTATTTTTCATTCAATATTCATTTTGCTTTCAAGAACACTTATTGTGCTCAATCGTATTTATTCTTGAGTGTTCTTTATTTGTTCTAGAATTGTGCAAACATATTTTCCTTGTGAGGCTTTTCTTGTAAGTTTGCAAATTTGTAATCTTATTTTTGAGAAAAGAGTGTTCTCAAGAATTGGGGTATATTCTTGAGGGAGTTGTAAGGTTATCTCTTTGGCCTCAAAAGAAAGAACAAATTAGTGAATTTGTTAGAAAATCCTTAGTGTGGATAGCTAAGGTTGTGGATGTAGACTTTGGTTGATAAAGTCAAACCACTCTAAATCGTTTTTTAATTACTTTCAATTTTCTGCAAAAGCTTCCACAATTTTTTAATTGCCAATTCACCCCCTCTTGGCCGATTCCGTCGATCGATTAACTCAACAATTGGTATTAGAGCCTAACTCATTTGAAGGTTTAATCGCCTCTTGAGTCGATTCGAGAAGAGTTACATCGATAATCAAAGTCATCAATGGCCTCTACTTCAAACTCTGACTCCGGTCTCGATTCGATGCCCATCAACAAGCCTCCTTTCTTCAATGAGGCTAACTATGCCTATTGGAAAAATAGGATGATGTGCTTCATTCAATCAAGTGACATGGGAGCATGGAATGTCGTAGAAGAAGGATACATCAAGCCTCTCACTCATCCAAGATTGTGGAGTGAATGAGAGACAAAAATGTTCCAGCTCAACTCCAAAGCCATCCATATCATATTTTGTGCTATTGGACCAGATGAATACGAAAGAGTTTCATCTTGTACAACCGCCAAAAAAATATGGGACAAACTTCAAGTCACTCATGAAGGTACCGATGAGGTAAAGAAATCTAAAATTAGTATTCTAACGCATAGCTATGAAAATTTCAGGATGAAACTAAATGAAGATATCAAAGCTATGACGGATAGATTCTCAACGATTGTCAATGGTCTCAAATCATATGGAGAGATCATTTCAAATGAAATGCTTGTGAGGAAGTTAGTTTACTCCCTTCCAAAATCATGGCAATCAAAGAAGATGGCAATCATCGAGTCTAAGGATCTAACGTCTTTAACTCTTGAAGAGCTAATCGGTTCGCTCCTCACTAATGAAATAATGCTTGAAGATGAGGTGGACCTCGATAAGATTGAAGAGACACCAAAGGAGAAGGAGAAGAAGAAAAACATTGGAGTTTCTCTCAAATCCACAAAAGATGAGAGTGATTCGAATGAAGATGACGATGACGAGGAAATGACATTGTTTGCCAAACGATTCAGAAAAATGATGAGACCTTACCGAGGAAAAAAATTCAAACGAAATGAAGGCCTCAAAAATGAACCAAAAGAGAAGGACCCAATCATTTGCTATGAATGCAAAAAGCCGAGGCATGTCAAATATGATTGCCCATAATTGAAGAGAAAGGGTCAATCAAAGAATAAGCACAAGGCTTATGTGGCTACATGGAGCGATGAAGAAGGTTCCGATAAAGAGGAACAAGAAGTAGAAAACTTGTGCTTGATGGCATTCGGTGAAGATTCTAAGGTAACCTCTAACTCATCTGATTTTGATGATTTATCCTATGATGAGTTATTAGAGGAATATAATGGGTTGGCTTCGGATTATGAGAAATTGTTTTTAAAATATAAAAATGATATTTAAAAATTGAAAAATGAAAATAAACTCATATCCAAAACCAACAACGATCTTGAAAGTAAAATCAAAGATTTGCAAATCAAACTAGAAGAGTTTGAAATGAAAAATTTGGATTTGCAAAATTTACTTTCAAAGGTCAATAATGATCATCAAAAGAAAATTGATGATCTTAAAGCTTCTTTTGATAAAGTTGGATCAAAACGTTTTGAAAATGGAGAAAATTCAAAATCCAACTTTGTTAGAAAAAGTTTTAAAAACTACAATCACAGAGGTCCCCAAAGAACCTCTAATGGAAAAAACGTTAGAAGTATATGGGTTCCTAAAGAGCTCATTACTACTAAAGATAAGGATATCCTACACAAATGGATACCTAATGGGCCCAAAAGAATTTGGGTACCAAAAATCAAAAATTAATCTATGTTTGTAGGAAAAAGAGCATTGCTACAAGGCATGGGAAACAAATCTAAATTCATGGTACCTTGATAGTGGATGCTCGAGACACATGACAGGGGACAAAAACCGGTTCATAGAGCTTAACGCCAAAAATAGAGGAGAAGTGACTTTTGGTGATGATTCAAAAGGTCACATTGAAGGTATAGGTACAATAGGTAATACCTCTTCCATACAAATTAAAAATGCGTTATATGTGAATGGATTAAAGCATAATCTCTTGAGTATTAGTCAATTATGTGATAAGGGATTCAATGTCATATTTGAAACTAATGGTTGTAAAGTCATTGACATTGCATCTAATAGGATTATGCTTGTTGGTCATAGAATATAGGAAACATATACATGGTGCATTTAGACTCTATAGAAATGACTAATTTATGCCTAGTTGCAAATGATTGAGCATGATAGTTGGTTACGGCATAGGAGACTAGGACATGCTAGCATTAGTGTTTTGCAACGGTTAGTTCAAGGAGAATTGGTTCGAGGGATGCCTAAACTAAAATTTGATAATGATAAAATCTGTGATGCTTGTGCTAAAGGAAAACAAAAGCGAGTTTCTTTTAAATCCATTAATGATGTGTCAACTAGTAGAGTATACAATTGATCCATATAGATCTTTTTGGGCCAACTAGGACTACTAGCTTGGGTGGAAAACAATATGCATTTGTCTTGGTAGATGACTATTCTAGATATACTTGGGTTCTATTCTTAAGTACTAAAGATGAAGCATTAGAAAATTTCATCACATTTTCAAAAGTAATCCAAAACGAAAAAGGTTACTCTATCACTAGTGTTAGAAGTGATCATGGCACTGAATTTGAAAATCTTGGATTTAATGAGTTTTGTAATTATAATGGTATTAGCCATAATTTTTCAGCACCTAGAACCCCTCAACAAAATGGAGTTGTTGAGAGAAAAAATCGAACTTTAGAAGAAATGGCTAGAACCATGCTTTGTGAAAATAATTTGCCAAAATATTTTTAGACGGAAGCCACAAATACCGCTTGTTATGTTGTAAATCGAGTAATGATTAGGCCAATTTTAAAGAAAACTCCATATGAAATTTTCAAAAATAAAAAGCCTAACATTAGCTATTTTCATCCTTTTGGATGTAAATGTTTTGTTTTAAACAACAGTAAAGAAAACCTTGGCAAATTTGATGCTAAAAGTGATGAAGGAATTTTTCTGGGTTATTCCTTAAATTCTAAAGCTTATCGAGTATTTAATAAAAGAACTTTGGTTGTAGAAGAGTCTATACATGTTGTTTTCGATGATAATCTCCTTCCACGGAAGGATTCTTGTTTGAATGATGATGCAGGCATTATAAATACAAATGACGTTGGAGAATCATCATCAAAGGAAGAAACGGAATATGAGGAAACTCATGAAGAGAATCCAACCATTGAAGAAAGGGAAGTATCTTATCCAAGAGAGTACAACTATGTCAAGGATGGTGAGATTATAGGTGATCCATCCAACGAGGTAACAACTCAATCTTCTCTTAGAAATATTTGTAATTATGTTGCATTTATTTCATGCATATAGCCTAAGAATATTAAAGAAGCATTAAATGATGAACATTGGATTATGGCTATGCAAGAAGAATTAAATTAATTTGAGAGAAGTAAAGTATGGACATTAGTTGAAAGGCCTAGTAATAAATCTACTGTAGGTACTAGATGGGTATTTAGGAATAAGCTTGATGAGAGTAGTAATATAGTGAGAAACAAGTCTAGACTTGTTGCTCAAGGTTATACTCAAGAAGAGGGCATAGACTATGATGAAACATACGCTCCCGTAGCTAGAATGAAAGAAATTAGAATGTTATTAGATTTGCATGTTTTTATGAATTCAAACTATATCAAATGGATGTTAAAAGTGCATTTTTAAATGGTTTTATAAAAGAAGAAGTGTATGTGGAACAACCTCCAGGTTTTGAAGATTCAAAATTTCTGGATCATGTTCTTAAATTGACAAAAGCACTTTATGGTTTAAAACAAGCTCCTAGAGCTTGGTATGAAAGATTGTCAAATTTTTTAATTGAAAAGGGTTTTTCAAAAGGGAAGGCTGACACTACATTGTTTTTAAAGCATAAAGGTAAAGATTTATTAGTAGTTCAAATCTATGTTGATGATATAATATTTGGTTCTACTAATGATGTTCTTTGCCAAGAATTTTCTAAGCTAATGCAAAGCAAATTCGAAATGAGCATAATAGGGGAGCTCTCATTTTTCTTGGGACTCCAAATCAAGCAAAGAAAAGATATCATCTTCATCAATCAAGCTAAGTACGTCAAAGATATGCTCAAGAAGTTTGGATTGGAAAATGAGAAACCTCATGGCACTCCAATGAGCTCTTCTACAAAGCTTGACTTGGATGAAGGAGGTAAATGTGTGGATGTTAAATTATATAGGTCAATGATTGGTTCTTTGCTTTATCTAACTGCAAGTAGATCGGATATTATGTTTAGTGTTTGCTTATATGCTAGATTTCAATCATGCCCTAAGAAATCACATTTACTAGCTGTTAAGAGAATCTTTAGATACCTTAAGGACACTCCTAGTTTAGGACTTTGGTATCCTAGAGACTCTAGCTTTAGCTTGCATGCCTTTTCTGATGCGGATTATGGAGGATGCAAATTATATAGGAAAAGAACCTCCGATACTTTCCAATTCCTTGGAAATATGTTGATTTCTTGGTTTTCAAAGAAACAAAATTGTGTTGCATTATCTACCACTGAAGCCGAATACATTTCAACTGGTAGTTGTTGTGCACAAGTTTTATGGATGAAACAACAACTTTTTGATTATGGAATTGAAGTAGGTACCATTCCTATCAAGTGTGATAATACTAGTGCTATTTGTCTCACTAAAAATCCCATCCAACACTCTAGAACTAAGCACATTGAAATAAGACATCACTTCATTAGAGACCAAGTCACTAAGGAAGATGTAGTTCTAGAATTTGTTGATACTTTGCATCAATTAGTGGATATCTTTACAAAACCTTTAGACAAGGAATGTTTTTGGACACTTAGGAGAGAATTAGGTTTAACTGACCTATCTTCACTTAGTGTTTAAAATAATTTTAGCACTTTTAAGACTAAATGAAAAATGCTTATAATGGTAATTTCTGATTACATTCATTGCTATTAGTTAGGGGGAATTTATGATTCTTGATGAAAAATTAACTTTATGTTCAAATGTAGTTTAAGGATTAATTTGATTGATTGAACATAATTAATTTTTGATATATGAGTTGCCAATACCACTAGAGAAGATTAATTTAGCATTTTGAGTGTTTAAAATACAGATTTTTGAATTATAGGGCAGAGGGAATCGATACCCCCTTGAAGGGGAAACGATTCCCCCTTGAAGGGGAAACGATTCCCCCTTGAAGGGGAAACGATACCCCCTTGAAGGGGAATCGATACCCCCTGAGGGTTCTGGTTATATCACGCCCAGAACTATTTCTTTGCCTCAAACTCTTTTCTCTCCTTCTTCACACTGTTCCCCTCTATACTCTCTCCCTATCTCCATTTTTGCCTCAAATCAACATTTCTTATAGGAATTCTTCAAATATCATCTTCTAAACCTGATAGCATCATTAAAATCGTGCAAACAACATCAAAATCCACTCAATCTCATCTTTCAAGGTAATTTTTTCTAAACTCTCTATTTTATTGATTTTGAACATAGGACTAGTTTCAATTAGTTCTAAATAGAAATAGTGATTGGGCATTTCTTATTAGTGTTTAGAAACTAAATTTTTACAACTAATTTCGTCAAAAACACAAGATTTTTTTCCAAAATTTTTGAAAAAAAAAATTATTATTGTGTTTTGATTGAATTATGTTGTTGTTATGAAAACTATACATATATTATTTTCAAAATCTCATTTTTCAATAAGTTTTTCAAAAACTTTGCTCATTAGGATTAGTTTAAGAGAACCTTGAAATATTGAGAACTCAATTGAGTTTTGGGATTGATTGAATTGCATATATGTGTTTTATAAATTACAGGTTATCCATTCTATTCCGATTTCCTAAACCATGTCCAATCCTAAACGTGCTAGGTCATCATCTAGTCGCTCAAACCGTCAATCCAACACACCTCCAAATCCTCCACCTATTCATGAAATTCCTATTCCAATCCTGTTGACCCTAATATGACTATCCAAAACTCATGTTTCAATCATCCTGGTCCTAGAAATCATCATTTTTGGTATTATCAATATTTTGACTCTTACAAAATTAGAGAAGAACGTATCCCTTCTCGTCAAGCTATGATAGATATCAATTTTAGATATCTTACTCTTTTACAAGAGTGGAAATTTGATAAACTTTGTGACCTTGAACCTATAGTTTACCATCAACTTGTTCGCATATTCTATTCTAATGCCGTGTGTGTTAAAAACCGAGCTCAAACCAAAACCATAGCAGTTTGTTCCTATCTCATAGGACAATTCATCCATCTTGACTCGGCTTACATAGCTAATGAATTAGGATTAGATAATGATGGTATATCAAATGAAAAACAGTTTTTAGGTTCTCGTTATAAAAGAAGGGATAGTGCGAGTGTCTTAGATCTTCATGATCGTTTTCTTCATCTAATGATTTCTTGGTGGTTTCGACCAGGAGGTCGTTACTCTACTCTTCGTGCTTTAGATCTTTGGTGGTTACATTGCTTCCAAAACAATCTTAAAATAAATCTTCCTGAGATTATTTTTGCTGAAATTATTGAAACCATAAACCAAGTTCCAAATAAGAAACTCTGTTCATCTCTAGTTTACGGTTGCATTCTGAGTAATCTATTTTCTAAAGCCGGACTTAGGGTAGGTCTAGATGCCGTCTTTCCTCTCAAGAAACAAATTAATATTCTTTCCTTAACAAGAGCGGGATGGATAAAGAATAAGGACACCGATGAATGGGTTCGATATTCTGAAAATACTTCGGGAGCTAGCTCTTCTCAAGAAGCTGACGACGATCCCGAGCTTGAACAATTAATGCAAGATATTGACGAAGCCGACGATGAGCCTGAACAACACGAGGAACAAGCTCAGCAAGAAGATCATGTGCCTTCATATTTTCAATCATTTATGGAGACATTTGATTTCCGTTATGCATCCATGGATTCTCGCTTCACTCCCATAGAATCTCACTTCTCGACTATGGAAGCTCAACAATTGGAAATTCTCCGGGAGATGCGTGCAAACAATGAAGCAACCAACACTCATATTAATGAACTCACTCATGAAATGGCAGCGATGCGAGCTCATTTCCCTCCTCCCGATCCTCCTACGGATGCTTGAACTTTGATCTTTGCTTTGCTTGTTTGGATTGAACTTATTGTTAAAAAATTTTGAATGCTTTTGGATTGATTATTTTTGGTTGTTCGAACTTATGTTTAATACATTTGATTTAGATTTCGTGTTTATTTTACATCTTTAGACATATATGACCAATTATTCATTACATGTTTATGAATATTGATTATGAAACTAATGGCTAACCTCTCTTTTGATTGTGTTCTTCACAGTCTAAGCTTTATATATATAATCAATTGGCTAAATGATTTCAAAACCTTATTTAAAATCTTTTACGAGTCTTTTTGATTTAACAAAAAGGGGGAGATAAAATATAAAAGCGTTTTTGTAGAGGAGTAGTGTTAAAGTAAGGGGGAGTAGTATTTTTCAAAATCAAAAATCATTTTGAAAATTAGAAACTCTTAAAATGTTTTGTTATATCAAAAAGGGGGAGATTGTTGAAATTTTTTTGATGTTTCAATATAACAAATTAAATTAAAAGAATTTTAATTTTGAAAATGATTTTTCTAAGTATATTCGATATATTAAATCGAATATCAAAATATTACTCAAAGTATTTCAAAGTTCATTTTAAATCCTTACTCAAGTGTAAAATTAAGTTTTAATCTTAAAAATAATTTTAAAACGATTTTACAAAATATTTCGAACCATTTCAAAGCCAAAAATTCCAGATTGCTCAGAGGGAACCGATTCCCCCCCAAGGGGGTACCGATTCCCCCTGAATAGTTTGGCTCCGAGAATTCCAGTATGCTCGGAGGGAATCGATTCCCCCCACTGTTCAACGGTGAAATATTTGAATTTTACACTTAGGGAGCCGATTCCCCATCAGGGGTACCGATTACCCCCACGTTCCAAGCAGAAATATTTATTGTTTTCACACTTAATCGGCTATAATAACTTCATTAATGATCCCCAATATTCAGAAGTGATTCAAGGTATATTTAAGCAAGCTTAGAAGCCATTGATTAATAACAAGAAACATCAAGCAACTAGAATCAAGAGAAAATCAAATAGAAAGCATCAAACCTCAAGCTTGAGCATTTCAAGCCTATTTTTCATTCAATATTCATTTTGCTTTCAAGAACACTTATTTTGCTCAATCGTATTTATTCTTGAGTGTTCTTTCTTTGTTCTAGAATTGTGCAAACATATTTGCCTTGTGAGGTTTTTCTTGTAAGTTTGAAAATTTGTAATCTTCTCTTTGAGAAAAGAGTGTTCTCAAGAATTGGGGTATATTCTTGAGGGAGTTATAAGGTTATCTCTTTGGCCTCAAAAGAAAGAACAAATTAGTGCATTTGTTAGAAAATCCTTAGTGTGGATAGCTAAGGTTGTGGACGTAGACTTTGGTTGATAAAGTCGAACCACTCTAAATCGTTGTGCAATTACTTTCAATTTTCTGCAAAAGCTTCCATAATTTTTTAATTGCCAATTCACCCCCTCTTGGCCGATTCCGTCGATCGATTAACTCAACAGAAACTTACATGGGGACGTTTAGGAGAGCATAAGTATATTTCCTATAAATTGAGAGGCTTGCTTTCATTTGTAATCATCTTATTTTATATAATATAAACAACATTTGTGAGTTAAATCTCTCTTCAAAGTTCTTTGAGAACTTTATCGATTAAGCAAATATATTTCTTATACTTGTGGCGTCATTCCTTCACCTTGATTCTAAAAATTCCTAGATTTTTTATCTAGTGGGTTGAAGACACCATTGCCACCTCTCAAGCAAGTTTGTGAAGACCGGGGTTGTGCTCTCTAGCATAGCTTCTTCTTTGGCGTGTTTGAGATACACCATTATCACCATCTTCCATACAACATCAACACCATCAACCATCTTCCATCAAGACCACCAACATCTTCATTTATAATTATACAGCCAACTCTTTTCATCTCTTCTATTCCATTACTTATATTACTTATCATTTCTTATATCATTACTAATTCCATCTCTTTATTATATTTGTTACAGCCATACTTATAATTCAAGGGCATTACTACTTGTCATTCCTAGATCGGGACAACAATAAGGCTATCTATTCACTTACATTGAAGAGTGTAGATTTAGCTAACATCAAGTTGTATTCAGAGCATAGTTAGATTGAAAACAAAAGTGTTATTGGCGTACAACAAAAAAAGAAAAAAGAAAAGAAGTTCAAAAAGGAAATAAAGACTCCTAAAACAAACAAAGGAGTACAAAAGCCAAAAGAAAATAAAAAAAGGAAGAAAAAGAATTTCCAATCAAAAAGAAAGGCAACGCCAAGGAAAAGTGCTCTTCCATTACAAGTCAATCAAGAGGCAAATCTACACTAGAGAAGATAACCTTATTGTGTCTTGTGAAAAGGTGCAGTAAGTGTTGTTTCTTGGGTTGTAAGTCATCTATTCCTTTCTTTACTTTCATTTTCTTGTCTTCAACCTTTTCATTCTTTTCATTTCCTTGAATACTTTCTTCTACCTTTCTATTTCTTCTTTACCTTTATATCGTAACCTATTTGGCAGTCGACGCACACAAGAATAGAAATAACTTGTCTAATCTTTAGTCAGTTCTTCAAAGGACCTAACAAGAGAGATAGAGTTGAAAAAGGAATATTCAGTGAGTGAGATCAGAAGGGAATTGTTAAAAACCAAATCATATTCCCGAGAGTAAACACGAGTGTTGAGTGGAGTGATCTTATATTTTCTTAGAGTGAAGCTTGTGAGGCTTTGTGAGTGTGCTGGTAAGGTTTACTTTATTTTATTTTGTTTACTAACCATGTCTCAAAGTCCTAGAGGAAATACAGGTCTACCAAACTTGCAAATGCAAGCATTGATTGGAGAAATGATAATAATGTTTCGTAAAGAATTTGATGCTCTTCATGATAAGATATACCAACGATAAGATCCACCAAGAGCTCGAAATAATGATACCCCTCGGAGACAACAACCTCTTCAAGAAGATGATGTCTTAGATAACTATGATGGAGAAGAACCAGCAATGTTACAAGGACCTAGACGTGTCAATGTTGATGATAACATGAGTAACATCAAAATCAAGATTCTTCAATTCTGGGAAAAATGATCCTGAAGCCTATCTTGAATGGGAAAGCAAGGTGGAACATATTTTTAGTTGCCACAACTATTCCGAACTAAAGAAAGTGAGATTGGTAGCCATGGAGTTTGTAGATTATGCTTTGATATGGTGGGATCAACTTACTCTTACTAGAAGGAGGAATGGAGAAAGACCAATCTCAACATGGCTTGAAATGAAATGTATCATGCGTAAACGATTCATTCCTGTTCATTATCATCAGGACTTGTTTCAAAAACTACATAATCTTAAACAAGGCCATCGGAGTGTAGAGGATTACTATAAGGAGATGGAAGTGGAAATGATCCGAGTCAATATTGAGGAGGATCGTGAAGCAACCTTGGTGAGATTTCTTGCCGGACTCAATCTAGAAATTTTCAACACCTTGGAGTTATACCATTACATTGAGATAGATGAAATGATGCAAATGACAATAAAGATAGAAAAGAAAATACGGAGAAGATCTACATCTCGCAATGCCATATCTACACCTTCAAGATGGAGTCCAAACAACTTGAAGAAATCTACTCCTACTCCTAGTAAAAGAGAAGGTTGAATCGTCCAATGCTCAACCATTGAACAAGGACAATCGAGGAAAAAAAATCCCTGAACGATCAAGAGACATTCGGTGCTTTAAATGTCTTGGGAGGGGGTATATTTCTACACAATGTCCCAACCGAAACACCATGCTTCTACTTGGAAATGGTGACATTGAATCTGACCATGAAGAAGAAGAAGCAGCACCAACAGAAGTTGAGGAAGAAGCAGAAATTGAGGTTCCCGTGGAATGATAAGCTCTAGTGGTTAAAAGAAGCCCGAGTAGACAAGTAACAGAGGTCAATACACAATGAGAAAACATATTTCATACACGATGTCATGTGAATGAAAATGTATGTTTCATGATCATAGACGGTGGGAGTTGTACCAACATAGCATGTTCTACCATCGTGGAAAAGCTAGGATTAAAAACCTTGAACAATCTAAGTCTCTATAAACTACAATGGCTCAATGAACGAGGAGAACTTAACGTCAATAAACAGGTGATGATTCAGTTTTCAATTGGCAAATACAAGGATGTGGTTATGTGTGATGTCGTTCCTATGCATGCTAGCCATTTACTTCTTGGAAGACCATGGTAATATGATAAAAGGACTATCCATGATTGTTTTACCAATCAATACATGTTTAACCATAGAGGGAAGAAGATTATTCTTACACATTTGACGCCTAAACAAGTCCAAATTGATCAAATCAAGATGAAGCAAAGTGTTGAGGCCATGAGGAAAGGAAAACTGACATCAAGCAAGGAGGAAACTAGTAAGAAAACAAGCGCTTATACCTCTAAATGCTTTTGCAGCAATGCTTATTGTCAAGACGCAAGTTCGAAGAAGATTTTTCTCACTTTGAAAATGTAGAAATTTTCTTTGATTTGCATGATGTTCCAAGTGACATAACTTGTCAACTTGGGAGGATAAGAAACGTGACCTTGAAAGAACCAAGAGATGTGTCTAATAAGAGGCAAAGGGATACCTCTTATCATCCAAAGGGCGTGACTTATGAAGGGTCTAAGGACATTTCCATTCTAAGAATTATGGACTTTCAAAGCATTCATTCAAAGGACAAGAAACTTTTCATAAAGGTACCCGTTGAATCTATTAGATAGAAGGACACTAGGAAAAGAACACCTTTCAGTTTGAGGACAAATCGATTAAAAGAAGGGGAAGATGATGCGATCCAATTCAACATCATGTTGAACTTTGTATGTCTAACCTTTCAAGGGAAGAAACTTTCTATCTTTCTACACAATGATGTTTATTTCGTTTGTTATAACATGGTTATATTCATATATATCTACTACATCTATAGTTATAATGATAATAACTTATTCATTATGAAAGGCATAAGTTATTATTATATACTATAGTACACATCTTTATCTTATACACATTAATATAGTTATTATTATAAGTGTAGGTACATTCAGCCACAACTTGGGAGCTATCTTGGAGCTAAATGGTGAAAGCAACATCAAGGAAACTTATATGGGAACGTTTAGGAGAGCGTAAGGAATATTTGGTGAAAAGTTATCCGTAGACCCGTGATCTCATAGCTGGATTGAGCTGAAGATTTGAGCTACAAGATGACTCCAATTCAGCTGGGGAGTTGTACCATTATCATCACCACTTAGTACACTTCAAATATGTCCTAAGTCAATTTTTGTGAAACTGTACCTTTTCGCGAATAGTTGCCAACTCAAGAGGTACCTTTCCACAAGGAGCTGCCATAATGTTCATAATGTTACAACTCACCTATGGCCAGCTTACCTCCAGCTCATTCACCCTAGAACTAGTTCAAACATGAAAGATTACCTTCCAACAAGTGTGACATTTCATGAATGTTGCTACCCATGAAGACGCCCTTTCATCAAGGTGCACGTTGGTGAAGAGTTTACATCTATTGGAGGCCTAAATCATGAAGAGACATGAGACAAGCACCATGCCTATTTGGCCACCATCCACATGCTTTATATGTGAATAAATTGGTGCCAAGATGAACCAACACAACACCATTTGACCAAGGAAGATGACTTTGGCACCAAGTTGAACAAGCATATCACTATTCGATCAAGAGAGATGCATCTTCATCCTAGCCGAACATACATGTCCTATTTGAAGGGATAGTTGAGCCATCACCATGCCAAGGGACTTTTCCTTTCATTTAAAGCATTATGTATTTTCAATTAAAGTCATGTACTTGCCGAATCACTAGGTGACTATTCAGCCAAGCCCTCTCATTTCCTATAAATTAAGAGGCTTGATTTCATTTGTAATCATCCCATTTCATAATATAAATAACATTTGTGAGTTAAATCTCTCTTCAAAGTTCTTTGAGAACTTTATCGATTAAGCAAGTAGATTTCTTATACTTGTGGCGTCATTCCTTCACCTTGATTCTAAAATTCCTAGATTTTATATCTAGTGGGTTGAAGACACCATTACCACCCCTCAAGCAAGTTTGTGAAGACTGGGGTTGTGCTCTTTATCATAGCTTCTTCTTTGGCATGTTTGAGATGCACCATCATCACCATCTTCTATACAACATCAACAACATCAATCATCTTCCATCAAGACCACCAACATCTTCATTTATAATTCCGCAACCAACTCTTTTCATCTCTTCTATTCGTTTACTTATATTACTTATCATTTCTTATATCATTACTAATTCCATCTCTTTATTATCTTTGTTGTAGCCATACTTATAATTCAAGGGCATTACTACTTGCATTCCTAGATTGGGACAATAATAAGGCTATCTATTCACTTATATTGAAGAGTGTAGATTTAGCTTGCATCAGTTAAAATGAGTTTAATGAAAAAATTTAGGATTTATCTATTGATAATATGAAAAATCTCACATTGGGTAGGCACTGTCAAACATGGTCTATGTGGATTCGTGCATGTTTTTTTTTCAAACACGACCCTCCCTGGTAAAATATCATTTTATTAGAGTTTTTTTATTAATATGAGATAAGTATGTGTTCAAATATAACTCCTAACCATTTAACATTAAATGCTTATACCCTTATATTTATGGTGCTCAAACCTAATACCTCAAGGAATAATAATAATTCTTTTACCACCGAGATAACTTGATTTGTGCTATTTTATTAGAGTTTATATTTTATCGTTTCTAATTGTTTGGCTCAATCCTTTGGGTATAAATAAAGAATCAAAACCTCTGCGTTTTTTATCCTAACATGCTAGGGAAGTGTACGGTAATGGAGCAGGGGGTACTTTGCTAGGAAGCACCACTAACTACATGGTTAAAAATAAATGCAAATGGAGCAAGAAATCAACAAGATGGATACGCGGCGTGTGGAGGAGCGATTAGAGATAATAATGGAAACTGGATTCTCAGATACTCAAGAAGGGTAGGTGTAACACCTTGAACCATTATGACACATAATCGACCGATCAGAGTGCTACACGGAACCACCGAAGTGGGTTATCAACATTTTTCTCATTTTTCTTACTTTAAAACGAACATTCTCACAATAAAAATCAACCATAAAAATGTAATTTAAACTTTATACTGTGGATCTCCCAAAATATATATTTAAATTCAAAATAATACATACCAACTTTTAAATAAAAATAACCGGACACCACACCCTCGACTAACCCACCCCTTGCGAGTGTCTGGCATTGACCTTAGTTAGTTAGCTTAAAGTGTGTTGCGCTCTCCCTAAGGATATCCAGACTGAATCTATACTTTTGACACTGCTAGCTTATATAAAAGAACTCAGGTGTCTTGGTCGTTTCCTGAGCATTCAAACAAGGCTAATCTTATTTCATCCTACCTTATCTCGTTTCTACGTTTGAATTAATCATTAAAATGGTTCTCACTTGTAGTCTTATTTGAGAGTAATTAAAGCTTTTTGGAAACCTCACTAGCTTCTATAATAACTCTTGATTTTTTAAAAAAATCCAAAACTTAAGCTTGGTATCGATAATGGCCTTACAGTATCAATAGCCTCTCCTCAGTATCGATACCCCAGCAGAAGTTCCTTGAAAGACGAAGGGGAGTATCAATACTCATGTAGGAGTATTAATACTAGGACCTTGGGTATCGATACTCCCTAGAGTACCGGTACCAAAATGGAATTTTTGAATCCCGTTCTCGATACCGAACCCTTAGTATCAATACTCCTTTAAGGGGTATCAATACTTCTATTCAAAAACTCTTGATTTTAAGCCTGAAACATGAACAATATTTATATTACTTCTTACAATATCAATACTCACCCTTAAACATACCCTATTTAGGCATGAATTTGCCTCCCAAACTCCCTAATTTCACTACTTTGAGGTTTCCCACTTATTATTAAGTCTTATGTGAATCATGAGGGTCATAAATAAGGCTTTATAACATGCTAAAATATCTTTAATAGGAATCTACCATGAAATCTTACTTAACATGCTTCAAACTCAACTTTATAGCTATAACTCATTTCTAATGATCCACAACTGGTATGGTAAAGTTGTGAGTGTGTTACCTAGATTTCTTTGATGCTAAAACTTTTTTTGAATCAACTAGGATTAACTTTTTCTTTACCCCTTGCCTTTGAACTTTCTCATACCTCTTTAGCTAAATAAAGGTAATAAAAACGATTTACAAACTTATCTAAGACTTAAAACAAGGTTAAGGATACTCCAACCAACTCAAATTTACTACAATAAACTTAAATCCTCTGATTCCCTTAACCTTTCTTAAAAATTCATTTTCTAAAACTGACACCAAAACTTGAGATTAAGGGCTTGAAATAAAGCTTAAGGGATAAAGGTTAATATTCTTACCTTAGTTGAATCTAACTAGGATTGAGATTCAAAAAGCTTCCACCTTTTTGATTTCTTTAAGGAAGAACGAAAAGAAGAGAAAATGGAAGAGTGGTTTTGGTGGGTAGCTTACGTGAAAAATATATATAAAGGGGGTTTTATCATTTAAAATCAGCTATGGGTAAACTGGTACTTTGGCCCCTCTCATTTAAAACCCATACCAAAGTCATCATTTGCACTAAACTTTTGGGCCAACTAAAGCCTAATACACTTAAGAACTGATCTACAAGATCTAATGGGTTCAAATTACAGGTTTTGGGTTGACCGAACTACTGACCCGAAATTCAGGGTGTTATAATAGGAATCTGTTCGACACTGGAGGTCAAACTCTGAGGAATATATGATGGCTTATCACATGCATGGCACCTTGATAGAGAAACCGCATCGGATGATGTGATCATTACTCTCGTCGAGGGGACAAACTTAAGAAGGCTCTATGCCCGATGAAGAAATGAAGGGTTTTGAATGGTTGTTTGAAAGGTGGTGGTAAGATTAGGGTTTCAAAGAGGCCTTTAGTTGTTGGAAAATCAACCAAGAGAAGAGATTGTTAGAGTATGCCCAAAAGACCAATCATACGATGATTGTAATAATAGATTTGTTTACCGATTTTATTGAATGAAGGCATTGCCACTATTATTTTCAGTTATATGTCTGTGTTTAAATTAAACTGAAATATAATAAAGTCCATATAATAACATTATTATTATTAAAAGATTCATAGTCAAGTATTATTATGGGCATGGACAATAATAATACACTTAAGACTAACATGTTATTGATTGATGACAACGAGTTATCATTGACATAAAGATGTCAGAATTGATACATGATTATATTGTTAGAGAACAATGTATTGGATTGACCCACCATGAGCATATGTCTTGGATTATTATGTAACGATCATAACATTGCTCATGGTGGTGATGACTATATGTATGATCCTCAGACTTGAGATCAATGTTATCCCAACATATATTGTTGTATGTTTTGATACAATTAAACATGCTCTGTAACTGGTTACACTATAAAGACTGTTATTGAATATATCCTGATATATGTAGTGGGTGCGTATGATTAAGATAGGACTTGTTCTTCCTACATAATAGGAAATATAGCACATGTCACTTGATTGAGTGAGACTAGAAATGCATGGCCATGCTCGAATAAGTTGATATGAGATATCACATATTATTTGTTAATTATAGTCTACTCTAGATATCAAGAAACAATAGATGGGCTATACAAGTGTGACTATTCCAAGACTTGTGCCTATTCTAGATATAAAGGAAAAAAAATGATGTAATACATAAAACAGTTAATCACGAAGATGATATGTCGAATCATAATTTCTTGTAACTTAGGTGACAATGATATATTGCTAGATGTCACTCATTGTATGTAATATTAGAATTGTTCTAATAATTACTACTAACATTACAAGAACCTACAGGGTTACACCCTAAGATTGAAATGAGAAAAGGTGTACAATTTGTTGTATGTTACTAAAATATATCTGGAGTTAATATATGTATATTTGATATACATATGATTTTAATTATCCTGAATATAATAAGTAAACATTTAAAGAATATAATTTTGATTACAACTCTTTTAATCGATATTTAATTCAGAATAATTAAATAAGAGTTTAAATAAACGTTAAAGATTATAATTCAGATTATAAGTCTTTAATGGATATTTGATTTGAATTAATTAAATAAGATTTTTTTATTAATTCGAAATAACTTAAATCCCTAAGGGGGTGTTTGGATGGGGGAATGTGGGATTCCCATGGGAATGGAATCCATATTCCCCCGTTTGGTTAGCCCCGGGAATCCTATTCCCGGTAATGTAAGATTACCAATAGTGGATTTTTTGGGCTATATTACCGGGAATGTCATTACCTCCCTTTCCTTAGGTATTGTTGGATTACCGGCGTTTTGGACTAAAATGCCCTTAAATTTTTATTTTTTTTCAAAAATATATTTATTCTGTAATCGAATAATAAAAATTTTACGAAGGTTAAATTACAAATTTATCCTTAAATTATTTTAGATTTACAAAAAAAATCTATAATTAAAATTTTATATGAAGTTCAAGGGTTAAAATAAAATTTTACCCTTTCATTAAACTTTTTTTTATTTTTAATTTTGTAAAAAATATATAAATATTATGAATTTAATTTTTTTAAAGAAAATATATAAATATTTTCCAACTTGTAACATTACACAAATATATAATTAGGACAATTTGGTCAAATATACATTCCAATAATCTTTTATTCCTTTAACCAAACACGGTAATCTTACATTCCTGCTAAGCCAACCAAACACAAAATACAACATTCCCAGTAATGCTATTCCTTGGTAATCTTACATTCCCACTGGTAATCTTATATTCCGTGAACCAAACGCACCCTAAGAGGTTAGGGTAACTGATATATTTAAAGTAAGGTAAGGTCTAGCAGCCACTTCTTCTTCATCCGTTTTTCTCAAAACTGTTTTTGGGAAAAGAAAATTTTACTCTCAATCGGGTGAACTAAGTAGAGGCTGAGACGTGTTTTCGTGGAGGCTTACAATTCGAACCATTCGTGATCACCATTTGTAATTGTTGCCTTTACTGTTTTTCAAGGAACCCATTATAAGTTTTCGCATCCTTTCCTCCTGATTTCAGTTTTTCTGTACTTGGATCGCTGGCGAGACCGTCTTGTTTTGTTTTTGCTACGCCATGGGGTGCGCTAACGATCCCAATAGAGATAAGGACAAAGAAAACAAGGGTAATAAAATTAAAGAGAATTAAAGACAATAGAGAATAATGTAATAATTAAAGACAACAATTTAAACATGTAATGAAGAAAAAAGTTTTTATCTCCCTTGTAATAAGCGTCCAGGGTGTTTATGATCTGATCATGATGGATAATGCCTCGTTTGAAAGAGGAGGATAAGATGAGAAATATGGTGAATATGGATTTGAAATTGGATGGTCATATTGTGAGAAAAACAGATTTAAAAATTTACCCCGGTAGATATATGGGTTAACGTAAACCCTAATTGGGATAGGGGAATGGCATGAAGATGGATGTAGGTTGATGATAAGGCGGCGTGATGATGTTGGTAGTTGGATATGTCCTATCAAACCCTCCTAGTCACGATGAAAATGCAAACTTGATAATACAGCTCTAACCAATCCTTTTAATTATAATGAAAAGCAAACTGGAGTGTGAAAATATCTCTTTCAAGAACTCAAAAGAACTAACGAAAAAGATGCTTTAAAGACACAAGGAAATCAACTCTTACAAAAATGATCTCTTATTATATTATATATAATAGAAGGAAAATTTATTATTACAGTGAGAGGGGATGTCCTCCTTATATAGGGTTTAGAGATTCCTCGTTCTAACATAACTAACTAATGAAATATTAATAAAATAGCAGAAAAAATAATAAAAACTCTTCTAAATCCATGTGATATGGGTGGCATTGAATGAAGACCGTTGATGAAGCTTTTGATCCAATGGAGGAGATGAAAGATGACTTGAAATGGCTCTTGAGCTGGATGAATGGTCCAGATTTCCTTTATAGAAGATGGTTGGGCGAAAATAATGATATAGGCTCCTGATAGGCACCCAAGCATGTGATAAGTAAGGGGAATGGGTCTTGATAAGGGCTTTGGTGTGATGAGCTTGCTTGGAAAGGATGATAAGCTATCAAAGTTAAATTTCAATGGCTTATTGGGTCTAATCCTAAGTAAAATAAAGCAAAATAATAATTACTAAATCTACGACTAAACTCAGGTTTTATAGACGCAACACTGGGTAACAAAATATCAGGCTCAGGGTGGTTCAAACTCAGTTTTGGGCATATCGCCATGGGCTTTACAATTGGGCCCGAAAATGAATTGGGTCCTTGAAAACCACATTGATGAAGGAGAAATGAGAAATGGTTTTCTTTCCTTGAACTCTTCTAATTCGACACAGGCTTGAAGGCCCTCGCTGACGAAGGCCTGAACTACAATCTGGAGTTGATCCTTGAGTAGTTTAACCCGTCCTCTAGTAATTGGACCTAAAGGTAATGTAATCCCATCCTTTGGGCGCGTGGTGCATGTATCACACCTAGATTCAAGAAAAGTGATACTCCAGACCGATAGTGCAGATGCTTATCGAACACTGATATGATAAAAAAATGGGATAACAACACCTTCTATCTATCTGACATTAAAGAATTACTGGGAGGACAATGGATGATAACAATATCATAGATACGACGAGAAGCGAATACACTTGCAGATGGTATCGTGAAGCTAGCTCAGGAAGGAGACTTTACGGGCAGGACCTACTCGACTCCATAAGAAACCACTAGATCAGTTTTCCAGGAAGAAATAGAGAAGTTAATTCGTGCTTGAGGGAAATTATATTACTTTAGTTAGCACTTTATTTGCAAAAAAAATAGTTTCTTTGATAGTTAATTATTTGTAATAGCTATTGGTATGGGTTCTCAAATTAATTTGTTACAGTTAACCATAACTGCTAATTATGTAACCATTACATTTTACAGGTTAATTAATCGAACCGTTAAGATTTAACGATTTCAGTTAACAGAATTGCTAAATATTATGATTATGATTACAGTTATGATTTTTTTGTTACCTTTTTCTGTTCCAAAACTTTATTATGATTATGAATTTTGATAAATAATTAACCATCAGCTAATCGTTAATAAATTTTAATTAATTAATTATATCTTTTAGAGAAAAGAATTATAAATAAAATTAACATGATTCCTTTTTATTTATTAGTTATTATATTTATCTTATATAAGAATGGAAAATTCTACAGCGCACGTCGCACACTGCAATACACCACTAAAGCGATGCACCGAAACACACCACTAATAAAATTGTCCTTATTATGTAAATATTAAAAAGTATAATGGTTTATTTAAAATTAACCATTTATGAAAATTTAATTTTATTTTAATAGGATTATAATTAAAAATATAATTTTTTTTATTAAAAATAATAATTCATTTGACTAATTTAATTCATTCGGAATTAAAATTTCTAATCTATATTAAATTAGGGTTTATCCTAAATTATTCAACAATCACCATTAACCACTACCAGCGATCACCATGTCTCGCCGAAAAACCATTTTGTATTATATTCAAGGCTGCTGGAGAATCACACCAAAAGGAAACCATTCTTGCTTGTCGCCCAACGTCACCTGGATCGATCATCGTCGCCTAAAACAGACTATCGCGAACAAAACTGTCACTGTTTGGTCGATTGCCACCCGATCGTGTTCATATATTTTGAATGAGTGTAGATCGTCGGAGAACCATTCGCGACTGTCGCCCATCTCAATTCGATAAAACTCGACCGCCACTGCTCATTCATTGGAAACCAATCTGCGTGAATAGTCTATTATCATCGACCATGACTTGGTTAAAAACCTAATTGTTTTATGTTTTAATTTTTTGGTGAAATTACGTTCGAAGCCCCTTTATTTTTATTTTAATTTGCACAATAAAATAGCATGCAAACCCCCAATTTTCATCCATTATATTTTAGAATTAGACATATTGTAACACCTTGATTCTCGAGTAAGTAGTTTCGGGTAAACCTGAATGGGATTTAAACGGTCAAATGAAACCATTTATGAGTTTTGGGCTAAGGTATAATTGTTTTGGTTTGGGCTTGAGCCCATTAAGGCTTAAAAAGGGTTTCTTAAAGTATGCATCAAGTTAGGGGATAGGGAGTGCAATTAACCCCAAAATTTATTCAAAGGTTGAGTATCATTTAAGGTTGGTGATGTAATCGGGTAGACTCATTTATTCCTCTTTTTCTTCCCCTTTGCTCTAACCTTCCAACCTTGTCTTCTTTCTCCCATTTAAACTCCCTCATTCTTTTCCTTGAGCCCAAGTTAAAGGTGGGAGGTTATTTCTCAACATCTCCACTTCGAAATTGTAAAGGTAAGATATGAAATCACCTCTCCAAGATCTTCATTTTGAGCTCTCAACTTGGTAATTTGACCATGAAAGTTTAGGTGAGAATTAAGTGGGGTTTTGAGTTCTAGAACCCATTAGGACTCCAAATTAATTTTGGAAGCTTAAAGGTCACATTTCCAACCTTCTTATATCCTTAAATAAGTTTATAACTCTTTTCTTTGATGTGTTCTGGTGAAAGAATAAGGTTAAAGCTCTAAGTGCAAAGCAAGGAGAAAGAAGTGCTTGGGTGATTTTGGGGTCATTTTTGTAGCTCTTAGGTGAAAGGTAGTATATTTCTAACCTTCCTCTACTATTTGCATTTCAAAATGTGAAACTTTGATGCATGTTATATGTAAGAACCTTGTGTGCACTTGTGTGGGGATTCAAAGCATGAAAATGAGTTTTGTTGTGTTCTTGTGTAAAGTTGTCGTCATTTTATGCCCCCTCTTTTTCTAAATAAGCATTAAACATCAATTGCCTCTCTAGGTGTTTTGGGATAGAAAGTTAGGCTTTTTTTAATAAAACAATGTGTTTTGTAAATTCAGTCTCGATACTGGAAGAATAATATCGAGACTGTTCTTT
Source organism: Hibiscus syriacus (assembly GCF_006381635.1). Lineage (NCBI taxonomy): Eukaryota > Viridiplantae > Streptophyta > Magnoliopsida > Malvales > Malvaceae > Hibiscus > Hibiscus syriacus. The sequence goes on from NW_024063037.1 coordinate 457,152, forward strand.
AATTTCTGGGTTTTCTAGGCAGCGATCTCGATACTCATTTATAGGTATCGATACTGGGGCCACGGTCTCAAAACTAACTAGTTTGGTATCGAGACCCAAATTCCAGTAGTCATTTTTAATTTCGAGACTCGTAATAGTTATGGATATTAGGACATGGGTATCTGAAGGATCAGTATCGATACCAATGGAAAAAATGGAGCAGTTAGGACGAAAATTATGGAAATTGACTCAAGGGCCCGAGGGGAGTTAAGTGTTATATGTGAATAAGATTACAAGAGAAAACTATAATCAAATGTGTGATAACATGAGATCTTAGTGAGGTAAGATTCCATAAGACTTATGCCTTTGTTTGAAGCCCATGAAAACGATGAGGACACCTGAGTTACTTAACGATGCTAGCATAATTATATAAGGATTATATGGATAATTCCAAGTAAGTTCTTAAGCACTCTAATTGCTAGTTGGATGTCATACCGATGCTATATGACCCTGACATGTCCCGAGTACTCAAAAAGAGTAAACCAGTCGGGTAAAGTGCCGACGCTTTGTGACCCAGACTTAACCCAATTTTTAAGGAGACATTGATTCTATGTGATCTAGGTCTCCCTTAAGTGTAGTAGTAAGTAAATAGAGGTGTGAGTTCAGCGAGGCTAAGTGACCCCGAACTACACCATGATACTTATATGTTTGTTTAAGGTTTTACAGTCGTTCAAACTATATTGTATCATGCTTATATATTGGATACATGTAGTATAGTAGGGTTATTTATGTGGCACTGAGCTTTTGAATTCAGTGTATGGAATGTGTTTCCGTGCACATGTCCTTAGGTTCTAGTTTGAGGAGCGTTGTTGATTCAGGGCTTCTAGACTTGATCCCTTCAGAGTACGTCTCAAGTGTTTAGTGGGCATGTACTGTCATAGAAATTTATGTGTACTTGAGTAGTAACTCTGTATTTTGTTTATATTCGCATTTAGAGACATGTCGTGAGCTCCACCTTATTTAAGCTATTATTATTTTGTCCGCAAATGGTATTTGGATGAATTATTAATTTGCTTTTGATCAAATGGTTTTTTTTTTAAATGGTTGGTCACTTAGGTGGCTCCATGTGACATCATAGTCCATCGTCTTTTGGGTCAGATCAGATTAGGGTGTTACACGTATGCGTTTTGATATGTATGGGTAAATTACATGAAACCCATATACTTAAATTTTAATTTAAATGGTTAAATTTCATGTAAACCCACATACTTTTCCTTGTTTAGAGTTTAGACTTGTAGGTTTTAAATCCTCAATAATTTTGACTTTATTTTAATTTTAATAATTAATTTTAAATTTATGTTTTAATTTTAAATAACAATAATATTAATACTTTGTCTTATTCATCAATTTTTATTAGCATTAATTTCATATCGTTTGATATTAATTGTTATCATTAACCTTGATAATTTGATGCTTAATTTTAACTTGGTATTAATTGTGATTATTTGAATTTTAAAATTTTAGACTAACCATTAATTTTTGTTAATATTAATTTTAATTTTTAATTTTAAGTTGATACTAATTATGAAAATTTTTATAGTGATAATATTAATTTTAATACATAAGTTTTACTTGCTATTAATATTGATCATTAATCTTGACTTGATATTTAGTTTTGTCATTAATCTTAAATTGCAACATATTAGCAATTATAGATGATCAAGAAAAGATTAAGAATGGGGAGATGATAAATTGTAATCTAAATCAAGATGATAAAATAGATTACCCAGATAGTGAAACTTATACCGAAGAAGCCTAACTTGAATCTAATGTCAATTATGGTAAATATACATACGATGATAAGACCATTGATTACTTCATCAATGAGGATATATGGGACAAGATTGGAAAGAAACTACTAGATTACAATGAAAATGATACAGATATGGATATGCTTAAGTGGAAGTTGTCAGAAGATTGTGTTGATTTCTACTGTACTTATGCAAAAGTTAAAGGTTGAGTGCGAATGAGTTCAACGATAAGGATGGTCACATAATTTCAAAGAAATTGCTTTGTCAGAAAGAGAGGTTTAGACAGGAAAAATATATAAACTTACCGAATAGAAAACGTGAACCAAAACCAATAAGTAGATTTGGATGTCAAGTGTTTATTAAATTCAAGTTTAATGAGCAATATTAATCCTGGAAAGTTGAGAAATTTCATGCATATCATTGTCATGAAATGATAAAGTCGACGCAAGTGCCATATATAAGGTAAATAAATATGTAATTATGTTATATTATTACATTAGTTTTTAACAATATTTTTTAATATATTTGTAATTTGTAATGGCTATTAATGATTTGGCTTTAGTTCATTCCAAAAAATTAACGAGGCAGATAAAATCAAAATTAATACCATGCACAAGAATTGCTCCGAATAGAATAATGTAAAATTTCATGAATAAATCTGGTTCTCTTGAGAACGTTGGATTTATACAAAAGGATTTGTACAACTACGTACATCAGATCAAACGAGAAGAAGTGTAAGATGGTGATGTTGAAATTGTAGTGGCGTATCTTTATGGAAATAAGAACTTGATCCATTATTTTTTGTGAGCCATATGAGACATTAACATGGAAACCTAGAGAAGTTACTCTGGTGTGATGGTGTATCATGTATCGATTATAAAGAATTTGGAAAAGTGCTTGTATTTGACACTACCTACAAGTGCAATGCATACAACAAACCGTTTGTAATCTTTTTGTTTGTAATCTTGGTTGGTGTTAATCATCATCGAAACATAGTTCCATTTGGATGTGCATTGGTAGTAAATGAGAAAGAAGATACATATGTGTGTGTTTTAAAACAATTCATTATAATAGAAGACGACTACAAACTACTTACTGTCATTACTAATGGAGATAAAGCAAGGAAAAGTGCCATTGCTCAAGTTCTCCCAGAGGCGAAACATAGATTATGTTTATGGCATCTTATGAGAAATGTGAGATCAAATGGCAATAAAAAATTTCACAATGGATTTATGAGGTGCGTTGACAAGTATAGAACACCATCATATTTTGAAAACGTTTGGACTGAATTAGTTCATAAACATAAATTTGAAGATAAGAGGTGGGTAAAAGAATTGTACGAGACCAAAGAAAAATGGGCAGAAGCATATATGAGGGGACACTTTTAAGCAGACGACTTTATTTATATTTTAAAATAATTAATTATAATTGAATTATTTTATTCTCTTTCATTTATTTATTAAATGAAAAATTATTAAAATCTTTATTTGCAGCAAGGAGGTACAAAATTTGAAGATAAGAGGTGGGTAAAAGAATTGTACGAGACCAAAGAAAAATGGGCAGAAGCATATATGAGGGGACACTTTTAAGCAGACGACTTTATTTATATTTTAAAAATAATTTAATTATAATTGAATTATTTTATATTCTCTTTCATTTATTATATTAAATGAAAATTATTAAAATCTTTTATTTGCAGCAATGAGGAGTACACAACGTTGTGAGTCAATGCACAAAACACTTAAAACTTTGTTGGACCAAAAGGTAATGTTGTATCATTTCGTTACATATTATCATAAGGAACTAAAACTTTAAGGTGAGAGGAATGTCATCAAGACTACAAAACAAAAGATAAACAACCATATTGTGATGGTGTATTGACAAATTTAAAAACTTATTCAACACAAGTATATACGAAGAATTGTTTTTTTACTTTGTGCAATAAAATATAATATGAAAGTTATTATTTGGTCAAAAATAGTATACCAAGAAATGGTCGTGTGTTTTATTGGCTAGACCATGCTGAAAAAAAGGTATGGTATTTTGTAGTTAAGAATATCACTCACGATACAAATGTATTGTTGTCTTATGAAGTTTGAGTCTGTTGGATTTCCATGTAGACATATGTTTGCTATGCTGAAATATGAAAGGGTGAAGGAAATACCTCAAGGATCTATCATGAAATGTTGGATAATTTATGCAAAGAAAGAGGTTGGATTATAGAAGAATAATGAAAATATTGAAGTTGATAATCCAACAATAGTACAAGCTAGGTATTCCAATCTAGCATCTTTTTGCAAGAATATATATCATCGTGCATCACAAACATTTAAAACGTTCAACAAGGTTAAAGATCAGTTTATAAAAATAATGTCAAGACGATCCTTAAGCTTTTTAGGGCTATGGCGGGGAGCGATCCAACTTAATCTTGGAAAATATTGGGTTTTAAAATAAATAACAAATAAATAGATTTGGAGTCGCCATTAATCTTTGGGTTAGGTAGGTCGAATACCTAAAAATACTTTTTAAAATAATTTTAAGAAAAATAATTTTAAAAGATAAAAAAAATGATATGCGTTTAACTAGAAATTTGTTTTGAAAAAGGGTTCGGGAGTCGATTACGTGTGAGGAAGGATTAACACCCCCACAACGCCCGAAATCGGTACCTAAGCGATTATATGTCATCTAAATATTGAAATTGGCAAATTGGAATAGGGGTATTATTTTGCATGAACATATGTCGAAAATACCTTCTTTGTCAGTTAAGGGAGCATTTCCATGGATTCCCCATACAAATGAATATTGCCCAATTTTTTAGATAAATTCATATATTAGAAAATAAATTCATTTGAATATATAAAAGGTATTGTTTTTTCGAAAAATTCTTGGAAACGCACTCCTTGTCAGTTAAGGCGCGTTTCTATAAATTCCTTAAGTAAAATAATATTTGAAAATATTTTAACTAGTAGGAAATTAACAAATATGTAAATGATGGATCAAAATAATAAAGATAGTGACTTTAGGGATTAAACTATATAACCAACAAGAAATAAAGGCAACCATTGCAGATATTTTACAAACTAGGTATTGTAATCATAAATAAATCAATTTCACTCATTCAAGACCAAAATGAAAATTATTAAAATAAGGCACTCTAATTAAAATAATCATAAAAATAAAATAACAAACAAAAATGGACTAAAATGAAATAAAAATAATAATAATAGCCAAATCATAATCAATCGGTGACTAAAATGCATAAATTGAAGACATCGTATCCAAATCATAATAAAATAATAAACAAAATACAAACAATGACAAAAATGAAAATAATGTAAAAAGCAGTAACTAATTTCGAATAAACTATAATAATAAAAATGACTAAATTAAAACAAGCACAAATTATAACACAAAATTAAAGAAATAAAATAATAGAGGACCAATGACTGTAATTGAAAAACGCGAGTAAAATAGAGGGACATGTAAGTAAATAAACCAAAAAGTTAAAGCTGAGAAATAAAAAGAGAAACCACTATATCAATCCCTAAGTATTTTAAAAAATTAAACAGTCACTACAGATGGCAAAAATGTAAAACATGTATAAACATACAAGGACTAAAAAGAAATTAAACAAAATATATATAACATGTATAAGAAATGAGTAAATTACAAAAACAATCCCTACATGTGTCCATTTTGCAAAAACATGCATAACTTAGGGGGACCTAAGTGTGATTTCCCCTAATGTTTTCTATAAATATCATCTTTTTCTTTTTTTTATTATTTTTTCAATTTTTATAAAAAAACTAAATAGAGAAGGTCTCCATGCTATCTAGAAAATCTGTCGTCGCCGGCCGTCGTCCCTTCCACTGCTGGCAGCAATGGTCATTGACCACCAAATTTTACCCAGAGATCCTTCTCAACCCCCTCATCTGATATTTGTGGTTCATTTTTCGTGAAGGGGACTCCATCGTCACGAAAATGGCCGTGACCCTTTGACTATCCCAGGCTCTGATCTCCGTTGTCCGTTGTCGGATCATCGTGATTTCGGAGTATGTTGTTCTCCACCCTTGCTTCTCATGTTTCACTGTTGGGATCTTCAAGCAGAAGTCCTTGTCACTGGTGAGGTTCCGACCGAAGGTAGCATCTCTCATTTTTATCTTTTATTTTCGATTTTGCTTTATTTCGTTCTTGGTTTTATTCGGTTTCATAGGATAGAAAAGAAAAGAAAAAAATGCTACTTCTTGTGTTGCTTATATTTCGAAATAGAGAAAAAAAAAGAAATCTTTGAACTTTTTTTTGTTTTTTTTTCTTTGAAAACTGGAAAAGGAGGGACTTTTACATTGTTTCCTTCAAATCGAATTCTCCCTCCCCGAACTCCCCTCTATTTTTTTATTTGATTCCCCCTCCCTTTACATTGTTTTTTTCGTGGGTTATATCCATTACATGATAGAAATAAAAAATATATTTCTACTGATTTTGTGGAGTGTTGCAGTGGTCTTAGGGAGATAATGACCTTGTTGTTGCTGCTGCAGGGAGTGACGTGGGGTACTACGACATGGTTGGAGTGGGCATGGAAGAACAGTGATGGCAGGGGTTGTTGGCATGGAGCAATAACTTTCCTTCTTGGGACAGGGCATGGCATCGACAGGAGGTTGGTGCAGCTACAACCGGGTCAGATCCTGGGCTTTAAGTCAACTGGTTATAATCGGGTCTAGGTTTGGGCTTTTTTTTATTTGGCTCGATTGGGCCTGTTGATGTAATTTGGGACCAGTTGGGCTTGTTGTAATGGCCTGCGAAGGAAATAAAAATAAATGTTAATAATAATAATTCAGAACTCAGATAAAAAAGGGTGTTTATAGCTGCCCCTATTTGCCCATTCTTATGTTAACAAGAATAGGGCAAAGACGAAGAGACAATGAGTTTTTTTCTGGTCAAATCTATGCTCTGAAATCTCATGAGAGATTTGCTCTGCTGTTTCTCCAGGGTAGATCAGATCGAGAAACGTTAACTCATTCCTCTGTTCTTCAGGGAAAATTGAATCCAGGTAGACTTGTTCTACTGTCACTCAGGGAATATCAAATCTAAAATGGGAGGGATTTGTTCTGCTTCTTCTTGAAGGAAAATCAGATCTGGGGACGTTGATTCATTCCACTGTTACTTAGGGAATATTGAATTGAGGCAGACTTGTTCCAATATTACTAAGGGAATATCAAACCTGAAAAGATAGGGATTTGTTCCGCTTCTTTTTGAGGGAAAATCAGATATGGGGATATTAATTTATTCCGCTATCACTCAGGGAAGATTGAATCGAGGCAGAATCGTTCCACTGTTACTCAGGGAATATGAAATCTAAAAAGATAGGGATCTATTATGCTTCTTTTTTAGGTAAAATCAGATCTGGGGATATTGATTCATTCCACTGTCACTCAGGGAATATTGAATTGAGGAAGACTTGTTCCACTGTCACTAAGGGAATATCAAACCTGAAAGGATAGGGATCTATTCTGCTTCTTCTTGAGGGAAAATCAGATATGGGGATATTTATTTATTCCATTGTTCTTCAGGAAAGATTGAATCAAGGCAGACTTGTTCCACTGTTACTCAGGGAATATCAAATCTGAAAAGATAAGGATCTGTTTCGATTCTTCTTAAGGGAAAATTAGATATGGGGATGTTGATTCATTTCACTGTCACTCAGGGAAGATTAAATCGAGGCAGACTTGTTCTACTATTACTCAGGGAATATCAAATATGAATAGATATGGATCTGTTCCGCTTCTTCTATAGGGAAAATCAGATATAAGGATATTGATTTATTCCACTGATCTTCAAGGAAGATTTAATCAAGTTCGATTTGATTCTCTTGTCTTCAAGCAGATCAAATATGAAAATTAAAGATTAACCCTTGTTAGTATGTGTTTGAGAATTCATCATATCTGAAAGTCTTGGGAGGATAATATTTAGAAAATGATTTCTCTTGTGGGAGCTTGTCTTGTCGCCACCAAATATGGAAATTTGAATTGGTTAGTTTTTCAAAAATTTCATTTTTCATGAGAGACTTAAATGAGAAACTTTCAAAATTGTTTTCTCATTTTTTTAGAAAATTTCAATTTTCAGATTTAAATAAAAAACTTTTCTCATTTTTCGAAAACATATGTGAAAACATCCTGCCTGAAGGTCTTATGGATGGCCTGAAAGACTTATCATCTTGCTCGAAATACTTATAGATGACGTAAAGGATTTACTCATCTTGCTCGAAAGACTTACTGATGTCCCGAAGGACTTACCAATTTTAGAAATAGTTTACTGGGTAAGACATTTTTCTTACTTTTCAAAAATTTCAGTTTTTAGATTTAAATGGGAAACTTTTCTCATTTTTTGAAAAGCATGTGAAAACATCCTTCCCAAGGTCTTATGGATGACCCGAATGACTTATAATCTTGCTCGAAAGACTTACGGATAACCCGAAGGATTTAAGCATTATACTCGAAAGACTTACTGATGGCTCGAATGACTTACCATTTTTGGAAACTTTTTTCCAATCAAGCTTAGTTTTTCAAAAAATCTATCATGTCCAAAAACCTCTGAAAAGCATATTTAGTTTCTTTGAAAACTCATTTAAAAATACCATGTCAAGAAACCTCTTAAAATCAGACCTAGTTTCTAAAAACACATTAGCTGGGTAACATTCCCCACTTAAAAAATGATTATTATTATGTGTATTAGGCTCCTCAGTCCTTGAGTTCTTTTCCACTCTTAATGTAATTGCCTTCATTTGAGGCTTGAATTCCGACTTTTCTTTCTCTTCATTTCTTGAAAATTCTTTAAGAATTATGTATGTATATATGTATGTATGAAATGATGTATGATACAATGACGTAAATCCATGTATAAATGCATATTTTCTTGATCTGTGGTGAGAATGGCCACGAGAGCGATCTTTCTTCCCTTTCTGATTAAGTTGTCTTCATTTTTTTGTTTGTACCAGAGTGCACTTTTATAATTTTTGACTTGTGTCAATTTCTTCTTACCCCAGCAATTTTTTCCCTGATAAGATTGGATTTCTCTGCTTGAACTTGTATAGAAATCCAATAGAGCTTTCATCTTTGAAAAAGGATCCACTATTTCAAGCTTTGGAGATTGTGTATGTGTTGTTTCCCTATAGCGGGAAATCAAAGGCCATTGTCTGGGGCTGACCATCGTAACAATTGATGGAATATTAGACTACCTAGGAGAACCATGAGACACATCCATGCTAATGATGATGATGGTTGAAATCTTAGAAACAACTGGAATTAAAGGTGTTTGCTCAATTGCTAATCTCAAACTTGGTCCTCCAAGCTTTGTATTGATTTTTATAAGCAAATTTGTAAGGTACTATTATACACTTGTATGACTATATCAAACTATAAAGATCATAATTTTTCTTATCAGGTAAAACACAAAGGAGGAACTGTGGAGCTCCAGGAAGTTTAAGATTGGATGTCCTTAAACATTTTATCCACTATATCAATAGGAGAGCAACGTCTATTCTAATTTGACTCTTGAAACACATCAAATGGAGGGTCTATCCTAATTCCTTTCAGGTCTCCACATCTAATCAAATCTTGAACAAGGATATTTGTATCACATTGTGTCGAGAAGTTCAACAACATCCCATCGTTCAATCTTAGTTAGCTCTACTAGTTTTTTGTTGTTAAAATTCCATTGCCCATTCCGTGGAAAGAAATTTTCACCATTCATCACTTTCAACCTCGAGGTTGTACAAGACAACCTTCATCTTGAGTAAAATTAGAATTTATGGAAACATCACATGATTGTAACATTGGTTCAGTGCCATAGTTACTGGTTCGTAAACATTCGACAACTTATTCATCATTTCATGTGGCTTCTGCTTAGATTTTTCAACCATGGAAGCTTTTTGCATAGTGTTCAGAGCTTCTGTATGGCATTGCAAGGACACCGAAGGAAAAAGCTTAGTAGGAATATGAATGGGACACTTTGGTTTGCCAACATTAATGCATGAGAAATCATCAAAATAATACAACTGTATGTTGTGAAGAGGGACAAAATACTCATATATAGTAAGCTCTACTGTCCCTGTTTCACCATTTTCATTTTTCACACCTTTTTGTCTCATTGAAAATAAATGTATGTTCAATTTGATGATCTTGTATTTCTGGATGATATGGGCCTTCAAAAAAATGCCCAACATTTATCATTTCTTGCTCCAGTATTAATTCTAAGCTTGAGCTTTGTATCTGGGAGACACATGTCAACTACCAAGATCTACTTCGAAGAGATTATCTTGTTTGAAAATATTTCTCTTCTTCATTTTATTTTCAAAATTTGAAAACGTTTGATGAAGTATATTTGAGAAATGGTATCCCATACAATGGGCTGGCAATTGAAGAAAATTTTAAAGCAAGAGTTTAATTAATATCAAACAAGTAAAATACTCTTTTTAATCTTTCAAAAAACATAGCCCATTGGCAAGTGTCAAAATTACTGAAAATGTTAAGGTAAAGGTTGATTCTGAAAAGGTAAGGTCTCTCAGGTTGGCCTTTTTATTATAGCATATATATCTCTTTGGGCGTCCACTAACTTGAAGAAGTGGTTGTTATGCTCATCTTCTAGAGATACTCACTGGTTTCAAACTCTCAGGGACACATTTGGGATGTGTGATGCTTCATCAAGAGCTTTGTAAGATCGCCTCTTATGTCGTCGTTGTACAATTTAATATTTGAACTGCCCTTTCAAGTTTTTAACTCGAATCCTCATTTGGCTTCAAGACGTTATTCAAAATTTTACGTCTTGAACCCCTTTTATTATTTTTTACTATCATGCATTAAAGATTTTAGAAAACCAATTTTTGTAAATAAAATTAATCCTAAGAAGTGTAATGAAATCTGAAGATATTCTCTTTCACTTAGAAATCCATGTATGATTAGAATGGACTTTTCAGGCACGTAACATAGGCCAGGGCTCACGGTTATGAAAGAAAAGGATAAATAGGCCCAAACAAGTGTTTAAGGGTAATTGAACCAAGGATCAATTCATTCTGATGCCTTCAATCTTTCCTTTCTTGACTTGAATCTGCTTGCTACTTATCTTTTATTATCTTTTGTTTTTTCTAGATCCCTATAAACTGCCCAATTTTGGGTTTTCACCCTAGAGTTCATTTTCATTTTTTATATCTTCAGCATTTCTCGCTCTTCTTGTTGAATCTAAATATTTGAAACGATTTCACTCAATAAACCTTGTGGCTTGAGGCTTGAGGCTCAATGAACCACTCATATTGAAATACTTGATTTATTTTCTTTCTCCTTTTTCTTTTTCTCTCTTTTTTTCTTCTTCTTTTTCTATATTTTCTCTTTTCTTTTTTTTCTTCTTTTTCTATCTTTTCTCCTTTTTTTCTTCCCTCTCTTTTTTATCTCTATATTTTTTATGAATTTATTGGATGATGAGCATAGGACTCCAATTGCTTTGAGCACCTTTTTGTTCTTTTTGTTTCTTGTATTTGGAAATTCTTTTGTTGTTCTAGACTGGATCTGATCTCCAAGCACTTTGCATTTGATCTGCCTTGCGGTTCCTTGTTATTCCTCTTCATTTCATGGAGACTTTCCCCTATAATAAATCTTGGATTGACGGTCTTTACTCCTACGAGCAGATATCCTTTAACTTCCCCCCAATGTGGAGGGTGATCCTTGGTTAGGGTTGAATCAGAAGAAAAATAATTCAAGCTCAAATAGGGACAACAAGGGATATATTTTCTCTTTTCGTGAAGGAATAAATGAAAGAAGGTCGTTCATCATTTCATACACAAAAGTCCTTGTAAAAAGAGGTATCATGGGAGGATGAATATTCAGGATTAACTTTTATTTAGATGAAAACAATATAATTGATGCATGATAGGATTATATAAATCATTCCCTTTATTTCATCTTCTTCTTGCTTCGAACATGCCCCAATTATTCGAGATTCTCTTAAAAACGTTGATTCATGATGCCTAATCTCGTCTCTTCTTGCAGGAAGATTTACGAACAAATGAAAATTTTGCACTTGAGGCCTTTCAGTTTTTTTGGTATAAAGAAAAATGATGGTTTTGTGTATGAAAAGACAAAAATGTGACTTTGAAGTCGTGTATATGGAGAAAGATAGTGTTATAACCATATCAACTCTACTCGAGAAGTTAAAAGTATGAATTTGGTGTCTCATAAAAGGTAAAGGTATGACTTTGGAGTCTTAGATAAATGTAGTATCAAAATTTGGTTTTGGTGTCTCGCATGTATTCTTGCGAATCTTGATTTGTGAATGGGCGCACCTTGCCCCAGTAAATTTTTTCCCTTGATAAATTTAGTTTCTTTAAAAAGATTCATTTACGGTTATCAAGAAACCCCTAAAATTAGGCTTAGTTTCTTTCAAAAATTCATTTAAAAAACATCAATAAACCCCTGAAAATCAAGCATATCTTTTTTTTCAAATTCATTTAAAAACATCAAGAAACCTCTAAATATTAGGCTTATCTTCTTTTAAATTCATTAAAAATAATCAAGAAACTTCTTAAAATGGAGTTAGTTTCTTTCAAATTAATTTTGTCAAGAAATATCTGAAAATCAAACTTAATTTCTTTGAAAGCTCATTTAAAAATTGTCAACAAACTTCTGAAAATCAGACTTAGTTTCTTTAAAAGCTCATTTGAAAATCGCCAAGAAACTTCTGAAAATTAGACTTAGTTTCTTTAAAATCTCATTTAAAATGATCAAGAAACTTCCGAAAATAGGACTTAGTTTTAAAAAAAATCATCAGGAAACTTCTGAAAATTAGACTTAGTTTCTTTGAAATCTCATTTAAAAATCGTCAAGAAACTTATGAAAATCATACTTAGTTTCTTTAAAAGCTCATTTAAAAACATCAAGAAACTTTTGAAAATCAGACTTAGTTCCAAAAAAACACATTAGATGCGTAACATGCCTCACTTCAAAAATGATGATCGTTATGTGCATTAAGTTCCTCAATTCTTAAGGTTCTGCAACTCTTAATATAATTCCTTCCATTTGAGGCTTGAATTATGATTTTTCTTTCTCTTCTTTTCTTAGAAAATCTGTAAAGTATGCCTTGATGCATGAAATGTGAATGCAATAGATATGTATTTATATGTACATCATAAGATTCTTGAATAAAAAAAATGTTGATCATCAATTTTTCTTTAGGGTCAAAGTGAAGATCTCGGTCCTCCTTCACTTGATCCCTCTTGTATGGAGTCTTCCTCAATGGCAACTTGTCAGCTTAAGCTTGCATCTTCCGAAGAGTAATCTGATTATTTTGTGCAATCATGTCTTTTCTATCTTCTATCTTTGGTTTATTCATTACAGTCTTAGAAAAAGTGATCTCATACGGTCAGTCATATAGTCTTGATGCTTCTTTTTGGTTCTAATTCAATGGTTCTATCAGTAAAGCTTTGAGGTAAACTCTTTTTTCCATCATATTCTACCATTGGCATTCCAAACAGTGAGGCTCATTCACCATGTCTGATTGATTTGTATCTTGTATCTCAGCTAGATCTAGTTTTGGTAATACCCCAATGTGGGTACTCACGTCTCTCTTCGTACGAAGATCTTAATCTCGAATGGTCTCACTATGGTGTCACCAAACCATAGTGTTATTGAATAACTTGAGGGATGATGCAACAATCAGATGAACATTTAAGAAGTGGTCAATTCTTCTAACAAAAATCTCTTGAATCTTTGCTCTGATCTGAGATATGTGTCACTTTCAACTAAGACAATCTTCTACTTCTTGACGGGTTACTGATGACGTCACAAGGAAATGTAAGGTAAACTCTTTTTGCCATCATATTCTACCATTGGCATTCCAAACAGTGAGGCTCATTCACCATGTATGATTACTTTGTATCTTATATCTCAGCTAGATCTAGTTTTGGTAATACCCCAATGTGGGTACTCATGGCTCTCTTCGTACCAAGATCTTAATCTCGAATGGTCTCACTATGGTGTCACCAAACAGTAGTGTTATTGAATAAGTTAAGGGATGATGCAATAATCAGATGAACATTTAAGAAGTGGTCAATTGTTCTAACAAAAATCTCTTGAATCTTTGCTCTGATCTGAGATATGTGTCACTTTCAACTAAGACAATCTTCTACTTCTTGACGGGTTACTGATGACATCACAAGGAAATGTTAGAAGTCATGTCCTCCAGTCCTATTGATCTCTCAGATTATTTGTTTTTAAGAAATGCTTCATTGTTTTGGCATCGTTTTCTCTTTTTCTTCGATAGAGGCAGAATGAGCCTCACCAGCTTCAAGGACCTTTTTCACTTAAGATTGTCCTGTTTAAAAATGTTTCTCTTCTTTTATTTTAGAAATGTAAAACAAATGTTGAATAAAATTCAAAAGTGTTGTCATTTTCTTCCAGCTCATAATCAAAACAAATTGTAAAAACAAGAGTTCATTGAATATCAAATAAGTCAACTTCTCTTTTAATCCTTCAAAAATTATATACATTTGAAAAGTGTAAAGATTAATGTTGATATAAGGCTTAGGATTCCTTGGGAAGGTAATGTGTTTCAGGTTAATTTGGGGAAGTAATGTGTTTTAGGTTAATCTGGGGAGGTAATGTGTTTCTGGTTGGATTCTTGCGTCCTTGATTCTGGTGTTTATTGACCTGATAAAGCAGCCATCATGCTTCTCTTTTGTAAATTTTTACTGGTTCTCATCCATCGTGAGTGCCTTTGGACGGTGTAATGCTTTATCAAAATGTGTAAGATCATATTCTGCGCAGTGGTTGACAATCTTCATGTTCGAGCCACCTTTTTCAGGTTTTCAACTCGAATTCTCTTTTAGTTTCAAGACGTCATATAAAATTTTACGTCTTGAACCCTCCTTTTATTATTTTTCCCTATCATGCATTAAAGATTTTAGAAAACTATTTTTTTCAAATAAAATTAATCCTGAGGGGCAGAAAGAAATCTGAATATAGTCTCTCAACTTAGAAATTCATGTATGATTAGAAGGGACTTTTCAGGCACGTAATGTAGGCTAGGGCTCATGGTTATGAAAGAATGGGATAAATAGGCCCAAACAAGTGTTTAAGAGCTAATGAACCAAGGATCAATTCGTTCTGTTGTCTTCAATCTTATCTTGCTCGACTTGAATCTACTTGTCTGTCTTTTATTTTCTTTTTATTTTCATTTAGTGTTTCATGATCTTCTAGAGAATTGATTCAAGTCACTCGTCTAGAAGTGTTATATCAGTCTATTTTCTTCTTTCTTTCTTTTCGCTCTTTTTTTCTTTTTTTTTCTTTTTCTCTTTTTCTTCGATTTTTCTCTTCTTTTTTTTTCTCTCTTTCTCTTTTTTTTTCTTTTTTCAGTTTTTATTTTCTTTTTGTGTGTGTTTTTTCTATATCTCTTCTTTTTCTCTCTGTATTGTTAACTCGATTTGATCTTCTAGCGCTTCGTATTTAGTCCACCTTGTGATATCTTGTTATTTCTTCCTCTGACTTGCCTCTATAGTGAAATCTATATTGATGATGTTCACTCATGCTAGCAGATGTCTTTCATCTTTACCCCCCAGTGTGGAGGGTGATCCTTGGTTAGGGTTGAATCAGAAAAAAATAATATAAGCTCAAAAGGGGACAACAAGGTATATATCTATATATATATATATATATATATATATATATATATATATATTCGAAAGGATAAATGAAACAAAGCTGTTCGTCATCTCATACGTGGAAGTCCTTGTAAAAGAGGTATCTCCTGGGGGACGAGTATTCAAGATTAATCTTATTTACATGAAAAAATGTGATTAATGCGTGATAGAATTATTTCAATTATTCACTTTATTTTTTTCTTCTTCTATTCGCTCCCTGTATGCCCCAATTATTCAAATTCTCAAAAACTCGATGTGCACCACTCCATCTTGTATTACTAGCAAGAAAGGTCCTCGTTATGCCCCCAAAATTTATTGAGGTTCAAAAATGAATGTTGGTTCTGTGTATAGGAAGGGAAATGCATGACTTTGAAGTCGTAATTCTGAAAAAAGGTAATGTTATGGAAAGGTTATTTCTGTCTTGGAAGGTAAAAATACAAATTTTGGTGCCTCGAGGGATAAGGGCATGACTTCATTGTTTTGAATGGAAGTGATATCAAAGTTCATTCTTTTGGGAGTAAATGTGTGTTATTTCAGGTAAGGAACCCAACAATGGTTATTTCAGCTTTGGATGGGGCATGAAAGGTCTAATCTTACCCTTTGTCAAAAGCATATAATTAATGAAGTAGTAAAAGAACCTTTAATTCATTCGATATTTAAAGAACTACAAGATTAAAACTTGATTTATTACTCATAACCTTAGAAAATGACGTAAGTTCAATTAATAAAATATTTATTGAGAAAATGAAGAAAGAATAAAAACACGATAAAAAAGGACAAAGCTAGTGCCAAAAAGTTTCACGATGGATGAAATAACTTTTACCTGATCGGCACCAAAGTGTCTCATGACACGTTAAAGGTCAATACCCCTAGGGCAAACAAATTCTTAACCTTGCTTTTCGGTGCCCCACAGATTTCAATGATGTGCCTCGAATTTCAGACGGTGCTAACATCATATTCATAGCTCTCAATTATTTTCTAAGAATGGGTGACTTCAATTTACCTCGAAAGATTCTGTGGATTGCTCCCAGATGCAATGTATATCATGCAATGTACGATGTATGGATGCTAATGCAAAGATGTACATGCAAATGAAAAGATGCAAAAATGAGAATGTAAAATGTAAAATTTAGATACAACAAAGGAATTGATCCCCAAATTAATTTTCATAAAACAACTTCCATAGAACACACAATGTCTTAATACACCGAGGACGATGCAAACTACAAATCACGTCATAATGCTCGATTTTTTATACATTTTTATCGAATGTGCAAAGAAACATCCTTCTTCTATTTCCTGGCTTGATGGACAATTCCAAGGATTCGACTTCTTTTCCATTAATACATTTGTTGAGCAGCCATATGTGACTGACATCATCCACTGTCTCGTGTTGGCTATCATTATTGGTTGATGACTTCAAACATATTACTTCTTTTCGGCTAGTTGTATCAACATCGTCGTAGCACCCTTGAAAAGCTTGTTTTACTGCATCATTTGAGCTTCATGTATTCCATCTTGATGTTCCTCTTCAGCTGTTTCTTTGAGCACCTTTATGGATCATCGATGTGTTTTTGCATTTCTATTCTACCTCTTCAAGTGGCATTGTAGTATTGCAAGCTTTCTTATGCTACTATTAATTCGGGAATCAATACCTTCTATGATATGATATGTATGAAACATGTGTTAATTTCAAGGTAACTATCTTAGAACAACTTTCAAAGAACTCATAACGTCCCAACATGTCAAAGCAGATAAAAAAATATTTATCCCTTTGTGTGGCATTGTTATTTTAAAAGCCTTCTAATTTTGATAAATACATCGGGTATTAACAAAATGTTTATCCACAAATAAAGCAATAAGACAAAGAAAAAAATATAAGCAAAAATAATAATCAAAGAGCGGAAATCTATGTTAGTGAAATATGAAAAGATTAAATTCAACTGGTAAATGAACCATAAAATACAGTGAATAAAACACATATAGGAAATTAAAACCCTAACCGCATAATTTCTAGTTCACATGCAATTATTCAAAAAGAATCTATCGAATAAATTAAAAGGTGAAGGTTAGAGTTCATTTCTCCTTTGTGTACACTTATTTGGGTACCTACGGACAGAGTTTCAGCATGGTCTTAGATCGGGTTGGTTTCTACAATTGACTATATGCAGAGTTTCGGTCTTAAGAGTAGAGGTACTCGAATTTTCCTTGTCAGTGCCCCTTGGGCGAGCCAGATCCTCAATCCTCACCCATTATAGGCTTAAACGGATCGAGTTCAATTTGAGAGGGCACATTTCCCTATTCCTAACACGGAGAATAAATCCTCACGAAGACATAGGGCATATGAACCCCAGAAGATACTTGCTAGGTTTGACACGGAGAATAAATTCTCACAAAAATGTCGCTTTCACTCCCACTTAAAGAGGAAGAGTTCGGGTATAGAGCTTATGTTATGTAATGTACGTGTTGTGTGTGAGGATAAATTCTCAAACCTTTGATAAACAACCACACAAAAATCGAGCTAAAACGAATCCAAAATTTCAATATCTGAAAATCAATCAAATACAAACATAAATATACAATGATAAAAAATAATAAAAGAATTGAAAGAAATCAAAAAGAATTATAAATTAAATAAAATTGAATTCTCAATTTCCAACTATACAGACAATATATAATTGATTTAGGGCATGATCCACTAAGTCCCCAGTGGAGTCACCAAGCTGTCGACATCGTTTTTCGCCCGGGCGGGGAAAACCTTAGTACGACTTGGGGGCTCTCTTTGAAAATGTTTTGAAATGTTTTGGAGTCGCCATCGACCTTTTGAGTTAGGTAGGTCAAATACCTAAAAATTTTCTTTTAAAAGAGTTTTTAAGAAAACATTATTTTAAAAGGTAAACCAGTCTATGTGAACTAAAGATTCATTCTTTTTGTAATAAAAAAAGGGGTTCGAGGATCGATTACGTGTGGGGAAGGATAAGCACCCCCACAATGCCCAAAATTGGCACCCCATCGATTATAGATTGTCTATAATAGTGGAAATCTAAGAATTCAAATATAAATTTAAATTACGATCCTATTATTCCAAATTCAACCATACAATTTTTATTTAACGGGAAATTCTAAGTAGAAATAGAAAATATTCTAATATTTCCAATCGAAAAGAAAATAATCTCTAAAATACTTTAGGATGAATATTTCTCTTTCCAACTGAAATAAAAAGAATATAATAATTTCTCAAAAGAATATAATAATTTCTCCCAAGAATTCAAGTTTAAAATAATTTTATTCGACCAAAGAAAGAAATTAGGCCAATTGAACTAATTTAATTAATCATGCTAGATGATGAAAGTTTAAACTTGAATGAAAAAAATATAAACACGATAAGAAGCAAAGACTAAAAAAATATGTATCACACAAATATAAGTGCTTAAATAAAATAAAATAATAAATAACGTAAGGATCAAAATGCAAGATAGAAAAATAAGGCATTTAATATAATAAAATATGAAACATGCATATATATACTCATGGGATTAAAATAAAATAAACAAAGAATAAAATACACTAATCAAAAGACTAAAATTAAAGTATTAAAAATGAAGGACAAAAATAAAAAAAATAAAATTAAAGTAATAAAATTAAAGGATTGAAATTAAACTAACTTAAAAGGAAAATCAAATAAATTAAAGGCAATTAATATAAATAATATAACCAAATTGAAACTAATTATAAAATGCATAGTTAAAATCAAATAATAATTATAATGACCTAATTAAAATAAAAACGAAATATATAGTCCAAAACAACAATAAATAAAGCTGGAAATTAAAGGATTAAAACATAATAAAATATAAAAACAATGAACAAATCATAAGTAAAATAGTGACTAAAACATAAAAAATAAAAATATCACATCAAAATCATAATAAAATAATAACAGAACACAAACATTGACTGAAAATGAATAAATGTAAAAAGCAGTAACTAAATTCAAATAAAAAACTTGACAGTTTAATGACTAAATTAAAACGAAGTAAAATATAGAGTTCAAAATAAAAATAAATGCACCTACTGACCATAATATAAAAATGCTGCTAGACTAGGGGGACTTGGGGGTGATTTGACCCTAAATCTAATGACTTAAACGTAAAATGTGGGAAAAAAGGGGAATCTAAATAGGATTTTCCCTAATTTAAGTGATTGGAATGCAAAAAGATATTAAACTACAAGGGACATAAAGGAAATTAAACCTAAAATTAGTGACAAGAATGTAAATAAATGCTAGAAGTCAAGGGACTAAAGAGTAATTAAACCCTAACATCGGTGACAAAAGTGTAAAATGCACTAAAACAAAGGGACCTAAAGCGTGATTTACCCAAAAAATTAAAATAAAACCCCTCATCTTTTATTCTTTCTAGTAACGTTAAAACCCAAAATAACTCTTCCCCTTTCTTTCATTTTCCTCTCCAAGAACCAAACTTCTCTTCTTCATCCCTCTTTCTTTCCTCTCTTGATCGGAGCTCAAAACCCCCTCTCATGGCCATAAATCGGTCGCCTCTCTCTCCTATAAAGCCGAACCAACCCCAGTGATGGAAGGAAACTCCGACGAGGAGCTAGAACACCCAAGGAAACTTCCTCTCTTACTTTGCTACTTCTTTAGTTCCAAAAAAAGATTACAAATAAAGAACCTTGGAAATGGGCGATTTGACCTAAATATCACCCTATAAACCTAATATGCCCTAACACTTTGATCAATATTTCCCTAACTAACACCCTTTCGTCTGAGGTGGCACTAAGGTGCGTTCCCGGTAATACGCTTTAGCAGGATTTGCTTATGTGGACATAAGACACATTTTCGGGGAAGCTCTTTCCAGCTGATGTGGCGCCACGGTGGAAAGAGTGTTTCAGGGGGCCCTTTGCTTTTATTTTTTTTAATTAGGGTACAGATTTAGGGTTTATGGTTTAGAGTAATTATAAATTAGTAATTTATTATATAGAGTGTTCCGATTATGATTTAAGAATTGTCGAAGGTATTTTTTTAATTTTGCATTTAAGTTGGAGTGAATTTAGGTTAAAGTGTTATATGTTTCGTTAAGGTGAAATTGGTAAAGGATTTTGTAGGTCCAAGGTTCATTAAGGTTGTGTAGGTTAAAGGGTAAGGTTCGATTAAATTGAAAATTTTAATTACTTGAAGTAAGAAGTAAGTGGAAAATTTAGGTAGAAAATAGACATACATTGGGAAATTATAGAAAATCCAATTGCATTTAAATATTAGAAACAAAGACATTCATTGAAATAAAAAATGCAATTACATAAGGGTTAACGGTTAAGTGATGATAACAGAGTTGGATATTTTTTCTATTATGCCCGATGTTTCTGCAATGCCCGCATCTTTTTTGTTCTGTTAACCTCTTCCGAATATCCATATCACAATGTATTCGAGTGGATTTTGGACGACCTGAGTCCCTCAATAGCAACGGATCTGGTACGATTGTAAGCCAAGTTTAAATCTCATATGGGTCTCTTTCGTTACCTATTGGGAACTCAAATTCATATATCTTGAATACTTGTGAAAGTTGGTATACGGGATCAACATAATTTTTGTAGTCCAAATGCGAATGTGAGCAAGCTGCTATGACAGGAGCGCATGGATATTTGAGTGCTTGAAAGAAACCACAATCACACCACCTCTCTTGTAGATTAACTCTGAAAGAGTTAGCTTCAATCCCTTGAAGAGGGCGTGGCATTTCGGTTACACGAAATAATTCACGGGTGCGAGAAAAATTTGTAACCAACATCCCATTTGATGCAACCACTTTTTTCTGTAAATCAGCTAATAGTCTTGGGTGATAAATATAGACGTTCTGCATCCAAGTAAGAGCTTGTCTACCGAGCTTTGCAAATAGTTGACCCAAACAAAAATAAGTCGTTTTGACTAACGCCGTGATTGGTAAATGAAGAGCCCCCTTTAAGGTTGAATTGATTGCTTCAGCCAAGTTGGTTGTCATATGACCATAGCGATACCCCCTATCATAAGCATTTGTCCACATTTTTTTGTTGATGTCCATAATGTACTCGCACCCCTTCTCATTTTTGCCAAACAATTCTTGTAGCATAGACTCAAACCTTTGAGGTAATAGTTCGTAACCTAAGCCATAAGGAATATGTAATAGTTAATATAAAGTATAAATAAGTAATACGAAAATGATTGAAAAAAATGGAGAAAAAGTAACATACCCATGCGCACGACTAACTGATATTCATCATTTTTCTTGTATTTTCCATAATAGTTTGCAAAATATGGCAGACACAATAACGATGTTGAACATGTGGAGGTTTCCACATTGGACCCAAAGAGTCCATTGTTGCTTTTATCCCAGCTCCTCGGTCTAAAATGATGCATACGCGTTCCCTTGTGACAACATGTAAACGTAAAATTTTAAGAAAAAAAAGCCCAAGACTCAGTGCCTTCTCCTTAAACGAAGGCAAACGCAATAGGAAGAATATTGCGGTTACCATTTTGGAACACATCCAATAATAAAACTTGTTTGTATTTCCCATACAAGAAAGTACCATCAATTTGGACAATTGGTTTACAGTACTTCATTGCATTAATACACTGAGGGTAAGTCCAAAATACACAGTAGAATTGGCAGCGATCGTGAACCACTCGATCATTCACGTAATGATGTTGAGTTTCGAACTCAACAATTTTTTCGGGATTAAGTCTTTGCATAACTTGAAACTAACTGGCAGTTCGTTGTAAGAGGAATCACATTCGCCATGAAGTTTGACAATGGCATTCTGTTTTGCCTTCCAAGTTTTTTTTATAGGAGACAGTGTACCCATATTGTGATTGTATAGCAGAAATCAACATTGCAACAGTTGTATGAGAGCTTTGCTTCACAATGGGCATGATAGCTTGGCAAATAATGTTGGAGTCCAAGTTGGGATGGTCCTGGTTTATACCTCTTGAACAATACGTATGAGGACCATTGTATCTGGTTAGTTCCCATAAGTTGTTCTTCTTCTTTCTCTTTGATACACGAACCATCCACGTACATCCTTTGTCACATTGGACACAGTAACAAACATATTTCTTCGTGGTAGATCGATCAACTCGGGAGTGAACTGAGCTACAAATATTGTAACTCTTTATTACCATCATCACTTCTTCTTTCGATGCGAACTCCATTCCAATATGTAAATCACCATTATTTACTAATGACTGAAGTCCATAGTTACAAACATTAGGGAGATCCAGAAATTCAGGCTCGTACATTGCATCATAACCAGCCCCATACATATGTACAAAAAGTTCCCCTGGTGTTGTATTTATGGGAACGTCATCCTCAACATCATCAGAGTGTACGTTAAACTGTGGTGAGTCAGGTTCAACGAATAATCTCGTTTCAGCATCATCTACACCTGGCTCACAAAGAGGTTATTCTAGTGGAGATGAGGGTTTCTTAGATAATCCAATGTTGAGGTCAAAGAAGTTGCAACTTGCGTGTCCTCCCCTTAAACTTGAAGCCATTATAGAATGTTGTCTCGATGGCATTTCTATGTGCAAGAATAGTGGCAGATGAATGTCTGCCCCTTAAAGTAGAAGAGATGTTTCCATATGGATTATTGGTGAAAGCCACGTGGGTTGAGATCATAAGCAGTTGTTGATGAATGTCTTTCTATTAAACTTGATGGCATGGCATCTGGCGTTGGATTTACCATTAATTATGTGAAATCATTAGATCAGTTGCACCGGGCTATCAACTTATCGGCTTGATACGCAATGCCAAAGTGAGAGGAATATGAGAGACCACGAGAAACACGAACCTCAATAAAAGTGGCATACATTTCAATACGAGATTGTGAACTTCCCATATGAGCATCAACCATCATAGTAACATCATCATCGTTGGAAAGCTAAAATGATGTATATATAACTGGAAAAAGTTCATTAGGAAATCTATACTAAAGTGAACATAGTCTTCTCCTACATGCTACATGAATTTTTAACGAATTTTTTGTGATTAACTCCTCAAGAATGATGTTTCTCTTCAAGGTTAAGGGGATATAATGATCTGATTCAAAAATAACCCCCTCTTCAGATTCCTGGATTTTTCCATCATAGTAAACAACAGCAGAAAGACGACTCATTTTCAGAGAATATAGGTTTAAGAGTTTTAAGAATTTTAGAGAATGAGATTTTGAAAGGTTGGAGGAGATGTGTGTTTTGAAAGTTTAGAATATGTTGCATTTAATAATGTCTATAACCGTGGCACTAGTCACGTGAAAGCGTGTTTCAGGGAGCACGCCTTCCCTTTTTTTGGTCAGAGAATAGGTTATAATTACCCTATTATATGTCATGTCCCCCGGCGAGGCACTATTCATATCATTACCTATAATGTTTGAGGGGACGCAACAATGTGGTTAAAGCACGTTTTAGGGGGTGACTTCCCTTTTTTGTTAAAGAATAGGTTATAATTATCCTATTATGTGTCATGTCCCCGACGGGACATTATTCATGTCAGTACCTATAATGTTTGAGGGGACGCAACAATGTGGTTAAAGCGCATTTCAGGGGGTGCCTTCCATTTTTTGTCAGAGAATAGGTTATAATTACCCTATTATGTGTCATGTCCCCTGACGGGACACTATTCATGTCAGTACCTATCATGTTTGAGGGGACGCAACAATGTGGTTAAAGCGCGTTTCAGGGGGCACCTTCTCTTTTTTAGTCAGAGAATAGGTTATAATTGCCTTATTATGTGTCATATCCCCCAACGGGGCACTATTCATGTCAGTACTTATCATGTTTGAGGGGATGCAACAATGTGGTTAAAGCGCGTTTCAGGGGGGCGCTTTCCCTTTTTTTGTCGGGTTATAATTGCCTTATTATGTGTCATGCCCACCGGAATGGCACTATGCTGGAAATTTATGTTAGAGTGTTGAATTTGATGTTAGAATGTGAAATTGGGTCATTTTTGGAAGTTGAGCAAGTTAAGGATAAAATCATAAATATGGAAAAGTTAGGAACTTAAATTAAAGTGTTATGTGAAGTTGGGATAAATTGGATAAAAAGGAGTTAGAATGGTTAGGTTGAAGTGATAAAGTCAACATTTATGTTGTGACATGGAAATTGTATCGAATGAGCATTGAAATGTTTTTAGGAATTATTTTCCATTGTGGGCCTATGTTAATGGGATTATAACACGTGGTTTGAAATGTATATGTTTTATAATGATGTTCATTAATTATTGTAGAAATATTTTGAAATAATTTTTACAAGGCAATGTAATTTAAGTTTCAATTGTAATATCACTTTCTTGGTGAACTATAATTGGAATATGAAGTTGACTTTGAATTTCGAATACAATTTTAAATTTTAATTGGAATATTAAGTTGAATTTGGATTTGCATTTTAAAAACATTTAACAAACATTTAATGTTGAATTTGAATTTAAATTTTAAAAATATTGTTGCAACATCCATTAAACATTTAAATAACACTGCAAAATTACAGAAAATTTTGAAATACAACTGGATCAACGACGTCGTCTTCTCGAATGAGCTCCATATAGTGGTAGTTGTTTATTTCGCTGAGGATTTCTTCGTATAACTTGCTCTTGATTCTCCCCATCTTCAGTATCATCATCATCATCGACATTTTGTTCATTTGGCATGGATGATGATGGAGGGCCTGTATAAAATAACAACCCTGGAGGAGTGTTACTAACAATCCCACCGCTCATAGAGAATTGAGAAAACTGTGAAAATATTGGCATCTATGTCTGTGAGTTGGGGGTGTTTGTGGAGAAGCACCACAAGCCAAATAAGATGTATATAAGATATGTTGGATCATTAAGCATAGCCATATATGCACCTCCATGGGGTGTCATAAAACCCTGCGGGATGGGCATGTACCTTGCAGGCTGGGTATGTACCCATGTAGGATAGGAATGTAACCCTGCGGAGATGACATATGAACTGGTGGGCTTGGCATATACCCTTGCGGAGATGGAATTTGAACTGGTGGGCTGGGCATGTACCCCTATGGCATCATCATCGGTGGATATGATGGATTTTGTGATGGTTCTGGTGGTGCGACTGGTGCCGAACCGATAGTGACTTCTCTCTGTCCACGAGTCGTGGGAATATGATATTGTGACGGTGGACGTCTATCTCGGCACCTATGAATGCTCACCCCTCATGCTTCCGCAAAAAGTAGAAACGACTTTCGTTTTCATTAAACCACTGTATATAGTTATCCGTAACCATATGAGCAGTTTTAGCATAAAACTATCGAGGGGCAAGCGTTCATACCGGTTCTCCCAAATCTCAATCTAATCTCTGTGTTTCACCACCCAGTTGACCTCTTTATTTCCTCGTTTGTCTATGTTATGCATGTTGTCTAAATTCATAGGTGCTCTAGGAATATATTGCGTACAACAAAACTGACGAAACACACGATCAACCGGATGCTATTAAACAATAGCATAACATATAAAAGGTATAACTGACATCCAAACATCTAATGACCCACTCAGGTGGGGTAGGAGGCAAGTCTTTACTTCATCGCTCGTATAAGGTATCCATTGAAACTGAAACATAAATATATAATTCTAATAAATATAATATTCTAATTATATCAAGCATTTTAAATTAAATTATTCATATTTAAAGACGTACCTCAGACCCAGCTTTTTGATTAATAATTAAACGGATTTCCTCTAGTTCACTAGGGATATCTCTATGATTCTTTCTTTTCATCGACCACCTATAAAATATAATATAAACTTAATATCACCCTATTTAATTACAAATATTTAAATCAAAATTTAGTTCTGAAATTACCTCAATAATAAGGGGAATGCATATGGCTCATTAACGACCGGGCATAAGAAAGGCATGCAGAACCACGCCCATGATTGGAGAAGCAGGAGACATCCACCGATAGCAGTTTTATTATAATTCAATATAATATAAACTTAATATCACCCTATTTAATTACAAATATTTAAATCAAAATTTAGTTCTGAAATTACCTCAATAATAAGGGGAATGCATATGGCTCATTAACGATCGGGCATAAGAAAGGCATGCAGAACCACGCCCATGATTGGAGAAGCAGGAGACATCTACCGATAGCAGTTTTATTATAATTCGTTGTACGATACATTTCTCTAAAGAGAAATGTCAAAACAGCAGCGCCCCAACTGTATCTTCACGTTTCATCAAAATCAATAAGATGACGCAATCACATACAATGCACCTGGTTACGAGATTTTTTGGGCATCAATATTCCTTCAATGATTTATAGTATATAAGTCCGAGCACATGCCTTTGCTTCATCCTCAAAAGCATTTTCATTCAAAACTTCAAAATTGACTTTTAGCCATGATAAAGATATTCTACCTCCATTGAAATCTGGTGGAGCAGCTCCAAGATACTCCATGCATATTGAATGTCAATCACCATCGGCCACACCACACATAATATTTCTGTCAACAAGAAGCCCCAAATGCATTGAGACATCCTCCAATGTAATTGTACACTCTCCACATGGAAGATGAAATGTGTGTGTCTCCGGTCTCCACCTCTCAACTAATGCGGAAATTAGGATAGGTTCGAGTTTGCAACCGCCAATAACTTTCACAATATACCCGAACCCGGCGGAAGATAGATACGGCCAAATATGTGTTGGTGTCGGTATCTTCGTGTTTTTAATAAATGTTTCCAAATACGATCATTTTCCTAATTTATAAGCATTCCAAAAAATTAAAATTAATATAATTTCATGATCAATTTAAATTAAAAATAATAATAAACATTAACATAAATTTTAAAAAATATTACCATATCACTAAAATGTCTTGAGATATGATTTGCATCTAATCGCAGCAACATTTCACTTTCCATTATAACTGTAGACAAAAAATACAATTAGCACAAATAATAATTAATTAATAAATTTAAATAAATAATAATTATATAAATATTATTTTAATAAAAAATATAATATTATTTTTAAAAAATATTTATAAAAAATATAACAACTATTTTAAAAAATATACTAATTTAAAAATAAATTTCTTACTAATAATAAGAAATTTTAAACTCAAATAAAAGAACAATTTGAGTTATATTAGAGAGAAATAATTGTTTTGGTCTGAAAAATGAGGAGGCTTGAAAGAGTTTATATAGGAGGAGGAGGAAGGTGTTAGGTGGGGGAAATGGGTGAGAATTAAATGTATTTTAATGGAATGTGTGTTTCCTGAAACGTTCATTCCCACGTGTCACCGAATCCCATGAAAATACCCGCGTGACATCCCAATCAGCAGAAATCCATGTAAGGCGCGTTTTCTGAAATACGCCTTACCCGTGTCAATCTAGTCAGCAAAAATTCCGATAAAACGCGTTATCGAGAACACGCCTTAGTACCACCTCAGACGAAAGAATATTAGTTAGGAAAATAATAGTCAAAGAATTTTATTTAGGGCATATTAGGTTTATAAGGTGATATTTAGGTCAAATCACCTTGGAAATTTGTTTGATTGTCGGAAAATGGAAAGCCCCTCCCCTACAATCTGATTTTTTTTTTTCAGGGACCCTTCCCCTACAATCTGCTCTTTTCTTTGGGTTTATAGCAACCCATTGTACATGTAAAACAAATAAAAAACTGATATATTTGTTTATTTATGGTGGAGTCGGTTGGTGCAGTTGGCAGGGGATGGGCAGCATGGTGGTGGCGTTTTGCAGACTCGAGTGACAGGGCATGGGAGGGTTGGTGCACGGCAGTGCTTTGGCAGGGTATGTGGGGTAAAAATTGGTGCTTACATACAGCAACCTTGGAACAGGAAAAAAGACACGGGAAATGAGGCTTCGTCAAAAACTTGTCCTAAAACGTCTAGATATCATATCAAGGTTGTTTAAAAAAAAACCCTGATTCAAAACAAAAACAGCATGCCAGTGCAAAGCTCTGTGAAAAGCTTTCTGTACCGGTGAAAGAATATCCTGGGTACAATTTCATTGGGCTCATCCTTGGTCCTCAGGGAAACACACTAAAGAGGATGGAGAAGGAAAGTGGGGCTAGGATTCTTTTAAGAGGTAAAGGCTCTTCGAAAGAACTTCAGTATTCCTCCGCAAAGGAAGACTTACATGTCAGAATTGAGGCATGTTATAAAGAATCATTAGATGCTGCAGTTAAAATGGTTAAGAAACTGTTAGTTCCAATTGCAGAGGGAAAGATTGAATACAAAAGGGAACAATTAGCTGAGCTTGCTAGACTGAAGAAAGATGCAAGTGGTTGCCGTGTGTGTTGTGAGAAAGTATTGCTGTCCGAGCCTGCAGTCCATTTTCATGAGCATGTCCTACGACTCATGTGGTAGCGACAGCCATCTTACAGCTTCCTGCCCTATACTAATTCACAATAACCATGACAAAAGAGTTGATGCAAATTTTTATGTTGGCCATCTAGCTCAAGTTATGGATGGAAATCGTTTGAAAGAGCTGTTTTCTCCATTTGGTAAGCTAACTGAAGCAAAAGTGATCAGAGACCAAACTACTGGTTTAAGCAAATGCTATGGTTTTGTTAAATTTGAAAATCCAACAGATGCAGCTGGTGCAATGACACATCTGAATGGTTACTAAATTGATGGAAAGACAATAGCAGTTAGGGTAGCTCAGGGTTAATCGGTTTTAGGTTACCCATCATCAGTTGGAAACCCTTTTACACCGAACCCTGGGTCTGCAGCGGTTTCCCAAATAATCCCTGGCCATGTTGCTTTCCTGTGCTACATGGGTCAGTGGTACTAGAACATCAAGCTTCTTTGCCTCAAGGCGAGGACATGAACTTGTTTCAGGCATCCTGCCATGGTGGAAATACACAATTCCAGCCTAAAAGTCGGGGCTCAGGTTTATTTCCTGCACCTTGTGTCTCAAGTATCCATAATCCAAGCAGTACTAGTTGCCCAGAAAACACTGTTTCATTCTCCTCATCCGGTTCAAATGCCTCGTTCCCTAGCAATCCAGTTCATGTCAGTTTTGAAACAATCCCGGACCATGTTACATGGCCCTTTCCATCTCGGTCATTGATACCATAACATCGAGCTCCTTTTCGCAAAGTCCAGGCAGGAACTTGTTTCAGGCATCTTACTGTGGAGGGAATAAACAGCTCCAGCCTAAAAATCAGGTCTTAAATTTAACTCCACTTGGTATCTCAAATTTTCATGACCCAGACAGTAGGCGTTCAAGAAATGGTGTTTCATTCTCGTTATCGAATTTAAATGGTTGACTCCCTAGTAACCCTGGCTATGGCAGTAATAGTTCCCAGTTTGAGCCCTATCAACAAACCAACACTGGAATCACCTCTAGATTATCTTTTATGAATGACACATATATTTTTGTTTCCTTTTTGTTTTTTGTTTTTTTGGTTGTGGTTGGGGCCTTGGATAATGGCTGAATACATAGGCTTGTGTAATGCATCAACTTGACTTGAAATACGAAAGACCTAAACTAATCTGATCCGAAATAACCCGACTAGGATCCTATCTAAATGACCCTTTTGTCCCCATTAATTGATTTTTTTAAAGTCTAATTAAACAGGAAATGACTTGATCTAAATATCATTTTTAACTATTTTAAAAATCGTTTTATTTTAATTTTATAATTATATTTAAATAAATATATATAAAATTTAGGCCTAATACACTTTTAGTATCTAAATTATATCTCAAATTGATTTTTTTTTGCCTAAAGAATTCTTCGTTAAAAATAAGTAATTAATGTTTTATCTGTTACATTTTTAAGTACATATTGTTATATTTTTTATTTTTCAAAAGAAAAAAATTTCAAAAAAATCAAACCTCTGTGTAGTCCCTCTCAATCCCATCTTCCCACTTTCGACGACGACGTAGGGTCACCACTGGCTGAGTTTTATTCAGAGAAGGGCGAGTAATTGAATGGTGGCAGCCATGTACGATAAACTGTAGTCGTAGGAATCGTAGAAAAATAGAGAAGGAAAACTTAGAAAATCGGTGAACATTCGCAACGTTTTTCACGACGATCGACGTAATTTCATAGCGGGTGAGGGACTAGGTTTTTATTGCGACAACGAGATGATTATGATGGTGTCAACGGTGACGACCACGGATTGATGATGGCAGATTAACGATTGAATTTTGGATGTTTTTTAAATTATAATATTAAATCTTTTTAAATAATTTTTTTAAAATTTTATATGCATGAAAAATATCAGATAACGACTAACTTTAACGGCGTTACGGACGGTCTAGGTACATATTTTTAATAAAAACTCTTTAAGCACCAAATATCAATTTAAGATATAATTTAGACACCTAAAAATATAATAACCCTAAATTTTATATAAAACCAAACCGGCAAACCCAAAATAAATAAACACTCGTCTAAATCCAAGTACAAACTCAATGGGGGCAGCCATAAACAAACGTTGGAGTTCAATTACTAAAAGCCCTATTGGTGTTTTGCTTTTGTCTACAATCGACACTTTCCAGTAGTATTTTTTGTTCATTTATATTCTGCGATCAGAAAATCTGACATATCAAAGAGATGGCCTTTCTCCTTCGACAAAACGGTCTTGCGAGTAAATGAGACAGACATATAGTAAGTTATTTGATATCGATTCGGTTAAAATTTGATAAATATTTGATTTAAATAGATTCGACTCGAATTTGAGTTCGACTCGAGTTCTTAACGAGTCAAAACGATCTACTTGATATTCGACTTGAAAAGTTCGTGAGCAACTCAAAAATATAATATATTAAGATTTTTTTAAAAAATAAATTATTAATAATATTAATATTTATGTGTTATTTTTTTTAAATGTAGTCTTGATTTTTTTAAATGCAGTATAAAATTTTAATGTATTAAGGTTTATTTTTGAGTTTTAGTTTGAGGTTTTAAGTTAAATTTTAGATTTTTTTTCAAGCCTTTTCGTTTTTTATGTTTTCAGTTCATGATTTCGAGTTCAAATCGAGTTTGAAAATTTTTGGCTCGTGACTTTTTGAATCTAATCGAGTTTCATTTCAGAGTTTTCGAATCGAATCGATCTCAATAATACTTGAGCTCGACTCGGCTCGTTTACAGTCTTACTTGCGAGCCACTTCCGATCTTCTTATCAGGTATAGAAGTATATGATTTTTATGCGTGCATAGATCCTTGTTGCGTCTTCGCTTTGATTTGCTAACGATTCTATGAATTTTTTTCACATATTGAAAGCAGAAGACAGTGGGTTCCATGTCTGCAAAATCGAGCATTTCATGTTGAGCATTTCATCGTGAGAAAGTTGTGAGTTTCCCCCTTTCCTGTATTTCTCTTCGATTTCTTTTGCGTTTTTCCACTTTTGATTTGCTTCTATAGTTTTAATATCTGGCAACTGGTGTGTTTTTAATGTACGATTTTGGGTTTCATTGGTGCGATTTCATCTTTTTGAGTAGACCCGTATTAATTGATGGAATTGTATTGTGGAAGGATCCTCGTTTAAAAAGATTCTGAATGATGGTTGTTTTAATTCTTATTCACCATGGGTTTTACATTTTGTTTTTAGCTAGAGTCATTACATTAGATTCTTTTCGTTCTTCTTGATAATGGGTTTCACTTTTTTTTTTTAGTTACACAGTCATTACAGTGAATAGAGAAATCTGTATTTGATTACTCATAATCTAATGATTCCAATTCTTCAACCAGTTTCCTTTTTTTTTATTATAGATTGGTATATATGTATGTTGTACCATGCTTGATACGATGCTGATATGGTATATACCCTGTAGCTCTTGGCAGAGGACCCTTCGTTAAGACGATTTAAATCTTATAAGAAGCGTGTGTGGCAACTGAAGAGAATCGGCGATGTTCTGACAATCGTTGTTGTTGCAGGTGAGGCTAATTTTTGCTATAAGTGGAATTGCTCATGAATACATGCCCAATGTTTATTTTGGTTTGAATTGATGAATTTCTCATGAATATAACCCCACAGGAAGTTGGAATTGATTCTCTAAATATGTGTTGAATGTTTGTTTTGGTTTGAATTGATTTTTGGTAACTTCGGACATCAGACGTGATTGTAATTTGTAACCGGAAATGTTATTTATTCTGCAATTTTAGTCGGCACGCCTCGTCATTGGCTTGATTGTAGAATTAATTCCATTAACGATTGCTCTCTTCTGTCCTCCCTTACCCCTTCTTCAATTGGAGACCAGGTCACCATGCCAAGAAAGCTTATTGAATCAATCTTAATAGATTTGATCGACTAGATGGTGTTGTACTGGACCCTACATAAGATCACAGAGAACTATAGTGTCGTTGTTTAAACAGTCGAACATCGATGATTAAATTTCTTGTACGATGGTATCATGTTTGTTTATGTCAGGTTGTTGCTATGAAATTTATGTGAAGGCTGTAACTCCCTCCGACCGATGTGGGTAACCCAATTCGATTTAGGATGTCACATTAGGCCCACCGGAGTGATCCACTATAAAAATCTCAGAAAATTTAAAACTTTTATTAAAACATGTAACTCATAAAATGATTTATCAGTATACAAAGATAAAACAAATTTTCAGACTCGTATATATAAAACAAAATACAATTACATGTCCCCTAATCACATGTACCATACTCTGCAAGCAACGTTGGAAGAACTCCCTTATCGATGTCGATAGATGCACTTGTACGATTCTTTTAACCTGAAAAGGTGAGTAACAGAGTGAGCTTTGGAAAGCTCAGTAATACAGTACTACCAGTTGATGCTACAGGCATGCAGATAACAAATAGGCATATTTGTTCTTATTGGTTCAGACATCTTCAGATCTTTATGTTGAGCGGATATCATACTGATATTTCAGGTAGTAACAGACAATAACTTTCAGTTCAGATGGAAATATTTCGGATGACTGAGTTCAGGAGATCATGATGGTTATCTAGTGTGTTCCTGCAAAACATTTAAAACAATTATGTTTTCTTTAAAAATCAATACATATCACAGTCATTAAAATATCATATGATTTTTAATTTAAAAAGTCTGAATCGTCCTCCAACCGAACGCTATGTCCAGTTCCCCAGAACTGTACAACTTAAGGGAGTACCTTGGGGCCTGCGAGCCTACCCAAGAAAATTTTCGGGGCCATAGAGGCCTACCCAAGAAAAATCTCAGGGTCGCAGAGCCTACTCAAAGGTCACCTTAGGTCCATAAAGAATTATCAGTCGGTGATGAACCTATCTGAGGAATTACCAACAGGGACTGAACCTGCCAGAGTCTTCATACCAGATACAGAGTGCCCCGAATAAAACATTTTCCTTCAGTAACAGAGATATCAGAAATCAGAACAGAAATCAGAGTTCACTATCGGAAGAGTTTATTATAGCTAATGGGAACATCGATTATTCAGAAAGTGACTTATCCGGATCATTTAGTATTCGGAAAGTTTTCGGAGACACAAGTATTCAGAAAGTTTTTCAAAATCCTTTGCATATGAGTTACTTGTTTTTCATATATGACCAGAGTGATTTGAGTTGGTAAGAGAGAACGAAGATTCAGGACATATACCATCTATGTCGATCGATCGGATTATCAAACAACTCGAGTTGAACCACTTCCAGAGCTTATACTTGTCAATTGATCAATTCATTGCCCTTCTAGGGTATTCAATCATTCCTGGGCTTAGTAATATTTTTGCGTCATTTACATTCCAGGGGTATTTTGGTCATTTTACAGATCCATGATATTTTAATCTTTTCATTCCGTCCGATCTTATCATTTAATTCAAACTTATCATCTATTTCAGTCTTTTTGAACAATTCTGACAAAAGATCACCCTCGATAATTTATTCTTCAGGTATTTACTCATAACTTGGAGATTTTCAGGTCAATTACATTTCAAATGTTACGAACGGATTACCAGGAATTTTTTGTACCAAAGTAGTATCTTAACAAATAAATTAATAATTTATCAGGTCAGGTACGAATTCTTAGGGTACTTTCTCATTCAGAGTCAACTCGAACTATTTTTACCTCAAAATGGTATTTTCGTAATTCCTTAATCAGGTGATTTTGGTATTAAACCTTTTAACGAAATTAATGAGAATTTAATAAAATCAGAGGTCATTTTCTCTTCATATTACTCACTGTACTAGACATCATTTCTTACCAGTCTTCTAATTCCTTTATATAATTCAATAGAGTATAAACCAATTTATCACTTAAATCGTATTCGGTTCGAGTTCATCCATAATCAAACAGGTATAATAGACCAATTATATACATCCATGTATTTACCCATTATTAACATGTTCCATAAAGCATACAAAGAGGTAGTAAAGTATTACCTCATTTTTCGTGTCATACTGATCGACCATTTTACTTCCATTCGAACGCCCTCGATCTTGAAATCAATCTCCAATAATTTCTCAGATACATAATTTCATCAGAAATGGAGTTTAATTGCGAAAAACGGATCGAATCGGTTGATAAATCAGTGAAAAATAGCTTACCGGGTTTGAATTTGGCGAAACGGACGTCGGAATCAGACTCAGGACGTCGAAAAACATGAAATATGAATTTTCTAAAATTTTGACTTTTTGGTCAAAGTCAACGGTCAGTACAGGTCAACGGTTAACGACTCAGTAAGCTTGGCTTGGCTCAGCTCAGCGGCTCGACTCCACACAACGACTCAGCTTGGCGGCTCGGTGGCTCGACTCAGTGGCTCACCAAGCTGCCAGACAAGGCCCACTCACAGGGGGTGGCACGTGGGGCGTGTGCGGAGGCCTAGGAGGTCGAAAAATTCCATAAAAATTTTTAAAATTATTTTAAGGGATTTTGTGACACTTACCAAGCTCGCTTCACAATTTGAACGTAGAGCTAGATTTTGAAACATCATAAATTTTAACTTCCTCACCCCTCACGTGTCGGCGACGACGAAGACAAGAACGACACCGGTGGACTCAAATGATGCAAGTAACACGATGTTGCAGGAGGAGTCGAAAAAGGGTGGTCGGATCAACTTGAATTAACGAAAAATCAACGACGATTGAGTTAAACCCGACTAAGATTTTGGTTGAGTTTTATGGCGAACGACGTCGATTCACGATGGGATAAAGGTCGAGTTTTGTTCACCGATCGACAACGAACATGATGGTAGTTTCGGATCAACGAACGGTGGCTGGACAGTGGAGAAATCGGAGGTCAAAGGAGGTTTCTGGGTCAATTACCTTCTCAAATATTACGAACGGATTATTAGGAATTTTTGTACCAAAGTAGTATCTTAACAAATAAATCAATAATTTATCAGGTCAGATACGAATTCTCAGGGTACTTTCTAATTCAGAGTCAACTCGGACTATTTTTACCTCACAAGGGAAGTTTCGTAATTCCTTTATCAGGTGATTTTGGTATTAAACCTTTTAATGAAATTAATTAGAAATTAATAAATCTGAGGTCATTTTCTCTTCATATTACTCTTTGTACTAGACATCATTTCTTACCAGTCTTCCAATTCCTTTATATAATTCAATAGAGTCCAAACCAATTTATCACTTAAACTGTATTTGGTTCGAGTCCATCCATAATCAAACAAACATAATAGACCAATTATATACATCCATGTATTTATCCATTATCAACATGTTCTATAAAGCATACAAAGATATAGTAAAGTATTACCTCGATTTTTGTGCAATAATTCCATTCGAACGCCCTCGATCATGAAATCAATGTCCAATAATTTCTCAGATATATAACAATAGAAATTTCATCAGAAACGAAGCTTAATTGTGAAAAATAGATTGAATCGGGTGATAAATCAGTGAAAACAACTTAGTGGGTTCGAATTTGGTGAATCGAACTTCGGAATCGGACTCATGACGTCGGAAAACATAAAATATGACTTTTCAAATTTTTTGACTTTTTGGTCAAAGTCAGTTAAAGTCAACGCTGGTCAACAATCAGTGCATGTCAACGGTCAACGGCTCAGTCGGCTTGGCTTGGCTCGTGGCTTGGCTCGGCGGCTCGGCTTGGCGGCTCAGTGGCTCACCAAGCTTCCAAACATGGCCCACTCGCAAGGGAAGACGCGTAGGGGCGCATGCAGAGGCCTAGGAGGTCAGAAAAATTCCATAAAAATTTCTAAAATTATTTTAAGGGATTTTGAGACACTTACCAAGCTCGGTTCACAATTTTGAACGGAGTATAGCTCGATTCCGAAACATTAGAAACTTTAACTTCATTACCCCCTCACGCGACGGTGACGATGGAGACAGAAGGACACCGGTGGACTCAGAACGATGCAAGTAACACGATGGTGCTGGAGGTGTCAAAACGGTGGTCAGATCGACCTGAATCGACGGAAAACCAACGACGATTGAGTTAAAACATACGAAGCTTTCGGTTGAGTTTTATGGCGAACGACAGTGATTCACGACGGGAAAAAGGTCGGGTTTTGTTCACCGGTCGACAATGAACATGATGGTGGTTTCGGATCGACGAACGATGGCCGGACGGTGGAGAAATCGAAGGTCAAAAGAGGGTTGGCGGAGGAGAGAAAATGGGAAAAATAATATGGGAAAACAAGATTACACGGGGGGAGAGAGAGTTTATAATTAAACATATAAGAAAAATGGGTAAATTCAGGATTGGGTCCCTGAATTTCCTACACTTCCTAAAATGGTCTGCCAACTTTGCAATTTTACACTTTAATCTTCAATTTCTTCCAAAATACTATTTTAATTCAATTCTTTATAATTTCTAAAATTTAGCCCCTAAATTAGGGTGTGACAATTCTCTCCTCCTTAAAAGAATTTCGTCATCGAAATTAATTCATGTCTTATAATTGCATAAATGAAACTTCCATCAGTTCTTTCATATCTTCAAGTAGCTTTTACAAAAGTATTGTTCCTCTATAAATCTTTAACCAGTTGAGTATACATTTTCTTTAGAACTCTTTCTCATTCCAATAAAATAATCAGAAAAGATTTATTCTTGTGGAATCAATTCAGCCTCGGTTACGAGAATAGACTAATAGAGCGATAACATATCCCAATTTCATTTCTAGAGTCGGATCATAATTTCTCGGATAAGTAACTCTCACATTACTCGTGAGGTATTTTACAGAATTCAAACAGACATTACTGGTATTCCTTTTTGCAATAGTAGAGCCATAACGAATAGAAAACTTATATTTGCTCGTTACAGAGAGGGACTCAACCTTGGAGTTCTGGTTCAGAGAGGTACAATTGTAGTCTAGGGGCATGTACTAATCAGATGTCTTTTGACAATCGACCAGCCCGTCTATCTTGAAAATTTTAACTCAACCTAAGCTCTGATACCACTAAATCCCCTTCAGACCGATGCGGGTAACCCGATCCGATCTGGGATGTCACATTAGGGCCACCGGACTCAGAAAATTTAAAACTTTTATTAAAACATGTAACTAATAAAATGATTTATCAGTATACAGAGATAAAACAGATTTCCAGACTCACATATATAAAACCAAATACAATTATATACCCCCTAATCACATGTACCATACTCTGCAAGCAACGCCGGAAGAACTCCCTTACTGATGTCGATAAATGCACTGGTACAATTCTTTTAACCTGAAAAAGTGAGTAAAGAGTGAGCTTTCGAAAGCTCAGTAATACAGTACTACTCCCCTAATCACATGTACCATACTCTGCAAGCAACGCCGGAAGAACTCCCTTACTGATGTCGATAAATGCACTGGTACAATTCTTTTAACCTGAAAAAGTGAGTAACAGAGTGAGCTTTGGAAAGCTCAGTAATACAGTACTACTGGTTGATGCTACAGGTCATGCAGATAACAGATAGACATAATTTTTCTTATTGGTTTAGACATCTTCAGATCTTTATGTTGAGCGGAGATCATACCAATATTTCAGGTAGTAACAGGCAATAAGCTTTCAATTCAGATGGAAATATTTCGGATGACTGAGTTCAGGAGATCATGATGGTTATCTAGTGTGTTCCCGCAAAACATTTAAAATAATTATGTTTTCTTTAAAAATCAACAAAGATCAGAGTCATTAAAATATCATAGGAGTTTTTAATTTAAAAACTTTAAATCATCCTCCAACCGAACGCCATGTGTAGTTCCCAGAACTATACAACCTAAGGGAGTAACTTGGGGCCTACGAGCCTACCCAAGAAAATTCTCGGGGCCATAGAGGCATACCCAAGAAAAATCTCAGGGTCGCATAGCCTACCCAAGGGTTGCCTTAGGTCCATAAGGAATTACCAATCGGTGTTGAACCTATCCGAGGAATTACCAACAGCGACTGAACCTACCAGAGTCTTCATACCAAATCTAGAGTGCCCCGAATAAAACATTTTCCTACAGTAACAGAGATATCATAAATCAGAAC
The DNA here is from genome assembly GCF_006381635.1 of Hibiscus syriacus. NCBI lineage: Eukaryota > Viridiplantae > Streptophyta > Magnoliopsida > Malvales > Malvaceae > Hibiscus > Hibiscus syriacus. The sequence goes on from NW_024063037.1 coordinate 496,032, forward strand.
AAAAACGGAGCAGATATCATAACAGAATTCAGAGCAGAAATCAGAGCATAATATATAGCAGAAATTAGAAAAAAATCAGATAAAATATTCATATGATCAGGGAACACACTAGAGATTACAGATATGGTTCGGAGGTACTGGATAATCTTATCGGACGTAGAAATAGGGATATTTAGTATACCGATAGAATGTCTGAAATTAGAATCACTATCGGAAGAATTTATTAGCTAATGGGAATATCGATTATTCAGAACGTGACTTATCAGAATCATTTAGTATTCGGAAAGTCTTTGAGACATAAGTATTCAGAAAGTTTTTCAGAATCCTTTGCATATGAATTACTTGTTTCTCATATATGACCAGAGTGATTTGAGCTGATAAGGGAAAACGAGGATTCATGACATTTACCATCTATGTCGATCGATCAGATTATCAGACAAGTCGAGCTGAACCACTTCCAGAACTGATACTTGTTAACTGATGAATTCATTGCCCTTCTAGGGTATTCAATCATTCCTGGGCTTATTAATATTCTTGCATCATTTGCATTCCAGGGGTATTTTGGTCATTTTATAGATCCAATATATTTCAATCTTTTCCTTCTGTCCGATCTTATCATTTAATTCAAACTTATCATCTATTTCAGTCTTTTCGAACAATTCTGACAAAAGATCACCCTCGATAATTTATTCTTCAGGTATTTACTCATAACTTGGAGATTTTCTGGTCAATTACCTTCTCAAATGTTACAAACGGATTATCAGGAATTTTCTATACCAAAGTAGTATATTAACAAATAAATCAATAATTTATCGGGATAGGTACGGATTCTCAGGGTACTTTCTCATTTAGAGTCAACTCGGACTATTTTTACCTCACAAGAGCATTTTCGTAATTCCTTAATCAGGTGATTTTTGTATTAAACCTTTTAACGAAATTAATGAGCATTTAATAAATCTGAGGTCATTTTCTCTTCAAATTACTCACTGTACTAGACATTATTTCTTACCAGTCTTCCAATTCCTTTATATAATTCAATAGAGTCTAGACCAATTTATCACTTAAATCGTATTTGGCTCGAGTCCATCCATAATCAAACAAGCAGAATATACCAATTATATACATCCATGTATTTACCCATTATCAATATGTTCCATAAAGCATGCAAAGAGGTAGTAAAGTATTATCTCGATTTTTGTGCCATACTGATCGACCATTTTAATTCTATTCGAACGCCCTCGATCTTGAAATCAATGTCCAATAAATTCTCACATACATAACAATAGAAATTTCATCAGAAACGAGCTTAATTTTGAAAAACGGATCGAATCGGACGATAAATCAGTGAAAAACAGCTTACCGGGTTTGATTTTGGTGAAACGGACTTCGGAAAATATAAATATGACTTTTTGAAATTTTGACTTTTTAGTCAAAGTCAACGGTCAGTGCAGGTTAACGGTCAACGACTCAGTCTGCTTGGCTCGGCTCGGGTTGGTGGCTCGACTCAGTGGCTCACCAAGCTGCTAGACAAGACCCACTCGTAAAGGGTGGTGCGTGGGGGCGCGTACGGAGGCCTAGGAGGTCGGAAAAATTCTATAAAAATTTCTAAAATTATTTTAAGGGATTTTGAAATACTTACCAAGCTCGGTTCACAATTTTGAACGGCGTAGAGCTCGATTCTAAAACATCAGAATCTTTAACTTCCTCACCCCCTTACGCACCGACGAAGTAAAGACACCGATGGACTTAAAACGATGCAAGTAACACGATGGTGCAGGAGGTGTCGAAAACGGGTAGCAGGATCGACCTGAATCGACGAAAAATCAACGACGATTGAGTTAAAACCGACGAAGCTTTCGGTTGAGTTTTATGGCGAACGACACTGATTCACGACGGGATAAAGGTCGAGTTTTGTTTACTGGTGGACAACGAACATGATGGTGGTTTCGGATCGTCGAACGATGGCCAGACGGTGGAGAAATCGGAGGTCAAAGGAGGGTTGGCGGGAGAGAGAATAGGAAAAATAATATGAGGAACACCATATTACACGGGGAGAGAGAGTTTATAATTCAACATATAAGAAAAATGGGTAAAATCAGGATTGAGTCTCTGAATTTTTGAGTCTATGAATTTTCTACACTTCCTAAAAGGGTATGCAAACTTTGTGATTTTACACTTTAATCCTCAATTTCTTCCTAAATACCATTTTAATTCAATACTTTATAATTTCTAAAATTTAACCCCTTAAATTGGGTGTGACAAAGGCAGTACCGAGAGAAGAAGCTCGGGACAAGGCGAAGGCTGCTAGTGGAAATAAATGAGACTGTGCGTGCTTTTGCTTCTGTGTCGAATAAAAAAGGTGTATCTCTTAGCGTTTCATCTTGTTTTGGCTGCACTGTTATAGCTCTTTTAATAATTTTGGCTAATGATGAATTAGCAAAATGTACATCTAACATTGTTCCCATCTGTCAAATAATTGTTTTTAACTATGATCCCAAGTTTTAATCTTTCGGAAGTTGTATTATGCTTCGTTTACTTTTAATCGGACGGTGATATCTTCATCTTCTACGAGCAACCGGACACTCTTCAAGCTTACCACTTCTTTAATGGAGATATGGAGCTTAAGAAAGGTGGTTCCTTTGAGCTTATGAAAGGTGGTAGAAGAAAGGGATAAAAAGGAAAGGTGTTACAATTTTTGAAAGATATTATTTAATAAACACAATAACTATACTCATAAGAAAGTAGGTAAACTACATAAATGATCCTCGACTATATGATATTATTTTATTAAGTTTCTCAATTATTAAAAGTTACAAAATAACATTTGACTATATAATGTTGCTTTATTAAGTCTCTTGACTATTAAAAGTTGCAAAATGGTCACCTGACTATTAATTGTGTTCTAAACTAGTCCTTTTTCGTTAAAAAGTTTTTGTTCTATAAGTTGAACGTTAACATGACGACTGAGATATGATAGTCGTTTGAGATTCTGGGATCAGATTTTATTATATCACAGTCAGTAGATTAACATTTAGCTCAAAATATCGTTAATTTTTTAACAAAAAAAGACGAGTTTGAAATATAATGATTAGTTGGATGACTATTTTGTAATTTTTAATAGTTGAGGGACTCAACAAAACAACACTCTAAACTGTTTTGTAACTTTTAATAGTCGAATAACTTAATAAAATAATATCTTATAGTCGAGGACCATTTGTGTACTTAACCCTAAGAAAATAGAAGAAAATTGAATTATGAAAATAGAGGACCATCTAAAATTAAAATTGAATTATGAAAATGGAAGACCATCTAAAATTAAAATCGAATTATTGTGTTTTATCATTGACGATATCTTAACTTGTTAATGTTTGATGAAATTTTAGCATATTATTACGATAAACGACTCATTACAATTAAAAGTAAGATTAAAATATTGTTTTTGGATGTAAATAAATTAAATATTAAATTTTTGATAAAAATATTAGTTTTTAGTACCATATTAATTTATAACATAATATAAATTATTTGACATATTATTAAAAATTAAATATTGTTTTTATTATTTTGATTCAAGTTTGAATGTATCTTTAGTATTAATGTAATATTATAACTTTTCGATGTATTATTTTTAAATTTTATTTAAACTAAACAAAAGTTAAATACTTGAATCATATGATTCAACAAAATTATTATTTGATAATTGAAATTTTTAGATCTAAAATATTATAAATTTTTATATTTTTTATTTTACAAATATTATCATAATTAAATAAATAATTAACTACAAAATAATTTGATGAATTAAAAAACTCATAAAATTATAATTTTTAAAATTGTATTTCTAAAATAAATTATGAATATATATATATATATATTATAATTTTAAATTATTACTTAATTGAAAAATATCAAAAATAAAATTTTAATTATAATTATGATCGAAATAAATATTTTTTATTAGTTTAACATGCTACAACATTTTTCTAATAGATATTGATTTTGTAATAGTATTTAATGTTTAATGTTTATTATACAACTTTTGAATTTTTTTATTAAGTTAATGTGATTACAAAGTAATATATGTTCTAAATACTCTCAATCATTTGACAATAAACGCTCAATTACCCTGCTGCAGTTAGGATGGGCATGTGACCGAATATAATGGGTTTCGACCCAACCCGATCCGATCGTGTCGGGATTTTTAAAAATATTTTGGGTTCGGATCGGGTTGGATTCGAATTTAGAGTGAAAAATACTCGATCCGACCGACTCAAAAAAATATAATTTACTTTATATATTTAGGAATAATTACAAAATACCCCTCTATATATTATTTTTTTCAATTAAATCACTGTCCTTCTTAAATTTAGGAATAATTACAATAATACCCCTCTATATATTATTTTTTTCAATTAAATCACTGTCCTTCTTAAATAAAAATAATTTTTTTATTATTTCGGGTCGGGTCGGATTGAGTTCGTATTTTATCTAAAAAAGTCGGGTCTGGTTCGATTCAGGTGAAGGGTATATATTTTTTGGATATTATCAGGTCGGGTGAAGAATATAAAATTTTTAGGTCGGGTCGGGTTGACCGAAACCCAACCCGTACCCATCTCTCGCTACAATCGTTGGTGTTTGAATCCGTAACATGTTCCTTGATTCGTGCAACTTTTGAAAGTTATGTATTCAAAAAATTATTTTAACATAATTTAATGATTATTTATAAATTTTATCCTATAATATTAATATTAATATTCATGTAAAATTTTTCATAATTATAATAATATTCGTAAAGACTAATGAAACTTATTGAGAGAAAATGGTTAAGGGATTAGGATAATAAGTTTAAGGTTGTAAACCTTGTTTAAGGTAGTAATTTCAATTTTCATATTCGGCATTTTGGTAACTCTCTCTCTCAGTCTGTTTACACAGTTTTCTTTCTTTCTGCCCAAACAGGGTTCACAAGACTGTAACTGCTTCTCTCCTCTTCTCCTTCTTTCCCAGAAATTCAGATCAAATCTTTGTTTTTCGACCAAAACTAAACAAACCAACGACCAGCTTTAGCTTTCTTAAGGTAATTATCTTTGTCCCTTTTTTTCCGTATCAGAATATATAATTATAGTTTTTCTTTAGACTGTGAGGTGAAAGTCAGATCAACGTGGATCTTTTCTTTAATGGGCATGTAAAGAAGGAGGATCTGGTTAAAATTGAGTGAACCCGAATTTCTTTCAAGTATTGAAGCTTGATTTTGTTCATCTTTTCGTTTCACGGATTGGTTCCTATTTTGGCATCTTTGAACTGAAATTGTTGGATTTAAATCTTCTAGTATAACTTTTTTTTTTACTATTGGCAAATGATTTTTTTCCCTCTTGCTTAGAGTGAACAAGATAAGTTTCCCTGTAACAAAGGGCTCTATGCTGGAAATTGCATTGAAATTTGACAATTTGGGGCATCAGTTTTCATATCGTGAGTTCAATATTCTTTTGTATAGAACCAGTTCATATTGAAGTATTTCCGCTTCATCCTTGGAGTAAGGTTTTTGCTTAAGAATTGGGTTGAAACTTGAAAGAATAAAATTTCAGACTCAAAAGCTGAAGAATTTGGCCTTTTTGTTTAATATTGCTATATGTAAACCCCTTAATGTTAGGCAGCGGGCTAAAGATGTGAATAGACAATAGCCGGAAAATAATAGCATGAAGATTTTTGACAATGGTCGTTAATTGGGAAAGATTGGGGAGGATATTGTTACGTTAGATGTTCGGTTATGGAGATTTCTTGGTGTTAGATTTTTCGATTTGCTCAAATGAGTCCAATTGATTGATAACCTCCTAAGTTTGGATGATTCTGAAGCACACTATGGTTTGGACCTTAATTACTGTTAATGCTATATGCACCCATGCTTGAATTTATGTGAACAAAACACATTCTAATATGTATATGTTCTGTTTTTCGCATATGGTAAGAGGATTTTTGGACCAAATTTTTGTGACATGTAAATTCTTATGTACATATGTATTGATTCTTCTTGTGTTATCATGCTAGGCATCTTTGAATGGAAATCATGACAAGATATATCTACTTACCATTTTTCTCTGAACGGATTATGGAATTTATTAGTGTCAGCTGAGAGTATCTTTCTGGGGTTCAAATTTACTTTTATGAACATCAAGAAAATGAGTTTCCATGCTTTTAAACACTTCATTTTTCTCGACTTCCATGAGGATTATTGCTGTGTTGGCTGTTCTAGAGGACCAGATGTACATTTCTATCCGCTAACAGTTTCTGTCATTACTCAACCTTCTATATGCACCATGCAGGTTTGGTGATTCTGTAGAAGTCCCTGGAGATATTGGAAAACCTGGTGGCATGGAAGAAATTGACTGTGTTGCAAGAAGATGGGAGGACCTAGACATTGATATCTTGGTGAAGATCTTCCAGTCTTTTGACATCTATCAGTTAACTTCAGGCATTGCTCAAGTTTGCAGTTCATGGCGTATGGCTTGTTGTGATCCTTTGCTTTGGAGAACACTTGATTTATCAATGATGAAGTCAAATTTTATCAAAATTCCATTGGAGCCTTATGTATACGTGGATGCTCGTTCTGACAAGTCATTGACCCATTTGTTGAAGACATCTTTGAGTCTCAGCCAGGGAAACATAATGACCTTGATTTTTCACTTTAATCTATATGTGAGTGATGATCAGTTGACCTATACTGCTGAAAGGTAATTTTAGTGAATTTTATTTATTTATTTATAATCTTCTCTAGGTTCATAAAGTGTTAACAATTTCGTCCGGCGTCCGCAGAGCCTCCTTTTTTTGGACCATCTTCTCTCTTTCTCATATTAGTCTCTTAGCTTTTTCGGAAAGGCATTTTCTAATGGTACTATATAAATGAGTCTTTTCAAGCTTTATTTTTTTTATTATTTGGGGAGTTCTTGAAGATTGTCATTACAATTTTTTCCTCATCATTATGCTATTTTGTTGCATGCAGCAATAGCTGATCTTGATTTTCTTACTGCAGGTGTCCACGGCTCCGACGACTTGTCATGCCGGCTTGGAACAGAATAAAAAAAACGGGAATATGCAAAGCTATTCGCATCTGGAATGATCTTGAATCCCTAACAATGCCTAGCATAGCAAACCCTCCCTATCTATTGGAAGAAATTGCTAATAACTGCAAGAATTTTAGTGAACTCAAGGTGATGGGACCTTTCGACAACTTTTTTGCTGCTACGATAATAATGTATCTACCAAATATAAGGGTTTTGAGCCTCCGTTGCTCAATGCTTGTGAAGGATACTTTGATCTCCATATTGAATGAGTTACGAAACCTAGAAGTGCTTAACATATCCCATTGCCTTCTCATTGAAATACCACCTCCTCCTGCCCCAAGAAGAATTATGAGGGAGCTAGATCAGTCTATTCTTGAGAAGGCATCTCGGTTACGCGAATTCCTAACATGCATGAAAGATTCATGCATCATGTGTCAGCGGACTCGAAACGACGAAGGGCTTATGAGGTGGTATAAGTATGAAGAAGGGGTATGGAAAGCTGATGAGGTGAGCTCACTTTCCCTTTGATTTGAGCCATTCAAGTTTGTATTTACAAGGGTGAGATATGTACAACTTGATAAGCCCATTCTTGTACTTGTGATGGATAGTGTCCAATATCACAGTCTTATGTGGTTGGGTTAGAACCTTAGCTTCCTTTGGTTTGGTTAAATGTATCCCTTTTATGCTGTAAACAAATAAGAGGTTGTTGAATGCAGATAGTTGAAAAGTCTCGTTTATTATGCACTATGTTTCCTCAAAAGCATTCCACCTCCTGGTTGTTGGTTTTGGAGTTCTTAGGAAGAGTCTTATTGTGTATATATGATGAATTTGTCCCCCTCCCCAATTTTTTTCGATTTACTGATGATATAATCTTGTTTAGGTAGATTCTGAAATGGCTAGACTCTAGAACCGTTAGCACTATAGCTAATATGCTTTGTAGACACAATCGAAAAGGAAACCATTAGTCAATGCTAAATGAATATTTATTTTTAGCTTCACAAGCTGATTGATCTTGAACTTTGTTTTCTTTTATTATTTGTTGGTTTTGAAGTTTGAACCTAGGATTTCGTTTGGGCCTATGTGATTTTCTGTACTTAGACAAAATAAGGAGTGCCGGATTTGATACTCTGAAGTGTGGCCGATGCTTAAAGTCGGCAAGGGTCTAAGGAAGAAAGAAACGAGGAATCCTAAGGAGGATGAAGGCAGATAAATTTGTCCTAGGCTTTCAGTCATGGATTAGCTGTCTGATATTGATCATACAGTTGGTCTTCTTTTAGGAGTAGAAAATCACAATGAAATCCCATAGCTCTAGGTGATTGAGCCTCTCGTCCAAAGTGGTGGGAGGGAAAGAATTCAGACTTTTTAAAGGATCATGTTCTGTCATCTATGAGTAACTGGCCCATGCAAAGCAGAGAAGCTGGGTCGTACCACCTAGCTTACTGCCAACCTATGCTAACCCTGATTAGCTTTCAAGACAGTTCGACATAATTTTATGCTAAAGGCAAACTTATAAAATATCAGGATGAAAACATATTATTAATAAAAATATATAAATAAAATATCTAAGTTTTAGAGGACAATGACCCTTGTTTACTCCCCTTGATCCATCATATTCCTGCTTGAGTTTTGGTGGTGAGCAGTCGATAAAAAGGGACGCGAATGGGTAGGTCTACATGATTTAAATACTAAAATTATTACTTAAGAGATGTTTTCGTGGCGAATTTAGAAGTGTGAATATAAACAACCACCATTCCTTTAAATATTAAATTTCAAAAACCAAGATCATCATTTGTTACAGGTTTGCCTTTTAGTCAGTTTTTAAATCATGAATTAAATATTGATAGTAAAAATATTTAAGACAATACAATTTTAGGTGCTTAAACCAAATGTCAAATTGATTTTTTATGTTAAAGGTTTTTTTTGTTAAAAATAGGTACTTAATGTTTCCAACGTTACACTTTTAGGTATTTGGACTATAATAACCGTTAAATTTGACATTATTTGACACGTGTTATACATATAAAATTTTTCATTTTTTTAAAAATAGATATACGTTTAGGTGCCTAAATTATATCTCAAAGAAATTTTTTTAAAAAAAGTGCCTAACGTTTTTTTTATTTCAATTTTAGGTGTCCACCGTTATATATATATATATATATATATATATATATATATATATATATATATATTAATTTCTTAATAATAAATAATATTTTTTTTAAATTAAAAAAAAAGCCCAACCCTTCCCCCTGCGTCATCCCTCTCTCTCCCATCCTCCCGCCTCCGACGATGACAAAGGGTCACCACTGGTTGGGTTTTGTTTGGAACAAGGAGAGGAACCCAATAGTGGGGATTATGTAACGTACGGATAGTTGTAACTTTTGGAATTGTCATAAAATATTGAAGGAAAATTTAGAAAATTGGTGACCCTTCGCGGCGCTTTTCAAGACGATTGATGCATTTTCACGTGTTTGGAGGACCAAGTTTTGGACGAAACGGAAGACGGTTCTGATAATGTCAACCGTGACAATCACTTATTGATGGTGATAGATTGACGGTGGAATTTTATTTATTTTTATTTTTTAATATTATTTTTAAAAAATATTTTTTTGAAATTTTATATGAGGGACATATGTCAGATAACAGTTAAATTTGACGGTCGTTACGGTCCAGACACCTAAAAGTGTAATGTTGGAAGCGTTAGACACCTATTTTTAGCAAAAAATTATTTAGACACCAAAAGTTAATTTGAGATATAGTTTAGACATCTAGAAGTGTATTAAGCCTTAAAAAATAAAAAATATAACAATAGACACCGAAAAATGTAACAGATAAAACTTTAGGCACCTATTTTTAACAAAAAAAATTTAATCACCTAAAAATCAATTTGAGATATAATTTAGTCTGCTAAAAGTGTATTAAGTCGATATTTAATGATATTTTCCCCGACCACAACAGAAGTTTTATCCTAGAATACAACAAACAGCTTAGAATCACCTCTGTGCTTCAAGCTAAACTTCAGAATGTTTACGAAGGTCTGAAACTAGCTTTGAAATTCCAAACCTATAGCTCCGATATTCATAAACTCTTATCTTCCAACCCTTCAAGCAGCCCTCACTCTTCTGTTCGAACCATCAATACTCTTATTTTATTAACAAAGTTTGGTTGGTTGATATTGTTTTTATCCGATGCGAAGCTAACAAAGCAGCTAACAACTCATCAAAGGCACTTCTTCCTCTATAAATTATTTATCATGTTGGTAATACAGAGACTGAAAACCCAAATTTAATATATATGCAAATATTGCATTAACAATATAAATAAAACCATAGAAATATTGTCAACCAATCAATTTCTCTTAATTTATCTTTCAATTAAAAGGCAACAAATATAATAATAAATTTGAATACACTTAAACCTTATATCAAGATATTGAATACTCCATTAATATTTCATCTTTAGACAAAATATTCACCTTAAGTGATATCTGAATCGGTAACCAAACACTGATAATAAGAACATGTCAAGCAAAAATCTTCATTTGGGTCGATTTATTACTCACAACAAGCTGAATAATTATCGCATGCTTATTACCAAAGTTGTACATGAAATTATGTCAACTGTTAATCTTCCTTTGGGTCAATCAATACTAACATATCCTAAGTTACATTCACATAACTATTATATTTTAAAAATATATTTTCCATAACAGATGTCACTTTAATGACTTATTGCTTTAATTAAGCATTCTCAAAATAAATATTAGTATTTAAATATAATATTTCTATAACAATCAAAGGTTAAAACTGAAATTTATGATTGCATTATAATATCTAAAATAACCAAAATAATGTTACATAAATGATGCTATCAAAAATCGAAAATTCAAGTCTTTGATTGTTTCTGAAAATTTCCTTAAACATGCATGTAATTCACGACGTCATAAATCACAAAAAAAACTGAATTAAAATCAATATATAACCAAAAGTCAAGGTCAAAGTACATACTAATTAATTAAATATTTTCTAAATATTAAAAATATTTTTTTAATCAAACTGAATCGAATACATCAATGCTAAATATATATTCTATAATTTATAATAGTCAAAAGTCAAAACTGAATTTTCTAATCACGTCACGGTTTCTGAAATAACTATTAATATAGTTGTCTAAAAGATGTTATTAAAATCAAAAACCTAATTTTTTTTAACTATTCTTCAAGAATTTTTAATTATGAATTCATCAAATTAAACCAAAACGCAATACGACCAAATCAAATAATCACACATTACGACAATAACAATATATCCAAATTAAATCTAAACTCAAAATCGAAGTCATGCAATTAATGATTTGCTTTTAGGCAACAGACATGCAATGCAAATGGTAAAATTAATCAATCGCATATTATAAACTACACGTTAATATTTGTATTCATGTGAATACCAAAATCCTGAATTAAAATAAATTGTTATACGTGCGATTACCGAAGAACCAAATCAATTGCATAACTTAAAGGTTTTCACAGTAAAAAAAAATACCGTTGCTAATAAGTTCTCTAACAATTGTATATAGAGAATAATTATTTAAGAGAATAAATACCTAAAATCCAACAACATAAGAAATTGATATTCATAGAATCAATACAATAAAGAGAAAATAACTTCAGTGAACGAAAATGCCTTATAATATACGATTTTAACCAACTTTTTTTGGATTTGCGAAAATGACCAACAAATTCGCAACGCGAACTCCAATTTCGCAACTCAGTTTCTAAATTCGCAACGCGAATATGTAAATCACATTGCGATTTTCAAATTCGCGTTGCGATTTTCCAAATTTGCAACGCGAATATGTAAATCACAACGCGAATTTGTAATTCGCAACACAGAAGTCAAATTCGCAAAGCGCGTTTATTTTCGCAACGCGAATTTTATTTTGAATTCAAAACACAATATTTATTTCGCAACACAAATATAAACAGTATAATCGCAAATCATAACCTAAAACCCTAAATAACAACTCAGTCTTATCTCCATCTCTCATTCTCTACGGCGACATCCGTCCCCATATCCTACGAAATCCGTCCCCATCTCCGGCGAAATCCGTCTATCTCCATCTCTCAGAGCCACCCTCACAACCATTCACAATCAGAAATGGAAAATCAACCACCGATGGTTAGTTTTTTTTAATTATTTTTATTTTGAAATTTTTGTATTATTATTAGATTTTTCATATTTAAATTGATGATAAATTTACTGGTAATTTCAGTAATAGATTAACCATTTCACTTAGATTCCTTAGTAAATTCATTCGGTTGCTGCCAATACTGCTAAACTGTTTAGTCTTTAACCCTGTGAAGTTAGTATTTGTCTTTGTTTTGTGTTTTGGTTGAAGTAATGCAATTCATTCTATTTTCAATTTGCAGAAGACTATTTGAAACTTAAATTCGCAACACGAAAATGAAAATCGCAACGCGAGTTTAGTTTCGCGTTGCGATTTTCATTTTCGCGTTGCGATTTTAAGTTTTAGAAACTATTCTTCTTCTGGAAATTGAAACTTGAATGAATTGCATTACTTCAACCAAAAAACAAAGACAAATACTAACTTCACAGTGTTGAGAATTTAAGTTTTAAGAATAAACTACTACTCTTTATGTTGTCCTTGAACTTGCACTAAACCTATATGTTGTCCTTTTAAATGTTTATATAAATGCTTACTTCTGGAATGTTATCTGATGCATTTTGTGAACTATGATAGAATAATGACTTGGGTGAATACCGTGCAAGTTTGAAACATATTTGGCTTTTTTTTCACTGTTTAATATCATGTTTGTTTATAGTGTATAATTTGTAGTTTTTGGTATATCTAACTTGGTATGTTTATTGTTTTTGTATAATTTTTTTGGCTTTATTGACCTTACAGAATAAATTAAGCCTAGCCACTACAATTGCGTCGACGCTTACACCTGTAAAAAGAAAATTGTTTGAGGATACTTGTTTCGGGCCATGGCTGAAAGTACAACATCTGGGTGGAGATGCTATGTTGACCCATTTGTTTCTTCAGACCATGACTAACGATCTACCCGAGAGGATACAACATGGTGATGAAGAGATATCGTTTAATTTTCCTCTGGCGTATACTTGTTTTGGGCGGGAGGAGTTTTGCTTAATCACTGGTCTACGCTTTGGACACGTCGGTACACTAGTCATATCACCCGCCCATCATGGTTATCTCGGGTTTTTCCTGAGCTGGCAAAGGCGAAGCCGAGTTTACACGTCGATGACTTGAAAAGATTATTTGTTAAAGATGGTTTTACTCGGATGGATGATCTTGATGTTGTCCGAGTATGCCATTTATTACTTTTGCATGCCAGCTTTTTAAGCAAAGAGGCCAGACAAACTATTTCTGATGACCTAATATTATTGGTAGAGGACCTAAATGCATGAAACCTGTTTCCGTGGGGTTCATATCTTTGAAAAGCTACCTGAAAAATGTTATCGTCTGCCTTTGAGGGCCGAAAAAGTTTGCTTGGCCATGGTTCCAAATACACTTTGGCAGGCTTTATTTGGGCCTTTAAGGTAAGAATTTCTATATAATGTTTCCAAAATTATAATTAATTATTTAACAATTACTAATGTTTGTGTATTATATTATTTGTAGATTTGAATATTTGAGGCTTTTCCCAGCATGCGGACATACGCAATCAAAAATTTAAATGATATTCTTAGGGCTATTTCCTGGAGGAGGATCCGGCTGTTGGATTGGGAAGAGTTACTACCATATACGACGATGAATGATGTAAGTTAACACAAATACTACTATATATAAACAAGTTATTACTAGTAGATGTTTAACTTTGTTTGAGCTTTTATATTGTTAGGAGGCCAACTATCCATTACAAAGGCTGATACCCACAGAGGCTGAGCTTGCCACTGATTGGTGGCAAGCTAGTAAGCGTTTTTTTGATGGCATGGATGATGAGCAACCCCCACTTCTAGAGCCATCACCTGATCGAGCCGATTATACACCTCCACAACGAGAGCCATCACCTATTTAATCACATCATCGAGCCTCTTCTCCACCATCACTTCATGATAGGTGACCGACAAATATGCCACGACATTTATCTCCCTGTTCTCCACCTCCACGGTATGAGTTAGGGGAGTTATGTAATGAGGTCAATGCTTTGCGTGAGGAGGTCTATACTTTACGTGAAGGCAATGGTGCATGGTGTGATGAGGTACGGTCTTTACGTGGTGAGGTAGAGGTTTTACGCGATAACAATGGTGCTTTACGTGGTGAGGTATCTACTTTACGTGTTGAGGTATCTACTTTACGTGATGAGGTAGCCGCTCTACGTGAGATTGTTGCATCGTTGTAGAATGAGGTTCATACTCTACACAACGAGGTAAGTTTGTTTAATACTATACTAAAAATGCAAATAACCTTTTCTCGGCATTATTTATTTGTTTATTTACTGATTTATGTATTAATTTATTTTTAACGGCCTGATAAGGTAGATGCTTTATGTCGTGTTTTTCTTGCACGACGGGGTTCACGCATCAGACGTCGTGCACGTGCCATTACATCTCCGTTCACCCCAATAATGCCAAGACTATGTACGAAGAAGCCCGATTCACCTGTCATCATTCAAGAGGCCTCTCCTATCATTCAAGAGGCCCCTATCATCCTTCAAGAGGCCCCTCCCACCGTTCAAGAGGCCCCTGTCATCGTTCAAGAGGTCCCTTCCACCGTTCGAGAGCCTGATTCACATGGCATAATATGTCGATATATTGATAAACCCCCTCACGTGGTCGACATGATGGATGACAGTTGGCTTTCGTATGAGTTACCGGTCAGTACCATTCTGATATCTGAAGTGTAGAGGAGAACACTACTGGATACAATTCTGGATAATACCCTTTAGGCTAAGACCGCAGTTGATTTTTATCTACATGAGCGGAGACAGGGGTGTTACGCTGACATATGCAAACTCGACGATGATATACATTTGTTTCTTGACCGGTCTTGGTGGGGTGTGTTATTAGGGGTTGAAGACAATGCTATTTCGATGGGGGTAAGTCTTATATTTTTCTTATATTGCATTTTGATTAATTTTTTTAAAATTTATGAAATTCACTAATATATGTATTTTTTATAAAACAACATATTGATGCATGGGTGTCACATCTTATGATAACAAGGAAATTGAAGAAAATAAAAAATACGCAATGGACTATTATGACGACGTCTTTTCACGTAGCTGACTTGAAGGATCAGAGAGACACTTCATATGTGTTGGGTAATGGAAAATCTAAACTTTATCCTGCGTGGTGGGAGTTCGATAAGGTTAGTATTTATTTTTGAATATTTTAAAGGTGTTCATAAATAAAAATTTGATGTGCTCAATTGAATTATTATTTATGATTGCAGATGTTTATCCCTGTTTTGGAATGTCGTCATTGGCTTCTCGTCGAGCTTCAGCTCCAATCCCTGAAGACAATGGTATATGACAGCATGTTGAATTACATACTATTGTCTGATTTGAGAGATATTATTTGTAAGGGATAGAGCGCTCATTTGGCTAAATACTTGGATGCGATTGATTATTGGACTAATTCTGGAAACAAGAAGCCAAATAAGTTCAAAGTTATAATGATCAGAGACGAGACCGCGCCACAACAAACGCAGGGAGCCAAAGGGGATTGTGGTCCTCTTGTATGCATGTGCTTGGAACGTTTGACGATAGGAAGTAAACAATTTCTATCTCCCACAGATAGAGATAGAGATAGAGATAGAGATAGAGCTGCCTACCTACATCCGCGTGCTGAAAGTGTGCATAAACAATTGGTAAGTTTGAGCAAGTGCTGTTAACATATATATACTCTTTGTTGGTTTGAAAATATTTGGTTAAGTACCTAGAATTCAATAATTTGTTGTTTGTTGGTTTTAGATATGTAGAAAGTGTTGTTTGAGAAAATGCTTGGTTCTGCAGGTTAATCCTGAAGTAAGCTGCGTGAAATTGATGTATTTGTGCATAAACAACTGTCTACGTGAAATTGATGTATTTGTAAAAGTTGATTTGTTTAATTGATGAGGAAATAAGAATTATTTTTTGCTTGTTTAATTGATTTGTAAAAGTTGATTTGTTTAATTGATGTGTAAATAATTCTTATTTTTTGCTTGTTTAATTGATTTGTAAAAGTTGATTTGTTATTTTAAATTTCAATCTGCATTATGTTAAAGGCAAAAAAAGACCTGTTGAAGGTAAACTTTCGCAACGCGAAAGTCAAATTTGCGTTGCGATAGTCAAATTCGCAATGTGAAAGTCAAATTTGTGTTGCAATTTCGCGTTTCGAATTTGACTTTCGCAACAATCGCAACGCAAATTTGACTTTCGCAACAAAAAATCTGATAAGTGATAACAACTGAACATATCATAGCATTGTTCAAACTCAAGTTACTAATGAATGTCTAACTGAAATGTATGCATTCACACATAAAAATACACATAATACAACGTTTGCATTTAAAAATCACATAAGTTAATAAGTCCCAAAAGGTGAAGCCAGTTGTGATTGGGATTTTGATTTTGATTTCCTTTTTCTTAGCAACATATAAGCTTTGGATTTTGATGAGGATCTATATTTTGGTAGAGGAAAAGATGATTGTGATGACACTGATGATCCACAGGTCAACCTTATATGACCACTTTGCTTGCACCGACTACATGTCGATATCCTCTTCTCTTCATCCTTAGACGGTACACGATCGTGATTTTTTGGTCGGTCAGGTAGCCTACTGTCCATGACTGGTGGCAAAACTGTTTGTAAATCATCTGGTATGTCTCACTCAGAAGGATGTGGAATAGGGTAGACAATCTCGGCATAAGTCTATCGATATACTTCTGTAGTGTAGCAATCCATAGTGTATGCGCTTGAATCATCTTGGTTTAGATGAAGAGCAACTTTTATAACATGGCAACACGAATAACCAGATATTTTCCATTTCATACAACTACACGTCTTTGCATTTAGACAAGCCCATTTATGTTATTATCCAATACTTCAAACAAAGTGTTTGAACATGGTTCAACTCTCCATGACGTTGACTTCACAACACGTTTCGTTATCTTTTTTTCAGTCCATGGTGTAACACAACGTTCCAATGTTCCTGTAAATTTAAATAAATAATACTTAGTAAAATATATGATAAGTTACGAATTTAAAGAAATAATATATGCACGGTTTCTTTTCTTGTAGTACCATTGTTGAATAGAGGCTCGAAAAAACTCCATTAACATAGTAATGGGTAATTTACGGGAATGACGACTTAGAGCGTTGATTGATTATGCACTATTAGTCATCATGAAACCATATCTTGCTCCAAGTTGATGTACTCTTGACCATCTTTTAAACCCGACATCTTCTAGTGTTTGAGCACATTGAGGTAAAACATGTCTTAAACAATTTATATGCTTATTAAAATCCACTTCCCGATAAGCTTTTACAGCCTTCCAGTATGTCCATTTATGATTTTTTATACCAGTAGACCTTGATTTTAGATTTCTATACAAATGAACACCACAAAGTCCATGAAAAGCATCTAGGAAACACATTCTAACAGTGTTGTCAATTGATTTTTCCCTATCGGATATGATTGTCAGATTGCTAATAGGACCTATGCAATCCCTAAGATGCCCCATAAACTATGTCCATGAATAAGATGTTTCAGATTTGCCAACCCTATAAGCTATTGGCAGTATCCCATTGTTAGTATCCATGGCTATTGCTAATAAGTTTACTCCAAGGTATCGACCTTTCAAATGTGCTCCGTCAATGATAATAACTGGGCGCATACAAGTAATAAACGAACGAATCTTAAAAATAATATACAAAAGACATAATCATTTAAATTTGAAATGCATGTAACTAACAAAAATGAGTCAACAAAATTATATTGATTTACTAACCGCAACACCAATGGCGATAAACATCAACTCAAAGCGTCTATCTCTATCTGTTTTGATATGAGTTACCGACCCAGGATTTTTTCAGCTTTAAATTGTGACAATAAGCCGGCAGTTGGGCAAACGATGCTTCTGGAGACCCACTCAACAATTCCAAGGCATAACATTTGGTTCTCTAAGCTTGAGAATATGAGATACTAATCTTGAACCGAGCATTCATGTCAGTCATAATTTCATGTCCCCGATATACTCTGCCATTCAAAAACATTAACTCAGCCAGAAAACCACCCAACACCTTTTTGTTTGCCTGTCTATGGTGAGAAAAAACTTGGGTTCTTGAATATGTATGTTTATCAATAAAAGTCCTACTTGAAACATTTCACAATCTTTTATCCTCTTTGCAATCATACGCCACGTACAGTTTTTGTCAATCATACACTTTGTTTCGAAATGATCTTTGCTTGATTTGTTAACTTTTAGTTGATAGTCATCTTCCACACATTTCGTATACAAAGCTATCTTCAAGTCTTCCTTTGTATCAAAACAATCATATTTCTTGATACGAATAACTTTTGTGTAACAATCAACTGCTATCTTTACCAACTCTTCTTCCGGTATCTGAAGTAATTCTGGCATATTCTAGTTATACTTCCGTGGCATTTTCTTCTTTTTCTTTTCTTCGGGGACTTTTTCTTTTTCTTTTTCTTCTTCAGGGTTATATGAATTACAAAATGGATGTTTAACATGTTCATTCACAGTTGTAACTTCCTCCTCATTATTATCAATAATATCTTCCTCGGCAATGGCTGTTTCATCATCAAAATTCGGGTATTGACCAATATCAAAATCATTACACGTAGGGTCTGTTTCTTCTTCTGAAACATCATCAAAATCCGAGTGTATTGAACAAGATCAAATTCCAGGTATTGACCAATATCAAATTTTGAATACTGACTAGTACTCACAATATTTTCTGGTTGCTCATAATCGTCTAACTGGTCAATACAAAAACCGGAATTTGGTGTTGAAAGTTGATTGGGATTTGGATTAGGAAAAGGTTGTGGGTTTTGAGATTCTGTTTGATATTGTGTTTGGTATTGGAAATGTGGTGAAATAAAATTTTATTGGTGATGAAATTGTGGTGGAACCATTAAATTTTGAGGTTCATAACAACGTTGTACATTGTGAGTACCATAAACTGGGGTTGAAGAACTTAATTGATTACTACCCGCTACTGACCCAACTTCACTACTTCTAGGTTCAACAACATACAATGTAACATCATCTTCTTGCGAAACACTAATGTAAGCAATGAATCGTTCAACATCTTCATTGTCGGTTAACAAATAAATTTTACCTTTTCTCTGATAAGATAACCTAAATCCACTTAGAGGCTTTAAATTCAATTTCTTTGCAACATGTAACATTAGAGTTTCATAAGTTAACTTTTTTAATGACAGTTTTAGTTGAAGATTCATGGGTAAAGGCATATATTGTAAAACACCATGAACATTCTCCCATGACCCTTCAAAACACAAATCTATCCAAACATGATCAACATTAGATGATTTCATTCTACAAATTGTAAATTAATTTACTAAACAAACGAGCTATAAAATACATATCCTCACTAACTTAGAGAGAAACATACCTCTATTAAGTTGATAGTTGATAATTTGGGAGAGAAATCATTGAAAAATTATATAGAAATAAAATTATGTAAAAAAAATTAGAGATGGGGAAGGATGTCGTTGGATATAGGAACGGATGTCGCCGAAAAGAGTGATAGATGGAGATGGAATGAGTTGCGATTTAGGGATTTAGGTTATGAGTTGTTGCTGTTGCGTAGTTATATACCCAAAACATTTGTGTTGTGAAATTAAAACCTGTTGCGAAATTAAAATTCGTGTTGCGAATTCGAAAATCGAGTTGCGAAAACAAAATTTGCGTTGCGAATTCAGAAATCAAGTTGCGAATTTGGAAAATCGCAATGCGATTTACATATTCGCGTTGCGAATTTGGAAACTGAGTTGCGAAAATGGAGTTCGTGTTGTGAATTTGTTGGTCATTTTCGCAAATCCAAAAAAATTGGTTAAAATCGTATATTATAAGGCATTTTCGGTCACTGAAGTTATTTTCTCTATAATAAAATAATAATAATAATAATCAATTCACCCGAAAAGGTGAAGAAGATCTGCCATGACAAAAAACAAATCTAAAACCTTTAACAAGTGCTTTTAGCACTTTAATTATTTAAGCGACGTCAAGCATATATATATTTCTCAATCGAATGAAAAATACAAAAAATCAATTATTTTTATTAAAATAATTTATACGGATTATATCAAAATTGAATTAAAACCTAAAACTTTGATATCATTAGAGACGCCAAATTAATATTTTAAAAAACATAAAACCTTAAACAACAATTTAATTTAAAAATAAATCAATTGATTATTAATGATTCAACTTGACGAGGTGATGATACCACTTGTTAGAACCAAACCATAATAAATATGAAATCAAATCATGCTAAATCATCAAGAATAAAATACTGGATGCGGAAACGTACATGAATTAATTGATCAGTTGAAATCTTTGAATCTTTATTTGGTTGTTATCTTCCAAGAAGATAGAGTTCCCTTAAATATAAACTCTCTGATAGAGAAAAGAGTAAATACGAGATTTTCTATTTCTTGGGGACCATAACCCCTTTATATAGCTGATATAAGAATCAGTTATTGTCTATACTTATAACTCTGCCCCTCATGAAGTTATAAATACAACTTTAATAGTATTTAGACTTTATTTCCATGTCACTTCTAATACCTTATGATTGATAGCATAATTAATCACTTAATTTATGTCATATTTTATGATAATAATATATATTATAAATATGTGGCGATAATTATGTATTTTAATCCAACAATTGAGCCTTAGTTTATCGATATGAAAGCTAAGTTTTTAACCACCTATAGTTAATAACTATAGTGCTAAGAATTATAGGAGAAAGAATTCATACAATTTTTTTTGTTACAAACAAGAAACTAAAAACTCAGCTCAAAGTAAAACCTCTGAGGAACGATATACCTGTTGAAAATTGTTGCATTCCACCGAAAGGTGGAAAGTTATAAAAAATATATTAAAATTGTCAAACAATTGGGAGGGCACCGAAAGTTGGCTTGTTTTTTGTTGAATTTTGAAATGGTAAAATCACAAACTTTAGTCCATAGACTTTAGGGTATTTATAAGATTAGTCCTTAAGCTTTAACAATAAATACCCTAGCTCATTTAGCTTCAAAACCATCCCAAATCATTATAGCTTTCTCCCAATACTAGAGAATTTAGAGAGTTTTCTTGAGAGTTATTTTCTCCTTTTTATCAAGAGAGAATTGTCATTGTTTTCTCCTTGGTAGATTGAGAGAAGTTGTAATTCTTATTTTCTCATAGTGAAATTCTTCTACCATTGCCCGTGGTTTTTACCCTATATTATTTAGGGGTTTTCCACGTAAATTTTGTGTCTTCTTTATCTTTATTTTTATTTTCTCAAATTATCAGTTGCGATTTTGCTCTATTCGATAGCCGTCTTCCGCAACAATTGGCATCAGAGCCAAATTAGAGTGTGTAATATCTACTTATTGTCTTTGTCGTTGCCACCAAAAGGTGGATCATCCAACATAAGAAAGTAAGAAGGTATTACCCATTCTTTGAAGGTTCTAGAGAACTATTCACGATAGTGAAATAGTGGGAGCTATCCGTAATAGAAGCTATGGCAATGAAATTTGATATTAAAAAGTTCAATGGGAGAAATTTCTTATTGTGGAAATTGAAGATGAAGGCCATCCTGAGGAAAGACGGTTGTCTAGCAGCTATCAGTGAAAGGCCAGTAGATTTCACATATGACAACAAATGGATCGAAATGGATGAGAATGTTATGGTAAACTTTCATCTAGCATTAGCAGATGAAGTATTGTCAAGCATTGAGGAGAAGAAGACAGCTAAAGAGATATGAGATCATCTCACCAAATTGTACGAGGCCACATTGTTGCATAATAAAATTTTTCTTAAAAGGAAATTGTATACTCTCTGGATGCCAGAATCTACTTCAGTGACAGAGAACTTAAACACGTTGAACACTTTATTTTCTCAGCTTACATCCTTAAGATGTACAATAGGAGAACAAGAACGTGCTGAATTTCTACTTCAAAGTATACATGATTCGTATGATCGACTCATCATCAACTTGACAAACAGTAATGTCACCAGTCTAGTCTTCGATGACGTTGCAGCTGTTTTTCTACAAGAAAAAAACCGGTGCAAGAACAAGGAAGACAGACAAGTAAATCTACAACAAGAAAAAGTGTTGACAATTATGAGAGGGAGATCAACAGAATGTGGCCAAAGCAGCAGTTACAAACATGGTAGATTGAAGTCGAGAAGAAAGAAGAATTTAAAGTGCTACAACTGTGGAAAGAATGGTCACTTAAAGAAGGATTGTTGGAGTCTAAATAAAAACTCTAATCCACAAGGTAATACTGCAAACACTTCATATAATGGAGAAGCTTTATGCTGTGAAGCGTCAACCACCGTGGAAGGTAGAAAGAGATATGCATATATATGGCTCATTGATTCGGGAGCAACATATCACATGACCTCAAGAAGAGAATGTTTTTATCATTATGAACCTGTCTCAGGAGGATCTGTGTATAGTTGCAATGATCATGCCTTAGAGATCGTTGGCGTGAGAACCATCAAATTGAAGATGTATGATGGAACAATTAAAGTTGTTCGAGATGTGCGGCACGTGAAAGGCCTGAAGAAAAATTTATTATCCTATGGATTGTTGGATAATAATGCTAGAAAGATTGAAACACGGAAAGGAATCATGAAGGTGTTCCATGGAGCGCTTGTGGTGATGAAAGGCGAAAAGATAGCTGCAAACTTGTACATAGTAGGGAGAGACTTTGCTGGAAGCAGAAACCTCTGTTACCTCATGTAGTTCAGATTCTGTAATGCTATGGCATCAGAAACTTAGACACATGTCAGAACAATGAATGAAAGTCCTTGTGGAGCAAAAGCTACTTCCAGGCCTAACAAAGGTATCACTTACTTTGTGTGAGCATTGCATAATAAGTAAGCATCACCGGTTGAAATTCAACACGTAAAATTTGAGAGGCAAAAAGTGTTCTAGAATTGGTTCATTCTGACGTATGACAAGCACCAGTTACATCCCTAGGTGGAGGAAAATACTTTGTCTCATTTATTGATGACTACTCCAGAAGATGTTGGGTGTACCCTATTAAGAAGAAGTCAGATGTGTTTTCAACTTTTAAAAACTTCAAAGCGCGGGTGTAACTTGATTCTGGAAATAAGATCAAGTGTTTCAGAATAGATAATGGAGGAGAATACACAAGTAAAGAATTTGATGACTTTTGCAAGAAAGAATGCATCAAAAGATAGTTCATAGTAGCAAACACTCCTCAACAAAATGAAGTGGCAGAGCAGATGAACAGAACCTTGTTAGAAAGAACAAGAGCAATGTTGAGGGATGCAGGCCTAGAAAAATCATTTTGGGCAGAAGCAGTCAATACCGCCTGTTATTTGGTGAATCGAGCTCCATCAACTGTAATAGAGCTGAAGACACCAATGGAGATGTGGACTGGTAAATCAGCTAATTATTCAAACCTCCATGTATTTGGAAGCATAGTGTATGTGATGTACAAATCCTAAGAAATTTCAAAGCTGAATCCAAAATCCAGGAAATACAAATTATTGGGGTATGTTGATGGAGTAAAGGGGTATCGCTTGTGGGATCCCACTGCCCGCAAAGTGATCATCAACAGAGATGTTATCTTTGTAGAAGATAAGATACAAAGAAAAGAAGAAGATGGTAGCGCTGAAAAGTAAGAGACTACACAGATACATGTGGAAAATGAGGTTGAACAAGGAGATTCTTCTGAAGCAGAACCAGCATATGATGAATAAGAACCAGATAATTTTGAAGCTCTAATAACTCGTCAATCAGATCGTGTGAGAAGACGTCCCAATTGGTACTCAGATTATATTATAGATGGAAATATTGCATATTATCATTTGACATAGGATGGTGAGCCATCTACATAACAGGAGACAATAAACAACTCAGATGCTTCACTATGGATGATGACAATGCAAGAAGGAAGGAAGCCAATTGGTAACAAATGGGTCTTTAAAATCAAGCGAAATTGTGACGATCAAGTGGAGAGATATCGTGCAAGACTGGTGGTCAAAGGATATGCTCAAAAAGAAGGTATTGATTTCAATGAAATCTTTTCTCCTGTGGTTCGACTAACAATAGTTCAAGTAGTCTTGGCAATGTGTGCTATATTGAACTTATATCTAGAGCAGCTAGATGTTCAAATAGTTTTTCTTCATGGAAATCTTGAAGAACGGATTTATATGCTCCAACCTAAAGGTTTTGAAGAAGAAGAAAAGAAGAACTTGGTTTGTAGGTTGAACAAATCTCTGTACGGTTAAAGCAAGCACCGAGGTATTGGTATAAGAGATTTGATTCCTTCATTATGTGCCTTGGATACAACAGACTTAATGCAGACCCTTGTGTTTATTTCAAGAGGTTTGGTGATAATATTTTGTTATATTACTTTTGTATGTGGATGACATGTTGGTTGCAAGACCCAAAAAAGATCATATTGAAGAATTGAAGGCACAACTGGCTAGGGAATTTGAAATGAAGGACTTGGGATCAGCAAACAAGATTCTAGGGATGCAAATTCACTGAGACAGAAGTAATAGGAAGATTTGACTTTGACAAAAGAATTACTTGAAGAAAATCTTGTAACGATTCAACATGCAAGATTGTAAGCCAATTTCTACCCCTCTTCCTATTAACTTCAAATTATCCTCCAGTATGAGTCCTAGCAGTGAAGAATAGAGGATGGAGATGTCTCGAATATTGTATGCATCGGAAGTGGGAAGTTTGATGTTCTCTATGATATGCACAAGATCAGACATTGCACAAGCAGTGGGAGTGGTTAGTCGGTACATGGAGAATCCAGGCAAAGATAATTGGAATATAATAAAGAGGATCTTTAGATACATCAAAGGGACCTCAAATATTGCATTATATTACGGAGGATCAAATTTACTTATCAATGGGTATGTTGATTATGACTATGCAGAGGATTTAGATAAAAACAAATCTACTACAGGATATATGTTCAAAGTTGTTGGTGGAGTTGTAAGCTAGGTTTCAAAAATTACAGTCAGTTGTGGCTACGTCCACAACAGAGGCATAATATGTAGTAGCTACATAAGCCAGCAAAGAAGCAATTTGGTTGAAGATGTTATTGGAGGAGCTTGGGCACAATCAAGAGTATGTCTCTCTGTTTTTTGATATTCAAAGGGCCTTGCATCTAGCAAGGAATCCAACATTTCATTCAAGGACAAAGCACATACAAGTTCAGTATCATTTCATTCGTGAAAAGGTGGAAGAATGGACGGTAGATATGCAGAAGATCCATACCAAAGACAACATAGCAGATTTCATGACGAAGGCAATCAATGTTGATAAATTTACTTGGTGTCGATTCTCTTGTGGCATGTCAGAAATGTAAGCAACATGAAGGTACAAGGTAGAAAGAATGGTGTGAAGATATGATTGTTCCAATCAAATCTTTAAGTGGGAGATTGTTAAAAATTGTTGCATTCCACCGAAAGGTGGAAAGTTATAAAAAAATATTAAAATTGTCAAACAATTGGGAGGGCACCGAAAGTTAGCTTGTTTTTATTGAATTTTAAAATGGTAAAATCATAAACTTTAGTCCCTAGACTTTAGGGTATTTATAAGATTAGTCCTTAAGCTTCAACTGTAAATACCCTAGCTCATTTAGCTTCAAAAACTATCCCAAATCATTCTAGTTTTCTCCTAATACTAGAGAATTTAGAGAGTTTTCTTGAGAGTTATTTCTCCTTTTTATCAAGAGAAAATTGTCGTTGTTTTCTCCTTGGTAGATCGAGAGAAGTTGTAATTCATATTTTCTCATAGTGAAATTCTTCTACTGTTGCTTGTGGTTTTTACCCTATATTATTTAGGGGGTTTTCACGTAAATTTTGTGTCTTCTTTATCTTTATTTTTATTTTCTCAAATTATCAGTTGCGATTTTGCTCTATCCGATAGCCGTCTTCCGCAACAATTGGTATAAAGAGCCAGATTATAGTGTGTAATATCTACTTACTGTCTTTGTGGTTGCCACCAAAAGGTGGATCCTCCAACATAAGAAAGTAAGAAGGTATTACCCATTCTTTGAAGGTTCAGAGAACTATTCACGATAGTGAAATAGTGGGAGCTATCCGTAATAGAAGCTATGGCAACGAAATTTGATATTGAAAAGTTCAATGGGAGAAATTTCTCATTGTGGAAATTGAAGATGAAGGCCATCATGAGAAAAGACGATTGTCTAGCAACTATCAGTGAAAGGTCGATAGATTTCACAGATGACAACAATATAATCGAAATGAACGGGAATACTATGGCAAACTTTCATCTCGCATTAGAAAATGAAGTATTGTCAAACATCGAGGTGAAGAAAACAACTAAGGAGATATATGATCATCTCAGCAAATTGTACGAGACCATATCGTTACACAATATGGTCTGATTGTCGATGAGGGTCGAGTCAACATCCTGTCTAGAGGAGAGAGGTTCACCCAGCCAATTATCTTTCCATAGTTGTGTATTTTTCCCATTCCCTATTCTGCGGATCATTCCTGGCACTAAGCCTCATAGACCAAAAACAACACTTGTCCAATTGTGGGACCAAGAAGTCATCTTGATAGAAGTATCAGAAGCGTAAGTAATGGGGTCTCTATTAACACCGTATAAGGCTTTAAGGGCTTTCACCCAAAGACTAGACAGTTGATGAAGGAAGCGCCAAGCTGTTTTCTGGAGGAGGACAACATTGTGCTTGCTCATTGACCGAATGTCTAAGCCTCTATATCATTTGGGTTTGCAAACTTTATCCCATGCGACTAGATTAATCGCACGATGCTCAGGGTTAGTTTTCCATAAAAATTGACGATTAGCTTTATCCATCTCCTCCAGGACACCCATGGGTAGTTTAGCAGTCATCATAGTTAAGAAATGTGGGAATTGTAGAAGTAACAGAGCTAATAAGAATAGATTTGCCCACAACCATTAAAGTCTCAGATTTCAAGTTGCTTAGTCAGGCCTTCACGTTATCTAACAATTCTTTGTACGTTAGTTTAGTCACTCGGCCATGAATCAAAGGGATACCCAGGTAACTCCCCAAATTCACCAAATGAGACATTTAATATTTGTCCGAAATTCCTTCTGATGCCAGCTTTAGCAGAGGGAGACAAGTAGAATTTTGATTTCTCATGGTTGACCTTTGCACCCGATGCCAAACAGAAGAGATCAAGAACATCTTTGATCTCATACGCCTAACACTCATTATCTCTCCCAAACAATAACAGATCATCCGCAAAGAACAAGTGGGAAATCTGTAGACCATTTTTACCAAGAGTGATCAGTTTCTAGGAACGATTATTGACCGCTTTTTGAATAAGATGCCCTAGCCTTTCTATGCACAAAACAAAAAGGTAAGGGGACATTGGGTTGCCTTAACGCAATCCCCTCGAAGGGCTAAAGTGCTCAGATTTCTCACCATTCCATAAATTAGATAATTTAGAGCTCTACACATTATAGAGCAACAAGTTAATCTAGCTTCTAGGGAAGCCAAAAATGAAGCAAAGTGTCTTCAAGATAGTCCCTATGGACCCTGTTATAGGCTTTCTCAAGATCAATTTTTATCTCAACCATACAATTATTTCCTTTGAAATACTTTATTTTATGAATTACCTCTCATGGGTGAGAAGAATATTGTCCGCTGCTTGTCTTCCCGGGATGAATCTAGCTTGAAGAGGATTGACCGGTTTCTCAAGAAGGGACGTAGTCGATTAACAAGTACCTTCCTTATGAGCTTGCAAGAAACTGTACACATGCTTATCGAGCGTAATTGCTTAACAGATTTCAGATGATGAATTTTTAGAATCAGAGTGATAAGCGTTTTGTTCAATTCTGCTCAGAAAGAAGTCGTTTTCATAGCAGATTGAACAATCGAAATAAAAGAGGTACGAAAGGTACCCCACAACTCCTGATAAACACCGTCGTGGAAGCCATCGTCCCAAGGGCCTTCCAAGGTTTCATCATTAAAAGCGCATTCCGAACTTCATCTTCAGCAACCCTCATTGAGAGTATGACACTTTCTTCTGATGTTAAACTTGGGCAGTTGAGATTTGGCAAGCCAACTGGTATGTCCAAGTTAACAAACGTGATCATAAACAAACATGAGCAGAACTTGAGGGTCACTCATCCAAATACCTTTCGGGTTTTTGAGCTTGACAATCTTATTTCTCATTCAACGGGTGATAGTAGAAATATGGAAGAAGCGAGTATTCCGGTAGCCTTGATGGATCTATTGAACCTGGAATTTTTATGACCAAAAAATTTCTTCCTGCTCAAGAATTCGATTATAGTAGGTGATCAGAGACTCCTCAAGGACATCAAGTTGATGGGAGCGGAGTCTAGGGTGAATACGTTGGATGCCATTTATACGAGCACGAAGCTTTTTCTTTCGACCAAAAATATTCTCCAAACTGCTCATGATTCCAATCGATAATCTGACAATTGCTTAAAAGCTACCACAAAATCATAGTTAAAAGACGACTATAAGTTATCCACCAGCTCCCAAAAACCATCATTGGTGAACCACATCGCTTGAAAGCAAAAAGGTCTCTTCTCCTTGGCAAGAACTTGAAGGGGGGCCAATTGAAGGAGCAGGGGGAGTGATCGGAATGGAGCCGGGGGAGGTGAGTCATAAGATCTTCAGGAAAACGAGACCTCCAATCGGCATTCGCTAAGCATTTGTCCAGTCGAGATTGTATTTTGGCAGTACCATACCTCATGTGTTGCGGAATACGGCTATCAGATAGAGAAAAATCACAACTGATAATTTGAGTAAATAAAAATAAAGATAAAGAAGACACAAATTTTATGTGGAAAACCCTTAAATAATATAGGGTAAAAACCACAAGCAACAGTAGAAGAATTTCACTATGAGAAAATAGGAATTACAACTTCTCTCGATCTACCAAGGAGAAAACAATGACAATTCTCTCTTGATAAAAAGGTGAAATAACTCTCAAGAAAACTCTCTAAATTCTCTAGTATTAGGAGAAAGCTAGAATGATTTGGGATAGTTTTGAAGCTAAATGAGCTAGGGTATTTATAGTTGAAGCTTAAGGACTAATCTTATAAATACCATAAAGTATAGGGACTAAATTACAATTATCCCTTTATCAAATGTCAACAAAATCAAGCTAAATTTTCGATGTGCACCGAAAGCCACCGATTTCAGCCATTATTGCTGACTTTCAACAATCTCACACTTGAAGATTTGATTGGAACAATCATATCTTCACACCATTCTTTCTACCTTATACCATCATGTTGCTTACGTCTCTGACAGGCCACAAGAGGATCGGCACCAAGTAAATTTATCAGTATTGATCACATTCATCATGAAATCTGCTATGCTGTCTTTGGTATAGATCTTCTGCATATCTACCGTCCCTTCTTCCACCTTTTCACGAATGAAATGGTACCGAACTCGTATGTGCTTTGTCCTTGAATGAAATGTTGGATTTCTTGCTAGATGCAAGGAGCTTTGACTGTCACAAAATATAGAGACATACTCTTGATTGTGCCTAAGCTCCTCCAATAGCATCTTCAACCAAATTATTTCTTTACTGGCTTGTGTAGCTGCTACATATTCTGCCTCTGTTGTGGACGTAGCCACAACTGACTATAATTTTGAAACCCAGCTTACAGCTCCACCAGCAACTTTTAACACATATCCTGTAGTAGATTTACTTTTATCCAAATCCCTGCATTGTCAGAATCAACATACCCATTTATTAGTAAGTTTGATCCTCTGTAACATAATGCAATATTTGAGGTCCCTTTGATGTATCTCAAAATCCTCTTTACTATATTTCAATGCTCTTTGCCTGGATTCTCCATGTACCAGCTAACCACACCCATTGCTTGTGCAATGTCTGGTCTTGTGCATATCATAGCGAACATTAAACATCCCACTACCGATGCATACGGCACTCGAGATATCTCCATCCTCTCTTCTTTACTGGTAGGACTCATACTGGAGGATAATTTGAAGTTAACAAGAAGAGGGGTAGAAATTGGCTTACAATCTTGCATGATGAATCGTGACAAGATATTCTTCAAGCAATTCTTTTGTGAAAACCAAATCTTTCTATTACTTCTGTCTCGGTGAATTTGCATCCCTATAATTTTGTTCGCTGATCCTAAGTCTTTCATTTCAAATTCCCTAGCCAGTTGTGCATTCAATTCTTCAATATGATCTTTATTGGGTCTTGCAATCAACATGTCATCCACACACAACAACAATATAACAAAATCATTATCATCAAACCTCTTGAAATAAGCACAAGGATTTGCGTTAAGTTTGTTGTATCCAAGGCACATAATGAAGGAATCAAATCTCTTATACCAATACCTCGGCTCCTGCTTTAGACCGTACAGAGATTTGTTCAACCTGCAAACTAAGTTCTTATTTTCTTCTTCTTCAAAACCTTCAGGCTGGAGCATATAAATCTCTTCTTCAAGATTTCCATAAAGAAAAGTTGTTTTAACATCTAGCTGCTCTAGATGTAAGTTCAATGTAGCACACATTGCCAAGACTACTCGAACTATTATTAGTCGAACCTCAAGAGAAAAGATTTCAATAAAATCAATATATTCTTTTTTAGCATATCATTTGACCACTAGTCTTGTACGATACCTCTCAGGTTGATCGTCGCCATTTCGCTTGATTTTGAAGACTCATTTGTTACCAATTGGCTTCCATCCTTGTGGTAGTAGCACAAGGTCCCATGTATTATTTTTATGAATGGCTTCTATGTCTTCTTGCATCTGCATCATCAACAGTAAAGCATTTAAGATGTTTATTGCCTCCTGGTATGTTGATGGCTCACCATCCTCTGTTAAAAGGTGGTATGCAATATTTCCTTATATAACATAATCTGAGTGCCAATTGGGAGGTCTTCTCACATGATCTGATTGACGAGTTGTTGGAGCTTTAGAACTCTCTAGATCTTGTTCATCATGTGCTGATTATACTTCAGAAGAATCTCCTTATTCAACCTCCTTTTCCACATGTATCTATGTAGTCTCTGACTTTTCAGTGCTATCATCGTCTTCTTTTCTTTGTAGCTTATCTTCTACAAAGATAACATCCCTGGTGATTATCACTTTGCGGGCAGTGGGATCCCACAAGCGATAGCCCTTTACTCCATCAGCATACCCCAAGAATTTGCATTTCCTGGATTTTGGATCCAACTTTGAAATTTCTTGGGAGTTGTACATCACGTACACAATACTTCCAAATACATGGAGGTTTGAATAATCAGCTGGTTTACCAGTCTACATCTTCATTGGTGTCTTCAGCTCTATTGCAGTTGATGGAGCTCGATTCACCAAATAACAGGCGGTATTGACTACTTTTGCCCAAAATGATTTTTCTATGCATGTATCCATCAATATTGCTCTTTTTGTTTCTAACAAGGTTATGTTCATCCGCTCTGCCACTCCATTTTGTTGAGGAGTGTTCACCACTGTGAACTGTCTTTTGATGCCTTCTTTCCTGCAAGAGTCATCAAATTCTTCACTTGTGTATTCTCCTCCATTAGAAACACTTGATCTAATTTCCAAAATCAAGTTCCACCCGCACTTTGAAGTTTTTGAAAGTTGAAAACACGTCTGACTTCTTCTTAATAGGGTACAACCAACATCTCCTGGAGTAGTCATCAATAAATGAGACAAAGTATTTTGCTCCACCTAGGGATGTAACTGGTGCTTGCCATACTCAGAGTGAACCAATTCTAGAACACTTTTGCCTCTAGAATTTAATGTAATTAAATTCAACTGGTGCTGCTTACTTGTTATGCAATGGTCATACAAAGTAAGTGATACCTTTGTTAAGTCTGGAAGTAGCTTTTGCTCCACAAGGACTTTAATTCCTTGTTCTGACATGTGTCCAAGTTTCTGATGCCATAGCATTGCAGAACCTGAACTATATGAGGCAACAGAGGCTTCTACTTCTAGCAAAGTTTCTCCCTTCAGCATGTACAAGTTTGATGCTATCTTTTCGCCTTTCATCAACACAAGTGCTCCACGGAACACCTTCATGATTCCTTTAGGTGTTTTAATCTTGCTTGCATTATTATCCAACAATCCATAGGATAATAAATTTTTCTTCAGGTCTTTCACGTGACGCACATCTCGAACAACTTTAATTGTTCCATCATACATCTTCAATTTGGTGGTCCCCACGCCAACGATCTCTAAGGCATGATCATTGCAACTATACACAGATCCTCCTGAGACAGGTTAATAATGATGAAACTATTCTCTTCTTGGTGTCATGTGATATGTTGCTCCCGAATCAATAAGCCATATATCTTCAAATCTCTTTCTACCTTCCACAGTGGTTGACGCTTCACAGCATAGAGCATCTCTATCATCTGAAGTGTTTGCGGTATTTCCTTATGGATTGGAGATTTTATTTAGACTCCAACAATCCTTCTTCAAGTGGCCCTTCTTTCCATAGTTGTAGCACTTTAAATTCTTCTTTCTTCTTTACTTCGATCTACCATGTTTGTGACTGCTGCTTTGGCCATTTTCTGTTGATCTCCCTCTCATCGTTGTCAATGCTTCTGCTTGTTGCAGATTTACTCGTCTGTCTTCCTTGTTCTTGCATTGATTTTCTTCTTGTAGAACCACAGCTGCAACGTCATCGAAGACTAGACTGATGACATTATTATTTGTCAAGTTGATGATGAGTTGATCATACGAATCAGGTAGACTTTGAAGTAGAAGTTCATCACGTTCTTGTTCTCTTATTGTACATCTTAAGGATGTAAGCTAAGAAAATAAAGTGTTCATTGAGTTAAGTGCTCCATCACTGAAGTAGATTCTGGCATCCAAAGAGTGTACAATTTCCTCTTAAGGAAAATTTTATTATGCAACGATGTGGTCTCGTACAATTTGGTGATATGATCTCATATCTCCTTAGTTGTCTTCTTCTCCTCGATACTTGACAATACTTCATTTACTAATGCGAGATGAAAGTTTTCCATAGCATTCCCGTCCATTTCGATCCATTTGTTGTCATCTGTGAAATCTATCGGTCTTTCACTGATAGCAGCTAGACAACCATCTTTCCTCAAGATGGCCTTCATCTTCAATTTCCACAATGAGAAATTTCTCCCATTGAACTTTTCAATATCAAATTGTTTTGCCATAGTTTCTATTACGGATAGCTCATATTATTTCACTATCATGAATAGTTCTCTGGAACCTTCAAGAATGGGTAATACCTTCTTACTTTTTTATGTTGGAGGATTCACCTTTTGGTGGCAACCGCAAAGACAATAAGTAGATATTACACACTCTAATCTGGCTCTTGATACCAATTGTTGCGGAAGACGGCTATCGGATAGAGCAAAATCACAACTGATAATTTGAGAAAATAAAAATGAAGATAAAGAATACACAAATTTTACGTGGAAAACCCTTAAATAATATATGGTAAAAACCATGGGCAACGGTAGAAGAATTTCATTATGAGAAAATAGGAATTACAACTTCTCTCGATCTACCAAGGAGAAAATAATGACAATTCTCTCTTGATAAAAAAGAGAAAATAACTCTCAAGAAACTCTAAATTCTCTAGTTTTGGGAGAAAGCTAGAATGATTTGGGATGGTTTTGAGGCTAAATGAGCTAGTGTATTTATAGTTGAAGCTTAAGGACTAATCTTATAAATACCTTAAAATGTAGGGACTAAATTGCAATTATCCCTTTATCAAATGTTAACAAAATCAAGCTAAATTTTCCACAATTATCGGTGTGCACCGAAAGCCACCGATTTCAACCATTATTGCTGATTTTCAACATCATGTTCCACCAAGTAAAAGTCGTCCCTTGAAAACCAAGATCAAGAAGGCTGCAGTTAGCAATCATCTCATGGAAAAGCGGCCAACGAAGGGATGAGGGAACTATACCACCAATATTTTTACTTGAATAGAGGACGCCATTATAGTCACCGGTAACCAACCAAGGGAGCGAGACGGTAGCAAACTCCTCCAGGTTAAGCCAGTCTACTCCGATTTTCCAGCAAAGTGCTTGATTAAATCACATATAACAGAAAAGGTTCTGGGTCACCATTTTTTATGATACTATGAACCATTTGTTGAGATGAGTAGATTATATCCACGAAAATAGAATGATCATTCCAGGCGACCCATATGCCACCTGCATATCCCATGGGATCAACAATATGAGTCTTTGAGAAACAGAGTTTTTTTGGCAATTCGACGGGCTGAAGAACCATAAATCTGGGGCTCGACTATTGCAATCACACTAGGTTTGTAAGAACCAATCATATCACGAGCATTCTACAGAAAGTCCCTATTTTCCACACCTCTATAATTTTATATCAAGATATTCATTAACAAGAATGTGGGGTTGTTTCAAATGGTACCTGTTCACTTGAGGGGAATTTATCAAGATCATCAATAACCATAGCCAATGGAGATGAAACATCATTCGAGAGGCTGTCGGAATAATGGTATGATTAGTCGGATATTTGAAATTT
This sequence comes from Hibiscus syriacus, assembly GCF_006381635.1. NCBI lineage: Eukaryota > Viridiplantae > Streptophyta > Magnoliopsida > Malvales > Malvaceae > Hibiscus > Hibiscus syriacus. Next base: position 530,836 of record NW_024063037.1, read on the forward strand.
CTTCGGTCGGGTGGTTTAGGTTCTTTATGTACAGCTTCCCCTATCACAATATCACATTCAGCAGCTACTGTTAGGTTTGTTGAGATTTTAGCTAAGGCTTGTCTGACGTTAGCACGTAGGCCACTAGAACTTGCATGCATGGACTTTCTAGCAACGTTAGATGTCTCTGAAGCTTTGGTGGGTTGCATATTAGAGCCTAACATGGTGGGCTTATTTGAACTCCTATTAACTGGTGACCTTGACTTTTTTGAAATTTTTCATTGTGTAATATTGTTGAGAATCTTTCTTCCTTGATTAGAGTTGCCTGCATTCTTATCATTGCCATTAATGTCCCCTAACGAGATATTCTCCTGACCATCCAGGATCTTGTCTAAAGGAGAGAATCTAAAGCCTGATTTTAATTCCCCATAATTCTTCTCATAATTCTCCCTGATTCTTGGCATTCCCACTATTTTCTCCCTGATTCTTGGCAGGTTTTCTTGGTTTGCGGTGCTGCACAATCATCCAGGGATCAAAATCAAAATCATTGACTGTCTCTATCGTCGACTGAACATTCTCTGATGCTTCCTCTGTAATGCCTCAAATCCCGGATTAGAAGTATTGGGCTAACCCGAGATGAGCCTTGGTGTAATTCCTTAGCTTGTAGGAAGCCTACCCAAATTGAAGAGGATTTAGACTTGAGGTAAGCCCAATAATAAATGAAAAGGGTGTTTTTAATTTGTAGTCAGAATTGGAGGGACCAAAGAAGAAATTTTACCCTTGTTCAAATTAAAACTGAAAATCATTAAAATTAGGTGATATCACCGTCTGATGAAAGCTTTATCTTTTTCTTCACTTCCATGTCTTCTTCATATCTTCTTCTTCATGTTTTTCTCCTCCTTTGCAAAGTAAAGGTGTGAACTTTATCATTTTTCAATCCCTCACTTGTGTTCTAAAGGTAAGAACCATAACCCTTACATTTCAAGCTTTGGTTCAAGCTCTTAACCACCCATGTCACCATAGTTTTCAAGAACCGATTTTAGAAGGGTTTAAGAAACTAGATTGTTCCAACCCATTTTTCATATATTTCTAGCCTTAGGAAGTGTTTTAAAACACTCCTTAATCCCTAGCAATAGTTAATAACCCTTGCATTTGGTTTTGTTTAGTGTAAGAGGTTGGAGAATGCTCTAAAGCTGATGAAATATTTAATTTATGAAGCATGTATTTAATAGGTTGAATGTGTTTTAATGGCTATCCAAAACATTGTTTTAAAATATTTTAGTTTTAAAACGTTTTGAAATTAATAGTTAACAAAAGGGTCATATAAAAATGGTTAAATATGCATTAAAGTTATGCATAACTACACGTGATGCATTGATATTGTAATGCAAGTTTGTGATGTCAATAGGTGAATTATTATAACGATCCTCTGTTTTGGATAATAAAACTATTGGCTCGGCAATGAAGTGAAAGCATTAAAGTGTGGTATGAGTATACCTTATCTACCTTTAAAGACCTTTACCGTTTTAATTTAAAGGCATATTTAAACTCTTCTTTCACTAAACGAAAGTTTTGTATTGTCTTGGTTTTATGAACTATGGGTTAACTTATAAATTATTAAACAAGAAGAATTTTTAATAAGTGGGCATCGATAATTTGCGTTGTTCTTCTAACAAGTTAACCATGTCCCTTTATGTTAGCTCCGAGAGACAAGGTGTTTTATTTTCTCATACTAATAATTTCTTTCGAGAAATTTATATAGATGACATGAGATTTGAATTTCGGGAAAAAAATGAAGTTGATGACGTTGGAATTAGAAGATTCTCCAAATTGAATAGTTGTCAAATCTTAATCTACATTATGTCATGTATTGAAAATAATGACACAGAATACTAAGATAAAAATTTTATTGCTATCAGTATTTTTTATGGAAATTTATTATTGTTAGTAAGACTAAAGTTATTGAATTTATTCTAATTCGAAGATCAATAAATCACATGATTATTCTGATTAAAGATGATGATGCAGAGGATGAAGTTGCAGTCATATTGAGAATGGACAAGTCTATTTGAAAATTATGATTCTACATGTGAGGTCAGATTATTTAGACTTGTTGCTTGTTAATTCATGTTTTTTAAATATATGAATTAGGATAAATAAGCCTTTAAGTTAGTATTTAAAACTTAGTGGAAAAATTATGGATTGAGACAAACCACTAGTAAAGACTAAGGTAGTGAAAAACTACTAAGGCAAAGGCAATAATGAGCCCAAAATATCAAGCATAATTCTTTAAAAGGCCTTAATAAAGAGACTCAAATTAAAGAAAGAGAAAATTTATAAATGATTTACTAGAAAGTAGTGTGATAAGTATGAAAGTGCATGTCTATGATTGATTCTATGAAGACCTGGTACTTAAGCGTGCCTAGTGCACCACATCTCTTTCATAGAAACCTACATGTTGCATTTTTCATTACTATGCTCACTATTCCAATTTATAAAATATTGTGACATGTTAAGAACTCTTTAAACTTAGTGCAGAAGTTAAAAGAGTAAATATTAACTTGGTTGAGTGAAATACCAAATTTAGTCATAGTAAATAAATATGTGATGGTCTCTTTAGGGATAATATGTTAAATATTATGAATGAGAAAGTGATAGACACTACTACTAAAAGATTGATTGGTGCTATTAAATCTCTTTGAGTAATTTTCCTAAGTAGAGGAAAGGAAAAAAGATGGTCTATCTCAGGAGTTGTACTGAAATCTATTTGTGAAATACTTTAGATAATTTTCCTATTGTTAGGAAAAAGTTGAAAACTCCTAATAATTTTTTTATAATATTCATAATTTTCTAAACACTTCTTATAAAGAACTAGGAAAAATTGAAATTCCAAAGCTGTGGAGGATTAAAATATGATATAAGGAATTTAATGATCGTTCGAAATTATGAATACTAATTTTAATGATTAGTAATTTCTCAAAATTTTGAGAATATAATCATGTTTAAGAGAATTTATTTACACATTGTTCAAGACACTTATAGATTTATTTCTATCCTAAAAATGTTAGAAAACTGAAGGTGTGTTAAATGATGATCAAAGTGAGAGGAACCTAGTTGATCCACTTACCAAAGGTTAAAGTTGGAAGTTGGTTCTTGGTTCATCGAAGGGGATGATTCTAAAGCTCATTGGTTGAGAAATTTATGTTGGATATCCAACTTAGTTGTCAAAGTTTAATATGATCAAACGAAATCATGGAAAAACTCAAAGTATACATTTCCGTCTATCTATCCCTATGACGAATAATGTAAATGTACATGATGATCTTAATGGCTCTTAATAAATTCATAGACCAGACTTTGGGTGGTCTTAGTGAGAAAGACTTGATGAATTTACCGATTTTGGTTGAATATGTATTCTTAATAAGTTCCTAACCAAATGTTGAGTGGGTTGTCATATTGCAAAGGACTAGATGAACTTATCGCCAGAGAGGATGAGTTTTATTAAAACTCTTAATGAATTCAAACCCAAGAGTTTTAGTGATCCAAGTGAGAAGGACATATTGAATTCATCGATTAATGAGGTTTAATATTTATTCTTAATGATTTCTTACCCCAGAGTTTGGGTGGTTCATTTAAAAATGAACTTGAAGAAATTCACCATACCTATTGTGAGGATGAGCTATTGAAAAAGCTCTTAATTACTTCATATCCACTGCACTGATAGTGTAAAATTCATAGTTGAACTGGAAAGTATTAAATAAAAAAATCTGTAAAATATTTATGTTATTTTTTCTTAGTAAAGTTCATAGTTGAAAATATAACTTATTGCTTGATAGTGTAAAGTCCCTTTTTTTCCTTATTATCTTAAAGGCAAAGAAATAATGAACTATTTCAAAGAAGACCTAGAATTGCTTAACATGGTAAGCTACACACATATATATATATATACATATATGTGTGCTGGATATAAATGTATATCCAAATAGGTGTGTTCAGTTTTTTCTAAGCTTTTCCATGTTTTCAAATTTTAATGGAATTGCAACAATACATGGTGTTTTAATTTCTTTCTATGCATGGATTGATGGTTTTTTTTTAATGAATTGACAGTGAATATAGAATATGCAAAGAATAAGATGTTGATTGTAGCCTTATTGGTATTTTCATCAAACTCCAATCTTAGTTTGTTTATACATTTAAATTTCTCTTGATTTCTTGAAGCATGATTTGTTATTTGCCTTTTATATTCACTTGTAATGGTATATATTTTGTTTGACTTTGATGCAAGGAAGGTACTATAAGGAGAGATCTAGATATGAGGAAGGATGGACTGCCAACTCTCTCATATTTGACAACTCTTACTTCAAGTGAGTTTCAATTTTCACTTATTATGCACATTTAATTTTTGTTAGGAATAACGAAGCTTGAATCGATTAACCGAAAAAGTTCCAAGAGGGGGTGAATTGGCCAAATAAAAATTTTGGAAGTATGGAGAGAAATTATAGACAATTTGTAAAAATATTTTAGAGTGGTTCGACTTTTCAACCAAGCTACATTCCACTACCTTAGCTCCACACTAAGGATTTTCTAACAAATTCACTAATTTGTTCTTTCTTTTTTAAGTCTTAAGAGTAACATTTTACAACTCCCTAGTTTTTAATGGATGAACTAGAACCAAACCCCTTTTACAAAAGGATACAAATATTAAAAACAAGAAATGTCTCAAAGGGAGGTGTTTACACAATTAACCTCACTAAAACTATGTACAAGAGAAAAGAAAGATAAAGAGTGAAAAAGTTTTTCTCTTGATGATCAATTATTGGATAGATGTTGTGTAACCTTCTTCAAGTTTCCTCAACTTGATTTTATATACTGGAATGAGATTGTGAATGTTTCTAGCCGTTGGGGATGTTTTAGAGCCATTGAGGATAAAAAAATCTAGAAAACAAAACTTTCCAAACACAAGAGTATCGATACTACGGTTGGGAGTATCGGTACTACTCTAATAAAACTAGGGTTAATTACCCCATTCATACATGAACTATACCCAATTATCAGTTTCATACATAAAGTTTAAAAATTCTCGATTAACTAAATAATATTTTCTGTCGTTAACGGGTATACCCATTTTCGTCACGGAAGATGATGTGGAACCCTCTGACCTATAATAAACGGACACGTGGCAAATTAAAAAATATATTTTTTTGGGATTTTATTTCGATTTTTATACCCATTTCACTCCTATTTCCACGTAGATTAAATGGGCACCCTAAACCCCATTTAATTTTAAATTGCATTTTCCCACGTGGATTAAACGTGTCTCATTTTTCACCTATGTTCATCGGAGAAGAATGATGTACATCAGAGAGATGTGTGCGAACTAATGTTTCTACGCGAATACCCACTTCGATTTTTTTCAAACTAAGGTTTTAAACAATCAAGGTTAGGTTTTCTACGCGAGAGCAAGGTTTCGTTGTTATTCGATTTTGAGGAATTTCTGAAATATGAAAAAGGGGTTTAATCTTATTCGTCTTCGCATCTGATATGAGGTAAGTACCCTTATCTAAATTATAATAATGCATTCAATTTTTGGGGGAAATGTTCTTTGTTATTCGATTTTGAATAGGGGTTTGAGGTTCTTGGGTGTTAGTATTTTTTAAATGGTTTTAAATTGGGGTAATTATTTAAAATTTGCTTTATCTGTTTGATTGATTTTAGAGAGTGACTACTGCTACTTTTAGAGATTCAATTTTAGTGGATATTTGGGGAATGTGACTGAATTATAGAGAATATTTTAAAAGTGTAACTATTTGTTTATTTTATTCATTCTTCATCTTTTCAATAGAAATGCTTAAAAATTGAATAAAATATTGAGTTAAATTTGTTCTTGTATATGTTAGGCTTGAATTGTAAATGAGTGTAGACAAAACAATAATGCACATGGGTGGCAAGTTTGTTAAGAACCCAAATTTGAAATATTTTGGTGGGGATGAGGTTGAGTGGGAAATTGATAGGGATTTATTAAGTTATTTTCAGTTAATTGACTTAGTACATAAGGTTGGTTATAAAGAAGTAATGTGGTTTAACTATTTGGTACTAGGAGATACTTTAAAGGATGTGTCTATAGTTTGTTATGATGATGCATCTTTTAGGATTATGATTTTACATAGTAAGAAAGGGGTATTGCGTGTGTATGTTGAACATGAAGTGGATATACCAGAATATGTTGATGAAGACCAATTAAGTCTAAAAAATAAGATATTGTCTAAGTCACATATTGGTGGTACATGTGATAATGCTGGTGGACCTAACATCTGTGTAGATGAGACAACAAATTATGGTGGGGCTTATGTGTTGAATGAAAACAATAATTTAAGTGAAGCAAAAGTGAGTGGCTTTAGTAAATTTGGTGGGTGCAATAATGAGACAGATGGTGAGACAATGGGCTTGGATGATATTGAAGTAGGGGTGAAGCAAAATTTAAGGTAGAATCTCAGACTGAGCTTGAGAAGTTGAAAACTGAGACTGAGGGTGCTTAGGGTGAGGCTGAGAAGTCTAAAACTGAGGGTGAGGGTGAGGGTGCTGATGATGAGGATGAGAAGTCTAAAATTGAGGGTGAGTGTAACATCCCAAATCAGGGTCAGTGACTAAATTGCAAATTTTGAAAGTTTTGTTCTCAATTTAGAAATAAATTAAAAGTCTCGGGAGTTAAATAAAGAATTTTAATATTGGATTAAATAGAAAAGATGGATGAACTAAAGGGGAAAAATGGTCTAGACTTCTCTTCTTCATTCTCTTCTTTTCGACCGTGAAGCCATCAACAAAGGTAAGATCTCTTGTTAGTTGATATTTAGCTGAATTTAGGATTTGGTTATGATTATTGGATGATAATTAAGCTTTAGGAAAGCTTAAATCATCTTAAAAACAAAGGATGGTGGAATTAGGAGAGATTAGAGATTCAGAGTTTTTGAATGAAATTTTGCAATAGAGTTCATTACTCAAATTGGAAGTTGAATTTGACGTGTCATCTATGAGAATAAGAAGCTAGAAGTGTTAGAATTAAGTTTGGGTAACATGGAAAATTGGTATGATTCTTGAATTCTATGTAGATGATTAGATTTTGAAGTTAAAGACGTATTGAATGAGTAGTAATGAGTTTAAGCATGTATATGTAAGTTAAGAATAAGAAAGGGGATGATATATGAAGTGTTTGAGAGGAAATGAAGTAATTTTCGTGCTGAAAAATGTGATTTCTGGGCTAGGGGAATCGGTACCCATTCAAGGGGAACCGATACCCCCTCAAACGAACCAGAATTTACAAAATGTCATGGGGGAACCGATACCCCCACAGGAGGGAACCGATTCCCCCCTAAAGGAATAAATGAATATTGGTTTATTAAGTTCATTTAAGTTGTTAGTATCGAATTACAAGATGTAGGTATCTAATAATTGTCTTGAAAATGTATAATTATGTAGATTCAGAGCCTGAACGAGTTCCATAATCATTGTCAAGTAAGATCGATCAAAGGGAAAGATAAGAGATTGGAATTGACTAGTGAGGCCAGGTGAGTGCATATTCAATAGTATATGATGGGTGATGGGAAGAAGACTTGCGATGAGTCTATTTCCTGAAGAGTTACATATGAATTCATGATTAAAGGCATGAGTTGAATATGAGTGTATGTATGCTTGTTTATATGAATTGATATGTTTTGTATGTGCTATGTGGTTTATGTACACACACTATTAAGTGTTAATGAGAGAATATCAAATAAGTTATGAAATTATATGAATGTAGAAGATAAGTCAAGAGATGTAGGGAAATGGAAATAGAGGTTTATGAAGAATCATAGGAGAATAAATATAAGTAATAAGATAATGAAATATAAGACTATGTGAAATACATGGTTATGAGAATTAGTAAAATAGAGTTATTTGATTTAATGAGAATTGAGGAAACTAAATAAGATTGAATTATAGAATGGAATGAGAATAATATATCTATTAGGGAACTTGAATATAAAGCGTTGATATGTATATATATGATAATTATATGCTAAAGATCTATGGGGTTATATGAAAAGGTTATAAGAAATGTATGAAATTGAATTAATTAAATGGATTAAAGTAGTATATAAATAAAATATGATTAAGTGTAATATATATGTTTAGAAATACGACATAAGTTATATAATCTAAGGGAATATAAAGAAATAAAGCATAAAGTAGACGAGATGAGATAAGTTATTATATACCTATATGATATACGTTATCAGGTAATATGAAAGGATTCAGGAAACTTATATAAGATATGTGAAAGTGATCTAGGTGTTTATATGTGAATTATTCGGTGATAAGTTATATGAAATAAGTGTAGTGATTACCAGATCATAAGAGATAAGTCAGAGAATGTGAATAATATGACCAGAAACTATGAGCATGTGTGATGAAATGAATATATGAAGACATGACTATGAGATATGTGATAAGAAGTTATGATTAAATTATCAAGAGATATAAGTTAAGGGATATCTATGAATTACATGAAAATGTGCTATGTGTAAGTGAATTACGTGATTATATGAATGTGAAATCATATGAGAATTTACATGAACTACGTGATTACATGTATGTGTGAATGAAGCTACGAGCTTATATGAATATGTGATATGTTTACACGAATATGTGCAAGGATATAAAAGATAGTGCCCATGTTATGTGTCTTGAGAGCTAGGGGTATAGTTGGCATGCCAAGAGTCGAGGGTCTACGCGGTCCTTCGGGATATGCATATATTCTTTGGAACATGTGTGAAGTCTTGTGAGACACATACTTGATCCCTAGTATATGTATATGATTCTTAAGGAATGATATGTGGTCCTTATGGACATTATTATATGGCACTATGATGCAATTCTACGCGGCACTCCAGTGTAATTCTACGTGGCACTTCGGTACAATTATACGAGCTGTGGTGACGGCATTAGTGCACAACCTCTATAGACTCACATATCTATGGTTCTCACATGTGTACATGGGTTAATAAAGGAAATAATATAAAAGAACCTTGCATGATAGTATGTGATTGGTTTGTAATCTTTATGGTGTGAAGTGATATGTGATATGTGATATGATGATGTGAATATAGCTTGGTTAAGAGGAATTGATGCAAGAACATATGACAAAAAGATAAAGAACGAAAATAAGACTAATAAAGAGATAAAATAAATACCTTACATATGATTTACATGTTTTGTGCTATGAAACTTGTTATAAGAATATGTGAATGATGTGTGTGTACAAGTGGATAGTGGTTGCATGACATAATGTATGATTTTGTATGATATAATATGTATAGATTATGAATGCATTAGTAGTGGTTATATGTTTTTATGCCTCACTAAGTCATCGACTTAGCGTGTGAGTGTTTCACACGTAGATTCCGGAAAGCTAGAAGAAAAGTGAAGAGGAGTAAGACCGGTCAGTTACTTCTTACCGAAGATCAGATCAGAAAAGATGTCTTGAATTAGATGTATTTTGTATATTGAATATAGTTGCCATGTATTAATTGATTGAGTTAAACAAACCGCTGTGACTTTAATGAAAGTTTTAAATTTTCTCGAGTTTTTGTCATGAGTCAAAGTTTGAAAAGTCAATGTGACACCTCGGACACGTATCCGGGTCAGGTACGGGTTGGGGGTGTTATATTTAATGGTATCAGATCTAAGGTTTAGCCGATTCTAGGCTTAAACCGAAGTCAAATGAGTTTTAAAGATGAGTACATGCCAACATAGAGTGAAAATTTCTGATCTGATAGTGTAAGGAGTGTGTTGTCTTGCTAATAGAATAAGATTAGTTTAATATAGTAGAAATCTGATCGTGATAATTCCGAAATAAAGGGATAGGTGATATTCCTGATTGTTATAGCTATTCATCTGCCCTGGCCAGGCAGGATGAAGAGCGGACACCTCAGGAAATGCCTAGTAAGATCAAAAGTTGATTTCAGAAAGCTGAAATCATATCTGAATAATGATAGAAAGTTTTCATTGTTTTGAATCGAAAACATGATATGGAGTAGTTTTGTTATTACGTGGATAAGATAGAATACGGTGAACAAGTGTCACCATAAGATTGTTAAAAAGATCAAAGGATGTGGTGAGTATTTGTATAAGAATTCAAGAATAGATGCATCTGTGACAAGTGTATAAGAGATATGGAGATAGAGTTTATGAATTTAAGACAAAAAGATAGTACTATGTTTAAGCAATAATATGGATATGATAAGGGTTTGCATTTTAGATGGAAAGAGTTAGCGTTGGCTAACCAGATTATGTGATGGAAAAGGTATAGAAATATAAGATTTTGAGATATTGTCAGGATAAGATAACCAAAGATGAGGTGGATCTAGATACAGTTGTATATTTTGATCATAATATTATGATATAGTGAAAAAGATGAGGATTCGTATGTTTGAATAAAGCTAAGGATTGTTAAGAAGAGTTTGAGAATGGGAACATCAGTGATCAGTTTATAAGATAAAGGAATTAGAAGGTTGGGTTAGAACAATAGAAATTGCATGGTGTAGGAGAATAAATGTGGATTTGATAAGTTAAGTAAACTATTTTTGAGATAATTCTGACTGGAAAGAATGTATAGGAATGGTTCGATGAAGGTTTATGCTTTGGATTGGAAGGACTGGTATGACTAACAGAATTATGTGATGGTAAGTGTATCAAAGGTAAAGGATTAGAAGATGATGTCAGGGTAAATTAACTAAGTATGGTGTGAATTGAGACACGATTATGTATTTTGATCACGGAAATGTAAGGTAATAGAAAAAAAGAGAATAATATTATATACGAATAAGAGTGTGGGCTGGATAAGTGAGTAAATTGCACTGATTGAATTTCAACTGAGAAGATGAATATGATTAGTCTGATTAGGGCTTGTGCCCTAAATTGGAAAAGTTATGACTGATTAATTGTAATAGTATGGATAAAAAAGTTATAAGATTTGAAGAAAAGATAAAGTTAAGTTAATCAAGTATGATGTGGATTTGGATATGGTTTTGATCATATAGATATGATGTAGGCAAGGAAATAAGTATTTGTATGTTTAAAAAGGAGCTTTGAGGAAGAAAATACAAGTACAAGAGATGGTAAAGAATGAGGTTCTGTATAAGTAAAGCAGATTATCAAAGTTATGAAGATGTGATGAAGATCAGTAATCAGGGATAAGTATAAACGATATGAAAAGAGTATGAGAGCCTGAAGAAAAGATGTGATCTATGTTATAAGGAGATTTTGATTTTGGAAGGAATGAAAGAATAAAGGGATAGGAAAAGAAAAAGATGGAGATTAAACGATCAAGTAAGACAATAGATATATAGAGATATAAGTTATAAGTTTGATATTGAAATAATATAATTTTCAATTATTAGAAGAACAAGAATGGGTGATTATTCTTTGAACAAATACGTAAAGGTTATATGAAAAGATTGTGTGTATAGTAATACATGCAAGGATTAAGAAATAAGCAAAAGCTTGATTTATGTGCAAAGCACGTAGAGAATGATGGAAAAGATCAATTGATCCATAATAGTGAGGATTAAGGATTTGGGGTTGTTGTCTATATAATGAATAATATTATATGGACTTATAAAGATATGGACGTATATGAAGAATTGAGTATGGGAAAATGGTAAGTTGCTAGCGGTAGTAGGAAATATTAAGGGAAACAACATGAAAATATTAGAAGACATGATATTATAAAGGCATGCAGTGAAAATTCGAGGACGAATTTTCTTTAAAGGAGGGGAGATTTGTAACAACCCAAATCAGGGTCAGTGACTAAATTGCAAATTTTGAAAGTTTTGTTCTCAATTTAGAAATAAATTAAAAGTCTCGGGAGTTAATAAAGAATTTTAATATTGGATTAAATAGCAAAGATGGATGAACTAAAGGGGCAAAATGGTCTATTCATGAAAAAGATTTTTTATCTTCCCTTTTTGAGTATTATAAAACGTGGGAAATATGAGAGAGTTCCAGACTTCTCTTCTTCATTCTCTTCTTTTCCACCGTGAAGCCATAAGCAAAGGTAAGATCTCTTGTCAGTTGATATTTAGCTGAATTTAGGATTTGGTTATGATTATTGGATGATAATTAAGCTTTAGGAAAGCTTAAATCATCTTAAAAACAAAGGATGGTGGAATTAGGAGAGATTAAAGATTAAGAGTTTTTGAATGAAATTTTGGAATAGAGTTCATTACTCAAATTGGAAGTTGAATTTGACTTGTCATCTATGAGAATAAGAAGCTAGAAGTGTTAGAATTAAGTTTGGATAACATGGAAAAATTGGTATGATTCTTGAATTCTATGTAGAGGATTAGATTTTGAAGTTAAAGATGTATTGAATGAGTAGTAATGAGTTTAAGCATGTATATGTAAGTTAAGAATAAGAAAGAGGATGATATATGAAGTGTTTGAGAGGAAAGGAAGTAATTTTCGTGCTGAAAAATGTGATTTCTGGGCTAGGGGAATCGGTACCCATTCAAGGGGAACTGATACCCCCCTCAAATGAACCAGAATTTACAGAATGTCATGGGGGAACTGATTCCCCCACAGGAGGGAACCGATTCCCCCCTAAAGAAAGAAATGAATATTGGTTTATTAATTTCGTTTAAGTTGTTAGTATCGAATTACAAGATGCAGGTATCTAATAATTGTCTTGAAAATGTATAATTATGTAGATTCAGAGCCTGAACGAGTTCCGGAATTATTGTCAAGTAAGATCGATCAAAGGGAAAGATAAGAGATTGGAATTGACTAGTGAGGCCAGGTGAGTGCATATTCAATAGTATATGATGGGTGATGGGAAGAAGACTTGCGTTGAGTCTATTTCCTGAAGAGTTACATATGAATTCATGATTAAAGGCATGAGTTGAATATGAGTGTATGTATGCTTGATTATATGAATTGATCTGTTTTGTATGTGCTATGTGGTTTATGTACACACACTATTAAGTGTTAATGAGATAATATCAAATAAGTTATGAAATTATATGAATATAGAATATATAAGTCAAGAGATGTAGGGAAATGGAAATAGAGGTTTATGAAGAATCATAGGAGAATAAATATAAGTAATAAGATAATGAAATATAAGACTATGTGAAATACATGGTTATGAGAATTAGTAAAATAGAGTTATTTGATTTAATGAGAATTGAGGAAACTAAATAAGATTGAATTATAGAATGGAATGAGAATAATATATCTATTAGGGAACTTGAATATAAAGCGTTGATATGTATATATATATGATAAATTATATGCTAAAGATCTATGGGGTTATATGAAAAGGTTATAAGAAATGTATGAAATTGAATTAATTAAATGGATTAAAGTAGTATATAAATAAAATATGATTAAGTGTAATATATATGTTTAGAAATACGACATAAGTTATATAATCTAAGGGAATATAAAGAAATAAAGCATAAAGTAGACAAAATGAGATAAGTTATTATATACCTATATGATATATGTTATCAGGTAATATGAAAGGATTCAGGAAACTTATATAAGCTATGTTAAAGTGATCTAGGTGTTTATATGTGAATTATTCGGTAATAAGTTATATGAAATAAGTGTAGTGATTACCATATAATAAGAGATAAGTCAGAGAATATGAATAATATGACCAGAAACTATGAGCATGTGTGATGAAATGAATATAAGAAGACATGACTATGAGATATGTGATAAGAAGTTATGATTAAATGATCAAGAGATATAAGTTAAGGGATATCTGTGAATTACATGAAAATGTGCTATGTGTAAGTGAATTACGTGATTATATGAATATGAAATCATATGAGAATTTACATGAACTACGTGATTACATGTATGTGTGAATGAAGCTACGAGCTTATATGAATATGTGATATGTTTTACATGAATATGTGCAAGGATATAAAAGATAGTGCCCATGTTATATGTCTTGAGAGCTAGGGGTATAGTTGGCATGCCAAGAGTCGAGGGTCTACGCGGTCCTTCGGGATATGTATATATTTTTTGGAACATGTGTGAAGTCTTATGAGACACATACTTGATCCCTAGTATATGTATATGATTCTTAAGGAATGATATGTGGTCCTTATAGACATTATTATATGGCACTACGGTGCAATTCTACGCGGCACTCCGTTGCAATTCTATGTGGCACTTCGGTGCAATTATACGAGCTGTGGTGACAGCATTAGTGCACAACTTCTATAGACTCACATATCTATAGTTCTCACATGTGTACATGGGCTAATAAAGGAAATAATATAAAAGAACCTTGCATGATAGTATGTGATTGGTTTGTAATCTTTATGGTGTGAAGTGATATGTGATATGATGATTTGAATATAGCTTGGTTAAGAGGAATTGATGCAAGAACATATGACAAAAAGATAAAGAACGAAAATAAGACTAATAAAGAGATAATAATAAATACCTTACATATGATTTACATGTTTTGTGCTATGAAACATGTTATAAGAATATGTGAATGATGTGTGTGTACAAGTGGATAGTGGTTGCATGACAGAATGTATGATTTTGTATGATATAATAAGTATAGATTATGAATGCATTAGTAGTGGTTATATGTTTTTATGCCTCACTAAATCATCGACTTAGCGTGTGAGTGTTTCACACGTAGATTCCGGAAAGCTAGAAGAAAAGTGAAGAGGAGCAAGACCGGTCAGTTACTTCTTACCGAAGATCAAATCAGAAAAGATGTCTTGAATTAGATGTATTATGTATATTGAATATAGTTGGCATGTACTAATTGATTGTGTTAAACAAACCGCTATGACTTTAATGAAAGTTTTAAATTTTCTCGAGTTTTTGTCATGAGTCAAAGTTTGAAAAGTCAATGTGACACCTCAGACTCGTATCCGGGTCGGGTACGGGTTGGGGTGTTACAGTGAGGGTAGTGCTGGTGAGGCTGAGAAGTCTAACAATGAAGGTGAGGGTGCTAAGGGTGAGGGTGCTAAGGGTGAGACTGACAGTGAGAGTGATAGCTTTGCTGCTGATGATGGTTTAGGTTTTATTTTTTCACAGAAAAATGGTTACGAATCTGATGATGATGAAATTAGGGGAATAGGGGAAGAGTGTCTTAAGTTATATAATAAGCAAAATAGTAAGAAGTTGTCAAGTGATGATGTGCATGAGGAGCCCATTTTTGAAGATGTTGCAACTGGTCAAGCCTCAAATGTGAAGAGTGACAGGAATGATAAGGAATATAGGGATGCTGATAGTGGAGAAGACACAAGTTATATTAATTCATTAAATGTTGGAAGTTATAAAAGTAAGGAATATGCAAAAGTTGTTTACAAGAAAAGTAACAAGGTATTTTATGACCATTCTTTTCCAATCCCTAATTTAGCTTTTGGGTTGATTTTTTCTAGCACAAGACAGTTCAAAGATGCTTTAATTAATTATGTTGTGTCAAAAAGGTTTGATTATAAGTTATTGAGAAATGAGAGAGACAAGGTCAGTGCAAAATGCAAGGGTGAAGGATGTAAATGGGAGATTTATGCCTCTGTTGATAGTAGTGATGGGTTTTTTAAGGTTAAAAACTGATTAGTCAGCATGATTGTTCAATAACCTTCAAAAACTCAAAGGCAAACTACAAGTTTATAGGTAAACACTTTTTTTTAAAAGAAATTGAGGATCATACCAAAGTTAACTTTGCAAGAGATACAACGTTTGGCCAAAGAAGAGTTAAATGTGGATGTCCCTATCAATTTTTATAGCAAAACAAGGATGTGAGCAAAGAATGAGATTAATAGGAGGGTTATATATATGAGTTTGACATATTGTTTGACTATGTTGCAGTTTTAAGGAAAGCTGACCTAAATTGTAATATAGATCTAATGGTTGTAAGACCTATTCAGAAGGATTTATATCTGCTTTGGTGAACATAAGAGGGCTTCAAAAACTATTGTAGGCCAATTATCAACTTAGATGGTTGCTTTTTGAAATGTGCTTTTAATGGAGAATTACTGGCAGCTGTTGGAAAAGATGCAAATGACCAGATTTTTTAATTCGCCACATGTCAGTTTGTTATAGGTCGGAGGGTTCCACATCATCTTTCGTGAAGAAAATGGGTATACCCATTAACGACATAAAACATTATGTAGTTAATCGATAATTTTTAAACTTTATGTATGAAACTGATAATTGGGTATAGTTCATGTATGAATGGGGTAATTAACCCTAAAAAATATTCGTTATATGACTATTGGACAAGGATTATTGATATTAGGGTTAGGAGTATCGATACTAGTATCAATACTTGCATAGTATCGGTACCAAAATTGCATACTGGAATTTGAATATATCTAAAATCAATAGGCAATATCGGTATTACCATTAAAGTATCGATACTTTCCTTACCTTGGGTATCGATACTACATAAACAATATCGATATTGTTCATGTGGTATTGATACTATAAGAACAATATCAATATTTATTGTCCTGAAAAATGTTTTGTGTTCAAATTAAAGTTTTATGGACTTTGAATTATTTTTGAAAACTTTGAATAAATTTAATTTAGTCCAAAAACATTTTGCCCTTAAAATTGTTATATCAAAATAGGTTCAACACATATTTTTTATGTTATTTTGATTTTAAAATTTTCATGTTCAACATGAATTTGTATATTAATATAGAGATGAGTTTTCAAGAACTTACAATTTTATGAATAAAAAAATTATATTTGACACTCATATCAAAATTCTAATAAATCCTAATAATTGCAAAGAATTGTCATGGTGTAAATACAAATCCATTATGTAAATGAACAACCATTGCAAAGTGAATCAAGTTGATGCAAATTGGATAAATATTTGTAGGAAACTTTTTGTTGCATATAAGGACCATCTTTTGCTTCTGTCAACTGATCAAGTCTTCTTATCTAACCCAATTTTCCGTCCCTTCATTTAGAAATATGTCGTTGTACGTAACAATTTTTGTTTTCAATTCAATACTTAAAAAAAAATATAAACCCAAGTTTTCATTGTTGTTTAATTTGATCATTTTCACCTATTTGGAGGATGAAAATGTATTCTTAGTTGATTTCTTCGATGCTCACTCGAGGCTCTTTGAGTTAGGATAAATCTTTTCTTTCAACTCTTTAATTACGTTGTAGTTTATAACGTTTTATTCTTCTTTTTTGAAATTGATACTCACGTTTGAATTCGAGTAATGTATTTAACTTCAATCTGCTCATAAAAAAATAGCGATGAGAGTTTTTATGTTGTGTTGCATATTTTTTATGCATGAACGTAAGCTATTGGTTGCAAAGTAGGAAGAAGGCAACAACATTTGCTTCCGCATATATATGGGTTCATCAGGTTCCTTTTTCTTATCATTTTAGGTATGTCGAGTTGTTTTGGTTACTTAACAAGGGGCTTTGGAATATATGTAGACATCGGTCATGAGGTTTTAACTCTAATTGGATTGACAACTTCTTCGTAAACTTTTTTGAATGTGTCAACAGTGTAACACGCATCTATATAAGTCTTCAGATTCTCTTTGTTATAGCAAATGGTCGAAAATGTATGAGCACAAAGGATACCAGATAAGTCCCACTTCCTAAAACTACATGACTTCTTGTCGAAGTGTACTACGAAGTGGATAATGGGACATAAAATCTAATTTTTTTTTAATGTAGATGGTTGTGGCCAATAATGCCCTGAAATTTCCTTATTCTTATCAATCTTTTTTATTCTTCTGAATCCTAGGGCATAATGGACCACAAAGTTTAGCTGCTACATTCCTTTTCACATAGAATTTATTCATCAACTTGCAACTGATGTTTTCAACCATAGTTAAGATTTGTTTGTCTCTCGCGTCTTATATGTATCTATTGAAACATCCACACAAATTATTTAATAGCATATCACATTTTGTTGGTTTTTCTGAAAGCCACTTGTGTGCATCTAGATTTTTTTTTTCTTTCAATTCATCCGTGCAATTGTTGAAGTCTATCATGTTTGATGCTTGCGCAACACCCCATAATGCATCTTTTAATCCCTTACCTCGAAACCCATCATTTTTGAAGTTGTTATTGCAAATGCATTACACTAATCTATGCTCCATTTTTGAAACAATGTACTCAATGTGGATATTAAGTCCTACATTTAATAAATAATAGTTATATTACGAAATTAATTTATATATCACAATTGACACTTAAATTAATAATTAAAACATGGGAGAATCAACACAGAATATTTGTATACTAAGCTCTTAAATAAAGACACTGAGAAATTAGGATCAATAAGAAAACAATGCATATATTTATTGCACAACCACTTGTAATCCATATTCCTATTTGCATAATCTTTGCAACATGTATGTTTAGATTTGTATGTTCTAATCTGAAAGGTTGGGTCAGTAGGATCTTTAGTGAATTTTCTAGCATATTAAGTCCAATTACACCTTTTTTGTAAACAATTATAAATATTATTTTATCTTTCTTGACAACTACATTCACCCTATCCTTAATACTAGCATTTTTTACAGTCACCTTCAATTGTTTCTTATCAGCAAACAACATTCTAACAGAGAAAATTGGATAATCCATATCAGTCACATAATTAAACTGAGGCCATTTTTTATTTGGTTTATCAACATTTTCATTGTCAGAATCACTAATACTGTAAAGATAATCCGAAAAAGAAATAGCATCACTATCCGATTCATTTTCTTCCCCTCCTATATATCCACCATCTCTCTTAATTAAAACATCTACAAACATCTAGAACTTGCGTAAACATAGCAGCATCATCCTCTATAATTTCATACTCACTATTATTAAAATCACTATCAGTATGATCACCTGTGACATCAATTTCGTTTCCAGCTCCAACTTCATTAACACAGTAAATATAGAGCATGAAAAAGTTCGTCAATACATAACATAATAGCCAAAGTAAATAGAAACCAAAAGATTGGTATTTGGAATTCAGGTGATAAGAGCTTTAAAAAATCAAGCAGTGAATAATTTGCTTTCTATATAAATATTAGTTTTGTTGTATATACAAACACATTCAATATTTGAATAAATAAATAAATTTAAATAAAATGCTAATCTTTCGATGAAAATTTGTTCCAAATTGTTATTGATTAGTTCTAGAAACTAACAAATAAAACTCTAAAACTTTATACTAGCAAATAAAACCAAAATTATTTAAATTAAACTTATTAAAAATAATAAAATTTAAAAATTAATCAAAATATTAATAATTATCGTAAAACACTTACCATTGTATAGATTCCCTAAACCATGAATGGTCAACTTCAATTCTAAAATAGTTCTTTTCTTTTTGTGCCAAAGACTTTTTCTTTCTATTATGATTTTGGGGATTAGAAAGTATACGAGAGCATCGGAGTTTTTAACTGAGATTAGGGTTCTCAAAACTTTCATAGGAGCGTGCTTTGATTTTTTTCATATATATTTTAGATTTTAAAGTTAATTATTATTCTATAAACAAAAAAGTTAACTACTATTTTATTTTCTACATTAATTATAATTAATGCCATATCATATAGGTATGTAATATACATAATGTTTACATGGAATTTAACGGTTTTATTAATGAAATGACGTAATTGACATATATCTATAGTTTGAGAATAAAATTAAAATGTTTAAAAGTTTAAGGACAAATTTAGAATGAGAATCATAATTTAGGGACAATTGGTGCATTTAACTCTAAATTTTATTATACTTAGTGTAGAAATCAATTTTTTCATTTTAAATTATTATTATTAAAATTATTATTATTATTATTATTATTATTATTAATAATAATAGTAATATTATTTATTATTTAAATATTACAAAGCCCAAATCACAGCCCAATTACATTCAAATCCCAAACCCAAATGGAAACCCTGAATCAATTTGGGGTTTCAGCTAGGGTTTTCAAACCCTAGCCCCCAGCCGCCGTCAACATCATCAGCCGTTGGATCTGGCAAGATCCAACGGCCCAAAAGGGTTCCAGATGGAAAACCCTAGGGTTTCTAACCCTAGCAGCCAGCCGTTTCCAGATGCGGCGCCACCCTGAAGCCACCCCGACGACCGACTCTCTGATGCCAGATGGTCCAACCAGTTGCTGCCGACGCTGCTGCTTCCACGACGCCGACCTCGTCGAGCTTTCCAGAAGCCAGCTGCCTCACCAAATCAGTGCTCTATGGTGAGTCACCGCCATAGCTTGGTGACTCACCAAAGATGCTAGATCGGACCGGTCCGAGGAGTACACTGTGGTGGCTATAAAAGCCACCACTGAACCTGCAAAAGAAAAGAATAGAGCAAGGACAGAGAGCAACGGAGAACACGAGAGAAACGAGAGATCCAGCAAAGAAAAAGAAAAAAAAAGGGAAGACAGAAAGCTACCAACGAACCCACAACCAACATAAAACCAAAACAGAAAGCAAAGAAAGAAGAAAGAAACTTACCCTTGGAGCCTTGACCACCGTCGGAAGCACTAAACATCGCCGGAGAACAGAAAATACCGAAGGTATTTTCGTAGATTTACTCCGATTAGGAGTCTTTTAGGGAAAACAAAGACCGGAATCGGTCTTAGGGCGTTTAGATCTACGCTTTGGGGGTGTTTTTGGTGAATTCCGACCACCGTTACGGTGGCCGGCGGCGGTGGTCGGCGGTGGAGTACGGTGGCCTATGGCTGCCGGTTTCCCTCCGGCGAGGGAAACTAGAGAGAAACCAGAGAGAACTCTGGTTCTCTCGTTTTGAGAGAGAAAGGAATGATGCAAATGAGAAGCTTGGCCCTTCTGGCCAGGCATTTAGGGTTTTTAAAACCCTCCCCGAACGACGTCGTTCTGGGGAGGGTATCTGTGTAATTTAAGAAAGGGTAAACCCTTTCCGCAACCCTTATAGTTCTGTAACTTTGCAATTTAGTCACTGAAATTAACTTTTAATCATTTTAATTTAGTGTTTAAATTTTATTTTATTATATTTTAACCATTAACTGTATTTATATATTTAGGAAAATATCAAATTTAGTCCCTCATAGTTTATTAATTATTATTTTAATCACGTATTAATTAATTAGGTTAAATTACACTATTAATCATTATCTTTCATAATATTTCGAATTATTACCTTTATTTTTAATACTTTATATTTAGTTTTATAATTTTTGAATTTCTTTTATTTTGATCATTATTAATTACAATATTATTTGTTATTACTTTTATATTTTAATTATTGCTTTAATTATTATTATTATCTTAGTCATATAAATATATATATATTTTTTTATAATAATGCTTATTTATTTTCGATATCAAAGAAAAGGGCAGTCTTAATATAACTGGATGTCCTATTCTGGTATTTTAAATAATTAAATATTATAAAAATTATAATTTAGTTTTATTTAAAATATTAAAATTTTAATATATTTTATTTATTAATATCAAAGAAGAGAGCTGTCTTAATATACCTAGAAGTCATTTTCTGATATTTTTGAATAAATAAATATCTTACTATATTAAAATAAATTTTTGTCATAAAAAAATGTTTGTCCTTTATTTATTTTTTAATATTGAAGAAAAGAGCTGTCTTAAGGCACCTAGAAGTTCTTTTCTGATATTTTTAAATAAATAAATATTTTTTTATATAATTTTGAAATAATAGAATTATAAATTAAATATATTTTTGAATTTTTAAAATTTTAATAATAGAGACAATTTATAATTAAAAAGTACCAATTTTGGGCGTTGTAGGGGTGCTAATCCTTCCCTAAACGTAACCGACCACGAATCCTTTTTATTATTAAAAAGAACGAATTTTTGGTTATAAATGCAGATCAGTTCATTTTTTTTAATTGGTGTTTTCTTAAAACTCTTTTAAAAAAAATAATTTTTAGGTATTCGACCTACCTGACCCAAAAGGCCGATGGCGACTCCCAAATTATTTTCAAAACCATTTATTCACATCAATTTCCCCGCCAAATTTAATATTTCGTGCCCGGACGAAAACCGGTTACGACAGCTTGGCGACTCCGCTGGGGATGGTCAAACTTTTAAAAATCAATTATAAATTGTCTCTATTAATTATAAAAATTCATATATTTAATTTATTTATAATTTTTTTATATATATATACATATTATTTTTATAGTATTTATATATATTATTTATATTTCATTTTATTGCAAGTATTTTATTATTTATTTTTCTGTCAGAGGTATGAACATTTCTCCTCACACACAATACTTGCATTGCATAACATAAAGCTCTATAATTGAGTTTGTCCCTTTTAAGTGGAAGTGAAAGCGATGTCTTCGTGAGAATTTATTCTCCGTGTCAGACCTAGCAAGTAACTTTCGGGGTTCATATGCTCTATGTCTTCGTGAGAATTTATTCTCCGTGTCAGGTATAGAGAAATGTGTCCTCTCGAATTGAACTCGATCCGCTAAAGTCTGTAGTGGACTAGGATTGAGGGTTTGACAGCCCAAGGGGGCATCAACAAGAACAATTCGAGTACCTTTACTCCTAGAACTGAAACTCTGCATATAATGAACCCTAGAACTTCTCCTAATCTAAGACAGTATTGAACCTCTGTTTATAGGTGTATACAAAGGAGAAATAAGCTCTAGTTTTTAATTTATTATTATTTTTTCTCCCTGAATAAATGCATGCGAACTAGAAATCATGCGATTAGGTTAATTTTTCCAAACAAAGCATGGAACTAGAAAGCATGAGGTTAAGATTTATTATATACCATGATAAATAAATTTTTTCTTTCAATTAGTTGGTATTAACCATTTTATTTTTTTCTTATTTTCCCATGTATGTTATTTTTGCTCTAATTTGTTTAAATTATTTTCTTTTGTTTGCATTGCATGATCATGACCAAAAGGTGTTAACTGAAAAGACTGTTCATCAAATTAGAAAGAAATCATAAATGGACAAAAAGTTTTATGATCGAACAAAATATGACGCGGCCAAGAAAAGACATCCTGAGGGAACTCTGAAGATAGAGAAGAGCTATGCACTCAAATATTATATGCCCATTGAAGAGCAAAAGGAGATACGAGAAATAAGAGAGCAGATGTCCAAAATGATGGATAGAATATCTGTTTTGGCCAAAGGAAAAGAGATTCCAGCACAGAAAGAGAGAGAGCTCAATGAACCTAACTCTGCAGTTTCAGATACGCAAGGGATTTCGATTCTTAACCAATTTGAGAAATTACAGACAGTCATCATTCGTATTCACAAATTGTCTGGAAATACCAAAGAAATGGTGACCACTGTAAAAGCTCTCAGAGATGAGAAGAAATCATGTGATCAGAAATCATCAAAGTTTGGTCTGCTCCCAATGTCTAAAACTCAGGTTCAATCCAAGACAAAAGGTGGCTCTCATCTTGATACTATCCCCATATCATATAAAGAGTTGTATGAGAAGCTATTTGAAGCACAAGAAGTGGATCCATATTATATAAAACCGTTCCAACCTCCGTATCCAAATTGGTATGACATCAACGTTCATTGTGAATATCATGCCAGAGCTCAAGGACATACCATCGAGAATTGTCTTGCCTTCAAACGCCGAGTCCAAAGTCTTTTGGATCATGGAACCTTACAATTTATGGTAAATGATCGACCTAGTTTGGTAACTAAGGGTCCTGATAGATTAATACCAAAAGTCTTCAAAGGTAAGAGTATCAGTAGGAGCGCCCAGAGAGAAGAAGATTTGCTGAGGTTTGAAGCTCAAATACGTCATTTGAAGATTGAAAACGATAAATTGAGCACCAAAATGGAAACCATACATGAAGACTTCCAGAAGGTCAGTCAAGCTTTTCAAAATGCTGGTATAGGAAACACCCCAGAAGAGTGGATATCAGGGGTCACTAAACTGAAAAAGAGTTGCAGCATACATGAAGATCTTCTCCAAAAACTTTTTGAACACAAATGTTCTCTCGCAAAGGAAAATGATCAACTCCGAGAATTAACATAGGAGATGAAAGAACCCCAGAATGTCATGAAAGAAGCTGCAGTCCAGACAAGCAATATGGCCCATAAGCTGATAATCTAACTTGGTTTTAGAGAAGAAAATGGGAAAGTTATTCCCTATATGTAAAGTTTTGTTGAAGTTAGGATTAAAAGTTGTCCCCTACATGTAAAAGTTTTGTTTGATGTACTGAAGCTTTTGTGTTCAATGAAATCTGTTCTAAGATGATCACTCTTAAGTAACACCTTTTCATACATGTATTTACATTTTGTATCTGTGCATTTTCATTTTGTATTTTTATATCTTTGAATTGCACATTTTGCATTCTTATTTTTCCATTTATGCATTTTTCATATTTTTATTTAAGTACTGTCATGTACTTTAATTATAAAAACATATAAATAATTCATGAAAGGTTTATGTAACAGTAAAAACCAAGATCATTCATTTATTTTACTGTACCATCATCATGAAAACAATGGAGCAATCTTATGAAGGACTACAAGACCATTGGCCAGAACCATTGACAGGGTTACCTCGGGATACAAGGAAAGAAGTTTCAGATTCAATACCAGATGGATCAGATCAAATTATCCAGGGAATGGAATCTGATAAAGAAGATACAACTGCTATAGAGAAATCGTGCTATCAGATTGAAGAGTCGAGAAAGATAACATACCCTGGGGCATCCCACTCAAACCCAAAGAATAGCCTCATTAATTATTCACAATATGAGGAGAAAGTCAAGAGGATAGAGAAAGCAATCAGAAACATGAAAGATGTTAGTGCCTACCACAAAGAATTAGAAGCAAGAGAGCTTAGCTTAGTTCCAGATTTGATTATTCCCCATGAATTCAAAATGCCTGATTTTGAGAAATATGATGGCACCAGTTGTCCCTTAATCCATTTGAGAATGTTTTGCAGAAAAATGGGAGGATATTTAAATTCTGATGACCTGTTAATTCACTCTTTCCATGATAGTCTTGTTGGCCCAACAGTAGTCTGGTACAATCAGTTGGCCCAAGAACAGATCAAGAGATGGGTAGATCTAGCTGATGCATTTTTGAGACAATATCGGTATATTAAAGGCTTAGCTCCAACACGTATGGATCTTCGAAGAGTAAAGAAGAAAACCAATGAAAGATTTCAAGAATATGCCCTAAGATGGAGAGGAGTGGCAGCACAAGTTCAACCTCCCATGATAGAAGAAGAGATATCACGTATGTTTCGTGATTCCCTTCCCGCTCCTTTCCGCGAGTTGATGCAGGCAAATCCGACAAAGGAATTCGAGAATCTTGTGACAACTGGAGATTTAATTGAGAATGTAATCAATGAAGAAAACTCAAAAGTCATATCCAAGAGCCCGATGGATCAAAAAGCAAAAGCTGATCATGTGAATGAATGTTGCATCCAGAGTCCTCGTAATTATAAAAGAAAAAGAGCAAGTAACTGTTCGGATCGACCAAAGAAAGTCATGCGATCAAGAAAAACTTTGGAAGTGTTCCAAACTTCCATTTCAGACTTGTATCCTCATTTGGTTAAAGGTCAATACATCAAACCAAGACCAACTAAAATGACATCAAACCCTTCTGCTCATAGTTATGATCAAAATAGTGTTTGTAATTTCCACTTGGGGGTAAAAGGGCATTCTACAGGCAATTGTAGGCCATTGTTAAAAGAAATTGAGATGCTTGTTGACAAAGGGGTTTTGACACAAGAAATGATCAAGAAATGGGGGGTAAATGAAGAAAAGAACCTTGATCCTATTACATACCATTATAGGAGTAATAAGGCATAATAAAATAAACAAGTGGAAGTGTTATCTACCACTGTAGTACTTTTTATTTTCAGCATCTTGTTTGAACTTGTTTTTGTTCCTTTCTCCGCTTTTTGTGCAATAAATAAATGAGCAAGGAATTAAATTTTAATCTTGAGATTATTAAGTATCAAGTAGATTAAATGTTCTTTTAATTTTTCAAGAGTTATAGATCTATTGGCAAGTGATAAAATTATATCTTCAATATCCCATCCAATGCTAATTACTCGACCCCTACCCAAAACCAAATCCTGACACTACATTTATTTGAGATTCTGAAGAAATGTCTCTACTTGTTTTTGAGACATCAACTCTAGATGTTTATCTTATCGGATAGAGTTGATTGATGATATTACCTTCCACCATATACATGATTTCAAAAGTCACACATTTGTCTTTTCGAACACCAAACCATCATAAACCAAAAGACCTCAAAATAACCAAACTTTCAACTATTCGTAAATTTTACTGCAAGAAGAGACGAGATGAGGCATCAGGGACCAATTCATTGATGATAATTTCGCATACTCAAAGAAGAAGGGGAAAGTGATTGATTGAAATAAAGATATCATGCATTAATTACATTTTTCATGTAAATAAAGTTAATCTTGAATATTCATCCCCCTGTGGATACCTCTTTTTACAAAGGTTTCTGTGTATGAGATGATGAACGGCATTGTTTCATTTATCCTTTAATATATATATATATATAGATCCTTTGTTATCCCCATTTGAGCCTGAATAATGTTTCTTCTAATTCAACCCTAACCAAGGATCACCCTCTACATTGGGGGGCAAGGTAAAAGATATTGGCTCACAAGAATAAAGATTGTCAATACATTTTTTTACGAAGACAAGTTTCCATGAAGTCAAGAAAGTTTTGAACTACAAAGTATGTCAAATACAGAGTGCTTGAAGATCAATCCAATCAAGAATAATGGAAAACCTCCAAAATGCAAAAGGAAAAGGAGGTGATCAAAGCAATTGAAGTATTATACTCATCCAGCAAAGAAAAAAGAGGAAAAAAGAAAAAAAAAAGGAAAGAAATAGAAAAAAAAATTAAATCAAGATGGGTGAATTATTGAGCCTCAAGTTACAAGGTTGATCAAGTACAAACAAGAAGAGCAAGAAATGCTTAAGATATGAGAAAATGGAAATGAATCCAAAATTTGGCAGTCTAGAGGGATCCAGATGATGGAAAAATCCCCAACAAAGCAGATCCAAGTTAAGCAAGGCAAGATTGATGGCATCAGAATGAATTGATCCTTGGTTTGATTACCCTTAAACACTTATTTGGGCCTTTTTATCCCTTTCTTTCGTAACCATAAGCCATGGCCTAAGTTACGTACCTGAAAAGTCCATTCTAATCATATATAGATTTCTAAGTAAAAGATGATATCTTTAGAAGTCATTCCGCCTTCCAAGATTGATTTTTATTTGCAAAAATTGTTTTTTTAAAATCTTTAATGCATGTTATGAAAAATGATAAAGGGGGGGTTCAAGATGTAAATTTTTAAATAACATCTTGAAACCAAAGGTGGATTCAAGTTGAAAACCTGAAAAGGCGGCTCGAATATTGAATGGTGCAACAAACGACATAAGAGATGATCTTAAATGAAGCACCACACATCCCAAAAGACGTTCCTGAGATTCTGGAATCAAGAAGTATCTCTACAAGATGAGCATAACAACTATTTCTTCAAGTTAGTGGAAGCCCGAAGCGACATACTAAACCAACTTGAAAGAATCTACTTTACCAAAATCCACCCACACCTCAAATCAGTCAATAATTTTGACACTTGCCATAGGACTATTATTTTTGAATGATTTAAAAGTGTAGTTGATTTATTTGATATTTATTAAACTCATTGTTTATGATCTGATTCTATTGTGAACCTAAGAAGGGCAATACTTTGTAAAAGTCTTTCATTCTTCAATAAACAAAGGAGGAAAAAACATTTTCAAACAGGACAGTCTCAAATGAGGAAGGTCCTTGAAGCAATTGTTGTTTATTCTACCTCTGTTGTAGAAAAAGAATGAACGAGGCCAGAATAATGAAGCACTTCACATTTTTGAAGGCAAGTGGTCCAAGAAGCCAGAAAGTCTGGAGAATTGAACTTGTGACACTCCCCTATGACATTATTAGCTGCTCATCAAGAAAGATTATCGTTTATCTCATGTTGAGGTCGATAAGCATCACCAGACAAATTACTTTCCCAGTCATTAATCCATGTTTCTGGCAGATTACATCACAGAGATATAGGTCCCAGTAAGATGTATTATGGGAATGAACAAGTCAATACTTGCACTCTGGTTATACCGTGATGTTGGCTCAAGTCTTGATACATCATTGATACTTCTTCTATGCCGATCACTTTCTTTGTCAAGATGATACCCATTATGTCCTTCAGAAGATTGCTGAATTTGAATTTGAGTGACTTATGGCACAGAATAAGACATTGGAACAAATTCTACATTTGTATGCCGTACAGGATTCCAAAAGTTGAGATAACCAGTTTTACCATCAACTAAACCTTTCCATGGTTAGGGAAGAGTGGGATATGACAATGTGTATTTTGGAGCAGCCGAAGAGACAGTCACTGTGGCAGTCATTGCAAGAAAATGCACCAGCAAAAATCTTCTATTTCATCCTGATGATGTTTATTTCTTCCAGTAAGGTTGTTACACTGGATGTCACCGACAACAAGGTCGAATTCGACAAATCTACTCATCAATTGCTCCAACCGATCATCATTCAGTTCTTGCACATCTGTTTTCAAAAATATGTCAAGACAGTAGAAGACAACCTCTGCATCATTGATCCCAGAGAAAAGAGACAGGACATTGATATCACTGGGAAATATGTCTTTATACAGATCCTTGTGTATGGTTTTTAAGGAAACCTAGAAGCATTTCCACCTCATCAGGTTCAAGTGGAGCAACTTTATTTCTTCCAACCCATACCAGATTCCATTTTCGGCACTCATCAAGAACATACTTCTGGACACTCGAAGGTAGCTCATCGTCATAAAGCTTCAAGAGCCTTACAGATCCTTTCTGTCAATCTGGAACTTCTTGTACATGTTTGTAAGCAGTTCAACTTTGTTCTTGGATCCCATGAAGACTATCATTTCTTTGTCAATGGAAAAGCATCAGCACATGGAGGAAGCAGAATAAGAGAAAATCTGTTCTTAATTGGCAGAATTATGAATATAGCCCTTTTCAGTGTAGTAGCATGGAAATGCTTCGAATCTACAAATTCTGGCTCTACATCAAATAAGCATTATGATATTCTAGTCCAAACATTAACTGGAACATATGTAATGTGCTCATAGCATCTTCTGGAAGTGTTCTTTGAGTTATCTGATCTGGTTATACATAACGAATCATTGAATTTAGAAGATGAATTTGCTCATAGGAGAAATAAGGAGACTCAATAGCATCTTCTGGAAGTGTTCTTTGAGTTATTTGATCTGGTTTGGTAGGAACTACAGAACCAATCATTGGAATTGAAATATGAACTGCATGATCATCTTCATTAAGAAGCTTCTTTTCAAGCTTCCTCTGCTTCTTCCTTTTCCACAAATCATAACCCAAGTTTTGCCTTTGCTTGTAATTGGGATCATTGCATAATGGCTTCCTATCTTCTACCATAAGAAGTGCATCAGTAACCCTAGCCATTTGATCAGCACATATAAAATCTGTCAATTCTGCAATTGATGAATCTGAACCACATCTCTCCATGGTTATTGAAGCTTCAGCCTTTGAGAATCCCATTTTTGTCAAGTATAACAGTTTACTCTCTTCATCAGAATCAGAACTCATGATTTCCTCGATATCAGAAGAACTATCAATATCTGTGAAATCATCCTGAAAGATCGCTTCATAATCAGATGAGTTATTATCAGAATCAACATGTTGCATGGGTATGGATTTTTATGAGCCTGTACCACTGTATATGTAGTCTTGCTATTGCATCAGATTACTGTTCGCATAAATTGGTTTCTCTCCCCACAGAAAAGTATATTTCAGAGATGGCTTTCACTGAAAGATGATAAGCCACTGTGTCAGCCTGGAACGGATTACCAAACTATTTTCACTGCTCTGTCTGACTAAATCCCTCCAGATACAGAAAATTGTCACCTCATTCAGAAGATACATATCTCAGACGTTTCTGTCAGAATGATTGAATACTTCTTAAGTTTGTGACAACATGAAGAAATTTCCTCTAATTACTTGACAACACTGCTGTTTATTGACACCATAATGAGAGCATTCAAGATAAACAGATTTGGGGCACGAATAAATCCACAAGTACCTACAACAGTGCATTGTCAAAATTAGACCTCATGAGGATCATGATATTCCAGTCAAACAGACATTAAGAGTAAATCAGAAGCAGAATATTGAGGCATCTCGAAAGCCCATTTCAGATAAAAATGTTTCATGTGGGACATCTTGAGGGCCCATTTCAACCAGAAATAGAATATTGGGGCATTTTGAAGGCTCACAGCAATATGAATATTTGGGCATTCTTGTAGGCTCATCTCAACAAGAAGTAATGTTGAGCACACTTTTAACATCTGTATCAGCCAATATTGGGGCATTTTAGAGCTCACTTCAGACAGATCCATGTGGTGTATTTTGAAGACTCATATTAACAAGAAGCAAATATTGGGGCATGCTGAAAACCCTTTTCAAATAGAATCAGAAATGTTGAAATATTCTGAATATTTATCAGCAAAATGCTGGGGCATGCTGAAAACCCATTTCAATCAGAATCAGAACTGTTGATGCATTTTGAACACTTGTATTAGCCAATGTTGGGGCATGCTGAAGGCCTATATCATCCTGTGTCAAGATCATTGACTTGAAAAAAAATATATTTCCAATGAGACAGAAAGGTGTGAAGAATGAAAATGGTAAAACAGTGACAGTCGAACTGACTATACATAATTGCTTCGTTCATCAGGCAGTTACATTATGATCATGTTGTTGAACAAATGTTAGCAAGTATGTTTTCAAAAACCTAATATTCTTAACCGTATGACAGTGTGTTCTTTGATAAACTACATTACGGTTGCATAAATAAAGATGATCCTCAGGCAGACTACTCGATCCAGGGTTCAGTTCCTCAAGGTCTTAGCTTTGAATTTTGCATTCTCTGTATCAGTGATAATTGAAAATATTTCTTTGAGATTTCTGGCAGTTGTTTCAACCATTACTGCTGGGATTATGAAGCTGTTTTTCACATCAGTTTTTGCTTAATTGATGACATTGAAGAGAGAAGCTCGACTTAATTATATTACCCTTTCTTTTTATTACTGGGGTCATCATTACCAGCCAAGATAAATTGATTTTCCATTTTGGGTTTTATCATGAGCGTCTCATCCCCAGCAGCAAAAATTACACGGATATCTTTCTGTACATAGATCCTACAGTTGATTTGTTTATACTTCCTACAAAGATCATTATAGAAGAAAATGTGATCAGTATCACATTTGTCTTTACCTGAGATGATATCAAGATCAGTTAGTGTCTCCTATTCAATTCAACACTAGCATATCTTAAGAAATTGACCAACTTTTTGGTCATACCCACATCACACTTGAATCCCCATGGAGTTTTGTTCTCAAATGGTCTTGTGACATTATACAAAAGTTTTAAACACTATGCAAAGAAGTTTCTTGGCCGGCAATCCAAGCAGAAGCCACATGAGATGATGAATGTGTTGTCAAATGTTTTATGAACCAGTGATTATGGTGTTGAACCAGTGCAATCATATGGTTTCCATTTATTGACCCAAGATGAATTTTGTCTTCTTCAACTTCAAGATTAAAAGTGAGATATAATGAAGACTTCTTTCCACAGAAGGAGAGCTGAAAATTTTGACAACAAGAAACTAGTGGAGCCAACTAAGGTTGAACGACAAGTTGTTGTTAAGCATCTCGACATGATATGGTCCAAGTTGCCTTATTCGAGATCTGATTATATGTGGAGACATGAAAGGAATTGGAATAAATCTTCCTTGTGATATGTTTCAAGAGTCAAATTAGAACAAGCTCTACTCTCCTAATTAATCCCTGCTGAGTTAGGCATATCTACATCTACACTCTTCAAAGATGATAGATTCTCTTTTTAAAGATGATAGATTCTCTTTTCAAAGATGAAAGCTTTATGGGATTTCTACACAAGTCCAAGCAAATAAAGTTGGTTTTATCCAAGACAAAATGGGGCATCAGGGTCATAATTTTGACTACGACAAGAGTTCCACAAATGAAACATTTCTTCTAAGACTTAAATGAAGCAAAGAAGGCACCACGATACAAGTTGATCAGATGATTCTGCAGAAATGCAAGCTTGATAGCATAAGTTGCTACACTGATATCCAGAGGTAACCCTGGCAATAAATGATGAAGTGAAGGAAGACCAAGTTCACCAATTTGAAGTCAAATGAAGATTGCATCAACATTCATGCATTCATAAGAACATCATTTGCACAATAGACAATGCATTACATTGATACATTTGAGTGCATTCAAACATGAAGTTTTACAAATCTTCGGAATAACAAGAAGATTCATGGTAAGAAATACCTTACAAAAAGAAGGTATTCAAAACCGTAAATACAGGAATCATGCAAACATTTGAAAAAGAGATGGATGCAACGCCACAAAAATGAGCATTATCTTGAGATTGGGGCATGTTACCCAATCAACATGTTATTTTGAAAAATAATGAGAAAACGATTTCCATAGTTTCTCATTCAATCTTTTCTTAAAATGAAATTGTTGAATAGTAAGAAAACAATTTCCATAGTTTCTTACTTAGTAAACTATTTCTCACATCTGTAAGTCCTTCAGTGCATGATGTTTCCAAAAAGCCTTCGGGAGCTTTTTGAGGTTTTCAAATCATTCGGGTCATCTGTAAGTCCTTCAGTGCATGATGTTTCCAAAAAGCCTTCGGGAGCTTTTTGATGTTTTCAAATCCTTCGGGTCATCTGTAAGCCCTTCAGTGCATGATGTTTCCAAAAAGCCTTCGGGAGCTTTTTGATGTTGTCAAAGCCTTCGGGTCATCTGTAAGCCCTTCAGTGCATGATGTTTCCAAAAAGCCTTCGGGAGCTTTTTGATGTTTTCAAATCCTTCAGGTCATCTGTAAGTCCTTCAGTGCATGATGTTTCCAAAAAGCCTTCGGGAGCTTTTTGATGTTTTCAAAACCTTCGGGTCATCTGTAAGTCCTTCAGTGCATGATGTTTCCAAAAAGCCTTCGGGAGCTTTTTGATGTTTTCAAAACCTTCGGGTCATCTGTAAGCCCTTCAGTGCATGATGTTTCCAAAAAGCCTTCGGGAGCTTTTTGATGTTTTCAAAGCCTTCAGGTCATCTGTAAGCCCTTCAGTGCATGATGTTTCCAAAAAGCCTTCGGGAGCTTTTTGATGTTTTCAAAGCCTTCGGGTCATCTGTAAGCCCTACAGTGCATGATGTTTCCAAAAAGCCTTCGGGAGCTTTTTGATGTTTTCAACCCTTAGGGTCATTCATAAGACCTCTAGCAGAATGTTTTCAACATTTCCATATTACTCAAATAAGCTAAATGAAAAAATTATTGTCTTTTTCGTCTTTGCTCTATTCTTGTTAACACAAGAATGAGCAAGAGGGGCAGCTGTAGAAATCAATTTTTTCATTTTAAATTATTATTATTAAAATTATTATTATTATTATTATTATTATTATTATTAATAGTAATATTATTTATTATTTAAATATTACAAAGCCCAAATCACAGCCCAATTACATTCAAATCCCAAACCCAAATGGAAACCCTGAATCAATTTGGGGTTTCAGCTAGGGTTTTCAAACCCTAGCCCCAGCCGCCGTCAACATCATCAGCCGTTGGATCTGGCAAGATCCAACGGCCCAAAAGGGTTCCAGATGGAAAACCCTAGGTTTCTAACCCTAGCAGCCAGCCGTTTCCAGATGCGGCGCCACCCTGAAGCCACCCCGACGACCGACTCTCTGATGCCAGATGGTCCAACCAGTTGCTGCCGACGCTGCTGCTTCCACGACGCCGACCTCGTCGAGCTTTCCAGAAGCCAGCTGCCTCACCAAATCAGTGCTCTATGGTGAGTCACCGCCATAGCTTGGTGACTCACCAAAGATGCTAGATCGGACCGGTCCGAGGAGTACACTGTGGTGGCTATAAAAGCCACCACTGAACCTGCAAAAGAAAAGAAGAGAGCAAGGACAGAGAGCAACGGAGAACACGAGAGAAACGAGAGATCCAGCAAAGAAAAAGAAAAAAAAAGGGAAGACAGAAAGCTACCAACGAACCCACAACCAACATAAACCAAAACAGAAAGCAAAGAAAGAAGAAAGAAACTTACCCTTGGAGCCTTGACCACCGTCGGAAGCACTAAACATCGCCGGAGAACAGAAAATACCGAAGGTATTTTCGTAGATTTACTCCGATTAGGAGTCTTTTAGGGAAAACAAAGACCGGAATCGGTCTTAGGGCGTTTAGATCTACGCTTTGGGGGTGTTTTTGGTGAATTCCGACCACCGTTACGGTGGCCGGCGGCGGTGGTCGGCGGCGGAGTACGGTGGCCTATGGCTGCCGGTTTCCCTCCGGCGAGGGAAACTAGAGAGAAACCAGAGAGAACTCTGGTTCTCTCGTTTTGAGAGAGAAAGGAATGATGCAAATGAGAAGCTTGGCCCTTCCGGCCAGGCATTTAGGGTTTTTAAAACCCTCCCCGAACGACGTCGTTCTGGGGAGGGTATCTGTGTAATTTAAGAAAGGGTAAACCCTTTCCGCAACCCTTATAGTTCTGTAACTTTGCAATTTAGTCACTGAAATTAACTTTTAATCATTTTAATTTAGTGTTTAAATTTTATTTTATTATATTTTAACCATTAACTGTATTTATATATATTTAGGAAAATATCAAATTTAGTCCCTCATAGTTTATTAATTATTATTTTAATCACGTATTAATTAATTAGGTTAAATTACACTATTAATCATTATCTTTCATAATATTTCGAATTATTACCTTTATTTTTAATACTTTATATTTAGTTTTATAATTTTTGAATTTCTTTTATTTTGATCATTATTTAATTACAATATTATTTTGTTATTACTTTTATATTTTAATTATTGCTTTAATTATTATTATTATCTTAGTCATATAAATATATATATATTTTTTTATAATAATGTTTATTTATTTTCGATATCAAAGAAAAGGGCAGTCTTAATATAACTGGATGTCCTATTCTGGTATTTTAAATAATTAAATATTATAAAAATTATAATTTAGTTTTATTTAAAATATTAAAATTTTAATATATTTTTATTTATTAATATCAAAGAAGAGAGCTGTCTTAATATACCTAGAAGTCATTTTCTGATATTTTTGAATAAATAAATATCTTACTATATTAAAATAAATTTTTGTCATAAAAAATGTTTGTCCTTTATTTATTTTTTAATATTGAAGAAAATAGCTGTCTTAAGGCACCTAGAAGTTCTTTTCTGATATTTTTAAATAAATAAATATTTTTTTTATATAATTTTGAAATAATAGAATTATAAATTAAATATATTTTTGAATTTTTAAAATTTTAATAATAGAGACAATTTATAATTAAAAAGTACCAATTTTGGGCATTGTAGGGGTGCTAATCCTTCCCTAAACGTAACCGACCACGAATCCTTTTTATTATTAAAAAGAATGAATTTTTGGTTATAAATGCAGATCAGTTCATTTTTTTTAATTGGTGTTTTCTTAAAACTCTTTTAAAAAAAATAATTTTTAGGTATTCGACCTACCTGACCCAAAAGACCGATGGCGACTCCCAAATTATTTTCAAAACCATTTATTCACATCAATTTCCCCGCCAAATTTAATATTTCGTGCCCGGACGAAAACCGGTTACGACACTTAGGTTAAGAGCTAGAAAAAATCACGTAATATTTTTTTATTAATTGTCAGCAAAATGTAAAAAAAATAGAAATGAAAATATATTTGAATAGTTGGTCAAATTATTTATCTTTATCTTTTTTATATTCTCTTAAGTCATATATTCTATATCCATTAGGAATAATTCTTTTTCTTCTCCTATAGTCCACTTCCCTCTCTCCTTAAGTAGGATTAGATTTACGATTTGTAAAAAAAAAAAGATAAACTACATATTTAATCCCTCAGCTGTCATTTTAGTTATATTTTAGTCACTTTACTATTTTAAAAAAATCATATTTAATGTTATGTTTTACTTCTTTTTTAATCGTATGTCGTTAAAAAATAAACAGACTTGAAGAGACATTCTTTTCAATAATAAAATGATAAACTTTATGAATGATACTTCAACGTCACTTTTATTTTTTTAATATAATGTGATTAAAATCAAAATAAATTATTAGTTTTTGTCAGTTTTAGTACCTAAAATTTAACATTTTTAAAAAAAATTAATGCTAAATTTTAAACGGGTATTAAAATGAAACAAAAATTAAAGTTCTTAACGGAGGGATACTAAAATGAAATAAAAACTAAACTTTAGGTATGATTTTAAAAAAAATAAAAGTTTATATATTAAAACATATAAAACTAATAATTTAGATACTAAATACATAATTTACCGAAAAAGATATCGGTACCCTCGAATCTGAACTCGCCTCTATAAAATTGTAGTTAAGAGGGTCTCATGTCATTTGCAGTGGAAGTTGTGCTGGTGGAAAATGAACCCCAAACCTACTGCCGCACTCTATGAAACCCAAAAGCGCCCCCGGCCTATAATATAGCTTTGGGAAATTTTCTACATCCCTGAAACAAAAATTTTAGATATTTTTTTGGCATTTAAATAAACCCATTACCGCCGAGCTTGTTTCTCGGGAAAGAAAAAGAAAGGCATTTCCGTTCTTGGGTTTGGAGGTCGGCGATGATGGAGTCGCACGTGCCGAGCAAGCCTAAAGAAGAGCCGTGGAAGGAGGAGAAGCACATGCACTTCCTCAACTCCATGGAAGCGTGGTTCGTCCGTACAATGCTCGAGAACAACGATCGCTTTGATCTCCGTCTGGATCGTCACCTGCCTGATACCTGTGATTCCACTCTGGATTGTAAGCACAATGTTCACAGGAGAATGAAGCATAACACTTCAGGTATTGTTGATCTTAAACTTCTTCTATTCGGCTTTGTTTCGTCATTTTCCTTTCATCAACTGTTCTTCCCCTTTTGTGATTTCGCTTTTTTCTTTTTTTTTTGTATTAAACATTAGCTCTTGTTTGCTTAATGCTTCTATGCTTAATTTAAAATTAAGTTTAAAGGAAATGCTTATCATGGCTCGTTAAAAGTTGTCTTTTTAAACTTTTTTTATAAGGTAAATTACTGTTTATTCATCGAACTTTATTTATTTTTTATTTTATTTATCATATTTTTCAATTAATTCACTTAATTTTAGACATTAATTTTTTTTATTCTACTTAATTTTTTTTATTAAAACAACGTAGTTTTAAATCTTTAAAAATTCAAATTTAGATTAAAATGACATGTTTTGAATTAAATAAAAAAATTAAATTTCTTTTTTTTCATCTTATCCCTTTTCTTCCCCCTCCTCCCCTATCTCTCCAAACCTTGTACCACACCATTCACCCCATTTCTCTTCTCCCATTTTCTGTCCAACCCATTTTCCAACGATATATAATCCATCTATTGTCAGCGAAAAACCTTCCCTTGCCTAGCTTGTTCACCTGAATGTCATCTAAAGATTAAATTAGAAAAACCCATTATTAAAAAAAATTGAAATCTAAGACATGCATATCAACAAAGGTTGATCCTGGGATTTGGAGCAAACTGTCGTCGGAACTTATAGAGCACGTACTTTCATTTTTGCCTTTTCAAATGTTCTTGAATTAAAGTCAACTTGTAAGCATTTTAAATATCTTATGTTCTCCCCTTCTTTTATTTAAAAAAACTTCTTTATTTCCCATTTCTTTTCGTTTTTGTTGCTTTCCCATCCTTATTGCTATGGCAATTTCACTCTCTATGAAAAAAATCGTGGGTGTTTTCTCTGGTTTCCATTGTTAAATTTTCCAGTGTTACTTAATTCCCTTTGCTTTTAAGATGCTTACTCTGGTTTCCATGGCAGATGTATATAATTTTTTCTTGCTTTGTCCTAAATTCTCTTCTAGTTACTTTTGTGAAAGAAACCAAAGATTATTCTAGACTTTGTTTATACACTAAACCAAGCCTTTATGTGAACAAAAATCACACTAAAGGTCATTCTTTTGGACTAAAATCACGCAAAGATCGGCACTTTGAAGAAGGGGCGATTAAGATGGTGGTCGTCGGAGGAGGATGTGTGGGTGGGGTCGGTGCTATTTTTTATGGGTAAACTATGCATTTAGTACCTAAAGTTTCACTTTTGGTAAGTTTTAGTACCTAAAGTTTCAATTTTTTCAAAATTATACATAAAGTTTGCTTTTTATTTCATTTTAATACCCCCACCGTTAAAAATTTAAATACTAAAATGAAATAAAAAGTTAACAATATGTACTAAAATGAAATAAAAAGTTAACAATGGGTACTAAAATAAAATAAAATTAAATTTTAGGTATAATTTTGTAAAAATTAAAAGTTCAGGTAATATAATGTATCAAAAGTAAAACTTTAGGTACTAAATGCTTAGTTTACCCCTTTTAATTTAAATATTACACGTCATATTTTAATATTAATAAAAATATTTAATCATTACATATTAATAAAAAAGTCACATCATCCGTTGTTACGGAGTAAATGGTCGAGTGACTAAAAAAATTCAATGTCTAAAGTTTAATGAGCAAATTGAAAAAAAACTTGAAAGCACGGTGAGAGAAATAGGAGAGAGGGTAAAGTTCAGTGAGTAAGTGTATAATCTATCCTTTTCATAATTGGGTTTGTCGTAACATATTTTTTTGACAAATAGATAAGTTTTCGATGAAAACCTTAAATTACGACTTATTTGAGAAAATTGAATTTTTGTGTTTATTTTGATTAAATTGATTTGCAGTCGCCATTGACCTTTGGGTTAGGTAGGTCGAACACCTAAAAACATTTTTAAAACAATTTTAAGAAAAATCATTTTTAAGATAAAAATTGGTCTGCGTTATCAAAGATTTATTTTGAAGGATTCGGGAGTCGATTACGCTTGGGGAAGGGTTAACACCCCACAACGCCAAAAAATTGGTACCTAATCGCTTGTATGTTGTCGTGGTGGAAATTAAAATAAATTCGAATCAATATTTAAAGTGTGATCCTTTTTTGAATATTAATTAATTTATTTTGAATTATTTAATAAGGAACATTCCTTAATTTGAGCAGAAATCATAGGATTTGCACATCCTGTAATGGGAAGGCTATCTCATCTACTTCTCCTCTATACGAGCAATGTCCCTCCTCAATGTCATCAAAAATCATAATTCGAATATAAATTGAATATCGGTAATAAAATATCGAATAAAATAACAAAGTTTTCTATTAAAGAAAACCTATGCAATGTCTCTCTCATTCCTTTATACGCCCGAGAAGGCCGAGAGTCAAGCCCCAAGACCCACGATAGCCTCAACCGCGACCTGGGTGACCTCTCCGACCACCCAATCGGACCAAACTCCTCTTCTTATCTCCGACGATAGTCTTCACTCTCTTCCTTTTTACTCTCTTCTTTTCTCTCTTCTCTCTCGATTTTCTCTGTTATCGGTTCTCCTCTCCTCTTTTTTTTCCTTATTTTTTGTTGATATATGATGATTTGGTTGGTTGACGAGGAGAGGGGAACCATCTCCTATGGCAGCTGGTGGAATGTGAATTTCTAAGGAATGTTTACAAGCTAAGAACATCATGTGAGTGCAAATTTAATTTATACTTATGTTATCGAACAAACATTGGTTTGCGATGAGCTAATGATGGAGTTACTATAGTAAGAAGTGACTTTTAGTTGTTATGTGTTTTGTGATTCATGCATATTTATTCATTTGGTGAGCTAATAGAATTAGTGAATAAGCTGGAAATGCAAATTGGTGAAATCTGTCTGGATTTGTTATCAAAATAGTAAGTTAAGAAAATCATCGGAAATTCTACAAAAATAATTGGAGGATAAATCTTACACCTTGGATATGTATATCAGTATAGTTTTTTTTAAAACAAATGTCTACTAATTTCGAGAGTATACAAAAGGATATGAATTTTTAATCGATGATAGGTCAGAAAATAGGGTAGCAGATTCTGCTCAAAACAACTTCTGTAAGTCAGCTTTGAAAATTCATTATAAATTATAAAATAGAACTAGAAGAAGTTCCTTATATGGTTAGATTCGTATTTGATTCTAGTTTTCAATGAAATAAATGGAATAGTTT
Source organism: Hibiscus syriacus (assembly GCF_006381635.1). Taxonomy (NCBI): domain Eukaryota; kingdom Viridiplantae; phylum Streptophyta; class Magnoliopsida; order Malvales; family Malvaceae; genus Hibiscus; species Hibiscus syriacus. Next base: position 571,043 of record NW_024063037.1, read on the forward strand.
TTAAGTGTATATATCAATATATAATAACATTTCTTTAAAAGCAATGAAAACTGTCATACTAGTAATTTATGATAAATTTTGTAACCGAAGTAATCAAAGCGAGGGAATAAACCTAAAGCTTAGTGAAGCTTATATTTTAGACCTATAAATAAAGTTTCAAAGTGAGTGCATTATTTATTTAAGTTATATTTAACTGATGAAGACTTGTGATAAGTTAACCTCAGATGATTTAAAAAGAAAAGTTGGAATTACATTATGGCATATTTCCATATTGATTAATGAAATGATTTACGATATATTTGGATATGAAACATCCAATATGTTTTATATGATATTTTATGAAAATATTTTGAATGAAATTTCTAAAATAATTTTTAAGCAAGAACGACTCAAAGTATATTATTTGATATCTGTATTTTTAATTATGGATGGTTTCAAGTATTAACTGCCCAATGCAATGGTTTTGATAAATGATATTGAAAAAATCTATTGATTGAAAATGTTGAATTATAAATTATATGAATTTAAAGTAAAGCCTATTTTATGTTGCATTGAGAGTCGTAGGTACAATCGGCATGCTATGAGGTGGAGTGATTCTGATTCTGATATGGTACATTTGGTACATTATATATCACACTGTTGGTGCAAATGATATGATTGCACTTGGAGAGCATAGTCCGAGTTTGATGAAAACACTAAAGTGCTTATTGCGCACACTCGTCTGACTCACATACCTTGCATTCTCATAAATATATATTGGACTATGAATCTGAAAGTAAAGTTATGAATCTGAAATAAATTATGAATTTAGAAAGTTATGAATCTGAAAATGAAAGTTTTGAAATATATCTAAATGAAAGAATATGACATGATTATTATGTTTGATATTAATTATCATGGTTTTGAAAAAATCATGAGATGATTTTTAGGTTTCTGATGAAGAATAGCGGCTTGAATAAGTCAGTTTGAATATTTAATGATTTTATTTAAATTCAAGTTTAAAGTTTTAAATTATTATAATATTATGAAGTTGTTTTATATATGATATCACTTTAGTTTATTTATAATGTCTTACTAAGTGTATACTTAGTGTGTGATATTTTCAAGCGTGGGTAGAGAAGAGCAAACGAAGTAAGGAGTTGAGCTTGGCATCAACCAATAAAGAATAATTACAGGTATCAATAATGACATCCTATTATTTTTAATTTCCTAGATGGTATGTATGAGAATAAGATATGCATGCGATATATAATTATGAATATAAACATGAATCTAAGATATGTGAGTAAAAATATATATTTTTATTAGAATAAGAAACATTTTAAATTAGATGATTGTCGACAGATTATTTTATGATAGAAAACAATATAGAACTATCTAGTTTATTATATTATATTATATTAAACTCTTATTAATTTGAGTGATCTAAATATTATATTATTTTACGTGACTAATTTATTATATTGAAATAATTAAATTGAATAAGTTTTAAAGAAGTAATTTTGTACCCATTTTTTAACTATAAAATGTTCGTAAATATTATATAATATCTTTGACTCGTATTCGGGTATGTATAGAGGTAAGGGAGTTACAAGCGTTACAGAAACTCCCAAAAGGGTGTGCTCACCTAAACTCAAACCTGGATCTCCTGGGGGAAGAGGAAGCGCTCAACCAACTGAGCTAGCACAGGTTATTAATTCTTAATGCCAAATATATATTTAACTTAGGGTATGTTGTTTAGGGGAAAACAATTTCCGTAAATTGTTTTCCCCATTTGCCCTTGTTTGGTTTATGTAAAAGAGGTTATACCGTAAAACAACTTACGGTCTGAAAAAGGTTAGGTTATTTTCCAGCTTCACCTTCAAAGCTGGTACCCAAAATTGTCTGATCAAACATCACCATCGACTGTTCACCGGCGACGTTTATTGAGGCCAACGGCCATCTTCTCAAGTAACCAAAAATATTTATTACTCCTTTTGAAATTTCATATTTTTCTGCTTCCCTATTTTTGTTCCAACCGATTCTTTTGTCTAGCTTCTTGTCCCTCTCGTTTCACAGCCTTCTAATAATCTTTCCGTCAATGTCTTTGGCGCCCTCTTCATCCCTTAGCTGAAAGCTTTCCCGATTGAGTCAGAAGCTACCTTTTCCTCATTCGATTTCCTTTTGTACCCTCTCTCTTTAGCTAAAGAAATCCCATACTCTACTTTTTTTTTTATTAGTTTTGGGTATTCTTTGAATCTGTTTGATTATTACTTTCATGCGTGAAACATAGAAGGGATTTTGTTCTTTTAGATTTATGAATGTTTCCTTGATTATTCTACTTGTTTATTGTTAATTAGTGTTTATTTTTGCATGTGTTGTTTGTAAATTACCAAGATGAATTTCTTGCATTAGTATTAATATTTAATTTTTATGTGAAATTTTGTCTGTTTATTTGCTTGTGGGATGTCATTATGTCTGGAGAGTGTTTAGCAGCTATAAACTTTTTGATTTTGATTGGTTTATCTTATTGATGAGTATCTAAGGTGGGTACCATTGTATGGGATGATTCTGTTACAATGGGATATTACATCGATGTTGTGTCGACTGTCGATTATTCCGTGATTGGTTTTAATAATGGAGACTTTATTGATGTTTGATTGCTACCCTTATATGTGTTTAGCGTTTTGTCTTGGTGCTTTTGATGATTTGCTTTCCCTCAACTAGGGATTTGTAACCATTGTCCAATGGTACTTTGAATATTAATGAAATGTTTGTTGTGCTAAAAAGAATTAGCACTTGAGGGGTGATATTAGCTCCAAGTAAACCAGAGACTAAAAAATGGAAGGGAAAATCAGAATGCATGATTTTCATCTACCCCAAGATACATTAGAAAGAACTAGTATTGTTGCAACCAAATCAATCAATCTTTCTATGTAATGTTATCATACATAAATTCAAAATAAAAAGATGGAGTGAATGAAATGCTTGCGGTGATAACTAGTATTATATTGTTAGTGTTAGTGTTAGTGTTTGGAAGTGTATTGTTCTATTTTATGTTGTTAATTGTACGATGGGAATATTATGGTGGTAATTACCTAGATGATGAGCGAAATGTTGTATTTGACGGGCAGGTTGAGTTCGTTTTGTCCTGTTATGTTAGCTTGGTTTTTGGTTGAGGATGGGGTTTGTATTTCGTTTGGTTGTGAGTACTCTTTTCTTCCATTTAAAATATTCGGAATATTATTAATGAATCCATTCATTCAGTTTGTTTTACCAAACTGTCCAATAATTTATTCATATTCTATTTCAAGTTATTGTGGAGCAAAACGGAGCATCTCAAACTTATATTTTAAGTTTTGAAGAATCATTGTTTAGTTCTATGTTATGTTCATACAATAACATTTTCAAGTTGAATTTTTGGTTTGGATTGCTTCTTTCATTATATGTTATTGTTTCACTGTTTGGATAATATCATTTGCTATCATCATTTTCTCAATTTTGTTCCGATATTGGATTTAATTGGTGTTATATATATATATATATATATATATATATATATATATATATATATTATATATATATCCCTATTAAATTATTTTTAATCAATTAGTTGAATGAGAATTATATATATACTGTTTTTTTTTCTACTTAATATTAAAAAAATAATTTGATATAGTGAATTTAAAACAAGAAATTATAAAATATATGTATGCTTGTTTACTCGAAATAGATTTTAGAAATTATTTTTATAAAGTTAACTAAACAGAGGAAAACATTTGCATTGCAACCTCCAAACAACGGAAAATATTTTTCATAAATGTAAATTATTTTTCAGAATTTATTTTTTGAAAAATGTTTTCTATAAATATAAATCATTTTTCATAATTTATTTTTCAGAAAATGTTTTCAGTGAAACAAACATATCCTTATATCAAAGTGTTGCTATAAAATGAAAGAAATATTTTAGATATATGATTCTAACCTAGAATATCTCACAATATTCAAGCCTTTAATCACTAAATAAGATTAAGAATTAATTTAACACATACCAAAATTATTATTTAACATATAAAATTATTAAATTAAAATTAAAATTAAATAATTTCTCATTTTAATTTAAAATAAAATTAATTAAATAATTATTTATATATTAAATAAAATCAATATTATTTTATTTTAAAAATTACATGTATTTTATCATAAGTAGTTTAAAATATATGTATTTAATTATTTAAAGTTTAAATTAAAAATTTTTTAAAAATATATATAAACTTCTATTTTATAATTATTTATGAAAATAAATATATAATTTATATTAAAATTATTTTAATAATTTTAAGGATACACTATAAAATTTAATTTAATATTATTCATTAACTATTTAATTAAATAAATAAATATAAACAATAATTTTAAATAGTTATTTAATTATTTTCTTATTTCTAAATAATATTTAATTGAGATATTATTTAATTTTTAATTTTAATTTTTTGTAATTTTTTATAGTTAAATGATAATTTCGGTATGTATTAAATTAATTCTTAATCTTATTTAGTAATTAAATGTGTGAGATGTTCTAAGTTGGAATCATAGAATAATATAAATATACTTTGGTATTTAAAACAAATTAGTTGTGTAGCTCAGTCGGTTGAGCACTTCCCCATTTCCCTAGGCCTGTAAATGAATCGAACGCACACGAACAGAGGTATGTTCATGTTCGTTTATTTAATAAATAAACGAAAAAAACGAACACAAACATAAACGAACAATTTTTTTTTCATGTTCGTTTATTAAGGAATATAACTTGTTCATGTTCGTTCATTTAATAAATAAACAAACATAAACGAACACAATCATAAACGAACATAAACGTTGGAGACCCTAACTTCCATTGTTCTTTCATGAAAAATAGTCGACAATGCAAATCAACCAAATCTACGTTATTCTAATAAATTCGTCGACTAAAAGTTTTGTGATATCAATGTCAGACTTTAGTGATGTTTGTTAATAATGGTCATTTTCGTTGGCAGAGTAGAAAATTTAACAGCATGAAGATTTCGAACTGTACAAATTAGATAACAAGGCAATAACATAGATCTGAAATCCTTTCGATGCTACATATCGTAACTGATATTATTGCTAAACCACCATTCAAAATTTTAACGTACTTAAAGTCTACTCTACAACTAAAGGTCACACAAGAACTATGAAAACAAAAGTTCATTGTCAAAGCGTATTTTCTACTTATTAATGGGTTCTTCCTAGAAAACCCATTACTTCCGCTATTACACACTTTTTCAGAAATTGCATAGAAACCTTTGTTTTGTTTTCTAGCAAATTCTATTATATTTTTCTCTTTACTGATGCTCATATACTTCCGATTGTTACCTTTATCTTCTCATATATTTCTAGAAAGAAGTATGATGTTTTCTTGAGTTTTAGATGTGAATATACCCGCAATAACTTTACATTTCAACTATTAAGCCAAATAAAACAGAGAAAGAGATGAAAACAAACATGTAAACTTCATATTGCACTATAATATAATTTGTTTTGAAGCTTTCAGCGATCGTCTCCACTCTCTAGTGAATATTAGGGTTTGGGAAAAAAATAAGGAAATGAATATAGGTGCGAGGTGCCTCCTGGGTTAACATATTGGATTTAATCTTCAAATAAAATTGGGTTAATTATGGAGTTGGTAATCAGAATATCAGATTAATTAATATTTTTAAGATACTTACAAATTGGTCACCAAAATTAATTTAAGAAGATTGGGTTAAACATAAATGAATGAACATACACGAACATAACTGAACGTTCACGAACGTAAATGAACGAATGAGACCTATGTTCATGTTCGTTCATTTAATTAAACGAACACAAAATCTTGTTCATGTTCGTTCATTTAATAAATAAACGCACATAAATAACTTTCCGCCGCACGGATCATGAACGGTTCGCTGAACGTTCAATTCATTTACAGGCCTACATTTCCCCCGAGAGATCCAGGTTCTATTTGCGGTGGGCCTCCCTTCGGGAATTTCAGCAAATTCATTCCAATGACAAGTTTAGCCTTGATTTGTTTGCCGTCCTTTCTTACCCCGATAACCCGGGTTCAAAACATGCTTATTAGTTGAATAAAGTTAATGAAATAAAAAATAATTAAAAACATATTACGTCTATTTACATCATAAATTTTAGGTATGTTTTTGTAAAAATTAAAAATTTAAGTAGTAAAACATAACAAATGTAAAAATTTAAATATTAAACGCGTAATTTACTCTATTTTATTACATTTCAAGATTATCAATTTTTAACAGTAAATTAAGTTTCCGTACTTGGCCTAAAATGGTGCACTGCGTTTACCGAACTAGACAAAGTGGATGAGGTAAGCATAAAAGTGGCAGTTGGCAATGAAAAAACTGCCAAGTGCAACGTGTATTGGAAACTGTGTGACATCACCTTTTGTCCCCTCTGTTCTCCATACTCTTCACTGACTTTCCATGAAACACTCCAATTCAGCGCCTTAGCCGCCCATTTTTTTTAAATGGGTAAATTCATATTTAGTATCTAAACTATTAATTTTGGTCCGTTTTAGTATAAAACTATACCTAACGTTTAGTTTTTGTTTTATTTTAGTATCACGTAATTAAAAACTTAAAGGATGAACTGACGAGGTATAGCTCCAGTGGACGGATGAACAATCCGAACAGTTGACTAGGAGAAAATGACGAATTGACCAACATAGTCCAGTTTCAGGCCATTGGACAGTTGACAACAAAGATCAGAGGATGAGAAGTCGAAGAGTCCATTATTAATTTGGGGAGATTGAGTCATTTTCCTATGAAATGGAGTCGAAATCACTTTTAGGGGGTCGACAAAGGTGTTGGCTGAAAAGTTTGGGTTTCATCGACTGACGGAGGTGATGATCGACGACTATAGACGCGATAACTGACGAGCCCGTCCGTTATGTTTTTAACGGTTGGGCACTAAAATGAAACAAAAACTAAACATTAGATATTGTTTTGAAAAAATTAAAAGTTTAAGTACTAAAGCATATCAAAACTAATATTTTAGATACTAAACAATGATTTACCCTTTTTAAAGTTTTGGTGTACTACATGTGGTTTACATATAAGAAAAAATGGTTAGCCCTAGTATAATAACAAAAAAAGAAGAAGGTCAAAGGTCAATTCAAATACTTATTTTTTGGGGTTTGATTATGTAAAACTAAGGTTTAACACTCCACAGAAATTGTATTCACCGCTTGATTGACACATTCTACACTACAAGTTATATCATTTATTAATTATCAAACAAATTTCACTTGATCCATTTTAGTTGTAGAATTGCACGGAGTTTTAAATATACAAAAAGATGGATTAGTTTTTTCTAGATATTTTATAATTCAAAATAACTTAATAGAAAGTATAATGTTAAAATTAGTTCTTAATGTTTATTAAAATAATTATTTTGGTCTTTATTATTATTTTAAAATATTTGATTCTAACATTTTATTTTAAGATAAAAATATCTTTAACACTTGATCGAATTATTACTTTAGCCTTTATTTTGGCACTTGAAGTTTCATACTTATATTTTAGGCATAATAACAAAATTACCCTTAACATTTGCACAAATTATCACTTTGACTCCTATATTTTTTTAGCATTTTAGCCCACAGTTTTTTATTTTAGAGCAAATGCCCATGGATGGATGTCAATATACTAACGTTCAACACTTCCTATTAATGTGGTAGTTGTAGACACCCGTTTTTAATCGGCTTAAAAAATATATTATTATTATTATTATTATTATTATTATAATTACTTATTATTATTAGTATTATTATTAATTTATATATAATTATTTTGTAGGTCTCAGAGGGACCCACGATAAATGGTGAAGTGCCGCAGATTAATGGGTCTCTGAATACTTGGAGAAAAAGGAAGAAGTTGAATTGAAAATCATATATCCAGGGCCCCACAATGAATCCCCATAACACACGTCCCTATAATTTCTCCTTGCACTCTGCTTTCAATTAGATTAAAAAGCTCTCTCTCTCTCAAGGATGGGGTTTCTAGGTACTACAGGGGGATGATGAACCAACTTGATGGCTTTGATGCTCGTGGAAACATTAAAATCCTGATGGAAACAAACGGACCAGCTAACAATCCGACCCAAATCTCTTGAAAGAAAGAAAAAATTATTGTTTACCCTTCGTTTTCAATTCCTTCACCCATCTCCTGAGAATACTTCAAGAACACTCTCGAATTATTATTAGACATTCAATACAGAAATAGAAAGACAGCCGCCCCAGCTATGGCCATTCACCTTCTACGCTAGCAACCAAATGGTCCACGTGAGCGCACGAACCAGCAGTGGTCCCCTAACTATGTGCCACATCAACAACCACAACACTCCGAGTGGTCCCAAGATCAGTAGCGTGCTCCTTCAATGCCAACCGAGCCCTCTCTTTCCGTCAGCATCATGTACATGCAAACTAAAGAACAAAGGAGATTTTATATCATTTTTTTTACCTCTGTAAGCAAGGCCAAGAGCTAAGCTTCGGATCTTGCGTTTGATGGACACAAACGAATAAGATAGGGGGAGGAAATGATTTTTTAAAAGGGAGAGAACGATAGAATACACACTGGGCCATGTTCACACTAAAGCTATGCATGTATTGTTGATTTTCAAGACCTGATTTCCATGGGAGCACATCACATTCAAGTTGATATAAAAGTGAAATCCAAGAGGCGGCAACAAGAGTGCCTAGGAACCTAAGGTTTTTTTAATATTCTTAATTTTTTATTTTTATTTTATTTTTTATTTTATATTTACATATTACACCATTTAGTGTTTATCTGGACTTTTTTAGAGACAACTTTAACTAATTAAAGGTGAGTAATTTGAATCGAATATTTTAAATTTTGATTTAAATTTTAATTTTTATAAATAAGACAACCGATAAATTAATTGGTACCGAAAGGGCGGTCCAAGGGTGCTAATCCTTCCTTGACCGTAACCGACTCCCGAATCCGACACATTTCTGGTAAAACGCAGATTAGGTAAGATGGTGTACGATCCACCTAAATGTTTTTAAAGTGATCGGTGGCGACTCTAATTCACTTATTTCAAGTCGAAGCCCAATTTCGGGCCTTGGCGACTCCGCTGGGGACAGGTAAGTGAGTCAGGCCGAAATTAATTTTCGGTTGTCTTTTTTAGCGAAAGTTATAAATTTAAATTTATTTATTCGATTCTAATTATTTACCTTTGATTATTTTTCAAATAAATAGTTGTACTGACATTTTTTCAATGATTTTAGATTTTTGAAAAGTTTTCATCTCAAGCTTTATACCCGAGCTCCGAACCCTATTTAAGTGGGGATGAAAGTGACGCCTTCGTGTGAATTTATTCACCGCACAAGCCTAGCAAGTAGCCTTCGGGATTTATATACCTTATGTCTTCGTGTGAATTTATTCACCGCACAGACATAAGGAAATGTGTCCTCTCGAGTTTAACTTAGTCCACACAAGCCTGTGATGGGTTTAGGACTAAGGGTCTGGCAAGCCCAAGGGGGCACCAGCAAGGGTCGAGTACCTTTTTTCTAGAACCTAAACCGGGAGAGTACAGGGAATTAGTCCCACCCCAAGACCTCATTCCAAACCATAGGTTGCTTTGTGTCTTGCTTTATTTTCTGTTCAAAGCATGCGAACTAGACAAATATGTGGTTAGGATTTGTTTAAAATTAGCATGCGGGATAGAGATCATGTCCATATATGAATTAAATTATGTGGGGTAGGATTTTTTATTTTTTATTTATTTTGATTTACCTCACTAACTCTTTTTATTCTCTTTCATTTTATTTTCATCTCTTGCATCATTTAAAAGAGGTGTTGATCCACAAAAAACGTGTTTGTTAAACATGAATAATCTGCATTAATGGACAAAGGGGTTGTAATACAATAGATGAAAATACAGAGGATAGTCTACAAGGCGACTATGTGTCACATTCAATCCAGAAGACATGGTTCCCACAATTGAAGAGTATATCACTCTGCTGCATTATAAAGGACTCAGAATGAACCGGGTCTACATCAAGCACAATGAAAATCTATCTTTGAAGAACTGACTGACAAAGATTGCAGGGGCAAGACGAGGAAAAGGTTACTGACCCGAACGCTCCTTTCAAAAACTACGAGAACAAAAGGACGAAACCCTAGCTGAGTTGAATTCCATTGCTAACGAATTCAAGAAACATACAAATAAACTTCACATAGTTCCTATCAATTGAGGGCTCCAATGACGTATTCGTTGGGAACAGGTTCAACAAAAGATAAATGGCAGAGATGCAGTCATTCGAGACTTCTTGGGTCAGTACAAAAAGCAACTCAACATTTGCACTGTTCATCCAGAGAAGCCAGAAAAGTTGGACAGGTTGCTCAACCGGTGACAGACGAAGGCAGAAGACTAGTCAACATTTCAGAAGTTGTCAGGATATTTTTGTCTCTTAATATATAAAACATTTTTGTCTCCAATAAGGATTATTTCTAATAACATACACATTTTTTGGATCAATGCCTCGAACATTGCATGCATCATGCATTCTTGCATATTTCACATTACTTTTCTCCTTTTTATTACGTTCACATGTCTCATAAAAAATGAGAACATTTCAATCCTATGACATATAAGGATCTTTACCAATAGTTGTTTGACGCACATGTGGTGTCACCATATCCAGAGAAATCCATGCAGCCCCTGTAGCCCAGGTAGTATGATGAGAACGTTCATTGTGAATATCATAGCGGTGTCCCAGGGCGCACTATCAAGAATTACTCCACATTCAAGAGAATCGTACAGAAAATACATAACAAGAACTGGATCGACTTCAATAACTTGGGGGCATCCAAGTGAGGAATATCATTTCGTCATTTGAGGCATTCTGTTTGAGTTTGTTTTTTCATTTTTTTCTCAAGTTTTTGTAAAAACATTTGAATAATTTATGTTACTTTAATGATGACGAGCAATGAATCACATTTGCAAACTTGCAATTCTTTGAATATCAACTAAGTTAAGAAACTCTGTAAATGGTTCAAAGTTACAGATTTTTGACAAAGTAACATGATTTAAAACAAGGACTTTGACCTTACCCAGAATATACCCTCAAACACCGTACCCTGCTCTTGCAATTAACCAATATAACCTTTTCCTTTCATAAGGTGCGGACAACATGGGGCATCCTTTTGCATATGACATTACTATGTTTTTTTTATTTAAGACGTTCAATGATGATCATTATCTTCACAGATGGAATAGTCGAGTAAGCAAATATAGTTTAGGCCAGTTGCTTGGAAATTGAACTCTAAAGATGAGATTCCTTAACTTTTAACAACACATAGGCGACTATAACAGGTTCCTCTTGACAATCTTAAGAAATTAAATCCGTAAAAACTGAGCTATTCTGCTAAGGCAATTGGTTATAGAGGAAACTCGAAAGCCCTGGCTTTATGAATAGATTACGTTCAAACCATGACATTGCTCGGACACTTGGCAACTCGGTGTTTGCTCCACTGCTATTGTCAGGCTGAAGACTTTGTGATGAGATGAACCTTTCAGTTAACCTGATAAAAGTGATTATAATATTAAGTTTTCCCTCTAAAGCAATTGGTTAAACGCTCTGGCTTTATGGATTTGGCTAGCCAGATAATGGAAAATTAAATCAAATTTATCTAAACAAGAAAGTTTTGGTAATGATGGACTAAGGGAGTTAAAGAACACCTATTATAGTCAAATACACACAAACACTCAAGAATTTCATTTTTAACCGATATTTCTGTACTACCTTTGTTAGAGAAACTTACAAAACTTGAACAAATGGAAGATTTCAGAGGACTGAAATAAAAGGTCTAGTAATTGATCATGCTAGTTGCGTCATTTTGTCCGCACCCAATTAAAATGGCAAACCAAAGAAAAAGCATGTTGCGATATTTCAAATAAAGACATTTTGGGTTACCGAAACCTTAGAAAGGAAGTCAACCTAAATCCAACTCATCCATTTGAACATTTTTCAAAGAGCTGTAACTCTGAAAGCATTAAAAGAGCTCTTGATTCCTTTGATATTCTTTGAACTCACGTTTACAATTTGCAAACAATATTTTACAATATTTTTATCATTTTCCGTCCTAAAACAAGAAAAACAAGAAAAATATTTTCAAACAGAACAGTCTCAGATATGAAAGGTCTGTAAAGCCCAAGCTTGAAAAGAGAATGGGGCACGATCGATTCTATGTACCAGATTGGCAGACAAAACACGAGACTCGATCCAAGAGATAAAACATAACTCATTCATGTTGCATGCATCTTAGACATACTTAAGAGCATCACATTTATCATTTTTAGCACACATAATGTTTTATAGCTTTTAGAGTCAATTTCAACTTCGCAGCGAAGGAGATTGGACTCAAAGCGACACAATTTACTCGAGAGTAGATTTCAACTTCACGACGAAGGATATCTGGCTCGAAGCCAAACTTCACAATAAAGGGGTAATTTACGGTTTCAACTTCACGTCAAAGGGAATCGTGTCCACCCGCAACATACAATACTTGGATTTCAACTTCACGACGAATGATATTCAAGTCAAGGCTCAACTTCACGACGAAGGAGCCATCCGCGATTTCAACTCCATGACGGAGGATATCGTGCCATTTGAGGCTCAACTTCACGACGAAGGGGCTTCCCAATTTCAGAGCCAATTTCAACATCACAACGAAGGATATTGGACCCAAGATAACACAAGCTCAACTTCACGACGAAGGGGCGGCTGATTGTCAACAAAATTTCATTTAGAGTCAATGTCAACTTCACAACGAATGATATTAGACTCGAGACAGCACAAGCTCAACTTCACAGCGAAGGGGCGGCTGACTGTCAACAAATAATTTCCCAGTTCCAGAACCAATTTCAACTTCACAGCGGAGGATATTGGACTCAGAACAATACTTGGATTTTAACTTTACGATGAAGGATATCCAATTCCAGGCTCAACTTCACGACGAAGGGGCCACCCGCGGTTTCAACTACACGACGAAGGGAATCATACACACAAACAACATCCATCTCTAGATTGGATTTCAACTTCACGACGAAGGTTATCCAACTCAAAGAAGGAGTGTCTGTCAATAAATTTTACAGTTTCGGAGTCAATTTTAACTTCACAGCGAATGATATTGGCCTTAAAACAACGCAACTTACATTGGATTTCAACTTCACGACAAAAGATATCCAATTCCCTGGCTCAGCTTCACGACTTAGGGGCCATCCACGGTTTCAATTTCACGACGAAGGGAATCGTGCTCACCAGCAATATTCATCTTCAGGAACAAGAAAATTATCGATCGCCTTTGAGATTGTTTCTCTCAAAACAAGGGGTCATCTCTCTTGAGACAGTTTCCCTTGAAACAAAATCTTTGAATATGTTTTCGTTGAAACAAATTTCGTCTCCCTTAAGACAGTTTCTTTTGGAACTAAGTTTTGTCTCTCTTGAAACGGTTTCTCTTGAAACAAAAAAAAACCTTTAAAAATGTTTATCTTGAAACACCAAACCTTCGAGTTCGATTACACTCAGCTCCAAGGCACATCATTTGCAACATAGCTCAAGGCAAGAAGGGCTATTTGCCAAAGACCTTCGAGTTTGTCTACGCTCAGCTCCGAGGCACATCATTTGTAGCATAACTTAAGTCGAGAAGGGCTATCTGCAAACCAAAGACCTGATGAGTTCGATTTCATTCAGCTCGGTGACAGCGATGAATTGCTTTCTGGAAGAATTTTCAAGCCGAAATCTTTAAACCAAGAAGAAGACAAAGGCCCAATTCCAGGAAGCTCAATCACATTTGAGAACACTGGACAAAAACTGGTTGTCTTTTTCGTCTTTGCCCTATTCTTGCTAACACAAGAATGTGCAAAGAGGGGCAGCTATAGACACACGTTTTTGACTGGGCTTAAAAAATATATTACATTATTATTATTATTATTATTATTATTATTATTATTATTATTATTACTTATTATTATTATTAGTATTATTATTAATTTATAGAGAAAATAACCTCAGTGACCAAAAATCCCATATAATATACAATTTTAACCAACTTTTTTCGGATTTGCCAAAATGACCAACAAAATCGCAATGCGACCGCTAATTCGCAACGCGATCTCCATTATCGCAAATCAGTTTCCAGATTCGCAACGCGATTTTCCAATTTCGCGTTGCGATTTTCCCAATTCGCAATGCGAATAAGTAAATCGCAATGCGAATTTGGAAAATCGTAATGCGATACTGACTATCGCAACGCGATAATACAAAATTACAACGTGATACTGACTTTCGCAACGCGATACTGACTTTCGCAACGCGATTCTGACTTTCGCAACACGATTCTGACTTTCGCAACGAGATTCTGACTATCGCAACGAGATAATACAGAATCGCAATGCGATTTTCAAAGTTCGCAACAGGTTTTAGTTTCGCAACACAAATTTTTTGTGTATATATCTACGCAGCAGCAACAACTCATAACCTAAATCCCTAAATCACAACTCATTCCATCTCCATCTATCACTCTCTCCGGCGACATCCGTTCCTATATCCGTTCCTACATCCTTCCCCATCCGGCAACTTACATAAATTTAAAAAAATATTCAAATTGAAATATAAGAAAAATATAAGACTTACACCTCCATCGAAATAGCCATTGTCTTCAACCCCTAATAATACGCCCCACCAAGACCGATCAAGCAACAAATAGATATCATCGTTGAGCTTGCATATGTCAGTGAAACACCCCTGGCTCCGCTCATGTAGATACAAATCAACTGCGGTCTTAGCCCAAAGGGTGTTATCCAGAATTGTGTCCGGTAGTTGTCTCCTCTCCACTTCAGATACCGGTATAGTACTGGCCGGTAACTCATACGACAGCCAACTTGAATCCATCATGTCCGGCATGTCAGAGGGTTTCTCAAGAATCCTACATATGACGCCATGTGAATCGGACTCTTGAATGGTGGGAGGGACCTCTTCAACGATGACAGAGGCCTCTTGAACGGTGGGAGGGGACTCTCGAGGAATGATAGGGGCCTCTTCAACGATAGGAGTGGACTCTTGAGGGATGACAGGTGAGTCGGGATTCTTCTTGCGGTGTCTTCGCACTATTGGGGTGTACGGAGACTTAATAGCACGTGCACGCCGTGTGATGTATGAACTCTGTCGTGCAAGAAAAACCCAACGTAAAGCATCCACCTTATCGGTCCGCTAAATAATTAAATACAAATATCAGTAAATAAATAGACATGATATTTAAACAGTGAAAACAAAGACAAATATGTTTCAAACTTGCATTGAATTCACCCAAGTCATTATTCTATCATAGTTCACAAAATGCATCAGATAACAAAGGTAATATGTTTCAAACTTGCAACACTGTCAACTTAGTATTTGTCTTTGTCTATTGGTTGAAGTAATACAATTCATTCAAGTTTCAATTTGCAGAAGAAGAATAGTTTCTGGAACTTAAAATCGCAACGTGAAAAATGGCTAT
Source organism: Hibiscus syriacus (assembly GCF_006381635.1). Classification (NCBI taxonomy): domain Eukaryota; kingdom Viridiplantae; phylum Streptophyta; class Magnoliopsida; order Malvales; family Malvaceae; genus Hibiscus; species Hibiscus syriacus. Next base: position 586,627 of record NW_024063037.1, read on the forward strand.
CGCAACACGAAATGAAAATCGCAACGAGAGAATCACAACGCGAAATGAAAATCGCAACGCGAAACCAAAAGACAAAACAAAAGACAAAACAGTGTTACTAAATTAGTTTCAAGAATAAACTATTTCTTCTTCTTCTGCAAATTGAAACTTGAATGGATTGTATTACTTCAACCAAAAGACAAAACAAAGACAAATACTAACTTCAGAGTATTAAAGAATACACAGTTTAGCAGAATTGGCAGCAAACGAACAAATTTACTTTCAACCAAAAGACAAAACAAAGACAAATACTAACTTCACAGTGTTAAAGAATACACAGTTTAGCAGAATTGGCAGCAACCGAACAAATTTACTTTCAACCAAAAGACAAAACAAAGACAAATACTAACTTCACAGTGTTAAAGAATACACACAGTTTAGCAGAATTGGCAGCAACCGAATAAATTTACTTCAACCAAAAGACAAAACAAAAGACAAATACTAACTTCACATTGTTAATAAATAGTTTAGCAGTATTGGTAGCAACCGAATAAATTTACTAAGCAATCTAAGTGAAATGGTTAATCTAAGTGAAATTACGAGTAAATTTATCATCAAGTTAAATATGGAAAATCTTAAACTTACCTCGTTGCGTAGAGTATGAACCTCATTCTGTAACGATACTACCATCTCACGTAGAGCGGCAACCTCACCACGTAAAGTAGACACCTCCACACGCCATGCACCATCGTTATCGCGTAGAGTACCGATCTCCTCACGCAAGGCATTGACCTCATCACGTAACTCCCTTGACTCATCCCGTGGAGGTGGAGAACAGGGAGATAGAAGTCGTGGCATCTTTGCCGGTCGCCTATCATGAGGTGATGGTGGAGAAGAGGCTCGATGATGTGACGGGATAGGTGATGACTCTCGTTGTAGAGGTGTATAGTCGGGTCGATCAGGTGATGGCTCTGGGTGAGGTGATGGCTCTCGAAGTGAAGGAAGTGGAGGCTGCTCATCATTCGTGCCATCAAGAAAACGCTGACTAGCTTGCCACCAATCAGTGGCAAGCTCAGCCTCCGTGGGTGTCAGTCTCATTAATGGAGTATTAGCCTCCTAAAAATATAAAAACTCAAACAAAGTTAAACGTCTACTATTAATAACTTGTTTATATATGATAGTATTTATGTTAACTTACATTATTTATTGTCGCATATGGTATTAAGTCTTCCCAATCCAACAGACGTTTCCTCTTCCAGGAAATAGCCCTAGGAATATCATTTGAGGTTTTTAATGCATATGTCCGCATGCTGGGGAAAGCCTCGAATATCCAAATCTACAAACAATATACTAACAAACATTAGTAATTGTTAAATAATTAATTATAATTTTGAAAACATTATATAAAAATTCTTACCTTAAAGGCCCAAACAAAGCCTGACAAAGTGTATTTCGACCCATCGCCCCGCAAACTTTTGCGGTCATCAAAGGCATACGACAACTTAGTCCAGGTAGCTTTCCATATATACGAACCCCACGGAAACAGATTCCATGCATTTAGGTCCTCTACCAATAATATTAGCTCCTAAGGAATAGGTTGTCTGGCCTCTCTGCCTAAAAAGTCGGCATACAAAAGTAGTAGAAGGCATACTCGGACAACATCAACGTCATTCATCCGAGTAAAACCATCTTTCTTATTAAACAATTTCTTCAGTTCGTCGACGTGTAAGTACGGCTTCTCTATTGACTCATCAGGAAAAACCCTGGATAACCATGATGGGCGGGTGATATGACGAGTGTACCGACCTATATCATCATGTCCGAATCGTAGACCAGTGATTAAGCAGAACTCCTTCCGCCCAAAACAAGTATGCGCCGGTGGAAAATGAAACCATATCTCTTCCTCACCACGTTGTATACTGTCGGCTAGATCGCTAGTCATGGTCTGAAGCCACAAATGGGTCAAATTAGCATCTCCACCCGGATGCTGTACTCTCAGCCATGGCCCGAAGCAGGTTTCCTCAAACAATTTTCTTTGTACAGGTGAAAGCTTCGAAGCAATTGTAGTGGCTAGGCTAACTTTATTCCTTAATGTCAATGAAGCCGAAAAAAATTTCTACAAAAACAATAAACATACCAAGTTAGATATACCAAAAACTACACTGTGAAGATATACCAAAAACAATAAACATAAATAGTAGTTTATTCTTGAAACTAAAATTTGCAACACTGTTTTGTCTTTTGGTTGAAATGAAAATCGCAATGAGATAATGAAAATCGCAACGCGGAAATGACTATCGCAACGAGAGAATCGCAACGCGAAATGACTATCGCAACGCGAAATGAAAATCGCAATGCGATTTTGGTTTCTCGTTGCGATTTTCATTTCGCGTTGCGATAGTCATTTCCGCGTTGCGATTTTCATTCTCGAAACTATTCTTCTTCTGCATTACTTCAACCAAAAGACAAAACAAAGACAAATACTAACTTCACAAGGTTAAATACTAAACAGTTTAGCAGTATTGGCAGCAATCGAATAAATTTAATAAGAAATCTAAGTGAAATGGTTAATTTATTATTGAAATTACCAGTAAACTTATCATCAATTTCAATATGAAAAACCTAAAATAATGCAAAAATTTCAAAATTAAAATAATTAAAAAAACTAACCCTCGGAGGTTGATTTTCCATTTCTGAATGATTGTGAGGGATTTCTGACCGTGAATGGTTGTGAGGGATTTCGCCGGCGATGGGGACGGAAATCTTCGGAGATGGGGACGGATTTCAGCGTAGAGAGTGAGAGATTGAGATGGGACTGAGTGTTGTGATTTTAGGTTTGAGGTTATGAGTTGCGATTACTGTGTACGGTTCAGTTTCCGATATATTAAGAAAAAATTCGTGTTTGGAATTTGAAAAAAAAAATACGCGTTAATACGAATGGCGCTATGTAAATCGCATTGCGATAGTCAGATTCGCATTGCGATTTACGTATTCGCATTGTGATTTTCCTAATTCGCATTGCGATTTACTTAATCACGTTGCGATTTACTTATTCGCATTGCGAATTATGAAAATCGCAACGCGAATACGTAAATCGCAATGCGAATTAGGAAAATTGCATTGCGATAGTCAGTATCGTATTACGATTTTCCAAATTCGTATTGCGATTTACTTATTCGCATTGCGAATTGTGAAAAACGCAACGCGAAATTGGAAAATCGCATTGCGATAGTCATAATCGCGTTGCGAATCTGGAAACTAATTTGCGATAATGGAGATCGCGTTGCGAATTAGCGATCGCTTTGCGATTTTGTTGGTCATTTTGGCAAATCACGAAAAAGTTGGTTAAAATCGTATATTATATGGGATTTTTGGTCACTGAGGTTATTTTCTCTAATTTATATATAATTATTTTGTAGGTCTCAGAGGGACCCACGATAAATGGTGAAGTGCCGCAGATTAATGGGTCTCTGAATACTTGGAGAAAAAGGAAGAAGTTGAATTAAAAATCATATATCCAGGGCCCCACGATGGATCCGCATAACACACGTCCCTATAATTTCTCCTTGCACTCTGCTCTCAATTAGATTAAAAAGCTCTCTCTCAAGGATGGGGGGTTCTAGGTACTATAGGGGGATGATGAACCAGCTTGATGGCTTTGATGCTCGTGGAAACATTAAAGTCCTGATGGAAACAAATGGACTAGCTAACAATCCGACCCAAATCTCTTGAAAGAAAGAAAAAATTATTGTTTACCCTTCGTTTTCAATTCCTTCACCCATCTCCTGAGAATGCTTCAAGAACACTGTCTCTCTCCCTCTCTTGAATTATTATTACACATTCAATACAGAAATAGAAAGACAGCTGCCCCAGCTATGGCCATTCACCTTCTACGCTAGCAACCAAATGGTCCACGTGAGCGCACGAACCAGCGGTGGTCCCCTAACTATGCGCCACATCAACAACCACAACACTCCGAGTGGTCCCAAGATCAGTAGCGTGCTCCTTCAATGCCAACCGAGCCTCTCTCGTTCCGTCAGCATCATGTACATGCAAACTAAAGAACAAAGGAGATTTTATATCATTTTTTTTTACCTCTGTAAGCAAGGCCAAGAGCTAAGCTTCGGATCCTGCGTTTGATGGATACAAACGAATAAGATAGGGGGAGGAAATGATTTTTTAAAAGGGAGAGAACGATATAATACACACTGGGCCATGTTCACACTAAAGCTATGCATGAATTGTTGATTTTCAAGACCTGATTTCCATGGGAGCACATCACATTCAAGTTGATATAAAAGTGAAATCCAAGAGGCGGCAACAGGAGTGCCTAGGAACCCAAGGTTTTTTTAATATTCTTAATTTTATTTATTTTTATTTTATTTTTTATTTTATATTTACATATTACATCATTTAGTATTTATCTGGACTTTTTTAGGGACAACTTTAACTAATTAAAGGTGAGTAATTTGAATCGAATATTTTAAATTTTGATTTAAATTTTAATTTTTGTAAATAAGACAACCGATAAATTAATTGGTACCGAAAGGGTGGTCCAAGCGTGCTAATCCTTCATTGACCGTAACCGACTCCCGAACCCGACACATTTCTGGTAAAACACAGATCAGGTAAGATGGTGTTCGATCCACCTAAATATTTTTAAAGTGATCGGTGACGACTCTAATTCACTTATTTCAAGTCGAAACCCAATTCCGGGCCTACCCAAAAGACAGCCGCGACAGGAGTCGTCATCGATCATTTATTTAAAAAAAATAAATAGGTTGACCGAATACCTTATTTCTTACCTAATCTGTGTCTTACCAAAAATAAATAGGTTGACCGGATACCTTATTTCTTACCTAATTTGTGTCTTACCAACAATAAATAGGTTGACCGGATACCTTATTTCTTACTTGAAAGGGCAAATGCGTTGTTGCCATGAAAGATGAAATGAAAGAGGGTGATGATTAGCCGGAGGAGCTGAGAGGCAAATGCATTTGCCATTGTCCACCATTTGTTCTCCTCGCAACAAATCACCGCCTTGCTTTCATTAGTATCGGTTTCTCAAAAACGGAAGAGGACACATTGCTCGGAATCTGATTCCGAGTCCGCCGCCGATGAAATCGCCGACCCCGACTCGTTCAAACCGTTCTTCAGGATGAAATCATCTACCTTCGAGTGGCTCGTCGGGCTGTTGGAGCCGCTGTTGGAGTGCCAAGACCCAGTTGGTTCCCCGTTGAATCTCTCCGCCGAATTACGTTTGGAGATTGGTTTGTTCCGGTTAGCCACCGGTTCGAGTTACACCGAGATCGCTCATTGATTTGGGGCATCCGAGTCCGTAACTCGTTTATGCGCCAAGCATCTCTGCCGCGTCCTTTGCACTAATTTCCGATTTTGGGTTGTGTTACCGAGTCCCGAGGAGCTTAACTCAGTATCCTTAGAATTCCAACAACTCACTGGGTTACCAAATTGCTTCGGTGTGATCAATTGTACTAGATTCAATATTGTGAATGAATTCAATGGCAGTGGTGGATTCATCATCAAGAATTTTGAACATAATTGCTGGTTTCCAAGGGTGTAACACGTGGTCTTGGAATCCATAGGGCCAAATTTCTGTTTTAGTCCTTCCAACTCTGGAGAAATTTCATTTGTTTGCTTGAAGTCATTTCTCATTATGATTTGGCCCCTAACTTTTTATTATTTCTTTTTTTAGTTCATTTTTTAGCACTAATTTAATCCATCAATTTTAGTTTATTTCAATTTAGTCCTTTAAGTCTTTAGTTATTCATTTTTTCCCTTTTTAATTTATCATTTTTTTATTTTAGTTATTCATTTTTTTTAATTTTAGTGTATTATTTATTTGTTTGTTTTTTTATTTTTATTTTATTACCTTTAAAATCTAACATTTTTTATTTTTTATTTTATTACTATTTTTCTCTTTTCCTTTTGATTGATTTAATATTTTTATTTTCTTTATTTTTTTTATTATCATTCCTTTCATTTATTTAATATTTATTTATTATTCCTTATCTAACATTTTGACTTTTTAGGGATCGTTTCAATCAATTAAAGGTAAGTAATTATTAGAATTGAATTTTTAAATTTAAATTTAAATTTAAATTTTCGCAAATAAAAATAACCGGAAAATTAATTTGTACCAAAAGGGCGGTTCAAGGGTGCTAATCCTTCATTGACCGTAACCGACTCCCGAACCCGATACATTTCTGGTAAAACGCAGATCAAGTAAGATGGTGTCCGATCCACCTAAATGTTTTTAAAGTGATCGTGGCGATTCTAACCCAATCAATTCCAGTCGAAGTCCAATTCTGAGTCCAACCGAAAGACGGTCGCGATAGTAGGTCTATGTGTGATGTCACATCACCAAAATATATTTTAAAACTATATTTAAATATATTTCCACAAGTATATATATATGTAATTAATTATAATTATAGTTTACTCTAAAAATATTTTTTTTACTGAAGTAGCATCACGCATAGACTTGTCAGATTTATATGAAACATTGACAGTTGGTTAACTAATAATTTTTCATTCAACCAGAGATATTTTACTCTAAAATGAAACATTGAGACGAAGATGCTAAAAAAAGATGTAAGATAAATTAACAATTTATGCAAACAGCGGAAAGTAATTTTGTTATTATGTTTTCATTTTAAGATAAAGATAAACATATTTTGAAGCATTAACTATTTATTAGCTAAAGGTTTCATATTTTCTTAATATTATCTACTAATAGAAGTATAATTTTAATGCTTAAAAATAAAAATAAAATGTCGAGGTTTCCGTACTATTTGACACATAGGCAATGGATGGTCTGAAGATGTCAAAGCTCTCCAATGGTCTGAAGAAGATCAAACATTGTTTGCCTTTGGACTTTGAAAGCTCCCACGTGTCATGTTGTGGTTAATCCAAAACTAATACAGCTGGCATTGAAACCTAGTCCTAACTGACCCCACAGACCGACAGCCTGGATCCTCTTAACCTTTCCGTGTTCGAAGCCATCAATTTAAAAAGAGAAAATAATTTCAGTGACAAAAAATACCTTATAATATACGATTTTAATCAATTTTTTTTTTATTTGTCAAAATGACCAACTAAATCGCAATGCGATCGATAATTCGCAACACGTTCTCCGGTATCGCAAATCAGTTTCTAGATTCGTAACGCGATTATGACTATCGCATTGCGATTTTCTAAATTCGCGTTGCGATTTTTCGACTATCGTAATGCGAATATGTAAATCGCAATGCGATTATGACTATCACAACGCGATTCTGACTATCGCAAAGAGATTCTGACTATCGCAACGCGATTCTGACTGTCGCAACGCAATGCTGACTATCGCAATGCGATTTTCAAAGCGCCATTATTATTGCAACGCGTATTTTTTTTCAAATTCCAAACACGAATATTAATATATCGGAACACTGAACCGTCCACAGTATATCCCGTAATCGCAACTCATAACCTAAAACCCTAAATCACAACTCAGTCCCATCTCCATCTATCACTCTATAAGGCGACATCCGTCCCCATCTCCGACGAAATCAGTCCCCATCTCCGGCGAAATCCGTCTATCTCCATATCTAAGAGCCACCCTCACAATCATTCACGGTCAGAAATGGAAAATCAACCAAATCAACCACCGAGGGTTAGTTTTTTTAATTATTTTTATTTTAAAATTTTTGCATTATTATTAGGTTTTTCATATTGAAATTGATGATAAGTTTACTGGTAATTTCAATAATAGATTAACCATTTCATTTAGATTGCTTATTAAATTCATTCGATTGCTGCCAATACTGCTAAACTGTTTAGTCTTTAAACTCTGTGAATTTAGTATTTGTCTTTGTTTTGTCTTTTGGTTGAAGTAATGCAATCCATTCAAGTTTTAATTTTAGTATTTGAAACCGAGAATCGCAACGCGAAATGAAAATCGCAACGACAGAATCGCAATGCGATTTTAGTTTTGCGTTGCGATTTTCATTTCGCATTGCGATAGTCAAATTCGCGTTGTGATAGTCATTTTCGTGTTGCGATTTTCATTTTCGTGTTGCTATTTTAAGTTTCAGAAACTATTCTTCTTCTGCAAATTGAAACTTGAATGAATTGCATTACTTCAACAAAAACAAAGACAAATACTAAATTCACAGTGTTGCAAATTTAAGTTTGAAGAATAAACTACTACTCTTTATGTTTATTCTTCTTGGTATATCTTCACAGTGTAGTTTTTGGTATATCTAACTTGGTATGTTTATTGTTTTTGTAGAACTTTTATTCGGCTCAATTGACCTTAAGAAATAAATTAAGTCTGACCAAAACAATTGCGTCGAAGCTTTCACCTGCACAAAGAAAAATATTTGAGGATACTTGCTTCGGGCCATGGCTGAAAGTACAACATCCGGGTGGAGATGCTATGTTGACCCATCTGTTTCTTCAAACCATGACTAGCGATCTACCAGAGACTATACAACGTCGTGATGAAGAGATATGGTTTGATTTTCCACCGGCATATACGTGTTTTGGGCGTGAGGAGTTTTGCTTAATCACCGGTCTACGCTTCGAATACGATGATGTAGGTCGGTACACTAGACATATTACCAACCTATCATGGTTATCCCGAGTTTTTCCTGAGCTGTCAATGGAGAAGCCGAATTTACACGTGGAAGACTTGACGAGATTATTGAATAAGAAAGATGGTTTTACTCGGATGGATGACATCGATGTTGTCCGAGTATGCCTTCTAATACTTTTGCATGCCGGCTTTTTAGGCAGAGAGGCCAGACAACCTATTCCTAATAATCTAATTAAATTGGTAGAGGACCTAAATGCATGGAACCTGTTTCTGTGGGGTTCGTATATATGGAAAGCTACATGGAATAAGTTGTCGTCTGCCTTTGATGATCGAAAAAGTTTTCGTGGCGATGGTTCCAAATACACTTTATCAGGCTTTATTTGGGCTTTTAAGGTAAGAATTTTTATATAATGTTTCCAAAATTATAATTAATTATTATTTAACAATTACTAATGTTTGTTATTATATAGTTTGTAGATTTGGATATTTGAGGCCTTTCTCGCCATGCAGACATATGCATTAAAAACTTCTAATGATATTCCTAGGGCTATTTCCTGGAAGAGGAAACGAACCTTGCAGCAATGGGAAGATTTACTACCGTATACAACAATAAATAATGTAAGTTAACACAAATACTACCATATGTTTATAAACAAGTTATTACTAGTACACATTTAACTTTGTTTGAGCTTTTATATTGTTAGGAGTCCAACACTCCATTACAGAGGCTGACACCCACGGAAGTTGAGCTTGCCACTGATTGGTGGCAAGCTAGTAAGCGTTTTTTTGATGGCACGGATGATGAGCAGCCTCCACTTCGAGAGCCATCACATCACCCAAAGCCATCACCTGATCGACCCGACTATACACCTCCACAACGAGAGCCATCACCTATTCTGTCACATCATCGAGCCTCTTCTCCACCATCACCTATTCATTCGGTTGCTGCCAATACTGTTAAACTGTTTATTCTTTAACCCTGTGAAGTTAGTATTTGTCTTTTGTTGTATTTTGGTTGAAGTAATGCAATCCATTCAAGTTTCAATTTGCAGAAGAAGAATAGTTTACTTTCGCAACGCGAAAATGACTACCGCAACGCGAAAATGACTATTGCAACGCGATTTTGACTATCGCAACGAAAGAATCGCAATGCGAAATGAAAATCGTATTGCGATTCTCTCGTTGCGATAGTCAAATTCGTGTTGCGATAGTCATTTTCGCGTTGCGATAGTCATTCGTTTTATGATTTTAAGTTTCAGATTCTATTCTTCTTCTGCAAATTGAAACTTGAATGAATTGCATTACTTCAACCAAAAGACAAAGACAAATACTAACTTCACAGTGTTGAAAATTTAAGTTTCAAGAATAAACTACTACTCTTTATGTTGTCATTGAACCTGCACTAAACCTATATGTTATCCTTTTAAATGTTTATATAAGTGATTACTTCTGGAATGTTATCTGATGCATTTTGTGAACAATGATAGAATAATGACTTGGGTGAATACCGTGCAAGTTTGAAATATATTTGTCTTTGTTTTCACTGTTTAATATCATGTCTGTTTATTTACTGATTTATGTATTAATTTATTTTTAGCGGCCCGCTAAGGTGGATGCTCTACGTCGGGTTTTTCTTGCAAGACGGAGTTCACGCATCAGACGGCGTGCACGTGCCATTAAGTCTCCGTTCACCCCAATAGTACAAAGAATCCGTAAGAAAAAGCCCGACTCACCTGTCATCGTTCAAGAGGCCTCCCCTATCATTCAAGAGGCCCCTATAATCCCTCAAGAGTCCCCTCCCACCGTTCAAGAGGCCACTGTCATCGTTGAAGAGGTCCCTCCCAACATTCTAGAGCCCGATTCACACGGCGTAATATATCGAATTATTGAGAAACCCCCTCACGTGCCGGACATGATGGATGACTGTTGGCTTTCGTATAAGTTACCGGCCAAGACTATTCTGGCAGATGAAGTGGAGAGGAAACAACTACCGGAAACAATTCTGGATAATACCCTTTGGGCTAAGACCGCTGTTGATTTTTATCTACATGAGCGGAGCCAAGGGTGTTACGCTGACATATACAAACTCAACGATGATATGCATTTGTTGATTGAACGGTCTTGGTGGAGTGTGTTATTAGGGGTTAAAGACAATGGCTATTTCGATGGGGGGTAAGTCTTATATTGCTTCTTATATTTCATTTTGATTAATTTTTTTTTAAATTTATGTAATTCACTAATATATGTCTTTTTTTTGTAAAACAACATATTGATGCATGGGTGTCACGTCTTCTAATAGTAAGGAAATTGAAGAAAAAAAATACGCGATATACAATTATGCCGACGTCTTTTCACGTAGTTCACTTGAAGAATCAACGACATGAATCATATGTGTTGGCTAATGGACAAGCTAAACTTTATCCTACATGGTGGGAGGTCGATAAGGTTAGTATTTATTTTTTTTAAATATTTTAAAGGTGTTCATAAATAAGTGCGCAATTTGAATTATTACTTATGATTGCAGGTGTTTATCCCTGTTTTGGAACGTACTCATTGGCTTCTCGTCAAGCTTCAGCTCCCATCCCTGAAGACAATAGTATATGACAGCATGATAAATTACATATCATTGTCTGATTTGAGAGATATTATTAAGGGATGAAGCTCTCATTTGGCTAAATTCTTGGATGCGATTAATTATTGGACTTATTTTGGAAACAAGAAGCCAAAGAAGTTCAATGTTACAGTTATCAGAGACGAGATCGCGCCACAATAAACGCCGGAAGCCAGAGGGGATTGTGGTCCTCTCGTATGCATGTGCTTGGAGCGTTTGACGACAGGAAGTACACAGTTTCTACCTCCCACCGATAGAGATAGAGGTGCAGTAGGCTTGTGGTTTCGGTATTTTATGGCTAGAGCGATATATTCGAGACGCTGCCTACCTGCATCCGCGTTATGAAAGTGTCCATAAATAATTTGTAAGTCAAATGCAAGTTTTGTTAAGTACCTAGAATTCAATAATAATTTGTTGTTGTTGGTTTTAGATGTGTAGAAAGTGTTATTTGAGAAAATGTTTGGTTTCTGCAGGTTAATCCTGAAGTGAGCTGCGTGAAATTGATGTATGGGTGCATAAACAATTGTCTGGGGTACACTTTTTTTGATTGTTTAATTGATTCTTAAAAGTCTGATTTGTTTAATTGATGAGGAAAATAAGAATTATTATCATTTTTTGCATGTTTAATTGATTTATAAAAATTGATTTGTAAAAGTTGATTTGTTTAATATTGATGTGTAAAAAATTCTTATTTGTGCTTGTTTAATTAATTGAAATGTAAAAGTTGATTTGTTGATTTCAATCTGCATCATATTGAAGGCAAAAGACCTGTTGGAGGTACATTTTCGCAACGCTAAACTCAAAATCGCAATGCAAAAGACAAAATCGCAACGCGAAAGCCAATTCGCGTTGCGATAATCTAATACGCTTTGCGATTTTCTCGTTGCGATAGTCAAATACCCGTTGCGATAATCAAATTCGCATTGCGATACTCAAATTCACATTGCGATAGTCAAATTCGCGTTGCGATTTTCTCGTTGCGATAGTCAAATAGACGTTGCAATAATCAAATTCGCGTTGCGATTTTCTCGTTGCGATAGTCAAATAGACGTTGCAATAATCAAATTCGCGTTGCGATAGTCAAATTCGCGTGCGATTTTTGAGTTGCGATAATCAAATTCGCATTGTGATAGTCAAATTTGCGTTGCGATATTCAAATGAATGTGTAATAAGTGATAACAACTGAACATATCATAGCAATGTTCAAACTGAAGTTACTAATACATGCCTAACTGAAAATGTTAAAAGTTTACACATAAAATACACATAATAGTCAAATTCGCGTTGCGATATTCAAATGAATGTGTAATAAGTGATAACAACTGAACAGATCATAGTAATGTTCAAACTCAAGTTACTAATACATGCCTAACTAAAAATGTTAAAAGTTTACACATAATACAACGTTTGCATTTAAAAATCACCTAAGTTAATAGTCCCAAAAGGTGAAGCCGGTTGTGATTGGGATTTTGATTTTGATTGCGATTTTGATTGCCTTTTTCTTGACACCATATGAGCTTTGGATTTTGATGAGGATCCATATTTTGGTAGAGTAAAAGATGATTGTGATGGCACTGGTGATCCACATGTCAACCTTGTATGACCACTTTCCTTGCACCGACTACATGTCGATCTCTTCTTCTCTTCACCCTTAGACGGTATACGATCGTGACTTTTTGGTCGGCTAGGTAGCCTTCTGTCCATGGCTGGTGGCAAAACTATTTGTAAGTCATCTGGCATGTCCCACTCAGAAGGATGTGGAATAGGGTAGATAATCTCGGCATAAGTCTGTCGATATACTTCTGTAGTGTAGCAATCCATAGCGTATGCGCTTGAATCATCTTGGTTTAGATGAAGAGAAACTTTTATAACATGCCCACACGGATAACCAGATGTTTACCATTTCATACAACTACACGTCTTTGCATTTAGATCGACAAGCCCATTTAAGTTATTATCCAGTACTTCAAACAAAGTGTTTGAACATGGTTCAACTCTCCATGACGTTGACTTCACAACACGTTTCGTTATCTTTTTTTCAGTCCATGGTGTAACACGATGTTCCAATGTTCCTGTAAATTTAAATAAATAATACTTAGTAAAATATATGATAAGTTACGAATTTAAAGAAATAATACCTGCATGGTTTCTTTTCTTGTAGTACCACTGTTGAATAGAGGCTCGAAAAAACTCCATTAACATAGTAATGGGTAATTTCCGGGAATGACGACTTAGAACGTTGATTGATTCTGCACTATTAGACGTCATGAAACCATATCTTGCTCCAAGTTGATGTACTCTTGACCATCTTTCAAACCCGACATCTTCTAGTGTTTGAGCACACTGAGGCAAAACACGTCTTAAACAATTTATATGCTTATTAAAATCCACTTCCCGATAAGCTTTTACAGCCTTCCAGTATGTCTATTTGTGATTTTTTATACCAGCAGACCTTGATTTTAGATTTCTATATAAATGAACACCACAAAGTCCATGAAAAGCATCTGGGAAACACCTTCTAACAACGTTGTCAATTGAGTTTGCCCTATCGGATATGATTGTCAGATTGCTAATAGGACCTATGAAATCCCTAAGATGCCCCATAAACCATGTCCATGAATCAGACGTTTCAGATTTGCCAACCCCGTAAGCTATTGGCAGTATCCCATTGTTAGCATCCATGACTACTGCTAATAAGTTTACTCCAAGGTATCGACCTTTTAAATGTGCTCCATCAACTATAATAACTGAGCGCATGCAAGTAATAAACGAATGAATCTACAAAATCATATACACAAGAAATATAATCATTTAAATGTGAAATGCATGTAACTAACAAAAATGAGTCAACAAAATTATATTGATTTACTAACCGCAGCACCAATGGCGATAAACAACAACTCAAAGCGTCCATCTCTATATGTTTTGATATGAGTTACCGACCCAGGATTTTTCAGCTTTGAATTGTGACAATAAGCCGGCAGTTGGGCAAACGATTCTTCTGGCGACCCCCTCAACAATTCCAAGGCATAACATTTGGCTCTCCAAGCTTGAGAATATGAGATACTAATCTTGAACCGAGCATTCATGTCAGTCATAATTTCATGTCCCCGATATACTCTGCCATTCAAAAACATTAACTCAGCCAGAAAACCACCCAATACCTTTTTGTTTGCCTGTCTATGGTGAGGAAAAACTTGGGTTCTTGAACATGTATGCTTATCAATAAAAGTCCTAACTTGAAACATTTCGCAATCTTTTATCCTCTTTGCAATCATACGCCACGTACAGTTTTTGTCAATCATACACCTTGTTTCGAAACGATCTTTGTTTGATTTGTTAACTTTTAGTTGATAGCCATCTTCCACATATTTCGTATACAAAGCTATCTTTAAGTCTTCCTTTGTATCAAAACAATCATCTTTCTTGATACGAATAATTTTTGTGTAACAATCAACTGCTATTTTTACCAACTCTTCTTCCGGTATCTGAAGTAATTCTGCCATATTCCAGTTATACTCCCGTGGCATTTTCTTCGGGGACTTTTCTTCGGGGATTTCTTCTTCTTATTTTTCTTCTTCTTCTTTTTCTTCTTCAGGGTTATATGAATTACAGAATAGATGTTCAACATGTTCATTCACAGTCGTAACTTCCTCCTCATTATCATCAACACCATCTTCCTTGGCAGCGGCTGTTTCATCATCAAAATTCGGGTATTGATCAATATCAAAATCATTACACGCAGGGTCTATTTCTTCTTCTGAAACATCATCAAAATCCGATTATTGACCAAGATCAAAGTCCGGGTATTGACCAGGATCAAATTTCGAATACCGACTAGTACTCACAATTTTTTCTGTTGGCTCATCATCGTCTAACTGGTTAATACGAAAACCGTAATTTGGTTTTGAAAGTTGATTGGGATTTGGATTAGGGAAAGGTTGTGGGTTTTGAGATTGTGTTTGGTATTGGAAATGTGGTGAAACAAAATTTGCTTGGTGATGAAATTGTGGTGGAACCATTAAATTTTGAGCACCATAAACTGGGGTTGAAAAACTTAGTTGATTACTACCCGCTACTGACCCAACTTCACTACTTCTAGGTTCAACAACATACAATGTAACATCATCTTGCGAAACACTAATGTAAGCAATGAATCGTTCAACATCTTCATTGTCGGTTAACAAATAAACTTTACCTTTTCTCTGATAAGATAGCCTAAATCCACTTAAGGGCTCTAAATTCAATTTATTTACAACACGTAACATTAGAGTTTCATAAGTTAACTTTTTTAATGACAGTTTTAGTTGAAGATTCATGGGTAAAGGCATATATTGTAAAACACCATGAACATTCTCCCATGACCCTCCAAAACACAAATCTATCCAAACATGATCAACATTAGATGATTTCATTATTGTAAATTAATTTACTAAACAAACGAGCTGCGAAACTAAAACCTGTTGCCCGATGGGGAAGGATGTCGTTGGATATAGGAACAGATGTCGCCAGAGAGAGTGATAGATGGAGATGGAATGAGTTGCGATTTAGGGATTTAGGTTATGAGTTGCTTCTGCTGCGTAGTTATATACCCAAAACATTTGTATTGCGAAACTAAAACCTGTTGCGAATTTGAAATTCAGTGTTGCGACAGTCAGAATCGCGTTGCGATAGTCATAATCGCATTGCGATAGTCATAATCGCATTGCGATTTACATATTCGCATTGCGATAGTCGGAAAATCGCAACGCGAATTTGGAAAATCACAATGCGATAGTCAGAATCGCGTTGCGAATCTGGAAACTGATTGTGTTATTCCCTTGAAAAAGCTTCCCTTTGGCCTTTACTCAGTAACTTCACTCTCGAGCTCCCACATCTGCAACAAATGGGATTTTTTCTCAGTTAAAAACCTTGATATATACATAAACCCCAAACTCATTGTGTTATTCCCTTGAAAAAGCTTCCCTTTGGCCTTTACTCAGTAACTTCACTCTCGAGCTCCCACATCTGCAACAAATGGGATTTTTTGCTCTAGATTACGACGTGGTTGATTCTGGGTCGGTGTCGTCGCCGTTATCGAATTCCGGGACTGGAACTATTCGACCGGTTAATTTCTCTGATGAAGAAGTGATGTTAGCTTCGAGTTGTCCAAAGAAGCGAGCGGGGAGGAAGAAATTTCGCGAGACTCGGCATCCGGTGTACCGTGGAGTCCGCCGGAAGAACTCTGGCAAGTGGGTTTGTGAAGTGAGGGAGCCTAGTAAGAAGTCGAGGATTTGGCTGGGCACTTTTCCAACGCCGGAGATGGCTGCTCGTGCCCACAACGTGGCTGCCATAGCTCTGAGAGGAAGGTCGGCTTGCCTGAACTTCGCCGACTCAGCTTGGACGCTTCCGGTTCCAGCTTCTACCGATCCAAAGGATATCCAGAAGGCGGCGACGGAGGCGTTTCGATCGACTGAGCATTGGGATGAAAACTCCGGAGATAATGCAAGGAGTAATGAAAAGAAAGAGGGGGTGGAGATGACGGTGTCGGAGAATGAGTATTATTTGGACGAGGAGGAGGTTTTTGGAACGCAAAGCTTTCTGGCAAACATGGCGGCGGGGATGATGATGTCACCTCCTCGGTGTGGGTATAACGGGGATGAACAAGAATACAATGCCGCCGATGATTTCATACCTCTTTGGAACCACTGTTGAATATGTTCACTTAGTGTATAGCTAGGAATTTAATTCACATTCAACCCACCCAAAAATAAATAAATAAATACAGAGAGTGTGTGTGTTTAGTGTGGATAGTTTTTGCATTTCATATGTTTCGACTTTTAAATTATTTCTCATCATTTTGATTAAATTAAATTGAAACGTTATGTAGTTTGTTAAAAAGAAATAGTATTTTTAAGAAATTATCAAGTAGTTTAATAGAGAAAATATTATTTTATCTAAAAATTTTGGATTAGAGTAGCTGCATTTGTATAGTACGTACATCGTCAATAATAAAATTGATATATATTTTTTTTATTTTTTTAACAATGACGTGATATTAACTTATGCTGACATAACCATTAGCTTTTGGGTAAATTACATGTTTAGGACATAAATTATCATTCTATCTGCTTTAGTACTTAAACTTTTAATTTTTTAAAATTATAGCTAAAGTTTAGTTTTTGTTTCATTTTAGTACTGTATCGTTAAAAACTTAACACTTTTAGTACCTAAACTATCAATTTTGATCCGTTTTAGTACCTAAACTTTCAATTTGTTTCAAAACCTAACGTTAAATTTTTAACGGGTATTAAAATGAAACAAAAGCTAAACGTTATGTTGAATCATGCTTTGGATTTTGATATATAAAAAATGAATATTTTTAAAGAAATTTAAGATTTTTTTAATTCAATTTTTAAGTTTATATTCGATTAAATTGTTTGAATATTGAAATTCTTATTAAGGTCAAAAACTCCATTTTTACTCCATACTCTTTTCGAAAATTAAAGTCATATACTGGAAATAATTTTTAAACAATTTTACAAGGGTTTCTAATTTTAATCAAGTTAAAATCGATTTTAAACCCTGCAGTACCAACACTACAAGAACAATATCGATATTGTTCATGCAGTATCGATACTTTGTATAGGAGTACTGATACTCCCTTTGTGGTTTTGACAAAAACGGATTCCAATATACCATTTTCATACCGATACTCTCAGAGTATTGATACCAATATCGATAGTCACATTAGAGTACCAATACTCCTCTCTCACCAACGGTTAATTTTTGTAATTAATGCAGGCAGTACCGATACTCCAAGCCCTAATATCGATACTCAAGGCGTCTGGGCATCATTTATTACAGAAAACTTCATCCCAATGGCTCTATTAACTCTCACAACAACCCAAACTACTATAATTGAATGAGATGGTATAAAAACAAGATCAAGCCATATGTGAAGATAATAAACCAAAAAGAAATCCAAAGCAATCACATTGAGCCAAAATCAAGTCAAACATTCTTGAATATTCTTTTGTTCTTATTTGTTCTTAGTGTTCTTATTTGTTCTTGAATTGTGCAAACAATTTCCTTTAGAGGTTTTTCAAAGTTGCAAATTTTTAATATTATATTTGAGAGAGTGTTCTCAAGAATTTGGAGTATAATTCTTGAGGGAGTTGCAAGTGTCGGAACAGTCTTTAAGCTTTTTGGGGTTATGACGGGGAGCGATCCAACTTAATCTTGGAAAAGGTTAGGTTTTAAAATAAATGCATAAATAAAAAAATTTGGAATCGACATCGACATTTGGGTTAGGTAGGCCGAATACCTAAAAAATATCCTTAAAATAATTTTAATAAAAATAATTTTAAAAGATAAAAAGTGGTATGCGTTTAACCAGAAATTTGTTTTGAAAAAGGGTTCAAGAGTCGATTACGTGTGGGGAAGGATTAACACCCCAGAACTCCCAAAATCAGTACCTAAGAGATTATACGTCATCTAAATATTGAAGTTTGCAAATTCGAATATACATTTAAATTATGATCCTTTTTTAGAAAAAAATATAAGGGGTATTATTTTGCACAAACAATTCTCGAAAATACATTCTTTGTCAGTTAAGAGGGCATTTCCATGGATTCCCCATTCAAAATAATATTGCTCTAATTTTTAATAAATTATATGTATACAATAATTAAAAAAACTCGAATATAAAAAGGTGTTACTTTGTATGAACAATCATTAGGAACATGATCCTCCTCAATTAAGGCATGTTTCCATAGATTTCCCATACAAAATAATATTTGAAAATTTTACAACTAACAGGAAATTAACAAATATGTAAATGATGGATCAAACTAATAAATATGGTGACTTTAGGGATTAAACATAATATTCAAAACATAAATACACAATTTTATATATATTAGCAAACATGAAGGACCACAATCACATATTATACATAAGGAGTATTGAATCAACCACAAGTCAACAATATACATGACCTAAACAAAGAAAATTAAAATAGGATGCTAAATGTAGGAAGGACCAAAAACATAACAAATAAGCCAAAATGACTAAAATGAAGTGCACTATAAATATATGGATAGAAATGCAAAATTGACAAAATCAAAATAAGAACTGAATTGTAAATAAGCAAACATAGAAGGATTTATCTCATAAATAAAATAACCTAAACAATGATTAAAATGAACATTTCATTAGTTAGCTGTCCAGATCGAAAATATTGAGAAAATAATAAAATAAAAATAAACTAGGGACTAAATCATAACCATATCAGAAATTAAAACTTGGAATACGAACAAGAAAATTTCATTTGATGACTAAAACAAATATTGCGTAAATAATGAGCTCGAAACAACATTATATAACACTTCATTTAATGGCCAAAGGTAAGGTTACAAAGCTAGAGGGACTGAAACTGCTAGTAGCCCCTAAAAGATGAAAAACTCGAGTTGCCCTAGGCCAAAACGACATCGTTTTGGGGGTTTAAATATCCCTTTTATCCCCTTTGGTCGAGACCCTTTTTATTCTTTTTTTTTCCGGTCGTTCTCTTCTCCCCTCAATTTTCTCTAATTTTTTTCTTTTTCGTTTCTCATTTTTTTTAAAAATTGGTGGCCACAAACCACCATGGCCACCACCCTACACTACCCCGATGAGGGGTCGGTGATACATTCAACACCACCCCTTTGAACCCAATAACCTCCCTAACTCAAAACCTAGACCCAAATCAACCAAAATCAAACAAAACGACCCCACCAAACCTAGGTTCTAAACTCTGATCCCTAAAGTAAAGATTACCTTCAACATTGAGGCCCCGGTGAAGTTTACGACCTCTAGTTCGAAGAAAATGTATTATTTTCTCTATTATTTTTCCTTTTTTCCTTCTGTTTTTTTCTTTTTTCTAGATTGTTCTATTGTTTTTCTTTTTTTCCCTCCCCTCCGATTTTTCGAAAAATCTATGTTTTCTTCTCGATTTTTTCTCTCTCTTTTACTTTTTAAATAAAACCGAATCCCCCTCTGTTTTTTTTCTCTTCGGTTCAAAAAATTCTCTCAGGTCTGATTTTTTTTGCCTCTTTAACTCCCTCTTACGTGTTTGGCGAGTTTATAGTAGATGAGTGATGGTTGCCTCACACAATTGGTGAAGATCTCAAATTTTTCGGGATCAGTTTCTTTCTCTTCTCTTCTCTTCTTTCCTGATGTTTTATTAATTTGGTTTATTGGTGATTGAATAGGGACGGCTTGATCAGCACAATTGGAGGCTTGGCTCGGCTTTCTAGTAGTGAGTGGCAGTAGCAGTGACGACGCGGGTGAGAGCGGCGGTGGCAGAAGATTAAAAACCCTAGGGTTTCAAACTTAGTTTTTAGTTTAGTTGGGCTTGGGTTTAAATTGTACCTATTGGGCCTAGAGTTGTAATTGGGTCCCATTTGGGTTTTGTTGTAATTGGGCCCGAGTCTTGAGTTGTAATTGGGCCCGATTTGGGTTTGTAAAGCCTGAAAAAAAAACAATAATAATAAATAAATATAATTAGTGATAATAATAAAAAAAATATCGGGACAAAAATGAGTGTCGACAGTAAGGTTACACCTTGTCCTCAAAGATTGACATAAATTAGTGAATTTGTGAAAATCCTTAGTGTGGATAGCTAAGGTAGTGTATGTAGACTTTGATTTAAAAGGTCGAACCACTCTAAAATTCTTGTGTTCAATTTCCTATTTTTCTTTCAAACTTCTGACAAAATTTTTAATTGCCAATTCACCCCCTCTTAGCTATTTCATCCTCTTGATTGACTCAACACATTAAGTATGATTTTGAAAAAAAATAAAAGTTAAGGTACTAAAATAGACCAAAACTGATAATTTTGGTACTAAATGTGTAATTTACAAATTAAATGTTATGTATAATTTTAAAAAATAGTTGGATAATCAAAACGGAAAAAAATGATGATTGAATACTAAACGTGTAATTTACCCTAAATTCATTTTGAAGTGTAAGGGTTAAATTATATTTATTATTCGATTTTAGATTAGAAAATACTGAATTTATTTATTTTTAAAAAAGATTTGAGTTTTAATTATCTAATTTTTAGTAGATTAATATTTAAATTTATGCATATTTAGAATTTGACATATGATTTAATATTTTTTATTAAGCTAAAGTGATTACAAAGTAGTATATGTTCTAAATATTCTCAACCATTTGATAATGAACGCTCAATTACTCTACAGTCGCTGGTGCTCGAACTTATGACATCTATGAACAATAATGATTCCTTTAATCACCGTTGTATATATTTTCAAGATTTAGATATTTAATAAAATAATATTTAATTTAAATTTATATTCAGATAATAATGATTGAATAAATTGCAAATAGAAACAAGTTTAAATTTCTAGTTAAATTTATGATATTTTTTTAAAGAAAGACATTAAGTCAAATTTTAATTTTTAGTTGGAGCACAAACCAAGTGATTTCAGTGAAAAGAAATTGTGATTATTTTTTGAGGTCCTAGATTCGAGCACTAAAAATATAAGGAGTATAAGCGATCAATGTCAAATGATTAAGAATTATCTTTGAACAAATATTGTTTTGTACTTATCCCATATTAATTAAAAAATAATTTTTAGTCTAGATTGAATTAAATTTTAATCTGACCAAAAATGATTTTTATTTAATTAGTTGTTTTAATAAGGCTTAAATACATATTTCCCTCTGAACTATACCTTTTTTTTTACCGAGTTTACCCTTAAAGTATTTTTTGGGATGTTTTGCTCGCTTAACTTTAAATCGTTACTCCGTTTGCCCCAAATCCTTAACTCTGTTAAAAAAAATCCATGGACCACTCAGAACACACCACGTCACCTCTTAATTTTTATTTTCTTTATCTAAATAAATAAAAATCAATTAATAAAATAAAATACACTACCAAATTACACTTCTCTCCCTCCTCTACCCAAAAAACTAGGGGTGTGCAAATACGGGTACCCGAATATTCGGGTAATTGATTTCTCAGCCCGTGTCCCAACCCGGATGTTGCTCGGGTACCCAGATACCGTTTTTTCTTCAAATTATTAATTAAAAACAAACACACAAATTTAAATGTTCAAAACTTCGAATTACACAGTCCAACATCCAAACATAATTAAAAATGTCATGTTAGCATCATTGTTCATTTTTAAATATGGGTGACCAAAACAGAATCAAAACGTAATGTTAGGTATAATTTTGAAAAAAAATAATAATCTAGTGACCAAAACATAAATTAGATAATATATAAGTGACCAAATATGTAGTTTGCCCTGAATAAAAATATATATGAATTATATTAGATAATATATAAGTGACCAAATAGGTAGTTTACCCTAAATAATAGTCGAGTGACCAAAACATAAATTAGATAATATATAAGTGACCAAATAGGTAGTCTACCCTAAATAATAATAGAGTGACCAAAACATAAATTAGATAATATATAAGTGACCAAATAGGTAGTTTACCCTAAATAATAATCAAGTGACCAAAACACAAATTAGATAATATATAAGTGACCAAATAAGTAGTTTACCCTAAAAAAATCCCTAACCGGGTACCCGAAAAAAATTCAATTTTGTGACCCGAGCCCGACTCGAGAAATGTCGGGACGGGTACCGACCCTATAGACACCCGTTTTTGTCCGGGTCTACCAAAAATATTATTATTATTATTATTATTATAACAATTTTACATATACATTTTGCAGGCCAAATGAGGCCTAATCGTCCAAGCCCACAAGGACCTAAATCAGTTAACCCAAACCCGTGACCCTTCAAAGCAGCCCAACAAGCTACCCCAAGCCCAACAGATTACAACAGCTGCTAACCCAAACCTGAGACCCGGTTCAGATTCGAATCGACCTAGCACATGCCCAACATTATAAGACCCGATTTATCAGCTCAAGATCCGACCCTACTCAGCAACCCGACCTGAGGCTAATAGGGTTTTAAAAACCTAACTATAGATGTGCTACCGCCAATCCCTGTTGCCATTGTCGATTATCGACAACTCTGGCCACACAGTGACACCTATCCATCGAACAGTGACCCATTAATCCATTAAACAGTGACATAGAAAACAGATATCAATCAGAGGCAACCCAAATAAAAAATGAAAAGGAAATCAAATGATATTCCGAGGGAAATCTAGCCTGCCAGAAGCTTATATCTTCAATGGCATTATCAACAAACAGAGATCCATCACAAAGTCAGAGGGAGGCAAACATAAAAACCCGAGGAGAGATATCAGAAAATGAGGGGAAAAAGTAGGGAATTCCGGTTTTAAAATAAAAAAAGAGAGGGAGATACCGAAAGAAAAACGAAGAAAGAGGGAGAGAGGGAGAAGGGGTTTACCTTGGTCGAACGCTGGTGAAAGTCGAGATCGCCAGAGAAGAAGAAACCGAAGGGTTTCTTCTATATCTACAATGTTTCAGCCTTTTTAACGGGCCCCCGATCTTTGCTCAGGGCCAAGTGACGCTCTTGATGGCATTTTTTTTTCTCATCTCCGACGTCGATGAGTGACGGTTGTCGTCGGTCCACGACAACCGACTCGACGGAGTCTCACCAGAAACTGGGAGCTCTTGAGCTGCGATGAGAGCTCTCTCTTTTCTCTCTCCCTCTCTCTCCCAAGCAAAACATAAAAATGAAGAAATGGCTTGGAAATAAGCCCATTTGGGGCTTATATGCAACATACAAAACAATGCCGTTTCACGGAGGGCAACTGTGCAATTTTACGTATGGGTAATTTACGAGATAGGTCCCCCATGATTTGTAACCTATAAATTTTGTCATAAATGAAATTTTATTCCTTTTATTTTGAATTTCTATTTTATTTTTGTTGCAAATTCGTCCTTATTTGCCCATTTATTTCTATTGCGTTTATATTCGGATTTAAGCCACTATATTTTGGTTCATTCATGTTTAAGTATCACAAGTTGTGTATGTTTCATATTAGTCACTAATTTTGTATGTTAGGTATTTTGGTTGATGTTCGAATTTATCCCTGACATTTGTAAATATTTCATATTAGCCACTGTTTGATATTTGGCTTAATTAATGTTTGGTCCTTTATGTTTCTGGTTATTTTATTTTAGTCATGTATATTATTTATGGGTTATTTACATTTTTGGTGCCAGTATTATTTAATATTTTCGATTTGGGCTCTGGTTTATTTTGTAATTGATGTTTAGTCCTTTAGTTTTTGTTAATACCATTTTAACCCTTAAGTTTTTGTTTTTACTATTTTAGCCCTTTAAATTTCTATTTGTTCCATTTTAGTCCTTTAAGTTTCAATTTTTTTTATTTGGTCCTTTAAGTTGTTGTTTTTCTCATTTTGGTCCTTTTAATTTTAAATATTTACTTTTTGTTCATTATATTTGGGTTATAATATTCATTGCATTTCCCTTATGTATGTATATATTTTATGTTATGTATTCATTTGTATCATATGTAAGACCCAAAAATATACTTAACTCTATTTGTTATAAATTATCATTGTTTATAAAATGTGTAAATGGGAAAATTTCATTGTGAGGGAAATCTACGAGGTCATCTCCCAACTATAAGGGAAGGTGTCTTTACGAGGATTTTTTGCATAAATGCTTGTGTAGTATTCGATAATTTTCTTTGTTCCACGTTTATTTATTTTGATAATTTTTCTTTTTTTTCACTTTTATTTTATCTTTACGAAAATTACGATATAATGTCTATGGTGAGGGGAATCTATGGGAAAGTCTCCTAACTGTAAAGGAAGTGCTTTCCTGAAGATTGTTCACACAAAATGACATTAATTATCCAAAAATTGACACTTTTTGAATAAAATTAAATGAATAAAAGGATCATAATTTAAATACATTTTCGAGTTTGTAATTTCCAATATTTAAGCAACATATAATCGTTTAGATACCAAAATTTGGGCGTTGTGGGGTGCTAACCCTTCCCCATACGTAACTGACTCCTGAACTCTTAAAAATGAATCTTTGGTAAAACGCATACCATTTTTTGACGTTTAAGGTTTTCAACCTACCTAACTTAATAGTTGGTGGCGACTCCAAAATCGAATTGTTTTCCAAAATCATATTTCATCATATTCCCCAAAATTAATATTTTTTAAGTCTAACGGATCCCCAAGGGAAACGTTATGACAGGCCCGACCGTTAAATATTTTAAAAAATTTACTCGGTTTTTTTAGGTTCAGGTCGGTGGTTCGGGTCAACCGTGTTGGATATTTTTTTCACACCTTACCCAAAACCTCCATAGGCCCGGTATTGACTGTCCGACATGGGTTTTCAATCTGTTCACCGCAAAGATTAATGTTACCAGAAAACGAAGAGATGTTGAACCGAACCAGAGCTGAGGTCACAGGGATTTGACCTTGGAGTTTGTTGTTTGAAATGTTGAAGAATCTAAGACCGGCTTGATAAAAAGAGTATAGTTCAGGGGGAAAATATGTATTTAAGCCTTTTAATAAAGTCAAACTCAAGTTAAGACCTAAGTCTAAAATTTTAATTCAAGGGCTCAAGGCCTAAAGACGAACTCATTTTAATTAAAATTTATTCAACTCCAAGTCAAATTTTCAGAGCCCAAATAAAAAATAATAATAATAATTTGAAGTGTTTTTTACGCATTTAATTTTGCCACCGGACCTAACGTTAGGTGCATATATAAATTATTTATTTATTTATTTTATGACCGACACAAGAAATTAGTTATTTTTTGGTTGCTCTCGTGTTCCAAGACTTCATTTTGATTAATCTAGATCGACCCGAGTCGCACACCTAGCTTGGTGGGTGAGTCTCCCAGTGGGATTTTTTGCATACACAAAAACTCGAACCTGAGACATTTGCTTAAGCGATATTAAATTGCTTACCATTTGAACCAACCCCGTTGATAGAAAATTAGTTATTTAAGATTATATAATGATCATACAAAAAAAATATTGAAAGATTTAATAAAATTTTTGAACAAAACATATATACTAATAAATCTAATTGCATTGGTAAATGAATCGTAAAAAGGATCAAGTTACTGAAAGATCACTAACAAATAGTAAATAAGATTTGAGCGATATAAGAAAACTATCCATAAATGTAAATTATGTATTCAAATTCAATTTGAAGGTCCAAAGCATGGAAGATAATAATGATAACAAATAAGAGTCAAATTGATTAGTTATGACGGTATCAAATTCAACTCAGAGAAAGATAAACAAAAATAACGATCAAATGATTGAAAATACACTAAATGAGAGAGGAAAACATGCTATAAAGATAAATTTATGAAAAATTAAAAAAACAAAGGAAAGACAAAAATATGATATGAAAAAGTAAAAGAAAATAAAAAAATATCAGAGACAACGACCAACACAAACACTAATATTATCACCTATCAACCAAAGGTAGAGATAAATGACTTTTAGGGTCTTTTAAAATACTATGATGTTTAAATTTTCAATTATGATAGCAACTTCTTGAATTATGGCTTTAAAATTTTTTAGATTGTACTATTAATATATATATATATATATATATATATATATATATCTTTCCATAAAAAAATATCAATGTTGTTCTTAAACTCAAACAATTTATAAATGTTAATTTTTTTATTGAAGAAAATCATTGTTAATTATTACATTATTAATGTGATAGTTAACAATAATGATATAATGCTTCACGATACTGATACAAAGGTCTATAATGACTATGTAGATGTCCACACATAATGATGTAATGGTAAACATATTTTTTTTTTAAAAATGAGAAATTATTTAATCTTCGAGTCAAATTTAAAATCATTATTTTTTTAAAATTAAAATAAAGATTTCAAAAAAATTTAAGTAAGTTAAAAAAATTAGAAGCTGTAAATTATTAATTATTAAATGTTAAAATACTAAAAAAAGTAAGTACTTTTATAAAAAAAAAATCTTCAATAATCTCTCATAAACACGAGTCTAATGCTATTATATATATTCAGTGGAAATAAGTCATTAACATTGTATTAGAGTAACAATGATTTTCGATGTTCCTTATTATAGTTTACAAATAAAGGGATAGAGTTTACATCAAAATAGTATTCACGAGTCTTATTATGGATCTCAAATTTTGATTTCTATGTTATCATTTTAAGTTTATCCACAGTAAAATTCAAATGTTTATTTTATTAATATATTCACTTAAAATAAAAAAAATAACAATTTACTAAATAATAATTCTATTACTAAAAAATGTCGTCTTACTATATCGATTGCTTCTAAAACATCAAATTTGTGATCTAAAATAATATTAATGGGAATCAATTTGGTATAGACAATGCTTTGTTAATTTTAAATCGTATAAAAGAATTTAATAGATCACTCTACTACAAGACTAAATGCACTAAAAATGTCTAAAGAAATATGACATATCCATAAGTTCTATTTTTATATTTTGAATATTGTTATAATTTTTTTTTAAATTTCCTTAAAAAACAATTAATTTTTATAAAAAAATCCTCAAAATATCAATTAATTCCTTAATTTTAAAAAAATTAATAAATCTTTTTTTTTTTTGGCATGAAAATGAGAAACAAAATGTTAACTAAACCCTACAACTTCAGCTTGGCTGTGAACATTGGTTTTCTTTGCGATAAACTTCAACTTCAATCGGTGGTTGCTGGAAGCACCATACACCTAACCAGTCAATCCTTGTTAGCTTTGTCATCCCATCAGCAACGAAGGTACATGTGCAAGAAACATGGTTGATAGTTACTCTCCAATTCCTCTTCACTAAATGTATGATATGTGGTAATACCGACGAGCTCCGTCTTTGTTTTCGTCATGTATCAAGGCATCGGAAGAATCTTTGTTGTCCGTCTCAACGATAACCGCTGCTAACTTTAATTCTCATGCCAGCTTTTGGCCTTCTAAGATACCTCGTAACTCCGCATCAAGGACGGAGCAAATTCCAATAGTCTTGGCAAAACCCTTTTTGACACATCATCGTTCATATGTGGATCATCATGCTAGTATATGAACTGCTACGTAAACATTATGAAGTGCTTTTATTAACCGTCATATCAACTGTAGTTTCATTCGATAAAAAAATATTGATAATTTTTTTCTATTTTTCTGATAATTTAGGTAAAGTATAAGGACAAAATTCTTCTTTAAGCGTTATTTTTCTTATTGTATTTATTTCTTTTAATGAATCTGCATGATGCTTTACACGTATAACACAAGCATAATGTCACGCCCCTAAGGTTTAAGTCTAGCGGGACGCGCAACCTTAGACAATCCTCGATCATTTGGGGCACTAAAGGTCACGAACAAGCCCTTAAGGCTTCAATAGATGCATAAGCTAATGGGGCACCAAGGGAGACAACAAAATCAAAGAGAACAAAGAACAAAGAACAAAGTGGCAAGAGAGAGTAAAATGCTCTTCTATTACTCTCAAAGTAATGAATGGAGGGAAGATGGAATGAAAATACAATGAGGTGGGGAGTCTCTATTGTATTTGATCTCCCGCACAATCAATGATTTAGATCAATTTACATTTACAGCTAAGATTAGCCCAAATTTCCTAATCTAAGAAAATTAAATATAATTCTATCTAATTATTAGTAGGAAACTTTCTTTTGATAGGTGTTCACATTGGATGTGGCAGGATCCCTCCAGAATATTCTATGATATAATGTGACTTTCCTTTCTTGCAATGTCAATTGCAATGTCAATGTGATCTCTAACATTCTCCAAGTGACGGGCCAAGTACAGTGCTCTTAGTAATCCTGATACTCCACATATAATCTCTTTGATGGATACTTGTGCATATGTGTAATATCCAAAATATCAGGTAGGTGACTATAGTGAAAGAATTTAAATTTTTGTGGGTTAAATTGAGTAAATTGAAAAGTATAAGGAATGATTTAGGAAATTGTGTTTGAGACTTATTAGTAAGAATGGAAGAATGGAGGGTAAATTTGGTCCTTTAGATGGAATGAATTTAATATTCATTTAATTGGGGTTATTTAATAAAAGTGAATAGGAGAATTAGGAGGAAAAGTCTGGAAGTTTTCTCATCTTCTTCTTCTATAATTCCCGTACCCTCCATAGCTAAGGTAAGAATTCATCAATGTTGGTTTTTCCTTTTGTTTTTGGGTTAAGTTTTGAAACCTTAAGTAATATAGAGGCTTAAGGAAGGTTTAAGGAGGATCAAAACTAAGAGATGGAGGTTTTATTTTGGATTTCATAAAATGGGTTTTTAAATGATTTGATGGAATATGGTTAGTTATGGAAGATTTAAGGAATTTTTGACTGGTCAAATAAATGAATAAGAGATTGAGAGCTTTAAAAATGATTAAAAACAAGTTTGGAAAAATTTGTGTGATTCTTAGTTTTGAGTGTTCTTTGGAGATTTTGGATGTTATAAGAGGATCTATGAATGTAAGTTAGTTGAATTAAGTAATGATGAGTTTAATGGTATGGTTGGGGATGAAAGTAAGAGATTTAGGAGAAAATGTGGTAAAAATCAAAGAAACATATGTAAAATCTAGGTAACGGTATCGGTACTGGAAGAACAATACCGATACTATAGGGTTAAATTTAAGGAAAAATGATAAACATGACGAACAATATCGATACTTATGCAAGTGGTATCGGTACTGAAGTGGGGGTATTGATACCATTATTGAAAAATGGATTCCAGAATGTAAAAATGGTATCAATATTGAAGGGAGTATCGGTACCATAATATAGAAATATCGATACTACCGATACTATTCAACCTAAAATTTTAAGTTAGGATAAACTTTATTAGAATTCAAGAATAATAGTACTTTGAGTATTATTATTATTATGTATAAATGTTAGAAAATATACTTATATTTGTATTGTATGTGTGATTATGGATGCTTGTGTAGATCGTAATCAAGCTCTTGAGTTAAGCAAACAGAAAGGTAAGGATAAAGTCGCCAATTAGTCAGATTTACATTCTGGGCATAATAGCGAGGCAAACCAGGTGAGTGCATTTATTATGTACTTATATGCTATGATAGTTATAGATGCATTTTGCTTAATGTATTGCACATACCGAATGGGCAGTATGTGTGCAACCTAACAAATTCATAATAAGTTTATGAATTTCCGTATTGGCACTATGTGTGTAACCTAAGAAATTCATAATAAGTTTATGAATTTCCATATTGGCACTATGTATGCAACCTAAGAAATTCATAATAAGTTATAAATTTTCGTATTGGCACTATGTGTGCAACCTAAGAAATTCATAATAAGTTTATGAATTTCTGTATTGGCACTGTGTGTGCAACTTAAGAAGTTCATAATAAGTTTATGAATTTCCGTATTGGCACTATGTATGCAACCTAAGAAATTCATAATAAGTTATGAATTTCCATATTGGCACTATGTGTTCAACCTCACGAAATTCTTAATGATTTTATGAATTTCCGTATTGGCACTATGTGTGCAACTCCACGTAATTCATAATGAGTTTATGAATTATTGTATCGTCACTACGTGTGCAAAACCATGGAATTTATCATGAGTTGAAATATTCAATTTGTATGTGGATAGATGATGACATATTTATGTTTAAAATTCACCTCATTATTATTTTGCCTCACTAAGTGATTACTTAGCGTGTGTTGATTTCACGTGTAGATATTGTTACAAGCGGAGTAAGGAGTACATCTGACATTGCCAATCAAGGACCACCTCATCAGTAACTGTACGACAACTATTTCTACTTTTGATGTTGTTTGCTGATGTAATAGATTTATGATAATGCTTTGAAAAGTATTTGACTTATGATGATGTAAAATTTAATATGTTAGAACTTTAAGATTTGTTTTCATAATTATAAGTAAATGATCATTTTATTTTTATTAAATTAAAATGTTTTATGATTGGAAACAAATTTATTGGTTTTTCAAAAGCGAAAACTTTTAAAAGTTATGTGACACTATGACTTGTGTGCGGAAACGTATACGGGAATTGGGTGTTACATTTATTGGTATCAAAGCCAAGTTTAGCCGATTCTCGGTCGAAATCGGGTGTATGTTACTGTAAAAAGGGGTTTTACATGCCACTAAGATTTCAATGTTACTGATATGGTGAAGTTAGAATATGATTGATGTAACTCTTTACTAACTTAAGTGTTATCATTTTGTATGTTCTATTAGATGTCGTATTCTACCAATTCGCAGAGAACGACTGATCAAGAAAATAGAGATATGTTGGGTAGCGAGAGCTATGAAGCTAATAGTGAGCATTTGATTCCGTCGGAAAATGCTAGTGCATCGACATATTAGGGTATACCAGTGCCCGAGTTTGGAGCTTTTGTGCAGGCTCTTGATGCCATCCTGACTTGGTTTCAACCTCCTCCGCCTCTCCCTATTCCTCCAGCACTGCAGATGTTAATTCCAAAAGAGTTAAGAAGTTTGAGAGATCCTGAGTTCCGGGGAGAAGAGGATGAAGCTCCAATGGATGCTGATTTACTGTTAAACAACATTTTGGTGATGCTGGAAAGTCTTCAATGCTCAGATTTTGAAAAGTTGGGTGGAGTTGTATCTTTACTTCGAGGATAAACTCGAGTGTGATGGACAAACACTACAATGTATGCACCACCTGAGCAAGTGACATGGTAATTTTTCAAGACGAGTTTAAGAACAAGTATATCGGGGAGCAGTTTATGTGGGCAATGCTGCTGAAGTTTCTTAATGTGAAACAAGGCGATCGAGCAGTACTTGAGTACGAGGCTGAGTATAATAATCTGAGCCATTTTGCTACTGAGGTAGTTCCCAACGATAACGCCTGATGTGATTGGTTCATTGAGGGTTTGAGACCAAAGTTGAAAGAAATAATGTTGGCTTTAAACTTGCCTAGCTTGCAAGAAGTTATCAACCTAGCTAAGGCCATTGAAAGAGCTTAATAGGAGACTCTAGCAGTGGAGCAGGGTATGCAGACGAGAAAAAGAGTTGGAATGTCTTCAACTTCCCATCATGTTAAGAGAGGCAAGAGTTCGAGTTCCAGATATCATAATAGAGATGGTTCTACTGCAGTTTCCCAGAAGAATAATGAATCACAGTCTTTTGCTGCTAGCTCGGGTAGGGCGTTTGGAGAATAAAATAATCCATGTCAGACATGTGGCAAATCGCACCAAGAAGTACGTAGATTGCTAACAGGCACTTTTTTCCATTGTGGTGAAACTGGTCACTATGCTCGAAATTTTCCAAAGAGATCCAGAGATAGATAAGTACAAACTGAGAGATCAGTAGCAACATCTAATAGAAGCAGAGGAAGAGGAAGATTCGACAAACAATCTGAGTCCAACCAGCGACAAGAGACTCGGGGAGTGGCCCAGATTTATAATATTAAGACTAATGAGGATTAGGATGACTCTAAGATCTTAATAGGTACATTCCATCTTTTTGATGAACCTATATTTATCTTGGTTGACCCTAGTTCTACACACTCTTATATTAGTACAAAGTTGGTTAGAGCTAGAGGAATTCCTTTAGAACCAATCTTTAGTGAGATGATAGCGGTAAACCCTATGATTCATAGTGCAAGAGTAACTCGGGTATGTAGAAAATGGCCGATAAAGATTCTAGGGATTGTGTTCCCGGCAAACCTAATGTAGTTGTCTTTCGACGAATTTGAAGTTATTTTAGGCATGGATTTGTTGTCTCCTCATCATGGATGGGTTGATTGTCACAAGAAGAGATTATTTTTGAAAGATGCGGAAGGCTCAGAAATCGTTGTGATCAGTGAAAAAAATGAGATCACCATCCAATGTAATTTCAACAATGACTGCAAAGAAAATGATGTCATAAGGATGTACAATTTTTCTAGCCAACGTGATAGACACTCGAATATAGGAAGTGAGATTAGGTGATATCCCAAAAGCTCGGGAGTTTCTAGATATTTTCTGGAGGAATTACCAGGCTTAACTCTAGACCGTGAAGTGGAATTCCAGATTGAAGTTTACCCAGGTACTAAACCTATTTCTATGGCTCCATATCAGATGGCTCCAATAGAGTTAAGATAATTAAAGGCCCAATTGCAGGAGCTGCTTGATAATGGATTTATCAGACCTAGTGTTTCTCATTGGGGAACACCTGTGCTTTTTGTGAAAAAGAATGATGAGTCTATGCGATTATGCTATGATGCTTATCTTCGTTTTGTTCTTCAGACTCTTCTAGAGAAGAAACTATATGCATATTATCTAAGTGTGAATTATGGTTAGCCGAGGTTGCTTTCCTTGGCCATATAGTCTCCGCAAAAGACATAGGAGTCGATCCAAAAAAGATTCAAGCTATAGTGAAGAAATTTTCAATGTTAGCTTTGCCACTAACTAAGTTATTACGGAAATATGTGCTTTTGTTTGGTCGAAGAAATACGAAGAAAGTTTTGAAATGCTAAAGAGGATTGTAACAGAAGCACCAATGCTTGTATAGCCTGAGTCGGGTAAAGATTATGTAATCTTTAGTGACGCATCTCATAATGGATTAGGATGTGTGCTTATGCAAGAAGGGAAAGTTGTGGCCTATGCCTCGAGACAACTGAAGATTCACGAGAGAAATTACCCGATGCATGACTTGGAATTGGCAGCTGTCATGTTCGCTTTGAAGATTTGGCGTCGTTATTTGTACGGGGAGTAGTGCCATATTTACACAGATCACAATAGTCTAAAGTATTTGTTGACTCAGAAATAATTGAACTTGAGGTAGAGAAGATGGATCGAGCTTTTAAAATATTATGATGTGATCATCGATTATCATTCAGGGAAGACTAATGTGGTAGTTGATGCACTTAGCCAAAAGATTTTTACAGCTTTATAAGCTCTAGATGCATGTATGTCTTTAAAGAAAGATGGTGCCTTGATAGCTGAGCTTAAGTTAAAGCTGATGCTCTTGGATCGGATAAAAGAGCTGCAAGGACAAGATGAAAAATGTTTGGCAAAAGTTGCACAAATAGAAAAAGTTGAGGCCAAAGACTTCCAAATTAGGACTGATGGATGTTTATATGATCATGGAAGACATTGCATTCCAGATAATGAAGAATTAAAGAAATATATTCTTTCCGAGGCACATTATAGTCCTTTGACTATGCATCCAGGCGGGAATAAGATTTATCAGGATATAAAGAGTCGATATTGGTGGCCAGGAATGAAAAGAGTTATATCATATTTTGTTGCAAGATGCCTGACATGTCAGCAAGTGAAAGCTGAGCATCAAGTGCCTTCCAGATTGCTATAACCGATATCCATTCCCGAGTAAAAGTGGGAACGAGTTACAATGGATTTTGTTTCAGGGCTACCTTTGACACCCAAGAAAAAGGACTCAATATGGGTAATTATGGACAAATTTACCAAGACAACACATTGTCTTCCAGTTTGAGTAGATTACTCGAAGGATAAATATACGGAGTTGTATATAAAAGACATAGTTTAGCTGCATGGAGTACCAGTTTC
Organism: Hibiscus syriacus; assembly: GCF_006381635.1. NCBI lineage: Eukaryota > Viridiplantae > Streptophyta > Magnoliopsida > Malvales > Malvaceae > Hibiscus > Hibiscus syriacus. The sequence goes on from NW_024063037.1 coordinate 621,307, forward strand.
GATAGTATCCGACCGAGATCCCAAGTTTACTTCGAGATTTTGGAAGTCCTTGCACGAGGAACTGGGTACTCGATTGAACTTCAGTATGATTTTTCATCCGTAGACAGATGGGTAGTCATAGCAAACTATTCAAGTATTGGAGGATATGCTAAGGGCATGCGTGATAGAATTTAAAGGATCATGGGAAAGATATTTCCCTTTAGCGGAATTTGCTTATAATAACAGTTACCAATCGAGTATTAAGATGCCTCTGTATGGAGTCTTGTATGGGAGGAAGTGTTTAAAACCATTAAACTAGTTTGAGCTAAAAGATCGAGATCTTGTTGGCACGTATTTAATGAAAGAAATAGAAGATAAAGTGAAAGTTACCAAGATAATCTTAATATAGCTTCCAATCAACAAAAGTCTTATGCTGATCTTAAGAGAAAAGATATTGAATATCACGTGGGAGATAAGGTATTTCTGAAAGTATCACCTTAGAAGAAAGTATTTTGGTTCGGTCGCAAAAAAAAGCCGAGTCCAAGATTTATTGGACCTTATGAGATTTTAAAAAGGGTTGGACCAATAAGATTCCTCTAGTTAATCGAAATTCTCATCACACCAAAGGAAATCAAAATTCAATAAGATTTGATTTACAAGGAATAACTAGTGCATATCTTGGTTCGAGGAAACAAAGAACTGCGTAACAAGAAGATTCCTCTATAAAGTACTTTGGCAAAACCATAAGGTCGATGAAGCTACTTGGGAAAGAGAGGAGGATATGAGAAGGAAATTTCTACACCTCTTCGCATCAGGTACGTCTTAAAAATTCGAGGACGAATTTTCTTAAGGGGGAGAATTATAATGCCCCAAATATCGGGTAGGTGACTATAGTGAAAGAATTTAAATTTTTGTGGGTTAAATTGAGTAAATTGAAAAGTATAAGGAATGATTTAGGAAATTGTGTTTGAGACTTATTAGTAATAATGGAAGAATGAAGAGTTAATTTGGTCCTTTAGAAGAAATAAATTTAATATTCATTTAATTAGGGTTATTTAATAAAAGTGAAAGGAGAATTAGGAGGAAAAGTCTGAAAGCTCTCTCCTCTTTTTCTTCTTCACGTCCCGTGCCCTCCATAGCTAAGGTAAAGATTCATCAATGTTGGTTTTTCCTTTCATTTTTGGGTTGGCTTTGAAACCTTAAGTAATATAGAGGCTTAAGGAAGGTTTAAGGAGGATTAAAACTAAGAGATGAAGGTTTTATTTGAGATTTCATAAAATGGGTTTTTAAATGATTTGATGGAATATGGTTAGTTATAAAAGATTTAAGGCATTTTTGACTTGTCAAAGAAGTGAATAAGAGATTGGGAGCTTTATAAGTGATTAAAAACAAGTTGGAAAAATTTGTGTGATTTTTAGTTTTGAATGTTCTTTGGAGATTTTGGATGTTATAAGAGGATTTATGGATGTAAGTTAGTTGGATTAAGTAATGATGAGTTTAATGGTATGGTTGGGGATGAAAGTAAGAGATTTAGGCGAAAATGTGGTAAAACTCGAAGAAAAATTTGTAAAATCTGGGTAACGATATCGATACTAGAAGAACAGTACCGATACTATAGGTTAAATTTGAGGAAAAATGATAAACATGATGAACAATATCGATACTTATGCAAGTGGTATCAGTACTGAAGTAAGGGTATCGATACCAAGAGGAAGATATCGATACCATTATTGACAAATGGATTCCAGAATGCAAAAAAGGTATCGATACTGAAGGGAGTATCGATACCATAGTATAAACGTATCGATACCATAGGATGGGTACTAATACTAATCATCCTGGAATTTTAAGTTCGGATAAACTTTATTAGAATTCAAGAATAATAGTACTTTGAGTATTATTATTATATATAAATGTTAGAAAATATACTTATGTTTGTATTGTATGTGTGATTATGGATGCTTGTATAAATCGTAATCAAGCTTCTGAGTCAAGCAAACATGAAGGTAAGGATAAAGTTGCCAATTAGTCGAATTTAGATTTTGGGCATAATAGCAAGGCAAACTAGGTGAGTGCATTTATTATGTACTTATATGCTATGATAGTTATAGATGTATTTTGCTTAATGTATTGCACTTACCGAATAGGCACTATATGTGCAACCTAAGAAATTCATAATAAGTTTATGAATTTTCGTATTGGCACTATGTGTGCAACCTAAGAAATTCATAATAAGTTTATGAATTTCCTTATTGACACTATGTGTGCAACCTAAGAAATTCATAATAAGTTTATGAATTTTCGTATTGGCACTATGTGTGCAACTTAAGAAGTTCATAATAATTTTATGAATTTCCGTATTGGCACTATGTGTGCAACCTAAGAAATTCATAATAAGTTTATGAATTTTCGTATTGGCACTATGTGTGCAACCCCACGTAATTCATAATGAGTTTGTGAATTATTGTATCAGCACTACGTGTTCAAAACCATGTAATTTATCATGAGTTGAAATATTCATTTTGTATGTGGATAGATGACAATATATTTATATTTAAAATTCACCTCATTATTATTATGCCTCACTAAGTGATTACTTAGCGTGTGTTGATTTCACGCGTAGGTATTGTTTCGAGAGGAGTACGGAGTGCATCTAATATTTCCAATCAAGGACCACCTCATCAGTAATTGTACGACAACTATGTCTACTTTTGATGTTGTTAGTTGGCATGTAATAGATTTATGATAATGCTTTGAAAAGTATTTGACTTATGATGATGTAAAATTTAATATGTTCGAACTTTAAGATTTGTTATCTTAATTATAAGTTAATGGAGGTTTTATTTTTATTAAATTAAAATGTTTTATGATTGAAAAAAATTTACTAGTTTTTCAAAAGCAGAAACTTTTAAAAGTTATGTGACATCTATGACTCGTGTACGGAAACGTATAAAGGAATTGGGTGTTACAATATGCCTCATACTCAAATATGCAAGTCATGATAATAACATGAGAAAATAACTTCAGTGACCGAAAATACCTTATAATATACGATTTTAACCAACTTTTTTTTTATTTGCGAAAATGACCAACAAATTCGCAACGCGAACTCCAATTTCGCAACACGAATTTCTTTTCCGCAACGCGATTTTCCAAATTCGCAACACAGAAGTCAAATTCACAATATAGAAGTCAAATTCGCAAAGCAAATTTATTTTCGCAATGCGAATTTTATTTTCGAATTCGAAACACAATATTAATTTCGCAACACAAATGTAAACATTATAATCGTAACTCATAACCTAAAACCCTAAATCACAACTCAGTCTCATCATCATCTCTCACTCTCTACGACGACATCCGTCCCCATCTCCGACGACATGTGTCCCCATATCCGACGACCCCCTCTATCTCTATCTCTGAGAGTCACCCTTTCACAACCATTCACGGCCACAAATGGAAAATCAACCACCGAGGGTTAGTTTTTTTAATTATTTTTGTTTTGAAATTTTTGTATTATTATTAAATTTTTCATATTAAAATTGATGATAAATTTACTGGTAATTTCAATATATAGATTAACCATTTCACTTAGATTGCTTAGTAAATTCATTTTGTTGCTGCCAATACTGCTAAACTGTTTAGTCTTTAACCCTGTGAAGTTAGTATTTTGGTTGAAGTAATGCAATTCATTCAAGTTTCAATTTGCAGAAGAATAGTTTTTGAAACTTAAATTCGCAACACGAAAATCGCAATGCGAAAATGAAAATTGCAACGCGATTTTAGTTTCGCGATGCGAATTTCATTTTCGCGTTGCGAATTTCATTTTCGTTTTCGAATTTAAGTTTCAAAAACTACTATTCTTCTTCAAATTGAAACTTGAATGAATTGCATTACTTCAACCAAAAAAAAGACAAATACTAACTTCACAGTGTTGCGAATTTAAGTTTCAAGAATAAACTACAACTATTTATGTTGTCATTGAACCTGCACTAAACCTATATGTTGTCCTTTTAAATGTTTATATAAGCGCTTACTTCTGGAATGTTATCTGATGCATTTTGTGAACTATGATAAATAATGACTTGGGTGAATACCGTGCCAGTTTGAAACATATTTGGCTATATTTTCCCTGTTTAATATCATGTCTGTTTATAGTGTATAATTTGTAGTTTTTGGTATATCTAACTTGGTATGTTTATTGTTTTTGTTAGGAATTTTTTTGGCTTCATTGACTTTAAGGAATAAATTAAGCCTAGCCACTACAATTGCGTCGATACTTACACCTGTACAAAGAAATTTGTTTGAGAATACTTGTTTCGGGCCATGGCTGAAATTACAACATCCAGGTGGAGATGCTATGTTGACCCATTTGTTTCTTCAGACCATGACTAACGATCTACCTGAGAGGATACAACGTGGTGATGAGGAGATATGATTTCATTTTCTACCGGCGTATACTTGTTTTGGACGGGAGGAGTTTTGCTTAATAATTGGTCTACTTTTGGACGAAATGATGAAATAGGTCAGTACACTAGTCATATCGCCCGCCCATCATGGTTATTTCAGGTTTTTCCTAAGCTGGCAAAGGCGAAGCCCAGTTTACACGTCGACAATTTTAAAAGATTACTTCTTAAAGATGGTTTTACTCGGATGGATGACCTTGATATTGTCCGAGTATGCCTTTTATTACTTTTGAATGTCGGGTTTTTAGGCAAAGAGGGCAGACAACCTATTTTTAAGGATTTAATATTATTGGTAGATGACCTAAATGCATGGAACGTGTTTCTGTGGGGTTTATATCTATGGAAAGCTACATAGAAAAAGTTGTCGTCTGCCTTTGAGGACCGTCGTAGTTTGCATGGCTATGGTTCCAAATACACTTTGGTAGGCTTTATTTGGGCCTTTAAGGTAAGAATTTCTATATAATGTTTCCAAAAATTATAATTAATTATTTAACAATTACTAAAATTAATGTTTGTGTATTATATTGTTTGTAGATTTGGATATTTGAGGCTTTTCCCAGTATGCAGACATATGCCATCAAAAATTCAAATGATATTCTTAGGGCTATTACCTGGAGGAGGATCCGACTGTTGGATTGGGAAGATTTACTACCATATACGATGATGAATGATGTAAGTCAACATAAATACTACCATATATAAATAAGATTACTAGTAGACGTTTGACTTTGTTTGAGCTTTTATATTGTTAGGAGGCAAACTATCCATTATAGAGGATGACACCCACAGAGGCTGAGATTGCCACTGATTGGGGCAAGCTAGTAAGCGATTTTTTGATGGGACGGATGATGAGCAACCCCCACTTCGAGAGCCATCACCTGATCGAGCCGATTCTACAGCTCGACACCGAGAGCCATAACATATTCCATCACATCATCGAGCCTCTTCTCCACCATCACCTCATGATAGGCGACCGACAAAGATTCCATGACATTTATATCCCTTTTCTCCACCTCCACAAGATGAGTTAGGGGAGTTACGTGATGAGGTCGGTGCTTTGCGTGATGAGGTCGGTACTTTACATGACGATAATGGTGCATGGTGTGATGAGGTATGGTCTTTACGTGGTGAGGTAGCTATTTTACGCGATGATAATGATGCTTTACGTGGTGAGGTATCTACTTTACGTGATGAGGTAGCCGCTCTACGTGAGATTATTTTATCATTGCAGAATGAGGTTCATACTATATGCAATGAGGTAAGTTTGTTTAATACTATACTAAAAATGCAAATAACCTTTTTTCGGCATTATTTATTTATTTATTTATTTATTATTTATTTATTTTTAGCGGCCTGATAAAGTAGATGCTTTACGGTGGGTTTTTCTTGTACGATGGGGTTTATACATCCGAAGTCGTGGACGTGCCATTACGTCTCCTTTCACCCCAATTGTTCCAAGACTGCGTAAGAAGAAGCCCGATTCACCTGTCATCGTTCAAGAGGCCCCTCCTATCGTTCAAGAGTCCCCTCTCATCGTTCAAGAGGCCCCTCTCATTGTTCAAGAGGCCCCTCCCACCATTCAAGTGCCCGATTCACATGGCATACTATGTCGACATATTGATAAACCCCCTCTCGTGCCCGGTATAATGGATCAGAGTTGGATTTTGTATCAGTTACCGACCAGTACCATTCCTCAGCACGAGAGGAGAACACTACCAGACACAATTATGGATAATACCCTTTGGGTTAAGACCGCAGTTGATTTTTATCTACATGAGCGGAGCCAGGGGTGCTACACTGACATATGCAAAATCGACGATAATATGCATTTGTTTCTTGAGCGGTCTTGGTAGGGTGTTTTATTAGGGGTTTAAGAGAATGACTATTTCGAATGGGGGGTAAGTCTTATATTCTTCTTATATTGCATTTTTATTTTTTTTTAAAATTTATTAAATTCATTGATATATGTATTTTTTTATAAAACAACATATTGATGCATGGATGTCATGTCTTCTGATTATAAGGAAATTGAAGAAAATAAAAAAGACACGATGGACTATTATGCCTTCGTCTTTTCACGCAGCTCACTTGAAGGATCAGAGAGACGCTTCATATGCGTTGGGTAATGGAAAAACTATCTTTTATCCTGCGTGGTGGGAGGTCGATAAGGTTAGTATTTATTTTTTGCATATTTAAAGGTGTTCATAAATTTTATTTGATGTGCGCAATTGAATTATATTTATGATTGCATGTGTTTATCCCTGTTATGGAACGTCGTCATTGACTTCTCGTCGAGCTTTAGCTCCCATCCCTGAAGACGATAGTATATGACAACATGTTGAATTATATACCATTGTCTGATTTGAAAGATATTATTTATAGGGGATGGAGCGATCATTTGGCTAAATACTTGGATGCGATTGATTATTGGATTAATTTAGGAAACAAGAAGCCGAATAAGTTAAAAGTTACAATGATGAGTGACGAGACAACGGCACAACAAACTGCGGGAGCCAGAGGAGATTGTGGTCATCTTGTATGCATGTGCTTGGAACGTATGATGACAGGAGGTAAACATTTTCTACCTCCCATAGATAGAGATAGAGGTGCAGTAGGGTTGTGGTTTTGACATTTTATGGCTAGAGAGATATATGCGAGATGTTGCCTACCTGCATCTGCATGCTGAAAGTGTGCATAAACAATTATTTGTTATTGGTAAGTTTGAGCAAGTGTTGTTAACATATATACTCTTTGTTGGTTTGAAAATGTTTGGTTAAGTACCTAGAATTCAATAATTTCAGCTCATATTTGTTGGTTTTAGAAGTATAGAAAATCTCATGGCCATAACGTTTCTGCAGGTTAATCCTTCAAGTGAGCTGCGTGAAATTGATGTATTTGGATGTAAGCTCCCTATTGTTAGGAGCATTTGGATGTACTGTTTGGGGCTGATTGATGTATTAATGTGCTGTCAAGTGTAAATAAGAATTGTTTTTGTTTAATTGATTTGTTGTTTAATTTCAATCTGTATTATGTTGAAGGCAAAAAAGACCTGTTGAAGGTACAATTTCGCAACGTGAATTTGACTTTTGCGTTACGAATTCAAGGAAAACACCTTCAAAAAGATAATAGACAACAATCTGATAAGTGATAATAACTGAACAGATCATAGCAATGTTCAAACTCAAGTTACTAATGCATGTCTAACTGAAAATGTATATATTCACACATAAAATACACATAATACAACGTTTGCATTTAAAAATCACCTAAGTTAATAAGTCCCAAAAGGTGAAGCCGGTTGTGATTGAGATTTTGATTTTGATTGCGATTTTGATTTCCTTTTACTTGGCACCATATGAGCTTTGGATTTTGATGAGGATCCATATTTTGGTAGAGGAAAAGATGATTGTGATGGCACTGGTGATCCATAGGTCAACCTTTTATGACCACTTTCCTTGCACCGACTACATGTCGATATCCTCTTCTCTTCACTCTTAGACGGTATATGATCTTGATTTTTTGGTCGGCCAGGTAGCCTGTTGTCCATGACTGGTGGCAAAACTGTTTGTAAGTCATCTGGTATGTCCCACTCAGAAGGATGTGGAATAGGGTAGACAATCTTGGCATAAGTGTATCGATATACTTCTGTAGTGTAACAATCCATAGCGTTTGCGCTTGAATCATCTTGGTTTAGATGAAAGCAACTTTTATAAAATGGCCACACGGATAACCAGATGTTTGTCACTTCATACAACTACACGTCTTTGCATTTAGATTGACAAGCCCATTTAAGTTATTATCCAATACTTCAAACAAAGTGTTTGAACATGGTTAAACTCTCCATGACGTTGACTTCACAACACGTTTCGTTATCTTTTTTTCAGTCCATGGTGTAACACGGCGTTCCAAAGTTCCTGTAAATTTAAATATAATACTTAGTAAAATTTATTAAATATGATAAGTTACGAATTTAAATAAATAACACATGCATGGTTTCTTTTCTTGTAGTACCACTTTTGAATAGAGGCTCGAAAAAACTCCATTAACATAGTAATGGGTAATTTTCGGGAATGATGACTTAGAGCGTTGATTGATTCTGCACTATTAGATGTCATGAAACCATATCTTACTCCAAGTTGACGTACTCTTGACCATCTTTCAAACCCGACATCTTCTAGTGTTTGAGCACATTGAGGCAAAACACGTCTTAAACAATTTATATGCTTATTAAAATCCACTTCCCGATAAGCTTTTACAGCCTTCCAGTATATCCATTTGTGATTTTTATACCACCAGACCTTGATTTTAGATTTCTGTACAAATGAACACCACAAAGTCCATGAAAAGCATCTGAGAAACACCTTCTAACAACGTTGTCAATTGAGTTTTCCCTATCGAATATGATTGTCAGATTGCTAATAGGACCTATGCAATTCCTAAGATGCCTCATAAACCATGTCCATGAATCAGAGGTTTCAGATTTGCCAACCCTGTAAGCTATTGGCAGTATCCCATTATTAGCATCCATGGCTACTGCTAATAAGTTTACTCCAAGGTATCGACCTTTCAAATGTGCTCCGTCAACTATAATAACTGGGCGCATGTAAGTAATAAACGAACGAATCTACAAAATAATATCCACAAGAAATATCATCATTTAAATGTGAAATTCATGTAACTAACAAAAATGAGTCAACAAAATTACATTGATTTACTAACCGCAACACCAATGGCGATAAACAGCAACTCAAAGCGTCCATCTCTATCTTTTTGATATGAGTTACCGACCCAGGATTTTTCAGCTTTAAATTGTGACAATAAGCTGACAGTTGGGCAAACGATGCTTCTGGCGACCCCCTCAACAATTCCAAGGCATAACATATGGCTCTCCAAGCTTGAGAATATGAGATACTAATATTGAACCGAGCATTCATGTCAGTCATAATTTCATGTCCCCAATATACCCTGCCATTCAAAAATGTTAACTCAGCCAGAAAACCACCAAACACCTTTTTGTTTGCTTGTTTATGTGAGGAAAAACTTGGGTTCTTGAACATGTATGTTTATCAATAAAAGTCCTAACTTGAAACATTTCGCAATCTTTTATCCTCTTTACAATCATACGCCACGTACAGTTTTTGTCAATCATACATTTTGTTTCGAAACGATCTTTGCTTGATTTGTTAACTTTTAGTTGATAACCATCTTCCACATATTTCGTATACAAAGCTATCTTCAAGTCTTCCTTTGTATCAAAACAATCATCTTTCTTGATACGAATAACTTTTGTGTAACAATCAACTGCTATCTTTACTAACTCTTCTTCCGGTATCTGAAGTACAGAATGGATGTTCAACATGTTCATTCACAGTCGTAACTTCCTCCTCATCATCATCAACAACATCTTCCTCGGCAGCGGCTGTTTCATCATCAAAATTTGGGTATTGACCAATATCAAAATCATTACACACAGGGTCTGTTTCTTCTTCTGAAACATCATCAAAATCCGAGTATTGACGAAGATCAAAGTCCGGGTATTGACCAAGATCAAACTTCGAATACTGACTAGTACTCACAATTGTTTTTGTTGGCTCATCATCGTATAACTGGTCAATACGAAACCGGAATTTGGTGCTGAAAGTTTATTGAGATTTGGATTAGGGAAAGGTTGTGGGTTTTGAGATTGTGTTTGATATTGTGTTTGGTATTGGAAATGTGGTGAAACAAAATTTTCTTAGTGATGAAATTGTGGTGGAACCATTAATTTTGAGGTTGATAACAACATTGTACATTGTGAGCACCATAAACTAGGGTTGAAGAACTTAGTTGATTACTGACTCAACTTCACTACTTCTAGGTTCAACAACATACAATATAACATCATCTTGCGAAACACTAATGTAAGCAATGAATCGTTCAACATCTTCATTATCGTTTAACAAATAAACTTTACCTTTTTCTGATAAGATAGCCTAAATCCACTTAGAGGTTCTAAATTCAATTTCTTTGCAACACGTAACATTAGAGTTTCATAAGTTAACTTTTTTAATGACATTTTTAGTTGAAGATTCATGGGTAAAGGCATATATTGTAAAAGACCATGAACATTCTCCCATGACCCTCCAAAACACAAATCTATCCAAACATGATCAACAGTAGATGATTTCATTCTACAAATTGTAAATTAATTTACTAAACAAACAGCTATAAACTAGATATCATCACTAACTTAGAGAAAAATATACCTTTATTAAGTCGATAGTTGATAATTTGGGAGAGAAATCATTGAAAAATTATATAGAAATAAAATTATGTAAAAACAAATTAGAGATGGGGAAGGATGTCGTTGGATATAGGAACAGATGTCGCCGGAGAGAGTGAGAGATGAAGATGGAATGAGTTGCGATTTAGGTTATGAGTTGCTGCTGCTGCGTAGTTTATATACCCAAAACATTTGTGTTGCGAAATAAAAATTGTTGCGAAATTAAAATTCGTGTTGCGAATTCGAAAATCGAGTTGCGAAAACAAAATTCGTGTTGCGATTTAGAAAATCTTGTTGCGAAAAGGAAACTTGTGTTGCGAAAAAGAAATTCGCGTTGCGAATTCAAAAATCATGTTGCGAATTTGAAATTCAGTGTTGCGAATTTGGAAAATCGCGTTGCGATTGTAGAAACTGAGTTGCGAATTTGGAAACTGTGTTGCGAAATTGGAGTTTGCGTTGCGAATTTGTTGGTCATTTTCGCAAATCCAAAAAAAGTTGGTTAAAATCGTATATTAAGACATTTTCGGTCACTGAAGTTATTTTCTCTAATAACATAACCTTAAACCGGACTACATCCTTTTAGGAGGAGCAAGTTAAACCGAATTGCTTCCTTTTAGGAGGAGCAAGTCCCTACGCTTTCGTGAGATGGTAGTTTCCACAATGATTAGTAGAACACTCTCTGGTATATCGTGAGATTCGTGAGACGATATTCTCTACAGTGCTTATGGGACATACAACCACTCAAATTGAACCTTTTTTTTCTCGAGAGAAAAAATTATTAATAGAAAATACAAAAGATTAAAATATATAAAAATGGGTGGCCATCCTTCGGTCCATCATTGCTTTCTATTCTAAGCCTGTGATGGTTATGGAAAATGGGAATCTGTGATTGCATACCCTCGACCTTTAGAGTTAACATCCAAATCATGCATATAATAAGCTCGTAGAAGTTGGAAGTATGATAGAGTCAAGCCTTTATGTTTTAGAAAAGGAACTTGAATGTAAGACACATAAAGGAATATGCTTGTAATTATTTACCTTTGTGGTTTTTATGTGTATTCTATTACTTTGGTTTTGACAACATATTTTGATTTTGACTCAATCTGATTTTAATTCACATTGTCAGACTACATCCAACTAAAAACAAGTGATCATCCATCACATAAGTTGGACAATCACTAACCTCAGGCACGAAGCCATGATTAAACTATGAGGGGCAAACATGAATTTAGATTTCAGTTCATTGTCGGAATAATAGCCGTTATATAGAGGTAAATATTTCATTTGAAATCATTATTGTGTAATCTCAAAAAATGCAATAAACGCAACGTAATAAAAAATATTACCTTAACTATAATTTAAATCTCTGGGGGCAAGTTGTTTAATTTTAAAATAAATATGATTTTAAAAAGTAATTAAATCATAAAAATTAAGCGATTGAATGTGTAATTCTATAAATTGTAAAATTTAAATTATTAAAAAAATAATTAAATCTTATAAATTTTGGGTCAAGACTTAATTATATTAATTTTAAAACTGACAGTATCCCAAAAGTAATTATACCAAGAATTTTGGTGGCAAGGGTTTAATTGTAATAGTTTCAAAATATCCAATGGCCTAAAATATAATTAGCCCATCAATGTTAGGGGGCAGCTGACCCTCCCATCCATAAGGTGGCTTCGTCCCTAACTAACCTAGAATACTATTTTTCTTTCTTCTATTGTTACTTATTCATGGCTTTTTTTTCTGAATACAAAAAGAGTGAACTAAAGCTGCAGTGCTAAACCATAAAATCACAGAATTCCAGCTTCAACTTGATACTTCTACTGAACTTCATCCGTCGGAAAACAAAAGGTATAGCTACCGAACGGAAGACGTCTAGCCAACTTCGCGAGACCATCTGCCACCTGATTCCCTTCTTGAAAAACATGAGTAATCTTCAGCTGCCAATCTCTCCATTATCGCCCGGATATGCGTTTTTAAATGAGAGTGCACCTCCATGTTTCTGCATTGGCCAAGCATTACACTTACATCTTTGCAATCCACCTCTAGCACGACACGTCGAAATCCCATCTCCCAAGCCAACCGCAGCCCTTCAAGCACTCCCCATAACTCCGCATCCATGACCGAGCACACGCCAATCCACTTCGAAAAACCACAAATCCATGATCCTGTATCATCTCGAATAACCCCTCTACAAGCTGAGAGACCATTCGTAGGACGATTCGCTCGTTCGTATTCTGTTTCACCCATCCATATGGTGATGGACTCCACTGAATATCTTGTCTTTGGCACGGATGCGACGCGACTGAACACCACATTAAGCATTGAGCCTGGTTCGATTCCAGCAGAAGCCGTTTTGCTGCGCTGCAGCACACTTTCCACTCCTATAACCGAATAATAGAGCCCAGTCTTCCGAGTTCGAAGGGAAGAAGCTTGGTTCATTCAAATTCATTATGATCCAATCATTAATCGGCAAATTAATAAACATACTCACCCGGTCTGGTTTTAACAGTGATAACCAGGTGGTACTCCGCACAATGCAATCTCTAAACACGTAAGACAGCGATTCCAGACCCCTCCCACAGCTACCATCATCAGTCATGTGTCTGCGCATTCTTTCCTCATTAGTCATTAATTTACCTTTACAATTAACCAGATAAGTAGCCGAACGCGCGACATCCCCTGAAAATTCCTGATAGTTTTCCAAATCTGTGTTTCCTGAGGCACCTGTACTGATCTTCGACTTTGATATGCACTAGCAACTGAGAAGTACCGTTTACTCTCCCAGACCCAACCCGTCTTATCATTCCCTCCAAGAGGATCAGGAACTTGAATTGCCGCAAGATGAAGTAAGACTTGATTCGGTAGCAACGGCCTAATCATCTCCCAATTCCAATCTCCTTGCAGGGAAACCATTGACGCAACAGACATGGGCTCTAGTTGCTGCAACAAATTGTCGATCCGAAGCTTCTCCAACGGGTCAATGTTTCCAATCTACGAATCCTTCCAAAAATCAATCGTTCTCTCGTTACCCAATGTCCAAACCAAAACATTACAAACATCCTGCCAAACCATCGATAAACCCTTCCACATGCGAGAGCAAGCATGCCTCGTTATAGACTTTGGTACTAATTCCAGCAATTTGTACTTTGCACGAACCACCTTGCTCCATAACTGGTGAGGATTTGCAATAAGTTTAAACCCTAATTTCATTAGAAAAGCAGCGTTTTGGTCGCGAATTGCTTTAATTCCAAGCCTTCCTTCATCCACAGGTTGACAAACATCCTCCCATAGAACTAGATTTATTCCACGTTTATTCTCATAGTGACCCCGAATGATATTCCAAATCAATTGTTCAATATCATCACAAATTCTTTTTGGCAAATAACATGTTTGCGTTGCATAGTTAGGAAGAGCCGACAGGACAAATTTTGCCATGACTATTCTCCCTGCTAACGACGTCTTAGCCCGTCATCCAGTCAATCTATCTCGAACTTTATGAACTAGGTAGCTATAGGTACCGTAGGAAACTCGACGACGGAGGGGGACCCCAAGGTATCTTCCCAAGTCATCAACCGATGCAACCTGGAGTCCATTACTTTATGCTCCTCCTCATCGTCCCCTCCACGTTCTTAAAAAAGAAAATGTTTGTCTTCGCAAGGCTAACTTTTTGTCCGGAACACTGACAAAACTCCATTAGTGTCCTTTGAATAATCTCTACCTGAGTCATAGATGCTTCCGCAAATAACACTAAATCATCTGCAAAAAACAAATGAGAGATCTCAGGGCCGTTCCTACTCAATCGGATCGATTTCCATTTCCTTTCTTGAACCGCATCTTGAATTGCATGGGCAAGTCTCTCCATACATAAAACAAATAAGTATGGGGATAAGGGAACACCCTATCTGATTCCTCTTGTCTGACGAAAACTATCCGTTGCAGAACCATTCTAAATCACTTGAGTAGACACAGTAGAAACATAGCTCGACCGGAAATCTAATTTCACACAAGGTATCCTCAATAAAACTCTACTCAAGTCAATCATACGGTTTTTCAAGGTCAATTTTGATCGTCATCCACCCCTTCCTGCCTTTCTTGCAGCGCATCAGATGGATCACTTCTTGGGCAATGAGAATATTATCAGTGATGCTTCTTCCGGGTACGAACTTGTTTGATTTTCGGAAATCCACTCTGGCATGAACCCTTACTTATTCAAGGATTTTCATTTGTTCCTTTGTTTTCGGGCGTTTAGTTTACAGGAAAGACCTTTATTAAAGAAAATATTTTTTTCTCAAAATTTTATTCCCATGTTTGATTTGTCATTATCACATCATATGAACAAATATTATTACCAATAGTAGTATTTTTTAGTAAGCTTATGATATTGTCATTCCACCGATTTCTTTAGAAATTTTCAATTCTTATCCTTTAAGAAAAAAATACCCTTGTAATAATAGTTTTTTTTACCATATTGGTCCATTTATTGAGGTATAAATTAATTAAATATTTTTTTCATATGAAAGTTTGGCTTATAAGCTTATGACAACGAAGTTACCAGAATTTAGTTCGATAATGAACATATTAAAATTCAAAATTTTAGAATTACCTTACTCTTGGAGCTGAAAAAAATATTGCTATTGACACTTGTATACTACGAAAAAAAAGGTAAATATAAGATATTTACTTATGCAATTTTTAAAACATTTTTAATATACTGATTATATGAATAGATTTGTTAAGTATATTTTTATTAAATATATATTTGTAAAATTTAGACAACGTGACATGAATAATCCTATGAAATTTCATGTAAATATTTTAATTTGATTTTATAATTTTAAATTATTTAAATAAAAATATATAACAAGTATAATTTAATAAAATTTACTTTTAGATAATATAATTGAGCTATCCACAAATAAATTTTTCACAAATTAGGATATAATTTTTAGATTTTAGTAGTTATATTTGTAGAGTATATGTACCTTATTAACAAATTAAAAATATATAAATAAATATTACCTTATAATCATAATAGATTATTAGAAAATGTAGTTATATTTTGCGTTGAACCATATAATATATTTTGATTTAAAGAGAGACCTAAAATTGTAAATTTGTTTTGCAGCCCTTTTAAAAATCACATATTATAAAATTGTCAAATGGAAAAATTATATTGTTTCATAGGAGAGTAATTTAAGTATTATATACATATAAATGGTTTGAGATGAACTATCGATATAGAATATAAGTTTAATAATAATTATCATTTCCTTGAATAATCTAATTTTTAGTAATATTCAGAATATAATGTACTTGAACAATACATCCAATCTTGTTTGTATTAATCATTTTTTAACTATAAAATTATTATATATATATATATATTAGCTATAACGTATATAAATTTTAAAATATACTCCTAAAGTTTAAAGTTATAAAAATTTGAATTCAAATTACAAAAACATAAATATTAAAAAAATAAGGGTAAATTACACGTTTGTAGATAAACAATAACACTCTAAACCAGTACGACACATCATCGACTGATTAGAATGCGACACAGAACCACCGAAGCGGCTAACCCAAAATTTTTTCTTTTAATTTGATAATTAAAACGAACATTTGAAAATCATTTCGCACAAAGAAATTCATCCATAAAATATAAATAAATCTTACATCGGGAAGCTCCCAAAATAAATACATTAAAATATACAGACCAACGTTTTAAATAAAATTACAACTCGAATATACAAAAAGGATCTACAAATTATACATGTCCTCTAAAGAATAACTCGAGACGTACTCTACTGCACTCAGTCTGGATCTCAGCTGCTCAAAAGGCTCATCGAATGCTCCTCCTACTAATTTGTGTAAGGAAACAAATTCCAAACGCTAAGCACACTAGCCCAGTGTCACACTAACAACTAAATCATACTAAATGTGTTCATCACATGCTCAACCTATTAAGTACAATGCAATAGTGAATATACGCGTATACTGCGCTCTCTACTCTATGGTGTGGTTGAGGGTTCTGCATCTCGGAGCTCACGCACCCTTCTAGTCTACTAATGATGAGGCCCAAAATCTCTAAATTGGACACAATACCCCGACTAACCCAACTTTCACGAGTGTCAGGCCTCGTCCCTAGTTATTCAGTTTAAAGTGCCTCGCGCACTACCTAAGGATATCTAGACTGATTCTATTTCTCGATACTAGTATCTTTTACTAAAGTGACTCGAGTGTCATGATCGTTTCCTGAGCATTCAATCAAGGCTAATTTTATGTCACCCTAATTGATCTTGTTTCTAGTTGAAATTAAACATTATTCTTGTTTCCACTTGTAGTCTTATTTGAGAGTAATTATAGAGCTTTTGGAAAACCTCATCTCTTTTGAAAACCCCTTGAAAATTCGTGTCCAAAATTGTAAACTAGTATCAATACCAAGTCCATCGATATCGATACTCCCCCTCGAGTATTGATACTCCTCCCAGGGTATCGATACTCTACTAATAAATTATATTGAAGTAAAAATGGTAAGTATCGATACTCTTATGGGGAGTATCGATACTCTTATGGGGAGTATCGATACTCTACCCTTGGTATCGATACTCCCTTAAGTACCGATACAAAAAATAAACACTGGAAAAATGGTATCGATACCAACCTCCTTGGTTTCAAAACCAGGACCCCAGTATCAATACTCCTTCAAGGGGTATCGATACTACCCCTCATAAATCCTTTGATTTCTTACCTCTTATAAGAACAATATATGTATCGATACTACCGAACTGTCTTATTGAGGTTCCCAATGTTTTATGGAATATAAAAAGTCATAAAGAAGGCTTTAAACATACTAATAACCATAAAACATAGAATCTACCATGAATGTTCTATAACTCAACTCTAAGATTAGAATGCATCTCTAAATAACTCATAAGTGATATAAAGAAGTTGTAAATGTGTTACCTTGCTTCCTTTACTGCTAAAATCTCTCCCAATTAACTAAGGTTCACCTTTTCTTTCCCCTAAACTTTGACCTCTCTCCCACCCCTTTCGCTAAATAAGTCAAGAAATGAATTACTAATTAAACTAGATGCTTGGATGTAAAATAAAAACACTCTCTATAGCTTGAATCCACTAGAAATGAACTTGAATCATTTGGTTCCCTTAAACCTCCCTAAACCCATTTTATGAAACCTAAACTTGAGATATTAAGCTTAAATTGGAGCTTGAAGGGTGAGGATTAATATTTTTACCTTGGTTTAATCCAACTAAACTTAAAATTCTTGAAGTCTTCACCTTCAATCACCTTGGAAAGGAAAAAGAAGAGATAAAAGATGAAAGGAAGAGGAAGAACATTTGGTGAGTAATAACGGGTTAGTTCACGTGAATTATAATAAACAAAAGGGGTTTTCAGCTCTTGATTTGAAGAATGGGCAAATTTCACTTTTGGTCCCTCTTTTTTTATTCCTTAAAAAACTCATCCCACATCTCTATCACTTAGGCCCAACTCAAGCCCAAATCCAACATAACTAGGCCCAAAATATTCTAATATGTCTATTGGGCTTAAATTATGGATCTCGGGTTTACTCGAACTACTAACCCAATATTCAGGCCGTTACATAAACTATCAGTTTTGGTATGTTTTAGTACCTAAACTTTCAAATTTTCAAAAGTATACTTAAAGTTTACTTTTTGTTTCATTTTAGTACCCACCTTTAAAAAATTTGTTTCATTTTATTAACCCGTTCAAAATTTAAAGTTATGTTTTGAAAAAATTGAAAGTTTAGGTATTAAAACAGACCAAAACTAATAGTTTAGGTACTAAACACATAAAATTTTTAATGGAGGGTACTAAAATAGAATAAAAACTAAACGTTATGTATGATTTTAAGAAAAATAAAAATTTAGGTACTAAAACGGACCAAAACTAATAGCTTAAATACTAAATGTGTAGTTTACCCAAATAAATATATAAAAATGTTAACTACACAAGTGATCAATTTATATGAGAAATAAGAATTGAGCTATAGTAAGAAATTGAATGAACCTTCTTTTTATGACAGTGCACATAGTGTTGATAATGTAAAACTGACGCTGCCTTTGAACGGAAAGAACAAAAAATTAAAGCTGACGCGATTTTGTTTTGATTCCTTTCACCGCCCTTCTCTCCCTCTACCCAACGGCGGCGGCAGCCACCGCAGGAATCCTTTTCCTCCACCGCAGGGGTCCTCTTTCTCTGTCCCCCTCCCCCGAGTTATTGCATCATCAAATAGAAACAAGAAAAGGGGACAGGTTACTATCGATATAGGGTTTCGGCGATCGATTTAATTTCCGGATTCTTTCTCACCGAGATTTCCTGTCGCTATTGTAGACCCTTCATCCGAAGCTTGTTTCAATTCATTTTTTTGTTACTGATACAAAAACAAATAGGCGATTATGGATTTAGACGGCGGCAACAGGCGCGTCTTTAACCGACTAGGAGGTCCATCAGCTGCCCTGCCACCCGACTCCTCAAAAAACCAGAAAGTTTGTTATCATTGGAGGGCCGGTAAGTGCAGCCGTTTCCCTTGCCCTTTCCTGCACCGTGAATTGCCTCATCCTTCGGGCCCCACATCCGCCGTTGCTAACGGATCGGGTGCCCCCAAATGTTTCTCCGGTGATTCTGGGTTTTCGGGTCCGACCCCTCGACGAGGCCCCAACTTCAATAATAATCGTAATAATAATTGGGGGAGAATGGGTGCTAATAAGGTGGTCAGGAAAACGGAGAAAGTATGCAATTATTGGGTGCAAGGGAACTGTAGTTACGGAGATAGGTGTAAGTTTCTACATTCCTGGAATTTAGGGGAAGAATTTACCTTGTTGAATCACCTTGATGGACACCAGAAAGTAAGTGCCTTTGCCTTTCTTTTTTCTTTTGTGGTGTTAATTTGATATGAACTTCTGAAGAACCACACTGCAAATGCTAGTTATTAGGTGGGTAGGGTGAGGGTCCGCATTCATATGAATCTCACTAGAAATAACAAACTTCACGTGGAATCACGTCTCCACGTTGCAATTAAGACAAACGGATTCACCATTTATCCTTTGGAGAAGTACATCTAAAAGCTAACTGTTAGAGTGGGCGAGCCTTAGTCCATATAAATCTTACAAGAAATCTTTTACTTTAGATGGGGGGATTCAAGTTTCTGTGTTTCAGTTTGGAACATAACTTATTCTTAGGAGTGCGAGATTGTGTTGATGATGGTGAATTTGTTTTGTTGGCAGGTTGTTACTGGAATTGCGTTGCCAGCAGGTATGGATAAGCTCTATACAGGGAGTAAAGATGAGACTGTGAGGGTTTGGGATACCAACACTGGTCAGGTGATTATATTTGTTTATTTTTAATAAAAAATGCAGTTTTATTTAGTATTTAGCTTTTTGGAAAGAAAAGATCGATTTATCTCCAAACTTGATGCATTGTAATCAATTTCAATTGCTTTAAACTGTTCTGAAAATTTTAATGTTATTCTGTCCTGCTTGGTAGTGGTGTCCATGTGAAAGATCAGTTAACTGGAAGGCTACTATTTTTGTTTCTATGGAATCACTAGAGTGCTAAATACCCAATGGATCATGCAGAGTACCACTATTTCATTATGCTGTGAAAGTGAAACGAGATTATCTTTTTGCTAGAAATTACTTTAAGTAGTCTTCTTGTGCTAGTGTTTGTTGGCAATGTTTTTTATCATTATGTTTTTGGCTAATTTTCCCTGCGGCCTTCTATGTAGTGTATAGGTGTTCTTAATCTTGGTGGTGAAGTAGGTTGCATGATCAGTGAAGGTCCTTGGCTTTTTGTTGGCGTACCTAATGTTGTTAAGGTAATATATGAGGCAAATTCTCTACCAATTGTTTCTCTTTATTACTGCTTTCGTATTTGAAATTAGAACGGTGATTTCCCATTTCTGATTCAATGGCAGTCATTTTGCAGGCATGGAACACCCAAACTAACCAAGAGCTCAGTCTTAGTGGACCTGCTGGACAAGTTTATACTTTGGTTGTGGGTAATGATTTGCTCTTTGCTGGCACACAGGTAATATATAGTATGTTGTTATGTTTTCTTTTCATTTAAATTCCATGTTCTGCATGTGATCAGTCATGTATCCATCATGTTTCCTGTTTTGGGTTCTGCCAAATTATTTTAAGACAATAACTCGTTAATTGAGACAACTTTCTTTTTGGTAGTCTAACATTCATCATCTCATAAAATTGCCACTTATCTTGAAAGACCTGTAATATGTGAAATGAGCTTTTTTTCCTAAAAGAGCACTAGGTCAAAATTGGGGATTTTCTGCTGAGTGAATCTCGCTTTGGGTAATGTTAGGCCATACTCATAGCATTTAATACTATATCTCTATTGCTGTAGCACTTCAGTTCTAATCCTCAAGCAACAATATCTGTTTATTGCAGGATGGTACTATTTTGGTATGGAAATTTAATGTTGTCACTAACAGCTTTGAATCAGCAGCATCGCTTAAGGGCCACACCGTTGCAGTTGTATCATTAGTTGTTGGAGCTAATAGACTATACTCTGGTTCCATGGACCATTCTATAAAGGTAAGGTCGTATGAATCATCCTGAATCTCTGATTGATAAGTATTATAGTTTCAAACCACCGTTATATCATTTTTTTCTTTATTCCTTTAATTTCTTTTTTCTGTCCCTTTCATAGAAAGTTACCAGTTTTGCTAATATATTAGTTGTTTACTTTCAGGCCTGGAGTCTAGAAACTTTGCAGTGTCTACAGACTTTGACAGAGCACACTAATGTTGTGATGTCCTTGCTTTGCTGGGAGCAATTTCTTTTATCTTGCTCATTGGATCAAACAATAAAGGTTAGTGTTTTTTTATGATTTATTTTTATCTTTTGTATTTGTTTCCTTTTTCTGCCTAAAGTTCTTTGGATTTACGTTTTTCTGTGCAGGTGTGGGTAGCTACTGAAAATGGAAACTTGAAAGTTACATACACTCACAATGAAGAAAATGTACGTGGTTTTTTCATACAATACGCAAGTTACTTCTGATTTGATGCAATTAGCAGTTAAAAGGAAAGGGGTTTGAGGCCAGAATGAGGGAAACTAAAAAACTGAATGTCAGATCAGCGTTTGTCTTTGCTTTTTTATGTTAGTTATTAGAGGTGTCAGTGACAGGAGAATAGGGTGTAATTGTGGGTAGTGATTATTGAAAGTGAAGATAATGATCGAGGGAAGAGAATACTACTTAGCTTTGTTTGATCTTTGACGTGTTAGAAAGAGTTTTATGCTCTGCATTTTGATTTTGAAGTAGAGTTTTATGCTCTGCATTTTAATTTTCATTAAGTTATGGGGCAAAGTTTTTGGGAGAATGGTTGTACTGGAGAAGAGGATAGTTTATTTTGAGAGGATTTTGAGACGTAGGTATTGAGTCTGCTTTTCAGGGTACAGATATAATCTCTAATCTCCATGTTTTTTTATCATAACACAGTTTAGGAACATGCAATGATCAAATGAATATTTCCAAGTTTCATATGTAATTAAACAGTTTGGTGTAAATTGCAAGATGGTTACATGCAGGATGGAATTTAATGTGTAGCCAGGTCTGTTTTGTGAAGTTTCTAGGATTTTTTGAGTCAAGATATATTGATCTTCAATATTCATTGCATCTATTATAGATATAAACATTGTCGAAGCTTAGATTTACTCACCATATCGCAAAATGCAAATGTCTCTAGGTTTTCTTGTTTATGTGGCGGTTTAATTCCCAAAAAAGTTTCAGGAAGATTTTCATGTAGTATATGATTTCGATTATGTCTTTTAGCTCTTTCGCCCTCGGTTTACTTCCTAGGATCTTGGGATGTTATTGAACTGTTGGTTGCTCTTTTTAGGGGTTGTTGAATCTTTAGGAATGCATGACTCAGAATCCAAGCCTGTTTTGCTGTGTGCATGCACTGACAATTCCGTCCACCTCTATGACCTGCCCTCGTAAGTTATTAGGGATTTGCTTTTTACCCCATTACATGCATCGATTGTTTTTTCACCATTTTAGGCTTCTTTCATGCTTCGTATTGGGGTACCATTTTTCTATCCTTACGATTGAATTGAAGGTTCTCGGAGAAGGGTAAAATTTTTGGCAAGAAAGAGATTCGAGCAGTTGAGGTAGGCCCTGGTGGCCTATTTTTCACTGGTGATGGAACTGGTTTTAGAGTGTGGAAGTGGACAGAACCAGTTCCCAAGCCCTGATGTGTTCCGGCATCCAACAACATATGCATCAACTATGTATTGTTGGTGTTATTATTTTATTTCTTCTCATCCTTTACTATGGGGTGGGTTTCGAGCTAGCAGTAGAAATTTCCGAGTTAAGAGAAAACAAGTAGTAGGTTCCTGGTGTCCATAAGATCATGTGTTACTTTGCTGTTCGGTGTAAATTTGCAGCAGTCATTGAATTGAAATTTTAGATGGTGCCTGCCTTGGATGAAACAACATTAATAGTTTAATACCCACCCTCCTACTCTTTGCTGTTTTTTCTCCTATCTGAATGTGCAACTTTCTTTGTCATCGGAATCAACTGTGCTGCGGCTGGCTGATGATGTCGGTGATGAGTTTATTAAATTGTCTGACCACAATTTTGACCGGTAAATAAATTTGAAGAAGCAAAATTTTGTGTCTTTGAAATAATTGGTTTCAGGCTTTCTTCCCCTTTGTTTGAAGGATCCTGCAAGTTCATATGTGCGTCTGTTGTTCATGAGAGAAATGAATTTGTATTTGATGACATTATAATTTTACGTCGCGAGAGTAAAGTTATGATATATATTGTAGAACATTGGTTCAAATTTAACTTGATTATTAAGAGCACGTTTGAAAAGTTACATGGTAATTAAATTTAAGTATTTTTATATAATTAAACGTAATATATTTGGTCGATTATTATAATTTTTAGAAAGAATTATAATATCAAACTATTAGTTTTCTCTCATTGGTACGTCGTTTATTCATTTTCTGTCGTTGATACGTCGTTTATTGACCGAAATATCTGAAAAATAAATGGGCTTTTAGCCCTAGTCCAGTAGCCATATGTTTCACGTGATAATCTGAGGCCAAGGAGAACTATTATTGCCCTTGCCCAAATGAACCCCAGGCCTGTAGCTGATTTCTTGCTCGAAGATTAATAGCAATTTTACTTTCTAGTCTGAGTCTCAGCTCTCAAGGAAACTTTGGGGGTTCAAAAATGGTGTTTGAACCACAAGTATCGTTAAGCTTTCAAACCTTATTTATCTGCGAGCGAACGTTTTTATCATCTAGAAAAGGACTCCTACAATCAATATGATTGAAGAAGTAAAATGTTATGGATTTAAAGAAAATTGCGGTGTTTGTGATAATAGAAGCAAGGGTGACGACAGAAGCAGGGAAATGATTTTTATTAACAAATTGATTAAAAAAAGCTCTTGTTTGCTTGCCAGTTGGTTCACATAACCAATATTTTTGCTTTTAAGTTTAAATTCAAACTGAAAATCTTTTTCCTATGTTTTAAACATTTTTTGTTCACAAGTTTTTTCTAAAATGAAATTAATTCTAGGTAAAATATATAATATACTCAAATCAGATATCCGGATTGTAACACCCTAAACTCGAATGGGCCTAAAGTGTCATATTGGGCTACCAAGACAACCATTGATTTTCAAAACTTGCTCGTTTTCTTTTAAAACACACTCAATGGTATCTTACAACATATAAAACAATTATTAAAACATTTTACAAACATGAGCTCCGTGACATATAATTTAAAATCAAAATAATACTTCTCACTGTTTGACAAAATAAATACACAAGTAATGTTCTTTGAATACACATGCCCATTAAAAGCTACAGTACAATACTTTAAAGGAGATGCAGGAAGTCCTGCTGTGACGGTGCTCTACGAACTTGTAACACCCATTTCTCGTATACGGTCCGGAACATGAGTAAGAGATGTAACATGCTTTTTAAAACATTTTTCGTACTCGAAAACCAGTAAAATTTTGTTTCTTAATTAACACGACTTAATAACAAAATATACTTCTATTATAACATGTGTCCTAACCCATATTAAACAATACAAACTCTTTTTACGTATATACATGCCAACTATAAATTTAAAACAACAGTAGGATGTCATTATTCATATTGGTAAGTAGTCTTCGATGATTGATGCTAAACTCAGCTCCTTACTCCACTTTCTTCTTTTACCTACGCGTGAAAATCATCACACGCTAAGTATACACTTAATGAGACATAAAAAATTAAGTAAAACATTTTAACAACATAAATAAACCATAAAGGATCAAAATACAAATTAAATCATATAAAATATATAAACGCATAAAACTGACTCGATAAGCCAAGTTTCCTTCACATAACCTGCCAAATATTGTTTCATATACATATCATACTTATCAATCGGTGTATTCAAAATCCATTCAAAGCCCGATGTATGAAAAATGAGAATGCAAGGTACCCAATTAGCACCTAAGTGCTACAATGACATATAGGCACTTTGGTACACAACGACACTATATTAACAATTTCGGAGTCCCTTACGAATATTATCCTTGCACACATAGTGCCATAGTACAACAAATGTACTACTACAAAAACGCAATAATGCATAAATACCTTATTCAGGGTATTACAATTGCATCTATGACTCTCAATGTACATACAATGGGCTATTATATCCAAATCATAGATTAAACATTTGTTCCAAAACATCAATAGATAATAAATAGTGTGAAACACATCCATTTATTTTAGGACAGTTCATACCCTAAAATCATTTGATAAAATCAATTTCATAAAACTTTATGAAAATATTTCAAAATGCGTTCAAAACATGTTTAATAAAAACACTTGAGGTTGACTCATCGCAAGTCTTCCTCATATCATATAAGCACATAATAAGATGCATTCACTTTGACACTTTATGTACAAGTCAAAAATATAAGCCTCACTGAGCTTTAAGCTTGATCATTTGCTTTATATTATCCTCTCCTCTATTACGAAGTTTATCACAACATCCTATTTTGCAAGTTTGCACTACCTTCAAAGAAATATTATTCTGCATTAATATACTCGTGAAAAAATTATTCCGCTTATACCATTGGAAACTAGACTCGAATAAGAATATAACCATATAAGGCAATTCTTCTAGTTCCATTTGTGCAATTTATAGAGAATTTTCAAAGCTGACTTACAGAAGTTGTTTTGAGCATAAACTGTTGTCTTGTTTTCTGACCTATCATTGATTAAAAATTTATATCTTTTTGTATACTCTTCAAAATCAGTACCCGTTTGTTTTAAAAGACTATACTGATATACGAATCCAATGGTATAAAAATCACCCTCTAATAATTTTTTAGAATTTATGGTGATTTTCTAAGCTCACTATTCAAGTCACAAGTATAGACAAATTTCACTAGTTTACAACCTTAGCTTATTCACTAATTCTATTAGCTTACCAAAAGAACATATATGTATGAATCACAATTCACATAACACTTAGGAGTCACTTCTTACCATGGTAACTCCGTTACTGGCTCAAAGCAAGCCAATGTTTTCATGATAACATAATACGAATTAAATGCACTCATATGGTGTCCTTAGCTTGCAAACCTTCCTTAGAAATTCTTATTCATCCTTAACTATAATTTTTCTTGATCTTGACTTCAATCATAATATAAATGAACATCATTATAAGACATATACATTTTAACCACATGTTAGAATCTCACTTAGATATGCACACAATACAAAATAAATTCCTAAAAACATTTCGATGCTCACTTGATACAATTTCCATGTCACAACATAAATGTTGACTTTATCACTTTAAGTTGACCATTCCAATTCCTTTTTAATCAATTTTTCCATACTTCACATATCACTTTCACTTAAGTTTCCAACTCTTCCATATTTGTTATTTAAATTCTCAACTTTTACCAACTTTCCAAAGTGTCCCAATTTCACATTCTAACATTAATTTCCAGCATTGTACAACAACTACTAAACAATTAAACATTAATCACATAACTTTTCATAATTGCCAAATAGTCCCCCAACTTTCACAAAATTATAAATTGTCCCAATTAATTTTCTAAAGCTTGTAGAACCTCCCAAATATTATTTCTAAGCTTAGGAATGTTTTCACAATTTTCCCTATTTCTTTCTTTAAGGCTGAAACATATAGGGGTTGTAAATCCACGATTTTAACTTGATTCAAGCATGAAATCAACTTATATTCATCATTTCAAAACCTCTACAATCAAACCCCTAACTTAATTTCATCAAATCACAAAATTTCCCCAATATAAGGTTTAGGTTGAATTGATTAAAAGCATCTCTAGGAGGTTTGAACATGTTTTAATCATCAAACAAGCTTGGAAACTATTCTACAACCTCAATAACCTACAAATCTATCATCAAATCCTAAAATCCTAACATGAACATAAACCCTAGAATTTGGGATCTTTGAACTCAAGCAAAGTTAGCATGCAATAATGGTACTAAATGATAGCATTTTTGAATAAAATAATTTTATATTTCACGGTTCGATCCAAAATCCAAAGGAAATTGCTCAAAAATGAGAAATATAATTCTCTCACTTATGGAGGAGGCTCATGGATTGGTGTATAGAAGATGAACAAGCTTACACTAAATTTTAGCTTAATTTCATGTTAATTTGTCATTCATTTATGTTAAATGAATTTAAAATTCATTTAATTGGGAAATGGCAATTTTACTATTAATAAAACCTTATATTTACATCCATACCAAGCCACATAACCCTTATCATCTTTCCAAAGTCAAATATGGACAAAATATTTCACCCTTTACCATTTTATCCATGCAACTTTCCAAAAACTTGAATATTTCCATTTTCATCCAACGATCCAAATTGAACATGAAAAAAATCTTCAAATCCAATGATCCATATTATTTTCCATAATTTTAAAACATGTAAATAATATTTCTAATATTGATTTAATGCCCTTCAAAAATTTTCAAAATGTCTATTCGATCCGATTTACCGAATTTTTTACCAGAATTTAACACTTTCTAGCTTTTAACACAAATTCCGTATCAAAAACCTGATTAGCACCAAAATGCCATTATTGGGGTGAACTATTCATTTATGGGAAAAAACTTTTTGAGAAAATTACCATTTTGGTCCCTATACTTTTCCTAATTTTGTACTTTGGTTACTAAACTTTCAAAATTTATGTTTTGGTCACTAACAAAAATTTTGGGTATTACAGAACTGTTCAAGCTACTAACCTACCCACGAAAAACATCCGAAGGCTGAGCTTACAAAGCCTAGAAGTATAATCGCTAATATAGAGCAACATTAAGAGTTTCATAAACATAAACGTGCTAAAGATTTGGTCCTAAGCAGTAGGCATATACATGATCTTGATCAAGTGCTACCTACTTAAGGCTTAACTTCACTATCACTAAAGTAGGAGATTCACGCTTCCCTTAGTCCTCGGACAAGGGCCTAGCCATGAGTACGCCTTCGTCAAGTCTCTACTTAGACTGTCTGCAACTGCTTTGCATTATCTAAATGCAACTCTAACTATACTGTGTACTATCTATATGAAATGATGACTAGTATTTGGTTTCACAAAGCCATCAGGCACTAGTAACTGTGGTTACCACGTATGGCTATCCCACCCTTCGTGAGTGTTAGGCCTCGCGCTCAAATTAGACGTCGAAATGCCTCGCGCACTTGCTGTGCTGTATCCAGGTAAAGACATCACCTGCCAACCCACCCCTCGCGAGTGTTAAGGCCTCGACACATAGTTAGCCACATAAGTGCCTCGCGCACTTGTGTTGAGTTAATCGATCGATGGAATTGGCCAAGATGGGGGTGAATTGGCAATTAAAATTTTGGTAGAAGCTTTTGTAGAAAATTGAAAAGATTTGCACAACAATTTAGAGTGGTTCGACTTTCTCAACCAAAGTCTACATCCACTACCTTAGCTATCCACATTAAGGATTTTCCAACAAATTGACTAATTTGTTCTTTCTTTTGAGGCCAAAGAGATAACCTTACAACTCCCTCAAGAATATACCCCAATTCTTGAGAACACTCTTTCTCAAAGAGAAGATTACAAATTTACAAACTTACAAGGAAATCCTCACAAGGTAGATTGTTTGCACAATTCTAGAACAAAGAAAAGAACACTAAAAAATGAATACAATTGAGTACAAGTAGTGTTCTTGAAAGAAAAATGAATATTGAATGAAAAATAGGCTTGAAATGCTCAAACTTGAGGTTTGATGCTTTCTCTTTGATTCTCTCTTGATTCTTGTTTCTTGTGTTTTTTTTATCAATGGCTTCTAAGCTTGTTTAAATACTCCTTCAAATGATTCTGAACGTTGGGGATGATTAGTGGAGTCAATAGAGCCATTTAAGTGTGAAAAAAATTAATTAAATCAGTTGGGAGCGTCAGTGCATCGATGCATACCCAAGGTGCATCGGTGCATCAAGTGTAAAATTCAAATATTTTGACCGTTGGACCCTTAGTGCATCAGTGCACGAAGAGTGCATCGATGCATAAAATGCATTCGATGTTTCAAAATAGCCTGAGTGCATCGATGCATCAAATGCATTTGATGTTTTCATAAAACTCTGAGTGCATAGATGCATAGTATGTGCATCAATGCATGAAATGCATTCGATGTTCAATTTATTCCATGGTGCATCGATGCATGGATTGGTGCATCACTTTGAAAAATTGATTTTAGGCTTGATTTTGGTTCAAAATACTTGGTGAAAATTGTTTCAAAAATATATTAAGTATAAAACACAATTTTACACATTTAGTAAGGTTTGAAATTGATCTTTGAAGATTTGGAGTAATAATTTGATATTTGAGTAATTAAATTGAATATACTTAGAAAATAATTTGTAAAATCTTAAAATTCATTTATACTTAATTTGTTATATCGAAACATCAAAATGTTTTCAACAATCTCCCCTTTTTGATATAACAAAACATGTGTGTAATTTTAAGATTTTCTTTAAAAATAAATTTTGAAAAATTACTCCCCCTTACTATAATATTTCTCCCCTTTAACACTTTTACACTTCTCCCCCTTTTTGTTAAATCAAAAAGACTTTAAAAAATTTTAAACAAGGTTTTGAAAAACATATCCAATTGATTAAATATATATATATATATAGCTTAAGCTGCTAAGATCAAAGATCAAAAGAGAGATTAGCCATTAGCTTTTATAAACAATATTCATAATCAAATGTGAAATGGCATAATTGGTCATATATGTCTAATGTGCAAAAATAAGAAAATTCAACCAAACTAAATATATATATTAAGTTCAAACTTACAAACATCCCAATTATACCTCTAAACAAATTCAAACAATCCAAAGAAAACAATAATCTCAAAGCATTCAAAATGTTTTAACAAGAAAAGTCCAAAGATGATCCAAAACAAAACAATGTCTACTCGTCCATAGAAGGATCGGGAGGAGGAGAGCACGAGAGGAGCTAGGAGCAGCTCATGAAGAACTCGTTCCCGGAGTTTGCTTACCGGGTCGAAAGACCCAAAGACCGGTTTCCTCGTCTTGTTTCCAATCTGCTTTCTTCAACGAGGTGAGATTTATGATAAAAAGGTTACTAAGAAGATATCCATAAACCAATGTTTCAACATGTTTTGAAGGAACAATGTTTATGATATCTACTAGCTGACTACATATAATATGGGGTAGATTTATTTTGTTCTTATTCTTGAGACAATGCATCCACCACAAATCCCTCATACGAAGAGTGGAGTACCTACCTCCGGATGGTCTAAACCACCAAGAGATCATCAAATGAAGAAAACAATCGTGATGAGATCGTAGAGTACTAACACTAGAGTTTGGAACATAGGGATAATCCACAGTTTCATTCTCATTATAAATACCATCGTCATCTAACCCAAAATGGAAAGCTATAGTCTCAGGGTCAATATTAATATATTGTCCTAAAAGGTAGGATCTGATTGCTATAGTTCCACACTGAGTCTGGTTTTGAATACATACCGCATTGGAGAAGAAAATGCGGACTAACTGATGATAGACGATAGGTTTGAGGTGAAACATTTTATCAAACTTCCAAGTTTTAAGAATCAGAAGGTATTCGAAGTCAATATCTATCATGGCTTGAAGAGAAGGAATACGCTCTTACCAGATTCTATAAGATTGGAAAGAATTTATGTACCTAGAGTACAAGTCGTCTTTACGACGTTCAGGCATATTAAAACAAGATCCTATAAGACTATTAGGTGGAGGAGAAACGTGATTAAGAGGTCGGGTTGAATGACTCGATGAAGTCCTAGGACGTTTAGGATTGGAAATGGTTAAGGTATCAGAATAAGGAATGAAACCTGCAATTTAAAACACATGTATGCACAATAATAAATCCCAAAACTCAATTAAGTCCTCAATAATTCAAGGTTCTCTAAACCAAATCCTAATGGGAAAGGTTTTGAAAACTATTTGAAAACAATTTTTGAAAAATCATAATATGTATAGTTTTCATGAAAACAACATAATTAAATCAAAAACATCAAATTTAAAAATTAAATTCAGATTTTCAATTTTTTTTAATTTCAAAAAATTAATTTTTTTTATAAACTTTGTGAGTTTTTGATGGAATTGGTTGTAAAATCTAGTTTGAAATCATCAAATAGTCAATGCCCGATATAATGTTCATCCTAGAACTAATTAAAACTAGTCTAAGATCAAAATATGATAAACTAGAAGTTTTTAGAAAAATACCTTGAAAATTTCGGATTCATGAGAATGAGATGTTGTGTTGCACGATTTAATGATATTAGCAGGACTTTGAGATGAAATGAGGATGAATTCCGATTAAAAATGATTTTTTGGAGTAAGAGGAGAATTTAAAGAGTGAGAGAGGCGTGCGGCTGATGAGGGTGTAGTTCTAGGGTTTGAAACAAATGAGAAAATAAGCCTTTTAAACCTAAAACTCGACGGATGCATCGATGTATGGCAGTGTGCATCGATGCACATTCAAGGCAAGCATCGGTACGCCTTCATGGTGTATCGATGCACATTCAAAGGGATGCATCGATGCACTGTTAAGTGTATCGATGCATGAAGCACAAAAATGTCAAAAATCGTTTTAAAACACTCAGAATGCTAAATTAATTAGCTCTAGTGGTATTGGCAACTATATATTGAAAATAATCATGTTCAATCAATCAATTAATTCTTAAACTACATTTTAACATAAAATTAATTTTCACCAAAGAACATAAACTCCCCTAAAAGCAATGAATGCAATAAAAAAATTACTATTATAAGCATTTTCATTTATCTTAAAGATGCTAAAATTATTTTAAACACTAAGTGAAGATAGGTCAGTTAAACCTAATTCTCTCCTAAGTGTCCAAAATCTTTATTTGTCTAAAGGTTTTGTAAAGATATCCGCTAATTGGTGCAAAGTATCAACAAATTCTAGAGCTACGTCTTCCTTAGCGACATGGTCTATAATGAAGTGATGTCTAATTTCAATGTGCTTAGTTCTAGAGTGTTGGATGGGATTTTTAGTGAGACGAATATCACTAGTATTGTCACACTTGATAGGAATAGTACATACTTCAATTCCATAATCAAAAAGTTTTTTTCATCCATAAAACTTGTGCACAACAACTACCAGTTGAAATATATTATGTTTCAGTGGTAGATAATGCAACACAATTTTGTTTCTTTGAAAACCAAGAAATCAACATATTTTTAAGGAATTGGCAAGTACCGGAGGTGCTTTTACCTATCTAATTTACATACTCTATAATTCGCATCAAAAAAGGCATGCAAGCTAAAGCTAGAGTCTCTAGGATACCAAAGTTCTAATCTAGGAGTGTTCTTAAGGTATCTAAAGATTCTCTTAACAACTAGTAAATGTGATTCCTTAGGGCATGATTGAAATCTAGCACATAAGCAAACATTAAACATAATGTCTGGTCTACTTGCAGTTAGATAAAGCAAAGAGCCAATCATTGACCTATATAATTTAACATCCACACATTTACCTCCTTCATCTATGTCAAGCTTTGTTGATGAGCTCATTGGAGTGTCATGAAGTTTCTCATTTTCCATTCCAAACTTCTTCAGTATATCTTTGACGTACTTAGCGTGATTGATGAAGATGCCATATTTTCTTTTCTTGATTTGGAGTCCAAAGAAAAATGAGAGCTCCCCTATCATGCTCATCTCGAATTCACTTTGCATTAGCTTAGAAAATTCTTGGCAAAGAACATCATTAGTAGAACCAAATATTATATCATCAACATAAATTTGAAATAAATCTTACCTTTATGCTTTAAAAACAATGTAGTGTCAACCTTCCCTTTGGAAAAACCTTTTCAATTAAAATTTGACAATCTTTCATACCAAGCTCTAGGGGCTTGTTTAAACCATAAAGTGCTTATGTCAATTTAAGAACATGATTTGGAAATTTTAAATCTTCAAAACCAGGAGGTTGTTCCACATACACTTCTTATTTTATAAAACCATTTAAAAATGCACTTTTAACATCCATTTGATATAATTTAAATTCATGAAAACAAGCAAATGCTAATAACATTCTAATTGCTTCCATTCTAGCTACGTGAGCGTATGTTTCATCACAGTCTATGCCCTCTTCTTGAGTATACCCTTGAGCAACAAGTCTAGCCTTGTTTCTCACTATATTACCACTTTCATCAAGCTTATTCCTAAATACCATCTAGTACCTACATTAGATTTATTACTAGACTTTCAACTAATGTCCATACTTTACTTCTCTCAAATTGATTTAACTCTTCTTGCATAGCCATAATCCAATGTTCATCATTTAATGCTTCTTTAATATTCTTAGGCTCTATGCATGAGATAAAAACATAATTACAAATATTTCTAAGAGAAGATCAAGAGTTGTACCCCTTTGGATGGATCACCTATAATCTCACCATCCTTGACATAGTTTTATTCTCTTGGGTAAGATACTTCCCTTTCTTCAATGGTTGGATTCTCAAAAAGATCTTGAGTTTCCTCATCTTTTTTTTCTTCCTTTGATGCTAATGTTAGGATTTTTATTTTTGAAAATTTCATATGGAGTTTTCTTTAAAAACTGCCTAATCATTACTCGATTTACAATATAACAAGCGGTATTTGTGGCTTCCGCCCAAAAATATTTTGACAAATTATTTTCACAAAGCATGGTTCTAGCCATTTCTTCTAAAGTTCAATTTTTCCTCTCAACAACTCCATTTTGTTGAGGGGTTCTAGGTGCTGAAAAATTACGGCTAATACCATTAGAATTACAAAACTCAGTAAATCCAATATTTTCAAATTCAGTGTCATGATCACTCCT
Organism: Hibiscus syriacus; assembly: GCF_006381635.1. Lineage (NCBI taxonomy): Eukaryota > Viridiplantae > Streptophyta > Magnoliopsida > Malvales > Malvaceae > Hibiscus > Hibiscus syriacus. Next base: position 655,448 of record NW_024063037.1, read on the forward strand.
AACACTAGTTATAGAGTAACCTTTTTCATTTTGGATTATTTTTGAAAATGTGATGAAATGTTCTAATGCTTCATCTTTAGTACTTAAAAATACAACCCAAGTATATCTAGAATAGTCATCTACCAAGACAAATGCATATTGTTTTCCACCCAAGCTAGTAGTTCTAGTTGGCCCAAAAAGATCTATATGGATCAATTGTAATACTCTACTAGTTGATACATCATTAATGAATTTAAAAGAAACTCTCTTTTGTTTTCCTTTAGCACAAGCATCACAGATTTTATCATTATCAAATTTTGGTTTAGGCAACCCTCGAACTAAATCTCCTTGAATTAGCAGTTGCAAAACACTCATACTAGCATGTCCTAGTCTCCTATGCCATAACCAACTATCATGCTCATCCTTAGCAACTAGGCATAAATTAGTCATATCAATAGAATTAGTCATATCAATAGAATCTAAATGCACCATGTAAATGTTTCATATTCTATGACCAACAAGCATAATCTGATTAGATGCAATGCCAATAACTTTACAACCATTATTTTCAAACATGGCATTGAATCCCTTATCACATAATTGGCCAATACTCAAGATATTATGATTTAATCCATTCACATATAAAACATTCTTAATTTGTATGGAAGAGGTATTACCTATAGTACCTATACCTTCAATGTGACCTTTTGAATCATCACCAAAAGTCACTTCTCCTCCATTTTTGGCGTTGAGATCTATGAACCGGCTTTTGTCTCCGGTCATGTGTCTTGAGCATCCACTATCAAGGTACCATGAGTTTGAATTTGTTTCCCGTGCCTTGTAACAATGCTCCTTTTCCTACAAACATAGATTAATTTTTGATTTTTGGTACCCAAATTCTTTTGGGTCCATATTCATTAGTTTCCAAAATCCTAGTCCCCTTAGGTATCCATTTGTGTAGGATATCCTTATCTTTAGTAGTAATGAGTCCTTTAGGAACCCATATACTTCTAACGATTTTTCCATTAGAGGTTCTTCAGGGACCTCTATGATTGTAGTTTTTAAAACTTTTTCTAACAAAGTTGGTTTTTGAATTCTCCCCCTTTTCAAAATGTTTTGTTCCAACTTTATCAAAAGAAGTTTCAAGATCATCAATTTTCTTTTGATGATCATCATTGACCTTTGAAAGTAAATTTTGCAAATCTAAATTTTTCTTTTCAAACTCTTCTAGTTTGATTTGCAAATCACTGATTTTACTTTCAAAATCATTGTTGGTTTTGGATATGAGCTTATTTTCATTTTTTAATTTTGAAACATCATTTTTATATTTTAAAAATAATTTCTCATAATCCGAAGCCAACCCATTATATTCCTCTAATAACTCATCATAAGATAAATCATCTAATTCAAATGAGTTAGAGGTTACCTTAGAATCTTCTCCGAATGCCATCAAGCACAAGTTTGCTACTTATTGTTCCTCTTCATCGGAACCTTCTTCATCACTCCATGTAGCCACATGAGCCTTGTGCTTATTCTTTGATTGACCCTGTCTCTTCAATTATGGGCAATCATATATTTGACATGCCCCAGCTTTTTGCATTCATAGCAAATGATAGGGTCTTTCTCTTTTGGTTCATTTTTGAGGCCTTTATTTCATTTGAATTTTCTTCCTCGGTAAGGTCTCATCATTTTTCTGAACCGTTTGGCAAATAATGCCATTTCCTCATCATCGTCATCTTTATCCGAATCACTCTCATCTTTTGTGGATTTGAGAGCAACTCAAATGTTTTTCTTCTTCTCTTTCTCCTTTGGTATCTCATCAATCTTATCGAGGTCCACCTCATCTTCAAGCATCATTTCATGAGTGAGGAGGGAACCGATTAGCTCTTCAAGAGTTAAGGACTTTAGGTTCTTAGCCTCGATGATTGTCGTCTTCTTGGATTGCCACGATTTTGGAAGTGAGTAAACTAACTTCCTCACAAGCTTTTCATTTGGAATGATCTCTCCATATGATTTGAGACCATTGAAAATCATTGAGAATCTATCCGTCATAGCTTTGATATCTTCATTTGGTTTCATCTTGAAATTTTCATAGCTATGTATTAGAATACTAATTTTAGATTCTTTTACCTCGTCGGTGCCTTCATGAGTAACTTGTAGTTTATCTCATATTTCTTTGGCGGTTGTACAAGATGAAACTCTTCCATATTCATCTGGTCCAAGAGCACAAAATATGATATGGATGGCTTTGGAGTTGAGCTGGAACCTTCTTGTCTCTCATTCACTCCACAGTCTTGGATGAGTGAGAGACTTGATATATCCATCTTCTACAACATTCCATGCTCCCATGTTACTTGCTTGAATGAAATACATCATCCTATTCTTCCAATAGACATAGTTAGCTCCATTGAAGAAAGAAGGCTTGTTGACGGCCATCGAATCGAGACCTGATTCGACATTTGAAGTAGAGGCCATTGATAACTTGATAATCGATGTAACTCTTCCCGAATCGACTCAAGAGGCGATTAAACCTTTAAATGAGTGAGGCTCTGATACCAATTGTTGAGTTAATCGATCGATGGAATTGACCAAGAGGGGGGTGAATTGACCAAAGTCTACGTGCACTACCTTAGCTATCCACACTAAGGATTTTCCAACAAATTCACTAATTTTTTCTTTCTTTTGAGGCCAAAGAGATAACCTTACAACTCTCTCAAGAATATACCCAAATTCTTGATAAACACTCTTTCTCAAAGAGAAGATTACAGATTTGCAAACTTACAAGGAAATCCTCACAAGGTAGATTGTTTGCACAATTCTAGAACAAAGAAAAGAACACTAAAAAATGAATACAATTGAGTACAAGTAGTGTTCTTGAAAGCAAAATGAATATTAAATGAAAAATAGGCTTGAAATGCTCAAACTTGAGGTTTGATGCTTTCTCTTTGATTCTCTCTTGATTCTTGTTTCTTGTGTTTTTTATCAATGGCTTCTAAGCTTGTTTAAATACTCCTTCAAATGATTCTGAATGTTGGGGATGATTAGTGGAGTCAATAGAACTGTTTAAGTGTGAAAACAATTAATTAAATCAGTTGGGAGCGTCAGTGCATCGATGCATACCCAAGGAGCATCGGTGCATCAAGTGTAAAATTCAAATATTTTGACTGTTGGACCCTTAGTGTATTAGTGCACGAAGAGTGCATCGATGCATAAAATGCATTTGATGTTTCAAAATAGCCTGAGTGCATCGATGCATGACTGGTGCATCGATGCATCAAATGCATTCGATTTTTTCATAAAACTCTGAGTGCATCGATGCATAATATGTGCATCGATGCATGAAATGCATTCGATGTTCAATTTATTCCATGGTGTATTGATGCATGGATTGGTGCATCGATGCATGGATTGGTGCATCACTTTGAAAAATTGATTTTAGGCTTGATTTTGGTTCAAAATACTTTATGAAAATTGTTTCAAAAATATATTAAGATAAACACAATTTTACACATTTAGTAAGGTTTGAAATTGATCTTTGAAGACTTGGAGTATAATTTGATATTCGAGTAATTAAATCGAATATACTTAGAAAATCATTTATAAAATCTTAAAATTCATTTATACTTAATTTGTTATATCGAAACATCAAAATGTTTTCAACAACTTGTTTCAAGTGTTCTAGGATATCATATACCACTAGACGATCGTCACTACCTGAACTATACTGATGCGACTATACATGCATACCTAAGGCCCAGAGGCCATATGACATTGACATCACTAACCGACTTCTCGTGAGTTTTTGAACCTCACGACCTCACTAGCTCCTGAAGTGCATCGCGCACTAACAATTCCCCACTAGGGCAACTAAGGTAACCTAGGTATACCCTAGCACAACTGAACTCACTAAGGTGAGGCCATCATATTTCTAGATGTTATCTCCCTCGTTTTCTAGCTTAGAACGTTATGCGAAGGATTATTGGTTTGTTACTATTGTTATTTAATACGATGCTCCATTCTGGTCACTCGCTACTTAAGGAATATTAATCATTCTCTACATCTAGAGAAGTTTCTGCGCATTCTCGGGGTTTTACAACGATTTCTGTATCTATTGTTCACTGATTGTACTATTAGCTAGCCCGATACCTGACTCAGATTCAACTCTAAGTAGCGACACTCTGATCGATCTTATTGAACTTTATTTTGAAACCCCTTGAATTGAAAGGATGGCTTACACCTACTAGGTTTACTGACACGAAACCTACACTTTCCGCTATTTTTGATCTGACTTGTTCATTGTACCACTGGTCGGTACATCCCCTGCAACGTTCCTCGTTCTAAACCATCCATATACGTACTCGACTGAAGGAACTTGAACACGTTATGCCTACTATGGGTACTTCAGTTGTAATTTATTTCTACGAGTGTATTTGGGCCCCTTTAGCATTTTTCATCCTTCACGAACTAGTCTTACTAATTCGAATCGTCCTTAGCTCTTACGAGCCTTAACTGAGTCAAAAATAACCATCCAAAGTGAGTAGTATCGATCCTCTACTTGTAATATTGATACCCTAGGGTCAAGTATCGATCCCCCTATGAGCATCGGTACCAAAAATGTATTTTGTTTCTGAAATTGAGGCCCATTATTGATGCTGCCATTGTGAGTATCGCTATTGTAAGGGCAATATCGATACTCCCAGACTAAAACCCTAATTTTATCCCCATTTTATCAAATAACGATACTATTCTTCCCAATATCGATACTCGAACCATGAAATAAAGCCCCTTACTTAGCCAAACTCCTTTCCTCAGTGATTTTGATGAAAATCCCAATTTTCTCTACTAGAAATAGACCAAGACTTTGATTCACTAAAACTACGTTGCTGGATGAATTATAAACGAAAATGAAGCATGAAAAGAGCTTAAGACCTTACCATTCACTTGGCCTTTGAAGAAGAAGAGAAAAAAGAAAATGAAGAAATGGAGAGGATATCCGAATTTTCGTATCGGATTCGAATCACTAATTTAGCTATATGAAATTTTAGATATTCTAATTTGCACAACCCTATTGTATGATCCTCATATGAACTTAAGTTATTATTTTTGTTTCAATGATTATTAGAAATTGTCCTAATTATATGCTTAATTTACAATTATAATTTTAAATCTTTATTGTGATTTAACATATTTATCATTTTGAATAAAATTAGTTACTTCTATAAAAAAATATTCAGAATTGATATAATTATATGTTTAATTACTCTTAAATTTATAATTAATATTTTTATAAATTTTTAACTTATAAATTTGTAATTACAATATGCGTTGTCAAATACGAGGCAAGAAATTAAGATATAATTATTCTATGTTAATTAAAAATTAAAAATTTTGAACACGGCGTACATTTATTACATATTTAAGAAATTACACTGCGATATTCAGTCAGATCTTAAATAAAATTTTATTCTTATTTTCTTCCTCCATATCAAAAAGGGGTAAATATAACTGGTACATCATTTCGTAATTTATATGCAATGTGATATTTTTGTGTTTTATGAAACTATGTACTTAAATTTTTAATGGTATAATTAGATATCATTTTTTGGGTAATTAAGTATCAAATATTATTTTATGTAATTAGATATCTAATATTTTAGATCACATATATATTTTTGATTGATTTATATTATATTTAATATTATTTAATTAAAAAATGTGTTATAAATCCAAAAATCATATATTAAAATTTTAAGAATAAAAACGTGTAATTTAAAAATAGTAATAAATATCTAATTATACTAAAACAAAGGATAAACTATACATTTAGTACCTAAATTATTTAGTCTGTTTTAATACCTAAACCTTCAATTTTTTTTCAAAATAATATCTAACATTAAATTTTCATTTCATTTTAGTACCCTATCGTTAAAACTTAACTTGTTTAGTACTCAAATCATTAGTTTTGATCCGTTTTAGTACATAAGCTTCAATTTTTTCAAAACTTAACTTTAAATTTTGAATGAGACACTAAAATGAAATAAAAAACTAAAGTTTTAACGACGAAGTACTAAAATGAAATAAAAACTAAACTTTAAGTATAATTTAAAAAAATTAAAACTTTAAGTACTAAAACGGATCAAAATTAATAATTTAGATACTAATCGCAGAAATTTCCCAAATAAAAGCAGAATACAGCAAACAATGACATCACAGACCAAAGTTCACTCCTATAAGATGAAATCTACAATCGTTGAGACCTCGTATCCTCCACTCATCTTCTCCGCCGCAGCTTCAATGGTGGTCAAGGCGAAGCTAGTGTTCATCCCAATGCCTCGAATGGGCCATCTCCTATCCATGGTCCAACTGGCTAAGCTTTTGGTGGATCTCAATCCCCAGCTCCATCACCTTCCTCATCTTCAAGCTATTCAACGACGCCAAGCTCGACGCCTACCTCCGCTCTCTCACCGCCACTGTCACCACCAGCGTCAAATTCATCAACCTCCCTCAACCTGAAACCGACCAACATGTTACTCGCGCCAATCTCATCGGTGTTTTGATGCAAACACATAGACCATTAGTGAAAGAGGCTGCCACCTGTATAGTTCAGAACTCCACGGTTCCCGACTCGCCTCGACTCGCCGGGTTTGTTCTCGACATGTTTTTAACTCCTCTCATAGATTTGGGTAACGTGTTGGGTGTACCCAGCTATGTTTTTTTTTTACATCGGGTGCTGCTTTTCTTGGATTTCAGTTTTATACACCGTCTCTTCACGGCGAGCAGAGTGTTAACATCGTTGAGTTTAAGAACTCTGACGCCGAGTTCGACATACCCTCTTATCTCAACCCGGTTCATCTAAATTATTTCCCACTGTTGTGTTCAAACCTGAATTCTGTCTATGGTGATTAACGTGGTAAGAGAGCTAAGAAAAGCGAAGGGAATAATGATAAACACGTTTTTGGAGCTCGAATCACATGCCCTCCGTTCGCATTCCGACGGTAAGGTTCCACCCGTTTAAACGGTGGGTCCTATATTGAATCTCGAGAGTTCGTGTGAAGTCAATCAAGATTGTGATATCATTCAATGGTTGGATAATCAACCTCCTTCGTCGGTCATGTTCCTCTGTTTCGGGAGCGGCGGTAGCTTCAATGGTGATCAGGTGAAATATATTGTCTACGCGCTGGAGCAGAGTACGCACCGGTTCTTGTGGTCGCTACGCCAACCCCAGACAGATCCAAGGGTCCGACTGAAACCCCAATTGATTACGACATGTCGGAGGTGCTGCCAAAGGGGTTTTTGGAGCGGACGGCTGGCTAGGTAAGATCATCGGTTGGGCACCGCAGGTGACAATGTCAGGCCACCAGGGTTCGTGTCCCACTGTGGGTGGAATTCGGCATTGGAGAGTATATGGTTTGGAGTTCCATTGGCGACATGGCCGCTTTACGTGGAGCAACAGCTGAATGTGTTCTAACTGGTGACGGAGTTGGGATTGGAGGTGGAGATCAAAAAGGATTACAGGAAAGATGATGAAATTGTGAGGGCTGAAAAGATAGTTGAAGGAATCAAGTGTTTTATGGGGCAGAATAGTGATGTTAGGAAGAGCGTAAAAGACATGAAAGAGGAGCAGGAAAACCTTGATGGACCGTGGATCTTCTCACTCTATGTTACACGATTTCATCACTAATGTCATAGGCAACATGCCTAAGAAAAATGAGTAGGATCCACAAAGATCAAACATTTAATCATCAATGTCTTCTTCACCAAGTAACTCATATCCCATTCCAAAGGATTTAAAAGTTTCCCCTTTCCACATATTATTTTATTACAACATGCAATCTTACTTGTTGATAAAGAAAAGTTCTTTCTATGTTGCTGGAAGTGTGTCACAGATTGAACATGACCTTGATGGTGTTGCCGCCTCCGGCACTGGTTTCGAAAGCTTCTTCCACTTCTTTCTGAGAAAACCCAAACCTATGGGTAATGAGAGGCTTCACATCAATCTTACCGCTTCTTAGGAACTCGATGCACAAAGGCCATGTGTTCCGATACCGGAAGATTCCGATAACATCGACCTCCCTGCATTTTAATCATCATCTGGTGAGTGGTGCTTGAGCAGAGTACGAAATACTCCTGGAGTCATACGTTTAATGTATACCACAAATCATTATTAATTTGAGAGGTTTATTAGCTTTCCCTGAAAACTCAACTGAACCATGTTTAACACAATTTTTATTGAATCTTTAGAATAAGTACCTTGCAGCAGCCGGAGTAAGTGGGACGGTCATCTCGTTATGGCCCATTCCCACAAGGCAAACCTTGCCACCAGCACGAGTTGCGCTCAAAGCGGTGGTCATCGTTTTGTTAAAGCCTGCACAATCAAAGCAGACATCCACTCTAGCTTTCATCACCTTACATATTTCTTCAACTTCTTTAGGTACATCCTGTAGTATAATGAAATTAGACAAACTTTAATATAAGTCCGAACGAAAACATGACATTTGAAACAATGAGGATTCATTTCTTGGCATATATTGCTGGGGAAAAGAAAAAGGGACTTCAAGTATGTGTTATGAACCTGGATATCAGTTGAAACATTAACAATCCCATCAGCACCAAGATTCTGAGCAACAGATAGTCGATTATCATCTACATCTACGATGACAATTCTAGGTGCCCCAAAAGCACGAGCTGCCATCATTGTAACGAGCCCTATAGGTCCTGCCCCCATAACCAACATTTGTTTCTGGACCGATATTAGCTCGGCGACAAGCATGAACCCCAACACTCAAGGGCTCACACATGGCCCCTTCCTCCAAGCTCACACTGTCTGGCAGTTTGAAACACAGATCTGCAGGATGCACAACCTACATTGGAAATCAACTTCTACATCACCTTACTAGTCCAAAAGATTTGATTCCATCAAATTTATTTTGACATGCACACAATATGCTTCTCATCACAGCCGCCTCGCCTGATCTTAGGCATGAACACTAGCCAAACCTTCAAAACCAAACTAGACTGTAGGATAAATCTCCCATTTCTATGCTAGCTTTGAACATCACACAGATAACGCTTTGAGTGGCAAAATGGTGCACCAAAGAGTAAATTAATACACATAGTGAAATGCAGCTTAAAGGTAAACCTGATGAGCAAGAGAGCCGTGAACTGGTGGGGTGGCGAAAAACTTCATTTCGGGGCATAGATTGTATCGACCTTCCTTGCAAAGATCACATCTCCAGCAACTGATCCCTGGTTCCAAAGCCACACGGTCACCGGGCACTAAATGCTTAACTTCACTCCCAATCTCCTCTACGATTCCGGCACACTCATGTCCAATCACCATTGGTTCTTTCACCACAAAATCCGCACATCTCATCGTCTAAAACAAATGAAAAGAATCACAAATAAAACTAAGGGCAAATATAAGAAAAAACAATGCAGAATTCATTTTAGTCATTCACCTGATTCTTTTATCATTACCATTGTTTATAAAAGAGGGAAAATTTAACCAAGCCAAATATTGCGATAAAGACCAAAATTCTTTCTTTTTCTTCATTTATTACAATTCAGCATCAAAGGGACGCTATACCAAATTATCAAAATCTGGTAAATCATAGTAGAAATCTGATTAATCTATATTAGAAGAACAAAAAATTTGTTTGCAAAAAGGATGTACCTTTAGGTAGTGAACATCACTTCCACAGATACCAACAGCTTTCATCCTAACTCTAACATCATGGGGTCCTTTAAAAAATAGTTATAAACAAAAACATAAGCAATTAATCCATGAGAAATAATATGAGCAAAATGGGTTATCTAATATCTAGCCACACTTGAAAAAAAAATTTAAATGAAATCAACAAAAAGAACCGAGAATGTAAATATAGGACGATATACCGAGTGGAGGGAGCTTGAAAGGTTGAATCTTGAGGGTGTTGAGACCCACAAGCCAAGCAGCCATGTTTTCATCTTCTTCATGTGACTAAAATATTTGACAGGAAGAAGAAGATAAGAATAAAATAAAAGTAGCATATAAACCACAGAACTAAAGGTGATTTTGGGAAAAGGACGAAAACGAAATTAATGGTAGAAATAAGGTTTTTCAAATAAATTAGGGGAAGAAGAAGATAAGAATAAAATAAAAGTAGCATATAAACCACAGAACTAAAGGTGATTTTGGGAAAAGGACGAAAACGAAATTAATGGTAGAAATAAGGTTTTTCAAATAAATTAGGAAAATAAAGTCAATTTAACCGAAACATTAAAGTTATTGATAGCTTTTTTTCCTGTAAAAAAATTGAAACTAAATTGAAAGAAAATGAAAGTATAAAGATTGAGATGAAAATTTTAAAAATTAACTACTTAATCAGTTACTATAAGGAAGAAAACTAACTTGTGTTGGTGTTTGAATCATGGATCAAAATACAGGTCGGATAGAGGAATAATCGTCGTTATATGATGGTAGTGGCGCCATCCAAAATCCTTATTGTAAAAATAGTAACGTGAAGCGAAATTATACTAATAATGATGAATCACAATAGTAATTTAACGGGTAGCAACCAATAACTACAATAACATGTCATTTTTCTCGTTATTGGTCTATTACAGTAAAATTTAAAAAATCCAATAATCCATCGCTATAATTAAAATTATATGTTTTACAATAAGTTATTTGACCTTAAAAAAATTCATGACTGTGATACCTGTAGTTAGTGTATCTAGTTTGGTCCAATTCAATTGTTTTGATAAAATATGAACCGAACTGCACTCTACGAAGTTTCTAAAAATGAAACTGAAATCAAATGACATAAAAACCATAATTTTCAGTTTGGTTTGATTCGATTCGGTTTGATTTACGGTTTTCCATTTCACTATTTTTCAAACTCAACATCCAAAAAGAGTAAACTTCAAGCTTAAATAGAATGCAAACACAAAAGTTTAAATTCACGAAAAAAATAATATAATTAGTTTTAAAATTTTATTTATTTAAATTTATCCTACAACAAATTTAAAATAGATTTAGTTTGGGAGTCCATACTTTTCCCCGGGAAGTAGGTACTGAAACAAAAGTGTTGAACATGGGAGCCTCCAGATTTGTCATTGTGGATATTGATGATTGCTGTCAATCTACTGCAAAGCATATCGATTGCTTGCCAAGCATCCACCTGTTTTGGAAAATGACAAATATGACTTACTGCAGCACCGCTTTACTACAAGCTATCAGAATGCACATGAATCAAGCAAAGTTTGAGTACTTTTGTTTTCCTTTTTCACCTGTTTCATATCATATTGAAGTAATGACGATGAGTTTGCAGGTTTACTGGGAGGTTTATGCAATTGGTATATACCAGGCAGCTCTCCATTGAATTCATGACTTGAAGCCTCTCTTATTTTTAATCTGTAATCCTTCCATTGTCAAAAGGGGATGGGAATTATCTACATATAATCTAGTGCAAGAGATGTCAATCCTTGTGTTGAGCCATTGCCATGATTTTTCTAATTCAGTCTAGTAGCTACTCCAAATGGTTTTGTAAACATATCTCAAGGAATAATGTAATCTTTCTTTTGGCATTAACTAAAGCAGCATAAAAAAGGAGGATAGCATATGGAAGCTTACCTAGATCATCCTGCTCAAAAAAGATCAGATCACAGCTAACTTTAGAACCAACATTGCAGTAAGCCAGCATTACGGTCCATCAAAGATTTTTCGGCACATCTGCTTGTAGTGATCTGATCGGAATATAACAGCCATGCACTGATGAAATGAAGTCCATTATCACTAGGATCTTTCAAGCAATGTAGCTCTGGGGGGAAATACTTGATCTCATGTCATCTATATACTTCAATGGAGCTCCAACCAGAAGGCTTCTGAACGTCGTTCTCCTCCATCAACTCTCTCATTTTTGTAGCTGCATCCCATCTATCTGAGCTTGCATAAGTGTTCGACAAGAGAACATAATTTCCACTGTTGGATGGATCCAGTTCAAGAAGCTTGTTTGTGGCAATCTCAGCTAAGACTACATTACCATGAAGCTTAGATGAACTCAACAATATTCTCCACACTACAACATCTGGTTTAACAGGCATTCTGTTAATGAACTCATAAGCCCGTTCTAGATAGCCAGAACGACTTAAAAGATCCACAACACAGCCATAATGCTTCATTTCAGGCATTAGTCCATGGACTTTTTCCATGCTTTCAAAATATTCCAATCCTTTATCTACCCATCCAGCATGAGCGCATGCAAACAAAACCCCAACAAAGCACCCAGAAGTCGGCTGGACACCCTCTTTAACCATCTGAGAGAAGTATTCAAGTGCGGAATCAGTGAAACCATTAACAGCAAGTCCTGAGATGACTGAAGTCCAGGAAACAGAGTCTCTCTCTTTCATATCATGGAATACTTCCAAAGCCCTCTCAACTGCACCACACTTGCAATACATATGAATCAAAGAGTTTCCTACATAAGCATCGGCTTGTACACGATGCTTGTAGATATAGTCATGAACAGCCTGCCCGACATCGAGAGCACCCAAGTTGGCACAGGCAGAAAGCACAGTAGCCACCGTTACCTCATCAGGTACAACCTTAGCAACCATCATATCTTGGAAAAGCTTCAATGCATCTTTAAACTGGTTAGCTTGACAGTAACCTGTAATCATGGAAGTCCAGGAAATCACATCCCTTTTGCTTCATGTTGTCAAAAGCCTTCCTTGCTTCAGCAAATTGCCCGACTTTTATATATGCCTTGATCAATGCATTCCAAGACACCAGATTTCTCTCAAGCATTCTATCGAAAAGCTCCTGCGCTAAATTAGCTAAACCACGTTTTCCATACATATCTATCAAGGTGTTGCCCAAATAAACATCAATATGAATACAATTTTCCTCGATATATTTAACCAAAGAATCTACCAAATCCATGTTATCCGTATAATAACAAGCTAAAATAACTTTCACCATTGTCACAGCATCAGCTTTAACATTAACTTCTTGCATTGCGCTAAACAAATCCAATACTTCCCTGAACTTTTTGTACCGACTGTACCCACAAATCAAAGAATTCCAAGAAACCAAATCTCTTTCGCCCATTGTATCAAACACTTTCCGCGCAAAATTCAGATCACCCCAACGAGAATACATATGAATCAACGCGTTTGCAACGAATAAATTGGAATCATAACCTAGTTTCACAGCGTGAACATGGAACTTTTGACCGGTTTTAATATCTAAAACACGAGCACAGGCCTTGAAAATAAAAATAAAAGTCGTATTATCACCAGAAAAACCTTGGAAACAGTACAGTCTGTGATACATTTTAATAGATTCAACGGGTTGGCTACTTTGGGAAAAACAACGGATCATTAGATTGAAGAGTAACAATGTGGGTTGTTTGATTTGATTGAAAACGAGATGGGCTTTGTGCAAGTGAAGGGGAGAAAGGCAGTAAGCTCTGAGAACGGAAGACACAGAGGATGGGTCATCGTCGCGTTGGGTCCTGATTAAATGTGCGTGAAGCTCTTTGGAGGCGTTGATGGAAAGCGAATTATTGGTTACTCGGTCTGGTTCTGAAGAAGATGAGAAGCTGGTGAAACGTCGCGAAATGGATCTTGCGAGTTTCATGAATAGCGGTAGTTCAAGTAGCACAGAACTTGGAGTGAATTTTTGGGACACGGAAAGGAGGTAGCTAAAGTTGAGGTTTAAAGTGAGGCCAAGGTAAGACTAAAGTTTAATATTGAATTTTAAAAAACTTCAATTCTAGTACTAAATTTTTGTTTTAACTTCGATTATAACATTAAATCGTTAAATCGTTAATGTCATGATGACATGACTATTTTAATTTGCAAGAACGTTAGTTTGTGTACACCTTAAAATGTTTCATCTTTACGCACTAAACTTTAATTCGTGTATCACATTGATCACTACAACTACTTCGATCATCGATTTCATCAATCATATCCCTTCGCTGAATACCATTCGCAACAAGATTGGTACTAAAATATTCACACTCATTCCTATTCTTTTCTTCTCAAATTGGTTTTCACAAAATTCACACAAAATTGACGAAAATTCATTTAAAAGTTGATGTACTAATACATAAATGTCCTCCTAAAGTCATCCGGTGAGACAAGTTTCGAATTATGTTATTCTTCTTGAAAGAATACTTCTCACTATTTGAATTTTTGAACTAACATCATAAACCCTAAAATTTGAAAAAGTCTCAAAACCCTAAAAATGATATATTTTAAAGTTAATTTCATAAGTTTTAACGAGATTTTGACAAAATCTAGTTATACCTACTCCATATAGCGAAAATAACCCCAGTGACCGAAAATGCCTTATAATATACGATTTTAACCAACTTTTTTTGAATTTGCCAAAATTACCAACAAAATCGCAACGCGATCTTAAATTCGCAACTCGAACTCTAATTTTTCAACTCAGTTTTCAAATTCGCAACGCGAATATCCAGATTCGCAACGCGATTTTGAAAAATGTGTTGCGATAGTTAAAATGTGTTGCGATAATTAAAATGTGTTGCGAGAGTTTGAAAAACGTGTTGTTGCGATAGTGAAAAATCCAAAATAAGTTTACATTTTAACTATTCCAAATTCACTTGGAGTTTGAAACAATAAAGAATGTATTGCGATAGTGTATAAGATTCCCAAGCCATTTGTAAGATCTTAGTTTGAAACAATAAAGAATGTGTTGCGATAGTGTAAAAGATTCCCAAGTGTTGGCAATGCTCAATCCCACATAGTATTGGAAACACTATTGAGAATGGGTATTTAAGGCTTGGATTTTCCACTTCCTTGTTGAGTGGAAGACAACAAGGGGGACTCTCGCGCACCGCCGTCGCTGCCGTCCCGTCCCATCTCGGGTCATGGTCGTGGTAATACGTGTCTTCGACACATCCGCGGGGATACTATCTTTTTAGAGAAAATTCTTAAGAAACAAATGGAATACCACCAGTTGTTGCGAACTTCGACTATCGTAACGAATTTGGAAAATCGCAACGCGAACTTCGACTATCGCAACGAATTTGGAAAATCGCAACGTGAACTTGGACTATCACAATGAATTTGGAAAATCGCAACGCGAACTTCGACTATCGCAACGTGAACTTGGACTATCGCAACGAATTTGGACAAACGTAAATTTGGAAAATAGCAACGCGAACTTGGACTATCGCAAAATCGCGTTACGAATTTGGAAACTGAGTTGAAAAATTAGAGTTCACGTTGTAAATTTAAGATCACATTGCGATTTTGTTGGTCATTTTGGCAAATCCAAAAAAAGTTGGTTAAAATCGTATATTATAAGGCATTTTCGGTCACTGAGGTTATTTTCTCCTCCATTTATCCTCCACAAGCTACAATTTTGTTGTCAATCCTTTGTCGATCAAAATCTCCCGATTAGTGAGGGCATTCGGAAGAACTTCACCGTTGAGTAGAGTCTTTGGGATTTCACATTCTTTGACCAGTCACCTTCTCTTGACATGCTCACCGGGAGACCCACATGATCCACTAGAACCAAATTTGTTATATGATAGTTGTATCTATTCGCCTTATCGGCTTACAAATAACCATCATGATCCTAGATTTTAAATCATAACTAAGGGTCAGTATCTAAGTCAACATAGATGACTGGAGAAGGGACCTGAACTCTATTTTCTTTCCTTCATTATGCGATTGACGATATTCATCTCATTATTCTTCATAGATCCATCAGTTGTAGCTCTTTACCTACACCAGAAGGGGTGAACCACCTATAATTATCACAACCCAAATTTTACACTAACAGCTAGTATAACACAATGAGCGTGGACTTACCTTTTGACCAAGAACGGTCAGTGAAAATGAACCCCTCTAAGGTAAGTGAACCGTGTGGAGGTTTCAATTAAAGTTTAAGGTTTTCCCGAGAGGTAAGTGGATCGTGTGGAAGTTTCAATTAAATTCGTTGAGTTGAGTGTGAGCATAACTGGTTGTAAATTAAGCCCAATCGATCATGAAGGGATTTTTGCATAGAAAGATAATGAGGGATCAATGGTGTGATCTTACCATTTTGAAAATATGAGAAGCCTTTTTATTTCCCTTCATATTATTCTCCTTATTTCCTAACTCCCTTATCTTCTTCTCCTCATTTCTCTCCATGTTCATAGCTAAAGCTAAAGAGAAAGTAGGGGTTAAGCAACCAAGTCTTGGAGGAGAGTGATAACTAGGTAAAGAAGCTTCATTTCGAGATTCTCTTAGCAAGGTAGTGTATTTTTAATCTTTTATAGTGTTGCAGTTTTCATAATCATAATGATTTGTTGATATTTAAGTATTTAAGTATTTTAGGGTTTATGATTTATTTATTCTTTAGATAATGTAATTACTGTAAAGATTGTGTTTTTTGGTGTTAAATGACCCTGTAAGACACCTTTAAGATTTATTTATTGATTTGAGGGTTAAACTAGAGTGTTTAGAAGGTTTTTGGGCGATTCCCGAGCCTATTTTTGGGTTTTCTGGGTTATAGTATGATATTATTCTTGTAGTATTGATATTGTTCTTACAATATCTATACTATGATTATCGATACAATGATTACCGATACTGTGAGTACCAATATAATGGTTGCAATACCAATACTCTTCAACACCAAAAGCTTTAAAACATCGCTCGTCGTATCCAAATGTCTATATATTACTATAAAAGGCACAACTAAGCTTATAAAAGGATATTATTTTATGAAATAACTCAAATACCCCTATGTATTACAAATTACCAAAATACCCTTAATGATAAATAAATTCAAAAGTACCTTTAAAGGTGCATATAGAGAATGATCAAAAATGATGAATCATTATGAAAGATATGTGTTGAACTATATTTTGATATAACAATTAAGGCAAAATGTTTTTTGACTTGAATTGAATTTGTTCAAAGTGTTAAAAAATAATTCAAAGTCCATTTTACTTGGAATTGAGCACAAAATACGTTTTTGTACAAGTAGTACCGATACTGTTCTTAAAGTATCGATAACTCAT